>NC_063342.1:58709503-58790935 GCF_021869965.1 Rhincodon typus | reverse complement strand
TCCTGCTCCTCTGATGCTGCTTGGCCTGCTGTGTTCATCCAGCTCTACACCTTGTTATCTCAATAATCAGTGTTTGGTGGCCCAGGTTTGACTTTCCCATTGTGTAGTCCCATTGTACAGAGCAATGTTAGAGTCTGTTTCTGCACTTCTTGCACTATTTCATTCAACATTATCTGTGTGACAGCTACTGAAAGCAATTTGGATGGTATCACTTGGTATTAGTGTCTTGATCCGATTACTCAGGTGAATAAGTATTACAGTGTTTCAATCTTGGTTATGTATTCAGAACCGAGATTACCAAGTTTTGGCTGCTTTAATACATTCTGCTTTGCGTGTAATGTCGAACTAATGAGGATGAATATCAGGTCAGACTCCTTATTTGATAGGACACAGCTACCCCACATATATGCAATTACAAGTTAGGAAATAATATTCCACTCAAAAACAGAGGGAAGCCAATTGATGAGGAGTTTAAAAAAAAATCACAGAAATAAGTGGTCACTGTTGAATACTGTGACAGCTGAGCTGCATTGTTATTACAATGCCAAAATTCACTTTAGTCAGCCTAATTATATAAGCTGAACCAAATCTTAGTGTTTTTCAAAGTCACGGAAGCAGTGAGAGAAAGAGAAAAAGAATAATTTGGGGATTGAATGTATTTCGCTGATGTGAAACCAGGAGTGGTAATTCAACATTATTTCATAAGTGCAGCATCTGCCTTCACATATTGTGGGATAATTGATTAAAATCACCTTCAAAATGAACCATGGCATTGAAATGAAGGAGAAAACTATTCCATTCACGCTACCTGATGCAAACATAAAGCATTTACATAACCACAGACATTCATTTGTGAAAAGTTTCAAGAGTTTTAACTTCATTGACTTTGATGCGAATGCATTCCATGCAGTGGCCATATCTTGTGTGAGGATGTATTTCCTGATGTTACTGCTGACTTTTTGTTAGTTTGAATCTATTGTCCAATCTTAATAGATTAGCTTGGAGCAGTGTTCTGAATTTCCAATATTTATGGTGTTCGAAAAGCTGAAAATTCCAGGTTTTACCGCAGTTTCTTTGAAGCTCTATAACACTCGGGATAAAGTCTTAATGGATTTTTGTCTGCGCTGAATTCGGAATTTGAATTCAGAATTTGAAGTTCATTCTTATGTCTCATTGACTGGAACCGGGTACAGTATTCAAGGTGTGATATAACGTGATTGTCCCAGGACTGTATATCAACTGCCAGCAGATATTGGAGGTGATACCATTGGCGAAACAATGACTTTCAACTGAGTATCTCATTTGTAGGTGGCAAATAATCCCTGGCTAAAAGTCAGGTATATTAAGAAAATCAGTAAGAATACAAAGCATCTGAGGCAGCTGATGTAGCATGAGAGAAAGTCTAAAAGTCCCAAAGACTCCTCAGCAGAGATAGAAGCTGAGCAAGAAATGATAAGGTAGGCCATGCAATCGTGTTGTAGCATGGAAACACTGGGCTGGATTTTATAGGGCACTGTTTGTCCCAAGCCCATTGACTCAGAAGCCACATACCCGACAGAGGTATGACTCAGGCTCACAGAAGTGTTAGGGCACAGAGAGAGGCTATTTGGGCTGTTGTACCTGCACTGGCAGCAGCCTTCAATTGATTAAGAGTGGGACTTCCACCTCTGTCTGGAAGAAGATCCTGCCCTGGAGAGCTGTGGACACACCTTATTGGCTGGCAGCTCTGTTGTTCCAGCAGCACCAGGTTCAAATGGTGGCCATTGCTGGTACTGCAGTCAGTCCCTGAGGAAGAATGGACTCCGGCTATGTCCATTAATTTAGATGGGCCTCACTGAGAAACTCAAACAGGGGGTTGCTGGGGATTTTGGCAGAGGTTGTGTGGCGGGATAGGCGAAACGGGAATGTCTGATCTTGGTTTTGTGGTGACCCCACCAACAGGCACAGAAACCTCCTAATTAGGGTACCTCCCGTACCCAACAGGAACCTGTTCAGTGAAAGTTGCTGGGCTACCCACCATGCCTCAATCACCCTCCATCCCCAATTGCAGCCAGGTATAAAAACAAACAAAGGGCCTCAGTAGATTTAAGGGTGTTCAGTGGATGGTGGCAGGAAGATGGAGGAGATGACAAAATACTAAAAGATAAGGAAAAGATACAAAATAGCATGAAACCAAATCAAGCTCTTTGAATCCTATTCCTCAAACAAGTTGGATGGTCGTTTTATATAGTTTTGGGGGGGGATGGGGTTGGGTTACTGAGCACTATACACTGGAAAGTGCATAAACGTCTAAATAATAGTATCAGAGCTTAATTTTAGTATTGTTAATTGTCACATGATAGGAATTCCTGCATTAGCATGTTACTCTACCACAAAATTAAATGTGTTTTTAAAATGGGTGGGAAGCCTAAAATCAGAAACACCAGCCCATCTTTCTGATCGATGACAGCTACTTTTACACTTACCTAATGGGCAGAACTGACTGAAGAATCTACCCACAAAAGCAGAAATTGTTGGAGAAATAATGTTGGGGAGACATTGGAGAGATGAAACATGGGGTGGGTGACCGCTTTGCAGAATACCTACCCTCTGTCCGCAAAAAAAATGCCCCAAAGCTTCCAGTTGCCTGCACTTAACACAGCACCATGTTCCCACACCAACATTTCTGCCTTGGGCCTGCTGCAGTGTTCCAGTGAGCCTCAGCACAAGCTCAAAGAACAATACCTCATTTTTTGCTTGGGGAATGCAACCTCTAGGATTCAGTATCAAGTTCAATAACTTTAAAGCTTGATTCCATCCTTCCATGTTTTTTACCCATCCCTACACCCAGTCCTGTTATGACCTGGGTTGCTTTTAGCACAGTCACCCATTGTCATCTACTCCTAGGCCCAATATCACATTTACTAGATTGCATTCAGCACAGCTCACCCATTTGCTCACTGTTAGTTTTTAATACCCCTTATTCAGCTTTTTTTCTGTCCTGACCTGCTATCCATTGCCTCCTTGTTTACCTCCCCCTTTCATAGCTCTCTCTCTGTTTGAGCTCCATCTCCACCTATCTGCTCACCTCTCCCTTCACCCACACACAACACACATGTTACACACACACACACCCCATACGCACGCACACCAGTTTTTTCTAGCTACTAACAGTTCTGAAGAAGAGTCATTTAGACTCAGAATATTAGCTTGCTCTCTCCACGGATGCTGCCTGAACCACTGCAATTCCCAGCATTGTTTTTGCTTTAGTTCTTTCCACGAATACTGCCAGACCTGCTGAGATTCTCCAGCAATTTCTGTTTTTGTTTGTGTTTTCATTTCAGATCTCCAGCATTTACACTTCTTTGTTTAACTATGTTTCATTGAAGAATGTACCCTCCTTTGCCAAGATTTTCCTTAATAAATTTAACCAATTTAGAAGTTATCAGAACTTCGAGGAAACCGCAGTAAAACCTTTAGATTATTTCCTGGAAATTATTCCTCGGTATCACCATCTATTTAGCCTGTATATTTTATTTTTAATAGTGAATTACATCCTTGCATATCAAACTCTCCAATCCTTAACAAATCCTGGACTGATTTTGTAAAAAAAACAAAATTCTAAATGCCAATTCTGAAATCTGATATTTAATTAATGACTTTTCTTTTGCTTATGCTGATTAAATTAGTGGTGCAAGTATAGTATCGAAAATGCTTCAGATATCTTTCCAGTTCCAACCTTGAGCTTACCATACCGAAGTTTATTAAAGGTGCCAGATCTTCTGACCGCATTTTATGCAATTAAATCCTGATGAAAGTTGCTTCAAAATAAAACACACTAAAATGTCATACTCAATAAAATTGCTCCTAGTCTATGTTGTTAAAGAGAATGTAAGCTGGGATCAGTGTTTACTACAAAATAAATCTCTGTTAATTCCATCTCTACTCACTTATGCTCACAGAAACTCATGGGTTATGCAGATGTATTAATCACCAGTTTACTTTGGAGTGAACACCTATCCCCAGTATAAGTTCCTTTATTGTTCACCGTTGTTAACCTGTTTGCTGTGTCTCTGTATCACAACTTTGCTGAGTTGAGTGATAGCTGCAAAATGATGCTATTCCCCTGTGGTTTTTGTTTTCCTTGACCTCACTTATCTATAATCCACTGAATATTTCCCCAGTGAAAAAGCTGGAATGTTGACACAACAAATGCTGCTCATGGGGTGGCCAAATAAAATTTGAGACTTCATCTTTTTCCTTCGATGATTTGGGCTGAACTGGCCCTTTGGATTAAATCAAATTTGGTGTAAACACTACAATTTAAGCAACTGTGCGGTCATCAACCTCCCATACTCCATTATGGCAACTGCCAAGTGGCATGAACATTTGCTTCTGCTGTGGAGCCTTGAGAATTGACAGTGCTCAATTGAACAAAAAAAATGCAGTTTCTCAATATTGATGCCAAATGGATAAAGGATCACAGTATTTACAAAAAAAATATAAGTTGCACAAATCCATTTATTTAATGAAGCATCTAGCAAAGAGCTGTCATGGAAATGGTGAGTTGAATGGCCTCATTCTGTGATGTGACATTATATGAGTCCACAAATCATTTAAAAAATTGTCAATCTTTATTTTGTTCTGAGTCTGGGATTTGACTAATCAATTATCAACTGTCATATCTCTCATAACAACATACCTGTTTAATTTTTCTTGGCAGGACTGTACTGTTTATGAAACTGAAAACAAGATTCTTCATGTGGTGAGTCTATTACATTTTGTTTGAGTAAAGCACACAGTAACAATTTCACAACTTGCATTTGTACAGCGGTTTTAATGCATGGGTTATCTTAAAGTACTTTATAAGGGAATAAAAGGGGGAAAGACCTCGAGCCAGGGGAGAGCTCTTGGGGAAGGTGATCTATGACTAAGATGAAAGGTGGCCTTTCAGAAAGATGTTAAAGGAAGATGGAGAAGGAGTTCCAAAATTAGAAAGTGATGACTGAAAACTTTGTGAAAGGCAGGTTGCAAAGTTACAGGAGAGAAGGGTATGACAAAAGGTATGACTTGAAGGTTGAGGTGCAAGAGAGGTACAAGGCTGTGGAGAAATTTCAAGTGGACCAGGAGTTTAAATGGAATATGTTGAGGCAGGTAGTGAAAGGTTTATGTGACCAACCAAAGGAATTCAGGGAGCATGAATTTGTGAATGACAAGATGTGGGAAGAGGCATTTTCAATACATTGATGTTTGTGAAGATGGATAGCTGGAGAACTGGCAGGAGAATAACTGTTTATGTAATTGGCCCATTTATGTTTTCATTAGCAGGGATTGAACTAAGCCTGGAGATAGACAATGTAGTGGAAATTATATTGCAGGTATGAAGCTCTGCTGGTGCTCAAGGATAATGCTGGGTTGCACATGAATTTGTATGCATACAAGCAGTTAGGTGATGACAGTTAGAAGAAGGGAACAGAGTTTATTAGCTGTGATTTTCCAAAATACAGGAGAAAGATCTAATGCCTCTAACAGGGCCCAATGATAGACTGGCAGCGTGACAGCACAGAAATATATTGGATCAAATGAAGTGAAAACTGTCTTGTATTGAATTAGAGTGCAGAGGTAAAGCTATAAGTGGTAAGTGTGGAAGCTGATCCTGTGCCTGTGAGTTAAATTTTCAAGACAGAGTGTAGGTGAAGGGAAGTGGGACAGGACAGGCATCAGGGGTGATAGCGTTGCAGAAAGATGGTGCAAAAAAAAGTTATACATGCTGGAACTATGAAATAAAAGCATAAAGTGCTGACGTACAGTTCAGACAAAAACAGAGTTAATGGCTGGGAAATTCCAGATTTTGCAGGAGAGGAGCTCGTAGCCTTTGAAAATGAGAATGCCCATTGGATTTTTTGGAAATCAGGTGGCTGTTTGGTAGCTGGCAGGCTTTCTACTGGAACAAGACCTAGGAAAACGGATCTCAGCCACCAAGAGTTGCTGCTCAATCAGAGGCTGACAGTTCATCCATGGTGGGGGTGTGTGGCTACTGTTGGTAAAAAGACACCCTGGAGGTCCAGGATGGAGGATTACCTTCAAGAAAAGTTAACTGCTGTTTATGGGGTAGGGCGATCCTGGTTTGGCAGGTGATGTGTGCATGGGAGTTGGGAGTGATGGCAAGGTTGAGTGGCTCTTATATCATTGGGAAGAGTCAAATTGGCAAAATAAGTTCTGGAACAAACACAAGAATAGATTGTTTTAGATCTAGAAATGTGTATTGGAATCGGATTAATGTCATAGGAAATAAACCTGTCAATAAGACCAATTAAAACACGATAGAATTTCACATTCAGTTTGAGGCTGGGAAACTTGAGTCTGAGTCCACCGTCTAATCTTGAATAAAGGCAATTCTAAAAGTACCCAGACAACAAGGTGCAGAGCTGGATGAACACAGCAGGCCAAGCAGCATCATAGGAGCAGAGAGGCTGACGTTTCGGGCCTAGACCCTTCATCAGAAAAGGGGGAGGGGAAGGGGGTTTTGAAATAAATAGGGAGACAGTGGGAGGCGGATAGAAGATGGATAGAGGAGAGGATAGGTGGAGAGGTCAAAGAGGCGGGGATGGAGCCAGTAAAGGTGAGTGTAGGTAGGGAGTTAGGAAGGGGATAGGTCAGTCCAGGGAGGACGGACAGGTCAAGGGGGCGGGATGAGGTTGGTCGGTAGGAGATGGAGGTGCGGCTTATCCCTCTTCTATCCGCCTCCCACTCTCTCCCTATTTATTTCAAAACCCCCTTCCCCTCCCCCTTTTCTGATGAAGGGTCTAGGCCCGAAACGTCAGCCTCTCTGCTCCTATGATGCTGCTTGGCCTGCTGTGTTCATCCAGCCCTGCACCTCGTTGTCTCGGATTCTCCAGCATCTGCAGTTCCTACTATCTCTAAAGGTACCCAAACAGGTTTGGTAAAAATAGACTAGGAAAGTAGTTCAAAAGGTAAGGGTCGCAGACAGCGAGGAGATGTTTCATGAAACTCAACAACGAAAAATTCAATTGAAAAATGAAAAACTCTGAGAAGCATGAATCAGCTTTGGCTAACTAAGGAAATTAAGGATGACTTCAAATTGGATGAAAATTCTTACAATGGTGTGAAAATTAGTGGTATGTCAGAATTGGCCAGAAAATTCAGAAATAATGTTCAGGGAGAAATTATAATGAGGGTAAACAATTAAGAAATATAAAAGTGGACAATAAGAGTTCCAACAGATATATAATATGGAAGGAAGGATCTAAAGTGGGTATTGGTGCATTAGAGGATGTAACTAGGAAATCACTAAGGGGGAAAAGAAAGGAAATGAAATCTATTTTGAACAAGTATTTTAGATCTGTCCTATCATCACAGTAAAAGATGTTAAAGGTATCCCGAGAATAGAAAAAAAAAGTAGCAATGGGGATGGAGGAACTTAAATTGTTATCACCTGAGAATAATACTGTACTTGAGGGAAATTAATGGGGCAGATTCCCTTGGCCTGGTGGCTTGCATCCTATGGTCTTAATAATAAGTAGCTACAGACTTAGTGGATGCATTGTCTGAAATCTTTCAAAATCCTGTAGATTCTGGAGATGGACCCAGCAAATTAGAAAACCAGAAATGTTATGTCTCTGTTCAAGAAGACAGGGAGTCAGAAAGCAGGAAAATGCAGCCATGTTAGCCTAACATCTATCATTGAGAAAATACTAGAATCTGTTATAAAGGAAGTGCTGTATTGGCAGGAAATTTAGAAAATTGTAATGTAATCAAGCAGAGCCAACATGTTTTATGAAAGGAAATTGAGTCTGACAGATTGATTAGAGTTCTTTGAGGATGTAACAAGCTCAGTGGATAAAGGGGAACCAGTTGACATTTATGTATTTGGACCATCAAAAGCTATTTGATATGATACCACATAAAGGACAACAGGACAAGGTAAGAACTCATTGTGTTGGAACTAATATGTCTGAATAAATGGGGAATTAACTAACAAAGAGGACGTAAAACGATGGGGTAAATGAATCATTTTCAGCTTGGCAAACTGCAATTAATAAGAGTACCACAGTAATCAGGTTTGACCTTCAACTATTTACAATGTTTTTTTCACAAATGGATGAAGAGACTTAGTATACGCTAGTCTTAGACCCAGTCTTCTCCCTTCCAAACAGGATTTAAAATTCACTCATGCAATGGTTGCTGCTATCTAGGGTGCCTTTACACTGAGGTTATTAATTAATTGTCACATAACACAATACCACATCTGCTAAATTGTGCTGTCTGGTTCCAGAATGTGCTATCTTAAGAAACTATCTTGAAAGAATTCTATGACGTCCTCATCCAGGCTACCATTGCCAATCTGATTTTTACAGTTTCTGTGGAGTTTAAAGTCACCCGCAGGCTCAAGGGGTTGAATGGCGTATTCATGCTCTTATTTATGATTTTCTTACATTATCACTGTTGAAACTCCAATGAACCTCAAACTTCTGTACTATGAAGGATAAGAGATTTTGCTTACTTTTATTCTATTGCAATATAAAAATTCTTGGTTCTTTCTAGAACTGAAATCTTTAATAGGCTAAATATAAATGTAATTGTACGCGGTGTAGGAAACTTTGTTTGTTTTGATTTATTTTGTTCCCACACAGTGACCTAAAGAAGAATTCACATTAAGACTGGAAAGACAGCAAGGTTTTCAATAACACATAAAACAATCTTAATTGAGCCACAGAGGACTCAAAGCTGTCAGATCCTCTCTGCTGTCAAGCAGTTTGGAAAAAAAATCATATTTATGATTATACCGCTAAATGTATCTTGGCACATGGCCTAACTGACATTGTTTTATGACAATAAAAGCCACTGGCTTAAGCAACATAAAATCACAGTTCACTTTATAAAGTACATGCAGAAGCAATTATAGTCAAAACTTTTTCCTGAAAGGCATGCTAAATTGGGGAATTGAAATAGTTATTTATGCTTCATTAGTCAGCATGTGAGACTTCCAGAAGCGCATCATTGCAAGATGTGAGATTTCCTTTGATTATTCACCATGCACAATGCATTTGAGTTAAAAAAGAGATTTGACTTCCAGGTGGCAATTGCTGAACATTAAATACTGCCGAGGGTCCTGTGTGAAAATCCAGCTCTAATAAACAAGTTTTTAAAAATATTCTTACTGTCTCAGCACAAAACCGTTACTCATTGTTTATACAAAGTTTTAGTTGCAACCAAATATTTTCATTTTCATTTTCAACTCATATGTAGAGTCATACAGCACCCTAGAAACAGGAAACAGACCCTTCGGTCCAACCAGTCCATGCTGATCACATTCCCAAACATCTGCCTGCGCTTGGCCCATAATCCCTCCAAACATTTCTTATTCATGTCCTTATCTAAATGTCTTTTAAACGCCGTAACTGTACTCACGTCCACCACTTTCTATGGAAGTTCATTCCACACATGAACCACTCTCTGTATAAATAAAAAAATTGCCCCTCACGTCTTTTTTAAATCTTTCTCCTCTCACCTTCAAAATATGGCTCCTAGCCTTGAAATCCCCTACCCGTAGGGAAAAGACATTTGCCATTCACCTTGTCAATACACATCGTGATTTTATAAAGCTCTATAAGGTCACCCCTCAACCTCCTACGCTGCAGTGAAAAAATACCCAATTAGTTCAGCCTCTTGTTCTCACTCAAACACTCCATTCCCGGCAACATGCTGGTAAATCTCTTCTGAACCCTCTCCAGCTTTATAATATCCTTCCTATAACAGGGTGATCAGAACTGGACACCGTATTCCAGAAGAGGCCTCACCAGTGTCCTGTACAACCTCATGACTTCTCAACTCCTATACTCAAAGGTCTGAGCAATGAAGGCAAGCGTGCTAAATGCCTTGTTAACCACCCTATCTATATGTGACGCAAATGTCAAAATATTATGTACTGAACCGCTATATTTTCTCTATTCATTTGTGGGATGTGGATGTCGCTGGCTGGACAGCATTTCTTGCCCATCCCTAGTTACCCTTGAGAAGATGGTGGTGAGCTGCCTCTTGAACTGCTGCAGTCCTCCTGCTGTGGGTTGACTCACAATGCCATTAGAGAGGGAATTCCAGGATTTTGACCCAGCGGCAGTGAAGGAACGGCGATATATTTCAAAGTCAGGATGGTGAGTGACTTGGAGGGGAAATTGGAGGTGGTGGTGTTCCCATATGTCTGCTGCCCTTGTCCTTCTAGATGGAAGAGGTCATGGGTTTGGAAGGTGCTGTCGGAGGATCTTTGGTGAATTTCTGCAGTGAATCTTGTAGATAGTACACACTGCTTCTACTGAGCGTCGGTGGTGGAGGGAGTGAAAGCTTGTGGCTGTAGTGCCAATCAAGCAGGCTGCTTTGTTCTTGAGTGTTGCTGGGGCTTCACTCATCCATGCAAGTGGGGAGTATTCCATCACACACCTGACTTGTGCCTTGTAGAAGCTTTGAGAAATCAGGAAGTGAGTTACTGGCTGCAGTATTCCTAGCTTCTGGCCTGCTCTTGTAGCCACTGTGTTAATGTGGTGAGTCCAGTTGAGTTTCTGGTCAATGATAACACCCAGGATGTTGATTCTGGGGGATTCAGTGATGGTAACACCACTGAATGTCAAGGGATGGTGGTTAGATTGTCTCTTATTGGTGATGGTCATAGCCTGGCATTTGTGTGGCGCGAATGTCACTTGCCACTTGTCAGCCCAAGCCTGGATATTGTCCAGATCTTGTTGCATTTGAACATGGACTCTTCAATATCTGAGGAGTCACGAATGGTGCTGAACATTGTGCAATCATTGGCGAACATCCCCACTTCTGACCTTATGATACAGGGAAGTTCATTGATGAAGCAGCTGAAGATGGTTGGGCCTGGGACACTACCCTGATGAAGTCCTACAGAGATGTCCTGGAGCTGAGATGATTGACCTCCAACAACCATGACTATCTTCCTCATCAGGTATGACTCCAACCAATGGAGAGTTTGCCCCCTGATACCCATCAATTCCAGTTTTGCTAGGCCTCCTTGATGCCACACTCGGTCGAATGCAGCCTTGGTATCGAGGGCTGTCACTCTTACCTCACCTCTGGAATTCAGCTCTTTTGTCCATGTTTGAACCAAGGCTGTAATGAGATCAGGAGCTGAGTGTTCCTAGCGGAACCCAAACTGGGCGTCACTGAGCAGGTTATTTCTGAGCAGGTGCTGCTTGATGACACTGTTGATGACACCTTCCATCACTTTACTGATGATCAAGAATAGACTGATGGGCTGGTAATTGGCCAGGTTGGATTTGTCCTGCTTTTTGTGTACAGGACATACTTGGGCAATTTTCCACATTGTCAGGTAGGTGCCAGTTTTGTAACTGTACTGGAACAGCTTGGCTAGGGCAGAGGCAAATTCTGGAGCACAAGTCTTCAGTACTATTGCCAGAACGTTGCCAGGGCCCACAGGGCCGGGGACCACTGGAGGAGGCCGAGATGGATCATCCACTCGGCACTTCTGGCTGAAGCTTGCTGCGAAATCTTCAGCCCTATCTTCTGCACTGATGTGCTGGGCTCTTCCATCATTGAGGATGGGGATATTTGTGGAACCTCCTCCTCCAGTGAGTTGTTTAATTGTCCTCTACCATTCACGACTGGATGTGGCAGGACTGCAGAGCTTAGATTTGATTCATTGGTTGAGGGTTTGCTTAGTTCTGTCTGTCACTTGCTGCTTTCGCTGTCTGGCATGCAAGTCTCTCTGTTCTACAACACTAGCCAAGGCCGTCCTTTTAATTTTGTAAGTCCTGCCCTTGTTTGAATTACCAAAATGCAATACCTCACATTTATCCAGTTTGAATTCCATCTGCCATTCCTCAGCCCATTAACCCAATTGGCCAAGATCTCTTTGAAATCTGAAATAACCTTCTTACCTGTCTGCCATACCATCACATTTGGTGTCATTTGCAAACTCACTAACCATGCCTTCTATATTCTCAGTTAAATTATTTGTATAAATGACAAACAAAAGTGGAGTCAGCACCGATCCCTGTGGAACATGACTGGTCACACGCCTCCAATCTGAAAAGCAATCCTCCACCATCACACTCTGTCTCCTGCGATCAAGTCAATTTTGTACTTAATTTGCAAGCTCATCCTGAATCCCATATGATCTAACTTAACTAATTAGTCTACCATGCAGAACCTTGTGAAAAGCTTCACTAAAGTCCAAGTAAACACGTCTACCACTCTGCCTTCATTAATCGTTTGGTTACTTCCTCAAAAAACTCAATCAAGTTTGCGAGACATGATTTCCCTCGCACAAAACCATGATGACTATCCCTTATGATTCCTTGCCTCTCCAAATGCATATAAATCCTATCTTTCAGAACCACTTCCAACAATCTACCCACCAACAAAGTCAGACTAACAGGTCTACGGCTCCCTGGCTTCTCCTTACGTGCCTTCTTATACAAAGGCACAACATTAACCACTATCCAGTCATCCGGCTCCTCACCCGCGTTAAAGATGGTACAAATATTTCTGCAAGGGAACCCGCAATTTCCTCCCTAACTTCTCACAACGCCCTGGAATGCACTAGATCAGGTCCCGGAGATTTATCCACCTTTATATTTTCTGAGACTTCTAGCACTACTTCTTCTGTAATGTGAACTGTTTTCAAAACATCAATATCTATTTCCCTGAATTCTCTAGCCTCCATTTCTTTCTCCACAGCAAAAACTGATGTGAAATATTTATTTAATATCTCTCCCAGCTCCTGAGGTTCAACACAAAGATGATCTTTGATCTTTAAGGGGCCCTATTCTCTCTGTAGCTGCTCTCTTGCTCCTAATGCACTTATAGAATCTCTATGGATTCTCCTGGATCTTATTTGCCAAGGCTATCTCATGTGCTCTCTCTACCTTCCTGATCTCCCTCTTAAGAGTGCTTCTACACTCTTTATACTATTCAAAAGATTCAGTTTATCCCAGTTATCTATATTTAATATTCAGTTCATTTTTATTCTTGACTAGAACCTCAATATCTTTATTCATCCATTGTTCTCTAATCCTACCTACCTTACCTTTAACTCTAACAGAGACAAATGACTCTGAGCTCTCAGTGTTACACTTATCAGTCAGCCCTTAATTTGCGAACAGTCTACTCTAATCAACTTTTGGAAATTCTTGTCTCCTACCATTAAAATTTGCCTTACTCTAATTAAAACTTTAATTTTTATGGGAGGGTTATCCTTTTTCATAACAATTGTAAAACAAATAGAATTATGATCACTAGGCCCAAAATGTTCCCCAACTATCACCTCAGTGACTTGCTGTCTTAGGAGAAGGTCAAGTTTTGCTCCTTCTCTAGTCAGAACACTTACAAATCGATAAAGAAAATTTTCTTGAATATATTTAACAAATTCTTCCCCAGTCAAACCTTTAAAACTA
The DNA here is from genome assembly GCF_021869965.1 of Rhincodon typus. Taxonomy (NCBI): domain Eukaryota; kingdom Metazoa; phylum Chordata; class Chondrichthyes; order Orectolobiformes; family Rhincodontidae; genus Rhincodon; species Rhincodon typus. Next base: position 58,777,502 of record NC_063342.1, on the reverse strand, counting down.
TGGTAATCCCAGTCAATGTTTGGAAAATTAAAATCATCTACTATTACAAACTTATTATTCTTACATACATCTGTGATTTCTCTACAAATTTGTTCCTCAATTTCCCTCTGACTACTGGGGGGCCTACAGCACAATGCAAGGTAATCTTTCCTTTTTATTTCTAATTTCAACCCATATATTTTCAATGAATGATTTTTTTTCAGGAACGTTTTCTCTAGTTACATCAGTAAAGTTTATTTTAATCAAAACTGCCACTCCCTTATATATCTTTTCTTCCTTTGCCTTATAAGTAAATTCTGCAGGTTCTGAAATGCTGAAATTGTATCTTTGGATTAGCCAAAGCTGTCAGCACCAGCTCAAGCTTAGGTGTTGACATCTTTGGTCATACTGCCTCACATCCAACACAAATGTGCTTTAGGGTACTTTCAATATCAACCTGTTCAGAGATGTTATGACACACTTTGGGAGCAGGTGAGACTTGAATCCAGACCTCTTGGCTGAGAGATAGGGATAAGCATGTTCTAAAGGTATGTCTGTCAGATGGATGACAGTTTGAGTTCATTGGCGCTCATTATCCTAGTGAACTGTTGACCCAACTGCTCGGAGTCATTAAAGGCTTCAGCTGCTGTTCAATTCACAGAGTATCATCTCCTTATCATTACAGGAAGCACAGCTTCTAACCTGAAAAAGATGGTAACACAAAGGCAATGTTGCACACCACTCTCACTGTAAACAAGTTCATTTCAAAGCGAAAAGAGTCTCTGAGAACCTGCTGAATTTTTTCATGTTGCAGTAATATTGACTGTCTAAGAAAGTAAGCCTTCCTCCCACCTATCCCCTCCTTCCACCTCAAGCCCCACCCCCATCTCCTACCTACTAACCTCATCCCGTCCCCTTGACCTGTCCGTCCTCCCTGGACTGACCTATCTCCTCCCTACCTCCCTACCTACACTCACCTTTAATGGCTCCATCCCCGCCTCTTTGACCTGTCTGTCTCCTCTCCACCTATCTTCTCCTCTATCCATCTTCTATCCGCCTCCCCCTCTCTCCCTATTTATCTCAGAACCCACTTCCCCTCCCCCATTTCTGAAGAAGTGTCTAGGCCCGAAACATCAGCCTTCCTGCTCCTCTGATGCTGCTTGGCCTGCTGTGTTCATCCAGCTGTACACCTTGTAACCTCAGCTTTGAACAGGTTTCTGAGGGTCAGAGTTTCACATTTTTGGAAAGGCATACTTGCTGATAGCCACCCTGGTAGAATAGCTCTAATTGTAAGGAAATGGTTACTTGTTCTCGACCCCACTGCTCCTAAACTGCCCAAATAGTTTCTATCAACTCAATCAAGTCTTATGAGCATCATAAATACCTAAATTAGATCAATACTTAATCTAGTAAACTCTACCAAAATATTTCAGTTCTCAGTCCTTTGAAGTGACAATGAGCAGTAGCCAGCATTATGTGGTTGTGTTTCAGGACCAGCAACTTGTATTAAGAAACTTGCACCCACCATTCTTAAAGACTGGAGATAACATTTACCTTTGAGTTCGATGGATTTCAGAATAGACACTCATTGAATTGTGCAGCCTAGCAAAAGCTCCTGTATGTTGCATCATTCACAAGAGACCGTTCAGTTGCATATATCAGAGTGACATATATGTTATCTGCTATTTCTTTTTGCCTGAAAGCAATGTGGAGTCAAGTTGCAATAGAGCTAACCAATCTACTCTGGCATTGCTCAAGGGTGTGAAGATCAAGTGAAGTCCATATATCAAGGTCTTGGGAGGAAGTGGAATCAAAACAGAAAAGATTTTTAATACTCAGTAAATCTGGCAACACCTGAGGATGAACTGTGCTACTCACCTACAGCTTCTGTTCTACTCCCTATGTTATTTCTAACAACCTGAAAGGAAATAGATACTCCTGAAGATTATATGATGGATACTCACCGCAGTCACTTTGCTAAAAGATACATCTGCTCCATCATTCTCCTCTTAGTTTGGACCTTACTAGCCTGGTGTGATAGAGGAAGGTCATTTGGTAGTCTAACAAGAAAGGGCTCTTGTCTTATATAAAATTTAATTTATTGCATAATTGCAATCAGCTGCAAGATACATTGGAATGATAGTCATTGTCATGAAGATACCGAGATAGATGTCTGTTTCCTTTGAGAAGCATAGCTGTTCTCCCTCTCACTTCCATATGACGACACCATGATGGGCAGTACTGAGTGCTGTTCTCAACATTAAACCTTTCAGAGTCTAAAATCTTGTAGAACACTGTGGTGTTCCAAATCAATATGCAACATTCCTGTTAAGCCACCTAAGTGATATAAATTTAAGTCACAACAGAAATTATGAGATGTAATATTGTAATAACTAGCCTGCAACTATTGTCAAGACCAAGAGGTGAAATTTTAACTCAGTTTGCAGGACTGGAATGGGAGCAGTAGTAGCCCTTCAATCAGAGTGCAGCAGTTTACATCTCATTCCTGTTCCAAATCCACCCACCATGACTTTGCCCAGTGCAGATATCAAGTGTCTTTTTGTTTACTATTAGTTTATGGCATGTGGGCATCATTGGCTAGACCATTGCTGTAGAGAATGTGGTGGAGAGCTGCCTTCTTAAACCATTGCAGACCTTTATACAAAGGGACACCTACATTATTAGGAATTTTGACTCAGCGACAGTGAAGAAATGGTGATGTATTTCCGAGTCAGGATGGTGAGTGGCTTGGAGGCGAACTTGCAGGTGATGATGTTTCCACACAACTGCTGTCCTTGACCTTCCATATGGTAGTGCTTCTGGGCTTGCAAGGTGCTATCTAAGGAGCCTTCGTGAGTTGCCACAGTACATCTTGAAAATGATACACACTGCTGCCATTGTGTATCAGTGGTGGAGGGAGTGAAAATGATGAATGGGCTGTCGCATGTGGTCCACCACCTCCCCCAGAGGCTCAAAGTGCCAACTGGCTCAGTGTGAGACTTGACCTATGATCTTCAGCAAAAATTTGTTTGATACAACCAACTGTCAGGTATAACAGGAACGAGATAACTGGTCGCATTCCACCTGCCTTCTATCTATTGTCTGGCAATAGTTAAAATTGGACCTTATTAAGTCTGCCACTTGGTAGAATTATCAGCTTTCTGGCAAATACAAATTTGAAGATTGAGAATTGTACTTTCTCCTATGATGGTTACTCGAGAGTCAGTTAGAGGAAGTTTTCACAAGCAAAGGGAGGTGGTTTGGATCGTGTGGGGAATGAAATCCACTAAAAGTAACTTTGGGACAGGATCCTGATATCGTCACTCCCTCTTTCAGGTTTCACCTGGGCGGGTTTGAAGACAAGCAGGAGCTGTCAGGAAAGGAATTACAATTAGAATTAACTTTTATGGTCATATGTACTCCAGTGCATGAATACAGGAGTACAGTGAAAAGTGTACAAAGTCACTAATTCCTGTGCCATCTTAGGTATAAAGGTGCCTACGTACAAAATATTAGGATGAAAAATGATGCAAAGGGGAAGTTAAGTGCTTCTTTAAGCCTGCATTCTGGTTCTAACAGTCAGCAAACCTATTTTCTGAACTTCCACAAACCCACCAGTGTTAACAAGACAACCATATAGCAAGGAGAGCTTTGACAGTGAAACTGACAGGCTTAGGAAGCTTTTGATCAGTGAAAGTGAAGAACTCCATCCATGGCCAGGTAAGAGGAGCAGCAGAGAACGTGAGCTAGCTGCCTTCTCCTGTCAAGGATCAGAGAAGATGAACACAGAGACCCAGCTCCAAGAGAGGTCAGTAGCCTTAACCTGTCCAAGCTCGGCTGCCTCAGACGCTTAGGTTTTCACTGTAGTTTGTCTCTGATATCTGTGGACTTGTGGAACATGACCCTGTTTCACAGTGGACGAAGTGAGTATGCGTTGCCAATGGCCACCAAAGGCAGCATCAGAGGAGCAGGAAAGCTGATGTTTCGGGTCTGGACCCTTCTCCAGAAATGGGGGAGGGGAAGGGGTCTCTGAAATAAATAGAGAGAGGGGGAGGCGATGATAGAAGGTGGAGAGAAGATGGACAGGTCAAGGAGACGGGGATGAAACCAGTAAAGGTGAGTGTAGGTAGGGAGTTGGGATGGGGAATAATCAGTGAGGAGGGAGGGGCGGGTGGGTGGGAGAAAAGACAGACAGGTCAAGGAGGCGGGGACGAGATGGGCTGGTCTTGGGATGAGGTCGGGGGAAGGGGAGATTTTGAAGCTTCTGAAGTCCACATTGAGACCATTGGGCCGCAGGGTTCCCAAGCGAAATATGAGCTGCTGTTCCTCCAGCCTTCGGATGGCATCATTGTGGCACTGGAGGAGGCCCAGGATGGACACGTCGTCCAGGGAGTCGGAGGGGGAGTTGAAGTGGTTTGCGACTGGGATGTATAGTCGTTTGTCACGAACCGAGCGTAGGTTCTCTACGAAGCGGTCTCCAAGCCTCCGTTTGGTTTCCCCGATGTACAGGAGGCCACATCGGGAACAGCGGATACAATAGACCACATTAGCAGATGTGCAGGTGAACATCTGTTTAATGTGGAAGGTTTTCTTGGGGCCTGGGATGGAGTTGTAGGGGCAGGTGTAGCATTTCCTGCGGAAAAGTGCCAGGGGTGGTGCGGCTAGTGGAGAGTGTGGAGCGGATGAGGGAGTCACGGAGAGAGTGGTCCCTCCGGAAGGCAGATAAAGGTGGGGAGGGAAATATATCCTTGGTAGTGAAGTCAGATTGCAGGTGGCAGAAGTGGCAGAGAATGATGCGTTGAATCCGGAGGTTGATGAGGTGATACGTGAGGATGAGGGGGGTTCTTTCTTTGTTGTTATTGCGGGGAGGGGGTGTGAGGGCTGAGGTGCAGGAAATGTGAGAGATGCGGTCGAGGGCATTTTCGACCACTGGTGGGGGGAAATTGCGGCCCTTGGTTTTGGGTTTAATCCCCACATTAGAGACTTGTGTGCACAATCTAGACTGCAGTTCGAAGGAAGTGCTGAATTATCAGAGAGTTTTTATTTGATTGAAATATTAATGTGAGGTCCTGTCTGGCCTCACAGGAAGAAGAGCGGGTAAATTCTTTGTGTGTTCCACCGGTATCAATCCATTAACTCAGCACTGCCAAAGAAATAGCCATTTCTGTATGTGGGATTTGGCTGTGTGCCATTTGTCTCCTTTCAGTATTTATCCAATTCCCTTTTGAAAGTGATTCCTGAATCTATATACATTATGAGTCTGAATGGGTTAATGTCTGCATAGTGACGCCACCCACTGTGATGTTACCAGAGATCACATGGGAAGGAGGCCTTGTCTGCACTTAAAGGGAGTCAGGCATATTGCTGTGTTGTGCACATAGTTTACAAGTAAGCTATCAACTAGTTTCTGCTTACTTACAGAAGACTCTGAAATCTCTACTAGGTAGATCCAAAGTGTGGATAGCCTCCATTTTAATCCTTACAACATTCTGCACCTTTACAAGTAGTGCATTCCAAATACTAACTTCTCATCGTGTAAAAGATTTTCCTCCTGTTGCCGCTACTATTTTTGCGGATCGTTCGAAATGTGTGTCTTCTGATCATTCAGCTTTCAGAAACAATCCCTCTTTATTTACTCAGTTTAAACTCTTCCTCAACTTACACTACCTTTAAATCCTCTTTTAGTGTTCTGTGCTGAAGGAAAACAAGTCAAGTTACTGTGGTCTATCTATGTAACCCTGGAATCATTCTGGTAAATTTCCAGTGTGCTTTCTCTAGAGCTTTCACATTCACCCAAGTGCACAGTGACCAGAATTGGCCATGATGGTATATCTTAACCCAAACTAGTGTTCTACATTGAAAAAAAAAGTCTGATGCAGCACAAGGAATAATTTGAACAGAACTGATTCGTTAGAATTCTGAAATATATTTCCACGAATTTACAATTTATATGCATCTGGGTACTCGACTAACCTCATGGAGTTGCAGGATGAGATTTTGTGAGTTCCAAGGCAGCCATGGAGCTTGGACTAAGTTCTAGCAGCTGTGATGTTCCTTTATGTGTTGTTTTACTCCTGTCCGTCGGCATTGCTTCATTGCTTGTTCTTTGAGTCCTGATTGCTACTACAACCGTAGACTGTTAGAAAAAATACAGGCTTTTGTTTTTGTTTCGTCTCAGGGCAAGTCCCAGCAATGTTAACAGTCTTCCCACCAAGCCTGGACCATTACTTGCCTCTGGACTCGCACAAAGTGCAGGTGGGGTCGCAGGAAACCATTCAGGAAGCACTAGTTTAAATCATTGTACCCCATCAATATCAAAATCAGGGCAAAAAGATAATAAAGGTTTCATTGCAATGACGATCAAAATGTAAGTGGGGCCAATAATTGAAATGAGTAACCTGAAGTATTAAAACATATCAAACGTACACAGTAGGCAAGCAACAGAGATTTAATTTCAAAAAATAACCTTTGGGCGAATAAAAACAAAAGGGGACAAACAATGAAATCAAGTAAGGAACAGGTAAAAGAAGTTAACTCAAAAGGCTGCAACAAGAGAGGTATGATTAAAAGGGAAACAAACAAATGAAGAATATTATGATGTAAAGTATAAGATGCCTTTCAGCAGAATATTAATATATGACAGCGATAAAGATGAAAGGATACAAAGAAAATTTGAAGAAAGGGTTGGGATTTAGTTCACAAACTGTTCCATCTGCGGGTGACTTGGACAAGGTAAAAGCCTCTGTGAACCAACTCCTGGCACTAGCCCATTGGCTTTTGCATGTACAGTAAAAAAAAATTTAGATATGATAAGGATTTATTTATTTATTTCACTTCTTTTTCAATACTAGATGGAATGAATTAATGTGCATTTTTTAAAAAAAAATTAAACGTAAATAAATTAATTCATTGCTAGAAACAAAAGAATAAACATTCATGCTGGACCATGTATTTATTTCACAGGATACATTTATTTTAAGCAATCCTGTTCCGAGAAACTAGCTCTTAACTTGTGTCTGTATTAATCAAAATCAGCAGTAACCTAAATCTTGCTGATAAAATGACATTGTTATTACTTGGGCTTGTAATAACTCAAGCCATACAAATAGGTGTCAGTCTGAATGTTCAATTTCATGTGCACGGTGGGAATGAGGGTTCTGGCTGTTCACTCACTTATTTTAGCCTTGGCTGTGGGTTTTGCTTGTCAGTGACTTGCATTTTGGACCAGCCCACAGCCCATCTGGTGGACCCTTGTGGACAAAACAGTGTTACACACATTGACAACCTCTGCTGTGCTCTAAATTCTGAAACAGAGTGAATGCACAGGAAAAGGTGGGAGGAATTATTGAAAGTGAGCGGTTGCATTTTGATCTGTAAATGTGCTATTGAAAAGGCCAAGCTAGCATTACATCCTGAAACAGAATCATCAGAGATGAGAGCTGGTTACTTGTAAAACCAAGATACAAGATCTCATGATATAGAGATAATATTGGAGAAAAGAAACTGAATGGATTAATAGCAGTGGAGGTGGCAGAAAGGGTAAGAAAGCCTGTTAGAAAAAAAATTTAAAAGATTACAATAATGGCAGCCACACCTCTGAAACATCTGAGAATTTCTAGGCAGCACTGCATTTCCTGGACAATCATATCTGAGATGTGTATTTGCAGCTCAAGGAAGCTCAGCCCTTATTTCTTTCCAACAGGCAGCAGGTACTGACTGCCTGTCTGGTTCAGAGGAGCGAATTGAGACAGGAAAGACAAACTGACCAGAGCAATCTGATACAGGGCGTTATTCAAATGGAGTGGACTAAATACATACGTGATTGTGGTCGGAGACAGCAGAGTCATGGGAATTTCTCTAGACCTCACAGCAGGATTTCCTAGATCATGTTGCCTGTTTTGGAACATCCTCTCATAGCTGGAGAAGAGGATCCAGTTGACCTAGTCCTCGTGGAAGCCAGTGACATTGGTAGAACTGAGACTGAAGTTTCTACTCAGGCAGTTTAAGGAACAGGGTTCCAAAATAATAAACAGAACCTCAAAGATTAATAATCTCTGATTACTAGCAGTAGGTGTTTGGAACACGCTGCCAGGAGTGGTGATGGAGGCAGATATGATAAGGGTATTTAAGGGGCTTTTCGATAAGCACATGAATATGCAAGGAATCAAGGGATAAGGACCAAGGACAGACAGAAGGGATTAGTTTAATTTAAGCATCATGTTTGGCATAATGTTGTTGGCCGAAGTGTCCATTCCTGTGCGTACCGTTCTATGTTCTATGTACTAAATGAATCACATGCCATCTGCTATAGGGTCAAGCAGTTCAGAGATTTAAATACATGGCTCAAAGAATACTGTGAGGGGAAGGGGCTTCACTTCTTGTTGCATTGGCACCAGTACTGTGTGTAATGTCCAAGAGATTAAGTATTGTAACTGACTCATTTTCACCACAAATTCAACAGCCTTATTTGCCAAAACCCTGATCTTGAAAACAGTACAGTGTGATTTTAAAAATGTGGTCACTCCCTCAATAGTCAGACTCGGTTGACTGCGGGCCACTCAGTTCTGATGTGACCAGGGTTGCTCTGGTTCATCTACCAACTGGACGTACTGGGGAAAGAGGGAGGCCATGCCATTGGAATGGGCTCTGCTTACCTCAAGTTGGGATCAGAGTCCTGGTGAAACCGATAACTAGTGCCAAGGATAGGGCTTTAATTTAAAACGTGGTTGGTGGATAGGAGTCTATGCAAAGATCAGTCATAGAATTACTGAATTTAAGTTTTTCTTGTCTGAATCTACAAAATTTCGCAGTTAAATTTATGAACTAATGGCACAAATAGAAATAAATAGATTTAATCTGCTTGCTATTACAGTGACATTGTTAAATGGTGACCAAGGTTTGAAATAAATATTACAGACTACACAATACTTCAAAGGACACATGGGGTGCAGAAAAGGAGGAGTAGATGCCTGATTGTAAAGGATGACAATAAGACATCTGTGTGAAACAATCAAAATCAGGAAGTAGAATCAGAATGTGTGCTGATTATGAATAATGAGGGTCAGAAGATGGCAAACTCTAACTCGTGGTGTGCCGCAAGGATAAGTGCTGGAGCCTCAACTGTTTACAACAGAAATAAATGATTTTGATGAGGGGCGTGAATGTATTATAACCGAGTGTGCGGATGACACAGAAATAATTGGGAAGGCAAGTGGTGAGAATGACACAGAGTCTGCAGAGGAATACAGATAGGTTAACAAATGGGCAAAAACTTGGTCGATGGAATGTAATGTGGGAAAGTGCGAGGTTATGCACTTTAGCAAGAAAAATAGAGGAGCTGAGTTTTATTTCAATGGAGAAAAACTGCAGAAACAGAGACTACAGCACAGAGAGTTTTGGGAATCCTCATGTATGAATCACAAAAAAAGCAAGCATCCAAGTTCATTGGATAACAGGGAAAGCAAATGGAATGTTGGTCTTTATTTCAGAGGAAACAGAGTACAAAAGTAGAGAGATTTTGCTAAAACCACAGAAGGCACAAGACAGACACAGCTGGAATGCTGTCAACAGTTTGAACCCCTTTTCTAAGGAAATATGTACCGGCACTGAAGGCAGCCCAGAGAATGTTCATTTAGCTGATACCAGGAACGGAAGGACTGTCTTATGAGGTGAGGTTGAATAGGTTGAGCCTGTACTCATTGGAATTTGAACCGTTGATTTGAAACATATAAAATTCTTAGGGACGTCACAGGATAATAATTTGATGCAGAGCATAATTACCGAATGGAGTTGCACATTTAGGATAGAGATGAAGAGCAATTTCTTCTCTCAGAGACAGTGATTCAATGGAATGCATTACTGCAGCGGGCTGTTGAGCCTGTGTCGTTAAACATGTTGAAGGCTGAGATAGACAGTGTTTTAATCAGTAAGTGAATCAAGAGTTATAGGGTAAAGGCAGGGAAGTTGAATTGAGGATTGTTAGATCAATCATGATCCCATTGATTGACAGAGCAGACTCGATGGGCTAAATGGCCTACTTCTGCTCCTCCATTGTATGGTTTAAGATGTTGCTGGGAGTAGCTCATGATCCTCCTAACAGTTGCTATCATGATAGCCAGAGTATTGAGCAAGCAATAATTGAAACTAAGGCAAAATCTGGCCTAATTTGAGTGATTACTTTCTTTAAGCATTTTATCATGTATGACAACACATCTTGCTCCCTGCCAACACAGGTAAACCAAGAAAAATTCATAACTTCCATGTAACAGTGATGAAAGTCTTACACAGGCTCAAAGAGATCAAAACCAATAAATCCCGAGGGATTGGAAGTATTTATCTTGAAGCACTAACAGAGAAAAGGAGAGATGTGTGAGATATTGAATGATTGTTATGTGGAAGTCTCTGTCCACTGAGGAAATAGCAGTAGATTAGAAACAGACTTATGTGATTCCTGTTTTTAAAATGTGCAACAAAACAGATACAAGCAACCACAGATGATTTAGTCTCACTTGAACCCCATAGTCTCATAAACAGTAGTCAGTGTAGATTAAGAGTTAGAAAATCTTTCCTGATAGGAAGGAGTGACTGTTTGGAATGTGATCCTGTTTTATTTTATTCATTTAGGAGATGTGGGCTTTGCTGACTAGGCCAGAATTTATTGTCCGAGTAAAAATGGATGATCTTCCTTCTTGAGCACTGCAAGTCCATTTGGCGTAGCTGCACCCAGTGTACTGTTAGGGAGGGAATTCCAATTATACCAAGATGTTTGGAAGCTTATGTAAACTTCTATTTGCAAAGCTAATACTTTAAGAATAATCTCAAAAGTTACTCATGATAAAGTCCCCGTGGAACATTCAGTGCTTTGAGAATTCTCGATGAGATTGCGTAGGGATTGAAAATCAGATTATGGGTTAAAGAGTAATGAGTACATGTTTTAACAGAATTATTGGGCTCTGGGTGAAGGAGGAGAGATTTGAGTGGAAAATCCCAAATATCAGAAGTGGGGCCTGCTTTTTAATTTTTTTAGAAATTCCTTTATGGGACGTGATTGCTACTGGCAAACCCGGAATTAATTGCCTATCCTTGACTGACCTTGAGCAACCCCCTTAACAATCATAGCCTGGGTCATGTATTATACCCATAGTGCCATCAGGGAAGGCCTTGTAAGTTTTGGACATAGCAGCAGTGAAATAATGCCATTTCAAGAGAAAATGGTGAATGATTTATGTGGAATGCATTTATTGCCCTTGTTCTTCTAGGTGTTAGAGGCCATTTGGAGAGACGCCGCCAACATTAATGACTTCAGGCTAAATGCTGTCATGGCCTTTGGGACTAAATGGAAGATAACCTTCCCCAAGCTGTCCCCCTAATTAGTCATCTCCAAGCTCACTGCCCTATAGAGGATGATAAGCAGACTGTCTGTTGCCAAATCCATCAGAGACCCAGCAGAGCTGAAGTCCGGATACGTCCAATGGGACAGTGCAGAGGTAGATTGGGAATTGGAATGTGGAGGCACCCTTGCTGGGCTGCGCGTAAGCAAATTCAAAACCGAGATTTAGGCCTGCAACTGCACCCACCCCCACGCTCCCCCCCACCCACACACACAGGCACACAAATTTTTGTGTTTGAGGGACTAATCTCCAACAGTATTCTGAGTTCTCTTAGAGGATACGTAGGGGAGGGTAAAAACTTTGGTGGAGCAGAATGACAGCTTCTGATGATAACCTGTCGGTCAGTGCTTCCATGGCTTTCTAGTGGGTTTCCCTTTTAATCCCCCACTGCCAACTATGATCAATAATTCTTATCGATTGATTTTTAACATGATCCACTTTAAGGATCTCTTTCTCTCTGGAAAGCCACTTTTTGACTAATTAAAGTTATTGCATTTCTTCTTGGTAGGCCTTTGCTGAAGATTGGAGTTTTTCTTCAGATTTGTTAAGCTCACACTGGTATTTTCTGTGCATTATTGCCATGATTTGTTGCACACAGTTGGCTTCTGTCTGTGTAGATACGTCCCTGTGCGTCCATCCTGACTGAACTGTCTCGAGTTTGTTTGGAGTCCCAGGACCTCTTCCTTACATGATTGAAAGCGTCTTCCCAGCTAAGATAAATTTTGATGCGTCAGATTCTGCAGGCACCTTTACTGACTGTAGAAATTTTGAATTCTTCAATCACTTCAATTTGTGTTTAAGCTAATACAAGGTCACTTTGCTAACTGATAGCAGTCTGGTTTTCTACTAAGAGGAAAACGTCATTGAACTGTGATTGTACTTGCAATCCCTTGGGAAGTTCTATGCATTAGTACGTAATTTTAGCTGTTCTTCATGAAGAAAGGACTAATGGTCCCCGAAAAAGACAGCTGTATTCTCAAGAGCTGCGTCACCTGAATATTATTTTTATTCATTAACGGGATGTGGACATCGCTGGCCAGGCAGCATTTATTGCCCATCCCTAATTGCCCAGAGGGCAGTTAAGAGTCAACCACATTGCTGTGGGTGTGGAGTCACGTGTAATCTAGACCAGGTAAGGATGGCAGTTTCCTTCCCTAAAGGACATTAGTGAATGTACAGGCACAGGAGGTTGTGGGGTTGCAAATTCGAGTAAATGAATGGCTTTGGTATTGGATCCCTTCCCTGTAGTTTTGTGATGAAGTGGTAAATCACTGCCCTCCAATAGTTGGCTACACCTCTTTTGGTGCCTTCTATTACTGCCGTTTAAAATAAATGGAATATCTGCCCCACCATCTGGCAGTGCTAACCCTGAGAAGTTTTCGATGTTGGCCAGCTGAAAAATGTTCATATCCACACAAGCATCTCCAAACAATAAAGAATAAAAATGATGTGGAATTATGTACAAGGTCCCTGATAACTACTCCCAGTTCAGTGAAGTGTAGCGTGTATCTGGCCTCATTTTGTGAGTCATATGCTTCCTGAAGCCCAAAAACGTTTACATAGTGGCAAAGTCTGAGAAATCCCTATTTCAACCATGGTATAACATCTGAAAGAATCAATACATCCACATATATAGCCAATTTGAAGTTAGTTTTTATGACAGTTACCGTAACATTTGCATACAAAACATTGCTTGAAGGTCATTCCTTCATACAAGAAGAGTACACATTGCTCACCTTGGTCCTCAGAGACATCCACGTATCATTGCAGACTAAAATGCTATGTCTTTTAACTTTGAAACCACAGACTGAAATTACCTATTTCTGTTTCAGTAACCAACTGGCATGCTATGGCATGCATGTTATTTTGCATCTGTGGCCAGGCAGTGCTGTTGTCGATGTGGATTTCTCGAACCACAACGCAGATAAGGAGCAATGATGGGAGCGGCACTGTCTTCCCATTATGGCTGTTCTGCCGCTGATTCAGGAACTAGGAACAGGAGTGGGTCATTCAGCCCCTCAACAGCCTGTTTTGCCATTCAGTGAGATCATGGCTGATCTGCGGCCTAACTCCACTTCCCTGCACTTAGCCCATATTCATTAATACCCTTGCTTAACAAAAATTCATCTTGTTAGCAATTTTCTGATTAACAAACTAGATGGAGTCAAAATCAGCAGTCTGACTCCAAGTACATTCACATCTTGGATAAAAAGTCTCTTTTGCTTGTGAAGATCAGCTTATCTAGCATACTGCACTGTCAATGTGAATGTAATGCCTCCTTTGGACACAAATTTCTAACCGAACTTCATCCTGTACCCCCAGTACAGTGTGGTCCTGTATGACTCCATCTTTCCATATTGGCAATCATCCGTGAGATGGCATAAATCAGTTCTGAAAGAGTCAATGGTTTCTGCTAATTCTTGCACAAATTGATTGAAAATTGCCCAGTTTAGAAAGGAATTGATTCTTAAATAGGAGTCAAGTGTTTAATCACATCGCCATACATTGCTCTTTCTTTCGTAATGCTTCTGCTGGCAAGATTGGCATTGGCCTTCCCACCAATAACGTGCAACAGTACAGTAATTTGCTTCTTGTCTGCTGCTTGTTGAAACCTGCTACGATACTGTAGCTACTGAACCATCAAAGCTAATTTACCCAATGTAGAGCATGGTCAGGGTCTTCTGTGTTTTCTGGCAGGTTTGGTAAAGGTAGAGCTTTTTTGTCATTGAAGTATTTGTCATGTTTATCAAGGCAACTGTTGTTTCCCACCTTTGGCTGAATGTTGTGTAGCTGATCTATCCTGTACACTATATTCGTACCTATTGGCTTCTGATTTTTGGAAACTTATTGTGCACTATGGTCAATTGATTTCTTCCTGGTGCAGTCTGAGCACTCTGCTATGGACCACCTTCTGCACTTTCTTCAGCTTCTGTGTTGTCCTTGCTGTTCCACGATTGAGTTCCAAGGAATACTTCGATAGTCAACCCTTAGCAACTCTGAGCTGCACTTGAAGCATTTTCACCAGTTCACAGTTTGGAGCTCAGGGCTGGTCTCACAGTTTAGTCAATGGTTTTGGTTCAGGCTGTTACAACATGGCTGCAGTCCAGTTCCTGATGCCACCTCATAGTAATGTGAAATCTACGCTGTTGTGAAAGAACAGCAACAGGCTTTATTGAATATAATAACATTCAGAGGATGGTAAGAGAGGACATCTGACTTGGAGATTACAGACCCAGGGTCCAATTCCATTTGTTCTGACATAACTATGGTGTGGCTTGTTTTGCACATGCTCAGTAGCAATACCCAGAGTGAAAATATAATACCCTTTAGTCTACATACTGACAAAAACAGAAGTTGCTGGAGAAGCTCAGCAGGTCTGGCAGCATCCGTGAAGAAAAAAATCAGAGTTAATGTTTCGGGTCTGGTGACCCTTCCTCAGAACAGTTCTACACAGTGAGTTACATAGAGACTCCAGTTCTCATGGCAAGCCTTCATTGAGCTGGAGACCTCGCTATGCCACAGGGTTGGGGGGGGTTTGGTCTCCTGGCAAAATGATGGCAAGGCCACAAAATTGTCCTGATTTAAGGCCTTAACAGTGCGACCTGGCTCCCCTACCTCCATGGAGTGGGTGGTTAACCTACCTCTCAGTCTACCCTTAAAGGTGCCTGGTGGTAAGGTCTGGGATCTACCCAGCACAGTTCTCTGTTACTTTCCCTGCAGCTCTCACCACCCACACCACCCATCACCCAACCCACTTAGCCTGCCACTGGAAAATCCAGTGTTTGAACTCAGAAAGGCAGTGCAGGTTGTTCAAATAAGTGGCTTCCGAAATGTTCCTCAGAAAAACAATCTGTCGGTGCCTTTGATTTACTTCACTCCAAATTCTTTTAATTTACTTTCTTACCCTATGAAGCAAGCCTTGTTTTTTCTTTTCATGTAAGAAGCATTATACAAACAGGCTTCACTTTCTGGCATGGAAATTCAACAACTGTAGTTAGGGTGGAAGAAAGGCCAAGCTTTTATGTTCTGCATTTGCTTAAAAAAGCTATTCAAAGGAACTAAGTCTGCCTGTGATTTATTCAGTAAGCACTGTGCCATGCCAGTGAAGTGCACATCATTCATACATCCCTCCATACACTGATAACCTCTATAGAAAAATCCATAAGTGATAATAAAAGCACCATGCTTTCCAACATTGGTTTTAAGTAAGGATTGCAGGAAACACTTCTGTGATCAAACCTCTATATTATGCTTGTGACTACATTTTAAAAGTCCACCGTTAACTGCGAAGGTTCTTAAAGTTCTGGTTCTAGTGTCATGAAAGAAGCTACAAAATGTGTTTCTCTTTCTATTTTATCCTGGCAAAATATGTATTTGTACTAAATCAGTGTTTTCAGAAGTTTCTACACATATTCTATGTTGCGTTGTGATATTGTTACTGAAACTTCAAAGTTCAATTAATTTCTGAAAAATGTATTAACACTGTCATGTACATGTTGACAAAAGTAGATTCCTACATATTTTTATATTCATGAAAAGAAATTTGCCGTATCTG
The DNA here is from genome assembly GCF_021869965.1 of Rhincodon typus. NCBI lineage: Eukaryota > Metazoa > Chordata > Chondrichthyes > Orectolobiformes > Rhincodontidae > Rhincodon > Rhincodon typus. Next base: position 58,761,578 of record NC_063342.1, on the reverse strand, counting down.
CCAGACTTGTAGACAATAGGTGGAATGGTTTTCGTCCAAGGCTGGCAGGGATCCAAGAAATTGGGATGGAATCTGGTTACCCTAAGATTTTATTCTGTTTACAGTTCCCTTTGAGTTTCAATGGAGACCATAGGTAGACTGTTCTCTTAACACCGTCTACCTTCACATGAAGGGAACCTGGCCAAGATCTTGGCTTCTGCTGTAAATTTTGTCCAAGACACACAGAGTCCTTAACATGGACAACTGTCATGAACTCTGTTGAAGAAATTATACGCTCCTGAACCTTCATTAGACTAGAGTAATCTATCATCAAAGGGATCAGTTATCTTTAATCTGCAAGGGTAGTCACTCTGCAAGTAGCTGAAGCACTATTTAAATTTTTTCTTCTGCCCATATGGATTTTGGAGTAATAAAAACAGAAATTGCTGGAAAAACTCAGCAGATCTGCCAGCATCTGTGGAGGAAAATCAGTTAATGTTTCAGGTCCAGGGACTCTTCTCCAGAACTGATGGTAGCTAGGGAAAAGTTGTTTCTTCTGCAGAAGGTAGGGTGGGGAGAGGGGGTAAGGAGTAAATGATAGGTGATGATAGAGCACAAGGAGAAAGAAGAATAGTTGGACAGAAAAATGAGTGGATAATGGTCAGCCTAGGATAATGAATAGCTGCTGATGGGGACTAAAATGGATTGTGTGTAATAGCAGACTATGTGATAACAAGGCCTGGTGTGTGGGGCTTGGGGAAAGGACATGGGAGAAGGTGCCTCAAGCCTGAAAATTGTTGAACTTGAAACTGAGTCCAGAAGGCTGTAGAGTTCCCAGGGGGAAAAAGAGGTGCTGTCCTTCCAGCTTGCGCTGATTTTCCTTGGAGCACTGCAGCAAGCCTGAGACAGAGACAGGGAACAAGTGGCAGGCAACTGGAAGCTCAGGGCTTTTCTTTAATGGACAGAATGCAAGTGTTCTGCGAAGTGGTCACCCAATCTACGCTTTGTTTCCACAATGCAGAGATGACAACAATGTGAGCAGCGAATGCATTACACTAGATTGAATGAAGTGCAGGTAAAGCTTTGCTTCACCTGGAAGGTATGTTTGGGCCCTTGGCTACCAAGGAGGAAGGAGGTAAATGGGCAGGTGTTACACCTTCTGCGGTTGCAGGGGAGGTGTAGAGAGTGAAGATGGAGTGAACCAGAGGGAATGGTCCTTGTGGAAGGCTGATAAGAGAGTGGAGGGGAATATATGTCCGCTGGTGGCATCCTGCTGGAGGTGGCAGAAATAGATGTGGATGCTGCGGGGATGACAGGTAAGGATAAGGGGGACCCTACCGCTGTTGTGGGAGGGAAGAGAGGGGGGTGAGCACTGAAGTGGAAGAGATGGGTCGGACCCAGCTGAGGGCCCTGTCCACAAGGGTGCGGGGGAGTCCTCAGCTCAGGAAGAAGGTGGACATGTTAGAGGCTGTCTTGTCAAAGTTGTCATAATCAGAACTGATGTGATGGAGATGGAGGAACTGGGAGAATTGAATAGGGTCTTTACAGGAAGCAGGGTGTGAAGATGTGCAGTAACTGTGTAGGAATCGGTGGGTGTAAAGTGGATATCAGTAACCAGCCTATTCCCAGAAATGGAAACAGATGTTGAGGAAGGGAAAGGGAGGAGTCAGAGATGGACCAGGTGAAGGTGAGAGTGGGGTGGAAATTGGAAGCAAAGTTGATAAACTTTTCCAATTCCAGACAAGAGAGGGAAGCAGCACTGATGATATCATTGATATACTGGAGAAAGAGTTGTGGGTGGTGGACGGAATAGGACTGGAACAAGGAATGTTCCATGTACCCCACAAAGAGACAGGCATAACTGGAGCCCATGCCGGTACCCATAGCCACTCCTTTGACTTGAAGAAAGTGAGATGTTGTTCAGGGTAACGACGATTTTGGCCGGATGCTGGAGGATGATGGTGGATGGGGACGGTTCAGGCTTTTTTTCCAGGAAGAAGTGGAGAACCCTGAGACCATCCTGAAGGGGGATGGATGTGTACAGGGATTGCACGTCCATGGTAAAGAGGAGACATCTGGAACCTGCAAACTGGAAATTCTAGAACTGGTGTAAAGCATCAGAGGAAACGCAGATGTAAGTGGGAAGGGACTGGACAAGGTGAGATAGGAAGAGTTGAGGTCTGTGGAGCAGGAGCAGGCAGAAATAATGGGTCTGCAGGCCAGTTCTGTTTGTGGATTTTGGGAAGGAGGTAGAAGGGAGCTGTGTGGGCTTGGGAGACTATGAGCTTGGAGGCAGTTGGGAGATCACCAGATGCGATGAGGTTACTAACCATAGTGGACACAAAGGCCTGATGTTCCATGGTAAGGTCATGTTCCAGGAGAGATAGGAAGGGGTATCTGAGAGCTGGTGCTCAGCCTCTGCAATGTAGAGTGTAGAGGCCAGCCCACCAAATAGCAACACCATCCTTGTTGGCAGGCTTAATTACAAAGTCAGGGTTGGATTTGAGAGCACAGAGTGCAGTCAGTTCACGGGGTGATAGGTTGGAATGAGTAGGCTGGGGGAACAGAGAAATTGGGGCGACCAATATTACGTCAATGGTTTTCGATGAAAATGTTGAGTGCAGATAAAAGGCCAGAGGCAGGTTTCCACCTGGAAGGACAACGTTCGAGGTGGGCCAAGGGGTCTGTGGGATGGGGAGAGGACTATTACCCAAAGAAATGAGCACAGAGGCAAAGAATTCAACATTATATCGTGCCTAAAATTCATGAAGGTGGTGACTCAGAGGGATAAAACCAAGACCTTTGCTGAGTACAGAACATTGAACATCGTAGAGTGGAAAGTCAGAAGGGATAGTAAATACACGACAGGAGGTGGAGTTGGGATAGGAGATGGAGTCAGAGGGAAAGGGAGGGGAGGAAGGTTCAGGAGGGCAAGGGGTATGTCTGAGTTATTGTGTCTTGTGCTCTTTGATATCTGAAAGGTTAAGGGAAAGTTTCTTGTTAGCACGTCGAATGAGTTGGAGTATGAAGTGGAACTGGGGAGCAGTGCAGCTCGGAGCCAGCATGAAGTGGTGCTGTTGGAGAGAGAGGTCGAGAGTGTGCATATGATGATGCATGGCACTGAGTGTGGATCTCAGGACGTGGCGAGAACAGCTGTCTGTGGAACGTTGAACATCATGGAGATACCTGTGATCCTGGATGGATCTTAGGATATCTCAGTTTTCACTCCACCTCTCCTGTACTGACAGATTTGCCTTCCTGGTTATTCAGAGTCAAACAGTTTTTCACTTTAAGCTATTAAGTATTTATTTTGATTAAAATGCTACACCGATCATCATTGTGAGGTTTGACAGAGTATTTTATAAAGTAAATTGTACACTTAATTCAGGAGTTACATTGGTGATACTGGTTTTCAGAACTCTATTCTCTTGATTTAAAGTTAAGGCATTCTCATTTGACAGATCATTAAATTGCTTTTGTTTATCAGTCCTGCTATTTTCTGGAAATGTATCCTTACTCTTTTGTTTTCTCTTTCTGTCACAGTGTAAAACACTCTCGGGTGTTTGTGACCACATTATCTCTCTATCTTCTGATCCGCTGGTTTCACAATCTGCTCACTTGGAGGTGGTTCAGCTGACAAACATCAAACCCAGTGAAGGATTGGTAAGACCCATGTCACTTTTGAGTGGAACCTCAAATGTTAGAGTTGTGGTTATAGGCACAAGGCACATGAAGTAACATCGAATCCACTGCCATTGCTACAACCATCGTCTAATATAGATTATAATTCAACTAAAGTGATCCCACTTTGTAATTACCAAATATGGCTTTTTGCATGATAAATATGGGTAAAATCAAGTGACTAAATGGAGCTCAGCATTGCTGCAATTAACTATTAATGCACTTTAAATAAAAAAGAATTGTATGTAGACAATGCTTTCCGTGACTCCTGACCCCTGACCCCTCAAGTTCTTTACAGCCAATGATGGATAGGCCAGCATTGCTTGTCCATCCTAATTTCGCTGGAAAAGGTGATAGTGAGTTGCCTTCCTGAATTATTGTAGTGTATTTGTTGTAGAGACACCCTCAGTGCAGTTGGGGAGGGAGTTCCAGGATTTTGACCCAGCGACAGTGAGGGTATGGCAATATCCAAGTCAGGATGGTGTGTGGCATGGAAGGAAGTCTGCACTCGGTTGTGTTTCCAGGCATCTGCTACCCTTGTCCTTCTGGGTGAAAGATTTAGAAGAGGCTGTGCAAAGAGCCTTGGTGAGTTGTTGCAGTGTGTCTTTTAACTAGTACATACAGCTGGTCACTGTGCCTTGGTGGTGGATGGAGTGAATATTGAAGATGGTCAATGTGGTACCAATCAAGTGGGCTGTATTTTCCTGAATAATATTGATCTGCTTGAGTGTGGTTGGAGCTGCATCCCCTCAGGCAAGTCGAGAAAATTCCATCTCCTGGCTTGTCCTTTGTAAATGGTGGAAAGGCTTTGGGAAGTGAGGAGGTGAGTCGCTTGCCACAGAATTCCCTGCCTGTGACCTGCTGTAGTAGGCACACTATTTATATGGCATTCGGAGATAGGGACAACTGCAGATGCTGGAGTCAGAGTCAACACAGTGTGGAGCTGGAGGAACGCAGCAGGTCAGGTGAAAACCCGAAACGTTGACTTTCCTGCTCTTCTGATGCTGCCAGACCTGCTGTGTTCCTCCAGCTCTACACTGTGTTGACTATTTATATGGCATGTTCAGTTTCTGGTTAATAGTAAATCCAGGATATCGATTCAGCTGTGCCATTCAATGTCAAGTGGCGGTGGTTGGATTCTTTGTCTTTGGTGCTTGTGTAGTAGGAATGTTATCTGCCATTTTTCAGCCCAAGCCTGGATGTTATCCAGATCTCATGGTACATGAACACAGACTGTGTCTGTGTCTGTGGGTAAAGAATGGTGGTGAGCATTGCACAATCATGAACATCACTCCTCCGACTGTGCAGCACACCCTGAAGTGATTAAAAATTACCCACTTAACCTCAGGTAGCTTCTGCACTGGAGATTCCTGGATTGGGACCTACTGTTATGAACCTTTCCAGGTATCCACAAGTCTAGCAGCAGAGAGAATCAGTGTGAAAACTGAAATAACTGCACAGAGGCCAGTATCCTGTCGCGCTTTATTTACTTGTGCTCAGTAACTGGCCGTGGCTAGCCAGCTTGGACCCAGTCCCCCAAATTGAGGAGATTCTAAATCTCCTATTTATGTATATTATTTTCTTACTCCCTGTTTATGTTGGTCAGCCAGGGCTCCCCGATTGCCCCAGGTTAACAACTCCAATCAAGGATCTTATCAATGAGATCCACCTGGTTCCAATCATTACAGAAACCATGTCTCTTTCTCTCGCACTCAGTGTTCTATGGTATAAAATGTTCGATAGTATAGCCAGCGTCCAGAGGTGTTCAGTGGGAGATCTAAATTGGATCAGGTGGGGGTAGGGATCTAGACGTGAGATGCTTGTTGGGGTAGATGTGTGTGGAACGTGGGGTGGGGTCAGGGGATGGATGGTGGGGAGGTGTAGTTGGAAGGGTTTCGATTTAATAGTTGCCTAGGAGTTAGAGTAGATACATAATCCTCTAACATTTCATGGGTAACTATTAGGCTTTAGTGAGTCAGAACTCTCCAAATTCTCCAATGTTAATGGACTCTTTCAGAGGATAGGGAGTAGGGAAATTGCCCATCAGAAAATTCAATTTCCCAGGCAATTCCCAGGAAGTCAGCAGCATTTGGGATTCCACATGGTACGGATACATAATTGCAGTTTACACAGTTCCAACAATTCTCCAACCATCCGCATTGTTGAAATTCATTCCCACATCCAGGAATTACTTTCAGAGACTTATAAAAAAGTAAAATTTTATGTTTTTTTTAACCTTTACTTCAGTTGTTTTATTTTCCACTACTAATTTCATATTTTATTTGTTTTATTATTTATCTCACTTTACCTGGTTTAAGTTTATCTCAAATGAAGTCAGAAAACGCTGGAGAAACTCAGCAGGTCTGGCAGCATTAAGCGCAGAGAGAAAGAGAGTTAACACTTTGAGTTCAATATAACTTCTTCAGAAACTTCAGAAACTATGTTCACTGAATAGTGAACAAAGTATAATAAATTGAAAAAGTTCAAATAAATTCCTGTTTCAGCTGTAAGAATCATAGGGCATAGTTTGTCTGCTGTATTTGGGAAGATGCTGTGGGATTAAGGGAGGGATTGTTTGGTGTAAGACCTGCACCAGGGTGTCCTGGAGAGAATGATTTGTACAGCTTGTGAGGAGGGAGGAATGTTGTGCAGAAGTACTGATCTTTGATATCAGTGTTTATGGAGAACCTTGCATGTAAATGAACAACTATCTATTTGTTGTAAAATAGAAATGTTGATCTACACTTTGTTATTCTCTCAATTACTTCCTTGTTTTAGTTTTGATTCTCATTGCTTTATTTTTAACATCTCACCAAGGAGAATGCTCAATTTCTACACATGGTAAAGATTTACAAGGATATTGCCAGGGTTGGAGGGTTTGAGCTATGGGGAGAGGATGAACAGGCGGGGGCTATTTTCCCTGGGATGTCGGAGGCTGAGGGGTGACCTTATTGAGGTTTATAAAATCATGAGGGGCATAGATAGGGTAAATAGACAAGGTATTTTCCCGGAGGCTGGGGAGTCCAAAACCAGAGGCATAGGTTTAAGGTGAGAGGAGAAAGATTTAAAAGGGACCTAAGGGGCATCTTTTCACAGAAAGGGTGGTGTGTGTGTGGAATAAGCTGCCAGAAGAGCTGTTGGAGGCTGGTACAATTACAACATTATAAAGGCATCGGGATGGATATATGAATAGGAAGGGTTTAGAAGGATATGGGCCAAATGCTGGCAAATGGGGACCAGATTTATTTAGGATATCTGGGAGGCATGGACAAATTGGACCGAAGGGTCTGTTTCCGTGCTGTACATCTCTGTGACTCTATGACTCTATGGTACATATTACAGATGTTTAATGAGTAAATGTATCAGATGGAATTTATGACATTGACAAGTACACTTTTGCGCCAGTAGAGGTTAATGTATGGGAGGAGTTGACACAGATATTCTTAACAAAACATAGAAAAGGTAGTGGCTTCATTCAAATATATTAAGTGAGAACAGGATTGTTTTCTGCTATGCAGATCTCCCAGTCAAGCAGGCCACCAATACGCTCTAGGATTGTGAGTGAGGAATGGATATTTGTCTGAGGTCCAAATTCCTCTGGAACTGTATCACCAAATTCAGAAAATGGGATTTGGGTAGGGAAATACCTTTATTTAGACATAAGGTTTATGGGGTTCAGACATTTTATTAAACAAAGATTCAAAATATGTAATTTTGGTGTGTAGGATGTAATACAATTTCTTCTTTCTGATATTGTATATAATGTTACCTAGGCATTTCCAAGTTTGCTGATGATATAAAAATGCTGGGAATTTGAGTTGTGCGGAGGATGCAAGGAGGCTTCACAGTGAACGTGACAAGTTGTGTGTGGCACATGGCAGATACGGTATAACATGGACAGATATGAAGTTATACACTTCAGTATCAAAAACAGAAAGGCAGCGTATTATTTACATGATGATATATTGGGAAGTATGGACGTAGAAAGAGATCTGGGGATCCTCGTACACATGTTAATGAAAATAACCGGGTAGCTGCAGCATGCAATTAGCAAGACAAATGGTATGTTGGCCTTTATTGCAAAAGCATTTGAGTTTAGAAGTAAGAATGTCTAACTGCAAATACATAGGGCCTTGGTGTAGGGAATATAGCATACAGTTTTGGTCTCTCTACCTGAGATGAAATACTTGCCATAGAGGGAGTGCAGCATAGATTCATTAGGCTGATACTGGGGAGGCAGGACTGTCCTGTCCTTGGTTCATCTGTCTCTGTATTCATTAGTGTTTAGAAGAAAGAGAGAGGACCTGGTTGAACTGTATAAAATTCTAACATGCTTCGACGGACTAGATGTAGGGAGGATATTGTACCTGGGAGAGGTGTCTAAAACCTGGTGTCACAGTCTCAAGATATGAGATAGGCCATTTACGCCTAAGATGAGGAATACTCAGAGAGTGATTAACCTGTGGAATTCTCTCCCATGGAAGGCTGTGGAAGTCAGGTTGCTAAGTTTACTCAAGAAAGAGATGATACGTTTTTAGATATTAAAGGCATCTAAGGTTACGGAGGGAAAGTATGAATGTTACATCACGGTAGAGGATCTGCCATGATCATATTGAATGGCTCAGCAGGCTTGAAAGGCCAAAAGGCTTACTTCTGCTCCTAGTTTCTGTGTTCTATAACTTTAATGCATTCTCCATGACCATTTCGATACTTATACTTTTTTAAAAAAGAAAAATAATTAATCTTTTGTTCAGACTTGTCAAGCCAAGTTATGCTTCATTTACCTCAAAACTATTTTACAGAAATGAACTTTGTTTTACATGAAAACATTATTCTTCTTGTAATAGGAAATTTTATCGAGATACTAAAAGCAGACCAGGTCTGCATAGATTAGTCAGAGGAAAGCTGCTGAAATTGGTGGATAGTTGTAGAACCATAGGACATTGGTTCAATGTGATTGCTAAAAGAACCAAAGGTGACATATTTATGGTTATGGTGTGGTATGCGATATTTGAGAGGTTAATAGAAGGAGAAACAGTCATTGCTTTCAAAAGAGAATTGGATAAGCATCTGAGGAGAAAACACTTGCAGGGAAGGAAAGTGGGACGAATTGAATTGCTTATCCAGGGAGTTGGCATGGACATAATGGCTTCCTTCTGTGCTATAACTATTGTAGGAATCACTATGATTTTTGATTTGTGAAACTGTATTTTAATATTCAACGTAGCAATCTATTTTTAAACTATTTCACTAAAATAACCTTTCTGGTGTTTGGTTGAAAGATTTTCATATTTGCAAATTCAATTTAGTTGAATGAACGCCAGTATATTGGCTGATAAACCTGTCTTCTGTGATTTAGGCTTCTAAAAGCAATTCAATCTATTTACACATGATACTGTAGCTTAAAGATAGAATAGATTTATGAATTTTGCTGGTGCAATGAGTTTTGCAACTTGCTTTTGTAGCACTGTCCATTCTCTGTCACATTCATTAAAGTGTTAGAACAAAGCCACTTTACAGGTGATATTCAGAGAAGCATTTATTCATCACATGAAAGCCAAAATAAAGTCAGGACAGAACAATTTGCAAAATCCTGCTACCTGATAATATGTATGATGATAAAAGTGAGAATTTTACATTCAAGATTATCCGTGCCTACATGACTTTTTTGTATCTTTGCATTGGGAATCTATTCCTTGTAAACCCCAGATGTATCTCCTAAGTTCAAAAGATGTCTTTTATTTAGTAGATTGAGGCAAATGATGTAAGTTGTACAAAACCACTTTCAAAACATTATATTAAAATATATAAATTTACAACAGACAAGGAAGTCATTCAATCTCCCAAGCTCTCACCAGCCGAATGGTAGCCATCCAACCTAATCCCACTTTCCAAGTAAGAAGCAAAAGAACTGCGGATGCTGTAAATCAGGAACAAAAACAGAAGTTGCTGGGAAAGCTCAGCAGGTCTGGCAACATCTGTGAAGAGAAAATCAGAGTTAATGTTTTGGGTCCAGTGCCCTTCCTCAGTATGAAACCCAAAACGTTAACTCTGATTTTCTCTTCACAGATGCTGCCAGACCTGCTGAGCTTTTCCAGCAACTTCTGTTTTTGTTCCCAGTTTCCAAGTCTCGATTTCTGTTATTTGTGTTGTTAGTTACAGTACCTTGATTGCAGACCTATGCTCCTGTTAGAGGCAGTGAAAGGTTTTATCTCTATCACCTTTCAAGGACTAAATTCTAGACTGTCTCAGTGAAAAGGATTCTCCACCACTTCCGCTAAACCTTCCTCCAATTACTTTTATGCCTTAGACGCGTCTGCTAGGGGAATGAGTTTATGTGGGCAGCATGATGGCTCACAGTGCCAGGGACCTGGATTCAATACCAGCCTCAGGCAGCTGTCTGTGTGGAGTTTGTATGTTCTCCCCGTGTCTGCATGGATTTCCTTCAGGTGTTCCGGTTTCCTCCCCTTGTCTAAAGATGTGCAGGTAAGGTGGATTGGCCATGCTGAATCGCCCTCAGTGCTCAAGGATCTGTAGGTTGGGTGGATTAGCTGCAGGAAATAAGGAGATGGGGGGAGGGGGGAGAAATGGGTCTGGATGGGATGCTCTTTGGAGGGTCATTGTGGACTTGATGGGCTGAATGGCCTGCTTCCGCCCTGTAGGGATTCTATGATTTTATGATTCTATAAAACAGGTCTATACTATCCAGTCTATCGAGGCTCTTCAGAATTTTGTATGGAATTTTATTTGGGAGGCAGTAAGAGCCAGGAAGGGGTAGGGGCTGGTAGCTGGGAGAAGGGGACAGGGCCGGGGTTTTATCTAGGCCAAGATGGTTGGGCAGTGGATCTGGCCTTTTGTCTGGGCAGCCATCTCCCTGTTGACTCCAGGGCTGGGTGGGGTTATTGTGGGGGAAAGAAGGAAGCAGCAAGGGAGTCAGAGAATCAGGTAGGCCACAAGAAAATAGGGGAGACAAAGTGCTGCAAGGATTCAGAGGCACTTGGAGCCTGCAAGTGAGTAAAGGAGACATAGGGACTGTGAAGGTGATGGGGTCAATTAGAGTGGTGCAGGCATATGGGTGATTGAGAGAGAGAGAGAGAGAGAGAGAGAGAGAGAAGTGGGCGGCAAGAGGATGGAAGAGAGAGCAAAGCTGCAAGTGGTTTGTGAGAGAGGGAGGGGCTGCAAAGAATAGTTTTCAAACTGTCAACAAGAAAGCTGTGTGCTAACCATAAGCCAGGAAGACTCGAAATCTCTTTGGGAATGAATTACTTTGCAATGAATGTGGAATCACAACTTAAGGTTGCATATGTTCAGGAGTTACTATATGGGGAAAATGCAGTGGAGGCTATTGTAATGAGCACTGTTAGTTGTTAAATTTAAATATGAGATTGAGATTGCAGACATAGTAAAGAGGGTTGCAGCTACCGCGTTAAAGTATCTCAGATTTGTGATGGAAATGGATTAGCTGTGAACTCGTCAATCTGGAGGCTGTATTAAGGATAATGGCTTTTACGTGGATAAGTATCTGTCAGTTATCTTGAAAAAACAGATGTTGTTCACTTATTTGGGTTGATGGTCATTTAAATACTGTGTTGGTGAGGAAATTAATGCTCAGCTTGGATACTATGGCATTAAGTTTAATAAAGGGCTGATGATTATAGAAGATATTGATGAATTGACCAGTTGATTAGAGTGCAGGGCAGGCATGCTCCTGTGAAAATGAAGGGCAGGAATAGCAGGATTTAAAACCATTGGATGACAGGGAAAATTTCAGCTTGGTCAAAAAAATATAAACTGGGCCCAAACTCGCCTCCACTGCCACCTCCATGAATCCTCACCGGACACAGAAGCTGCCGGGAACCCAAACTCGCCACTACCGCAACAGCTGTGCGTCAGCGCTGGGACCGCTTCATTGATGTAGAAGCTGCCAGGAACCCAACATCACCTCCAACACTACTGCCGTAAGTTTGTGCTGCTGGGCCCATTCGGATCCATGCTACCGAGCCCACTCATCGCCACCAATGCATCGTCACAACCAAGCTCTTCAGCGAGGGGCAAGTAAAATCAAAAAGACAAAAGAAATAAAAAAAAAGACAAGAGAAAAAAAAAGAAAAGAAACTAAGAGAAAATGGACCGCACAAGCCCCTGGCTCAGAAGCCCTACTCACCACCATCTTACCCACATTAGTAGTGGCTTTCATGGATTTGTGTACGCCCTATATTCAAACAAATTGTTCTTCTCAATTTACCTGTAAATCCGTGCAGAATGTAGACTCTTAACTTCAACTTGTTGATTAGCTTGGACACGTTTATTCACTTCTTGTGGTTGCTTTACTGGTGAACCCAAAGTGTTCATTTCCTTAATTATACAACTGGAAGATTGTTGCTTAATTTACATGAGCCCTTTCGCTGGTGCTGATGATCCTTTCTTGGAAGATGATGAAATGAAATATCCTAAATGAACTTGAGTGTTCCCAGCATCTGACATCAGATTTGAGTCTGCCATAATAACTTGTTCTCCAGGCTGAACAACTTCACTTAAAGATTCATCAATGAAGCTTAAGTGGATTATACTACTACTTATTATCTTCTACTTCATTTGTTTCTCTTTGCCAACTCTTGTCATGAACATGACTGACTCTGAACATGCTTCACTTTTGATAAGAGTGGAAAATATTCATGCCAACCCTGTTTAGTCACAGATTGTAATATATATGGTATATATTTTATATAATATTTCACACATAATATGAAATGATACTCTTCTATCACTCGCATTCTGTTACGAAGATAGGAACCCTTATAAAATCCTCTATTCGATTTCCTTTCACCAGTTATTTGAAGATTTGTTGATCAACGAAGACCATTTCCTTGACATGTGATTCCATGACAGGCTGCTTCTTGAACAGTTGTGGTGTGATTGGCTGTTTCTGTGCCATTTCTCTGTTAACTAACTGGTTTAACTCCTCCGGCCATTGGAATCAGGCTGAGGTCAGGACATGCATTTGTGTGAAGAGTGAGAGCTCATTACTGAGAAGTGTGCATACATTTTCTATTACCGATGCCCCTTGTGTCTCAGAGTTCCTTGTCACATACCTTAAGTCTCAAAAGCTGTGCTCTCTGGACCATTTAGTTTCACTGTTATTGCTGTAAACACTGTTTCTTCTAACATGATGCATTATCAGATCACAATGACATGGGTATCTGTATCAAGCTTAAAATTAGTGAAATGTCCATTGACATGAATATCTTCTTGCTAAAATAATTAGCTTGGATCATCTATTTCCCAGAGGACCATCCTTCCCAAAATGTTCACCTTATGACCTCAATTGTAGGAATGAAAGTTGTTGAGACCCCAAGTCAGAGCTAGGACAATGGGGAAATCCAGCTATGAGCAGGTTCTGCCATTATATGACACTCAGTCATTTCTTCACACTCTCCCACACTCATTCACTCACTCACTCACACACTGTTCACTCTGTCAAAATACTCGGTTATTTGGTATCCCATTATGGGCTTGAAAAGCTTCAAGTTTCGATTTCCGTAGTTGATAGTGTTTTCACCTTTCTGTTCAAAGATGCCCACACCCAGATTCCAATTTATGGGAATTTCCCCCCATTGTGTTGGTAACATCTGCCTAAAGTGCCTGATCTGCTCAATCTTGCTCATGTACTTTCTGTTTGGTCAGCGCATCAGGTTCTGTCTTAGCGAGGTTGTAACAGGCATGCCCAGTATGTCACTGGCAATTTCTATGGACAAATCCCACAATATCTGTGTTACATAGGTTGTAGCAAATACGCATTTCCCTCAACTTTTGCCAAAACATCTTGTTATTATGTCTAGGCATTAGATTGGGCAACTTGTCCAGTAACTTCAACATGCCTCCAGGTGACAATGATACATAAATCATACACACCTGGTGGGTTAGGCTGGAATGGTGGGTATTGGTGGTACACTTGGGTTTTGCACCCGGGCAGGCAGTCCTGCTACTCTGGGTCTTCTCCATATCCCGGAAATTGGGGGAATGTATTCCACTTTAAAAGATCTATGAGTATCAATTCACTTGGCCACTATTATACTACAAAGCTTCTTCTCCTGGTGTGCTCCAATCCATTTCATCTCTGCCATTCCATTGGGGAGGTAGGGCTGTTGGCTGTGGTTCAACAGATGGTAGTACAGCCAGCATTACTTTGGCTATCTTTTGTCTCTTTATTAATCGATTAGTGTGTTTTGTTCATTCTACGTGAGTTCAAAGCACTAACATTAAGGCCTTATCTTCTTTGTCTTTCTTTTCTTATTTTGCTACATTCTCTTCATGGGGCTCATGGGGTTCCAAATTGTTTTAATCATTCGGCCAATTAGTTTCTTGTGTTTTCCTGCGGGGAATTGTGTGAGGGATCCCTCCAGTCTCTAAGCTAGTTCCTTCTCTCCCGTGACCACCGTTTTGTTATCTATTCTGTTTGTAGGATTAGCAAGTGGGCAGTCCTGAGGGCCCCCACCCCTCCCTCAAGGTGTGATTTGGATCCTTCCTGCACAATCATTTATCGGATATTACTGGGTCACACCAATCCATCCATTTCAGTTAAGACCTACACATGGATGACAACCCTCAGCTTCCCTCAAGGTGTAACTTGGAGTGTCTCCCAGTCAACTTTAGCCATCCAAGAGGACCCCCACCTTTCAATCAAGGAGTGCCTCAAGGTGGCCTGTGACTATATCTTGAAGTCATAACATTTATGACTCTCCTACCTCCTGCTCTTTGATACTGAGTGGATCCTTTTCAGGTTCAGATAGGAGACTGTGAGGAGATACCGAACAAACTGAGGTTACAGGTCACTATGGGTACAGGATACTTGTGTAGCCTGGTCCATCCACCCGCTGGTGGTCCATGCTTCATGGATCTGGCTGACTATGCCAAATTATTGGGGCAGAATGACTAAACGAATCAGTCAACACTGAGGTCCACTTCAAGCATCAAAGAGTTTATTGTTTTGCACAATAAGGCAAGGAGAAAGCCTCTGGCAGTCCAGAGACATTTCCACAAAGGGAAACATGCATACTTTTGTTCTGAAGAAGGGTCTAGGCCCGAAACGTCAGCCTTCCTACTCCTCTGATGCTGCTTGGCCTGCTGTGTTCATCCAGCTCTACACCTTGTTATCTCAGATTCTCCAGCATCTGCAGTTCCTACTATCTCTGAAACTACTTTTGTTGTATGTTTACATTTAGCTTGCCCCTGGCTGTTACAAACGAATCACATTATTAATTGATTACATACACATCCAGTCAGGTTAATCATGTGACAGCATGATTCGTCCATGGTCAGCTTGAGGTCATCCCACAATCTCATGATGTTTACTAGACCCCCACCTCACCATTTATCCTTGGGTCTTCACTGTACATCTCATTCAGCCATATCCCAGGCTGGAGCTTATTTGCCAGTTATTCACTACTCCACTAATAATAGGAGGAGGGCCTTTTCTATCTGCCTGATATTGAATACCCACAGGAATACAATTAAATCCCTTAATGGCCCTCTTTTGGCACAGTGGTAGTGTCCCTACCCCTGAATCCGAATGCTTGCGTTCAAGTCCCACCTACTCCAGAGGTGTGTAATAACGTCTTTGAACAGGTTGTTTCAGAAAATAGGTTAAATCCCTTAATGCCTGGCTACTTAAAACTTCAGTGTGATAAATGACATGTGGTTACAGTTACCTAGGGATCATAAATGATGTGGTCTACACCTTCCCTTCTATCCGATTCTGAACACTAGACTCTGGACCAGCATGGTATGGAGACTTCTATCAGTATTTCACAAGGATGTTTCTTATTAAACTCTCTCCATACAAACGGCGCTGCATGTTTTGCCTCTATTCAATGGGACCCTTTGCAGACATTTCACAAAACCCTTGTGTATTATCTTAATCTTGTTACCTTGGATATATTCCTTCTATGAAGGCTACAATTACTCTGTAGTTCAACTTCAAACATCAGCTAAATATCTTTCCCATTCATATTGTGTCAACTGAAAAGTACTTGCAGCAAATTTTATACTGCTTCAGCCATTGGCAGCTATAACAGACTTCAAACAGATCTATCATCTCAAATCTGTGCACCCATGAGGTTCTGTGGGCCATCAACAGCAATAGAATTGTACTGCAGCACAGTCTGTGGCCTCATGGTCTGGCATATTGTCCACTCTACCATCGACCTCCAGGCAGGAGATCCTCCCCAGTTCGGTGAAATATGCCAGGAGCAGCACCAGAGCTACCTCATAATGAGGAGTCAACCTGATGAAATTACAACACAGGACTATTCGTATGTCAATAGGAATAGCAGTATGCAGTAGACAGAGCGATGCAATCCCACAACAAGCCAATCAGATTTAATCACTTCAGTGGTAAACAATTAAATAACTAACTGGGAGAAAGCGGCCCAAAAATCCCCATTCTCAATGATAAGGGAGCCCAATACATTAGTTTAGAAAGTAAGTCTGAAATATTTGCAAACATCTTCAACCAGAAATGCCAACTGGATGATCCCTCTCCAGCTTCATAGATGGCAGTTTTCAACAAATTTGTTTCACCTGATATGATATCTAGAAACATCTGAAAGCAATGGACGCTACAAGGGCTTTGACAATATTTCCACAGTAGCACTAAAAACATGCTTCAGAGCTACCCAAACCCCGAACCAAGTTACTCCGATAAAGTTACACCACTGGCATCCACCCAGCCATAAAGAAAGTGCCCAGATATGCCCTGTCTGTGCAGCTCACACACCATGAATGAGTGAAAATAAATTCCCTCATCTCTGAAGTTAAACCTACCTGGCAATATTATTTTTGCTGTGCTGTTCCTTCTTTTAAAGACATTCAGTTCTGCAGTATGAAAGTGTTGCTTCATTCTTCATGCTTTAATGATTTTGATTCTGTTGAATAACAATTTTATTGCTTTGTACTGCTGTACTGGAGGGATCTCCTGTGTTGGAACTCTCAAAATGGAGGATTCCTGTCTTCTGCAGCCATTCCTACTTCTCCGCCAGTAAAATGAATGATTCCCACCTTTTCATTAGCAACGTGGATGCTTTCCTTATTTTCTAGCTGAATAAACAATTTCTGTTCTGTTAAGGGCTTTATTGAATGAATCCTAATGCTTGTGGCTTTAAAGATGATTCTTTATCTCTTAACTATTTTCCTGAATGAACCCCTTTACCTGTGGCTCTATAAGGTGTCTACCATTCCTTGAAGGAATTAGGCTAGAGATAGTAGGAACTGCAGATGCTGGAGAATCTGAGATAACAAGGTGTAGAGCTGGATGAACACAGCAGGCCAAGCAGCATCAGAGGAGCAGGAATGCTGAATGCTGAAGAAGGGTCTAGGCCCGAAACGTCAGCTTTCCTGCTCCTATGATGCTGCTTGGCCTGCTGTGTTCATCCAGCTCTACACCTTGTTATTTCAGGGATTAGGCTAGATTTTGTTCACTATCTGTTGCACTACAGCTAATAACGGCCACTGCTTTACGGTCCTCGATGAGTCCTGCCGTCTGCAGTCTGAATCCTTCCTGTCTTCACTGCAGTTTAAATGCTGCATCACAATCTCTTTATGTGTCTTCAGTGTTCTCCTTACTTTTTTCTATTAAACTTTGCCTGCTTTGGCTTCTAAATCGCCCCTATACTGCTTTAATTCTGGCTTAGCCTTGTTCCCAGTGCTGCAATCTCATTTACTTCTGTGGCACTTGATTTCCCTTACCATCGCCATGCCTCTTGATATTTGCCCACCGTGCTGGCAGTACTCCCTCTGAGCTGTGGTGCTTTTAGCTGTCTCATCCTGTGTTGTATTTTTATTAACAAGTTTTTCCACTTGCCTACCAGGGATTTCAATTTTATTTGCAGCATCTGTGATGTGTCTTGGCTTAACCTTGATTTGTTCCCACAGTTCATCATCACCCAATGTAATTGCTAATGGCCAAGTGTGATGAGTGTGCCGGCTCCAGGTAGCTTCTAGATCATACTGGTCCCTGTGCTTTCCTCATGTCTGTAGATTCTGCCTTGTTGAGCCTTGCCACAAGTCGTTCTTCTGCAGGCTTCTGGAGTTTTCACCTCTTCCAACTACTGGTTGCCTGCACTGGTAGCTCTCTTCGAATTGTGCCTGAAATGTTCTTCTGAGTTCACTGAAATCTCTGGTACTGCTCACCATGTTGTGTGATGAGTGCTCACTAGCAACGTTCTCTATCAGCTGCTGGCTGCAGTTCCAGAAACCACTGTCACTCATGGACCTTGGAGGGCCGGGCAGCCCAACAAAAACTAGATGGAATGCTGCTCACCATAGCCGTTAGCTAGATTTGCTGCTACCAATTTCCTTTTAGATTGAGATCTACATGGCCTACACAGTCTTGTGTGGTGGAGAAAAACTATTTGTTAGTCTAATGAGAAGAGGTTCTTATTTTAAACAAGATGTAGTTTATTGCATGATGGCAACCATATACAAGTTACATTGGTGTTTTGGAAATATGAGGGAAATCTAGCTGATTAATCTGCTTCACATGACTTTCTTTCTTACATAGATCATTCAAAGTGTAAAGTGTGATGGTAATCAGCATTTATCTCTGTGGAGGGATAAAAATGTCCCCGCTCTAACTTAGTATTACATTTCTGAATATGTAGTCCAGAAGAACATCCTACATAACCATATTGTAATTGCAATAAATGTTTAACCTACCCCCGCACCACGCTCCCCACCACCCCACCCCCTCCACTCCCTGTTTACTGGCCCCAGCTTTGTACATCAGAGCTTTGTCCAAGTCACCATTCAGCAGCGGCTTCCTCACCATCAATGCCATCAAGAAGCTATTTTAGGGAGCATTACTGGGGAGAAATGGGGAGGACATTCTCCATACCTTGCCTTTACTGTAACTGTCTGAGGAACGCCGAGAGCTATGAGTACTTATAATGCTTCTAAAAAAAAATCAAGACTTTAGATTTTTGCAAGGCAAGGTAAATTCATCCCTTAGACCTTTCAAGTCCACATATTCAAGCCATCTTCATCTTGTTACTTAACTTACATGTTAATCCTATTGCTCTCCGTGTACCTATGACATATATTTGTAAGACTGTAACATCTACCTTGACCATTCTACAGCTCTGTTAATATGTCAGTAGGGGTAAATTAAATGCCAGTGAAGTTAGGATTTACATTATGGTCAATCATAACAAAACAATTCCATTTACGATATGCCATTTGTCATAGTCAAATAGCATTATTTATGGAAACATAGTTGATATGTATTAAAACCTAATCCAACCTGTTTTATTTTAAACTAGATTATTGTGGTTTTTTTAACGGCTATGAATAAGAATAACTAAATTCTTATGGAAATATGTTATTTTTCTCTCTCTTTGTCTCTCCCATCTTCCCTAGGGAATGTATATCAAATCAACGTATGATGGGCTACATGTAATAACTGGAACAACTGAGAATGTAAGTTGTATTCGCCAACGACTTTTGCATTATCGAGCAATAAAAGATTGCATGTATAAATTTAATTTAGCTACGACTATAAACTACTGTATTAAAACAACATCTGGATGTACTAGTGAAATACTTGGAAGGATACTCAATGGTGATTGATGAGTTAGACTTTCTGTTATAATGATAAATGATAACTAATTTTTAAACATAGTCTGGGTAAAATAAGCATTTAATTCAGAGGAAGAATTGATTATTATTATTTTCAAATACTTAAAGACAGATTTTCAGCTATTGCTTTGCAGAGGTGCCATCAGGGCTATTGATGCTATTGAAGTATTCAAACGTGAAATTTGTTTACATTTAAAATGAGCAACATGCTTTATGTAAATCAACTTTGAGAGCTAGAGTTTTGCAATGAGTTAACAAATATCCTCCAAATGCTATAAATTAGATTCAAATTTAATCTTGATTGACGGTATGTAAATAATGCTTCTTGGCTATGGGAATCATATGTGTGCTATCCAAAGAAAATTGAGAAATTTGCAATGTCAAATCATTTTGTATTAGCTAAGGGCTAAAGTTCATAGTTTTATGTCCAAATGGCTGAATAATGGACAGAGAGCAAAAGACAGAGAAAAAAAATGAGCATAGGACCCCAATGAGTTAAACAAATAGAGGTTTTCCCTTGCATGTGACCAGTTCTACTAAACTAATTATCATGCTTTTTGATGATGCCTGCCATCTTGTTGAGGAAGACGTAAGAATGAACACTGTCTTGCTACCCTGATATTTTTGAAGAGAATCTGGGCTCTGGACTAAATGCCAAGAATTTTCACGTTCTCATTAGGATTTGTATTACAACTTCTTGTTTCTCTGCAGTTAACCTAACTCAACAGATATAGCAAAATAATGGCTTTTAGCAGAAATTACTTCTTGATATACAATTTGAGTGACTATTATATTAGTCCTGTGGTGATATTCAACTAAATGATAGATTACCAGTGTGTGCAGAAATAGGACGGAGTGTCCAATAAAGCCCCCACTTATTTTAGATGGACTGATGAAGTATTGTGGTGTGAACTTAAATTCCTGAAATCAAACGTTGCTGAAAAATATCATAATTTAAGCCTTATTACAAATTTTAAAATGAACATTACAGTTAGCAATCTAGATTATTTGTTTATAACTTTCATGAATATAAAATTGGACTCCAACTCCAACATTCTTCCTGGCATCTCATTTCAGTGCAATGGAGTATGAAAAACTGTACAGGAGATTTAATGGTTTTCTGTTTAAAAAATCTATTCAGCAGTACCGTCCTGCTTAATTGCACAGGAAGTGACTAGAAATTTCTGTGTAGGTAAATGATATCTGCCAAGAAGTAATTTTATGAATAAGGAGATGCATCTGGGATTAAATTGCATTCTCAGTCAGGTACAATATCTACTATAAAAACAAAATATAATGGATGCAAGAAATCTGGAATAAAAGCAGAAAGTGCTGGAAAATCTCAGCAGGTCCAGCAGCATCTGTAGAGAGAAAAGAGAAAAATATGTTTCAATTCAAATGGGGTCAATAAATGTGGAGCTGGAAAAGCACAGCAAGTCAGACAGCATCCGAGGAGCAGGGAAGTCAACGTTTCAGGCCAAAAGTGATTCTTCAGAACTGCAAGGAAAAATGTGATATGTTTTGTGCCATTGAAAAAGGGAAGAGGATAGGCAGAAGTAGAACAACAGGAAATTCTGGGTTATGTTTGAGGGTAGCAAATATTATTATCAAAGCTACCATGGAAAATAATGCGTGATGAGTATTTCAGTGAATGTGTCAATGACAGAATAAAGATCAGCTCTGATTGAAAGTATAAACATTAAAAATTGGACGCAGACTGGCACTTGGCAAAAAAAATCAAAACGGGACAGAGAATTCATGATCTGAAGTTGATGAATTCAATATTGAGTCCAGAAGCCTGTGAAATGCCTAACTGGAAGATGAGGTGTTGTTCCTCCAGCTCACATTGAGCTTTGCCAGGACATTAGAGCAGACCAAGGACAGAAATGTGTGTGTAAGAGAGAGAATAACACAAACGTACGCAATTGGCAAGCAACTAGAAGATTAGGATCATGCCTGTAGACTGAGTGTTCTGCAAAGTGGTCACCTGTTCTGCATTTGATCTCCCCAACACAGTGGGGACCACATCATGAGCAGCAAATGCTGTTTACTAAATTGCAAGAAGTACACATATACCATTGTTTCACTTGGAAGGAGTGTTTGTGGCCTTAGATATTAAGGACGGAGGAGCTAAAATAGCAGATAGAACACTTCCTGCAATTTCATGAGAAGAGGACAAGATGTAAGGGGTGTTGGAGGAGAGGGTCAGAGGGTTGCGGAGGGAACTATTGCTTCAGAATGCACACAGGAAGATATGCATCTCTCCTAATCTGCAGGTGGTGACTGTGTGAATGTGAAAATACTATATCTAGCTGCTGTACTTGCTTGATGCTCTTACAAACCTATTTTGCACTCTCTTAAGTTTAGAATCTTGTAAATTGATTAAATGGACAAGCTTAAATTAATAAAACCACTCAATGGCAACAAAGTATTTCTACTAGTAGGAAAATCTAGACAGGAGTACAAAAAGTTAAAATCAAGGTTAGGACTGAAACCAGAAAGCCCTTTTTCACATAAAGAGTAGGGTAATTTAAAATTCCTTTCCCATGGCTAAGGCAATTGAAATTTTCAAGTTTGACAACCTGATATTTTTATAAGTCAAGGATATTGAAGAATATAGATCAAAAAGGTGGATGTATTGTTTGAAGTTTCAGAATAGCCATCATCCACATGAATGGGGAATTAAACCTGAGGGGCTGAATGGTTTACACATTTTTTCAACATACTTGAAATGTAAAGTATTTCATTTTTCTCAGAAATATTCCTTCCTTTAATCTGTATTTTTAACTTGAAACCATTTATATTTTTAGGGAAGTGGAGAGGCAGCTACTATTTCTAACATACATTTTAGTCATTGAGAATTCTGTTTTTATGTTTGATTTAAATCCTGTGGAAGTTGTTCTTTAACATAGATTAATACATAGTTTTGATGTAAAATGTTGATCAGTTGTATAGTCACTCGAATAACAACTTTAACAAAAAAGGAAATTGATGCTTTTCATGATCAATTGACAATTGGAAATAAAAACACAACAATTATTTTAAACGTTAGTAGAACTATCTTGAATGGACGTATCAGATCATTCTTTCACGAAATTATGGCCTTAAAAAAGTATGTACTCACTGTGAAGTGGATGGTGAAAAGTGGAGAAACTAATTTTCAATTTAGCTCATTATGATGATTTGGAATGCACTGCCTGAATGTGTGGAGAAAGTAAATTATTCAATTGGTTTCTGAAGGAAATTAGATAAATACTTAAGGAGAGATTTTCAGATGTCTGGGAAAAGAATAGGGGAAGTGAGACTAATTGGTAGCTCTTTCAGAGAGCTGGCACAGGCACAGTGGGTTCGATGGCCTCATTCCAGGCTGCATGGTTTTGTGAAGTAGCTGCTTGATTTCACCAGCTTCACAATGTTCCAGAAACAGATGTTAAGACATGAGGTTTTAGATTGTATCCCAGAATTCTTGCTACCTTGTAATAAGCAGTCGCATCGTAGCTCTATTTTTCAAATGCATAATTGAATAGGCACCTTATCCTGAAGAGTATCTGTGGATTATTTGCACCAGTCTGATCATGACTACGAGAATGCAAGTGTTCCAGCAGACAACGTCTGCATTGCTCTAACCAATTCCCTGTATCACCTTATCCAAAAACAAAGTACGTTGTGTGAACATTTGACTGAAACTGGACAGAGTGCCCAGTATTAACCTAGGTAGCAGAAATGGCAATGGCAAAATGACAATTCCCTGTCAGCCCTGCAAAGCCCTCCTTAAAAACATCTAGAAGTTTGTGCCAAATTTGGAACAGGAGTCCCACAGACTAGTTAAGCAACAGGCTGACATAGTTATGTAGATTAACACACTACAAATAATGTCCCAGTTACCACCAATAACATCCCGAGAGATGTCCTGTCCCACCAACAAGGGTATCAGGGTGCAGAATGTATTTTCAGGAGGGACATCAATGTCCATCACCAATAATAACTTGACAGCACCATTACTGACCAAGGTGGTAGAGTCATAAGGGATATAGCTGCTAGTCTGGTTCTTTGGTGGTGTGTAACCAGTAAGAGAGAGAATCTTACTTGACCTCATCCTCACCAATCTACCTGTGACAGATGTGTCTGTACATGACACAATCAATAGGAGTCACCTTGTAGACAAAGTTTACTCTTCACATTGAGGATACCCTTCATATGGTTCATGGTACGACCAATATGCTAAATTGGATAGATGTTGAACAGATACAGCAACTCAAAGCTGAATATCCATGGGGTGTTCTTGACAATCACAAGCTGCAGAATTATTTTCTAACGTAAGTTGTAAACTCATGGCCTGGAATGTCTTCCACTTTACATTACAATCAAGCTGGGAGATCAGTCCTGGTTCCACAAAGAGGCAGGCCACTCAACTCTTGATCTCATTGCTTAGTCCAAACATGGACAAAAGCGCTGTACTTCAGAGATGAGGTGTAAGTGACTGTCCTTGATACCAAGACAGCATTTGACTGAGTGTGGCATCATGGAGCTCTGGGGATATTGGAATGAATGGGAATCATGGGAAAAAAAAGCTCAACTAGTCATTGCTGGCACAAAGGAAAATGGCTGTGGTTGTTGGAGGTCAGTCATCTCAGCTCCACAACATCTCTGCAGGAGTTCCTCAGCGTAGTATCCTAGCCACAGCCTTCTTCAACTGCTTCATCATTGCCCTTCCCTCCAATCTAAGGTCAGATGTGGGATTGTTCACCAATTATTACACAATGTTCAGCATCATTTTCCCCTTCTCAGATACTGAAGAAGGCAATGTTCAAATGCAGTGAGACCTGGATAACATCCTGAATTGGGCTAATAAGAAAAAAGTAACATACATGCCACACAAGTGCCAAGCAATGAACATCTGTAACAAGAGAGAATCTAACCATCATCTCAAGACATTCAATGATGAATTGCTGAATTCACCATCATCAACACCTGGGAGGTATCATGGACCAGAAACTGAATTGGACCAGCTATATAAATACTGTGGCTACGTCAGCAGGTCAGAGGCTAGAAATTTGCCAGTGAGTAAGTCACCTGTTGTCTTCCAAATACCTGTCCACCAAAGGCACTATTCAGGAATGTGATGGAATACTCTCCAGCTGCCTGGATAGGTGAAACTCCAACAGCACTCAAGGTGCTTAACACCATCCAGGGATAAATCAGCCTGCTTGATTGGCATCCTACCCAGCACCTTTAACATTCATCCCTTCGTCACCAATGCACAGTGGCAGCATGTGTATGAGACGCACTGCGGCAAATCACCAGGGTTCCTTTGACACTATATAACATTTCACGTTGATGATCTTTCAAGTTAGGGACGTCTGCATTTTTTGAAGCGATTACAGAGGCAGAGAAAGATGGCAAAGACAAAAAATACAAATGTCTGCGAGAGGTGAAATCTTAGAAAGAAAGAAGTTGAAAAAGGCTAATGGTGGATGACAGGAAGAAATGGTGTTGAAACAAAAAAGAAATAAAAAGTGGATTGAGGAAATTTAATTGTAAATGGAGGAAGCATTATAAAAGCCTGTTATCTGAAAATGGGGAGTATTTGTGATCCAAAATTGTTGAACTCAGAGTTGTGTGCGATGTGGACTTTAGACTTGCAACAGTGCTAAGTATGTCTGGGTGAGGTGAAGTATATAAATGTTAGGTATGGGTCCTGATAAATAGAGATTGTTGGAGAGTGAATCATGAGATTGTTACGAACTGGACTATTCGTAGAATCCCTACTGTGTGGAAACAGGCCATTCAGCCGAACAAGCCCACACTAATCCTCAGAGCATCCCACCCAGACCCATCCCCCATAACCCACCTAATCTGCAAATCCCTGAACAGTATGGGCAATTTAGCATGGCCAATCCACCTAACCTGCACATCTTTGGACTGTGGGAGGAAATCGGAGCACCCGAAGGAAACCCACGCAGAAATGGGGAGAATGTGCAAACTCCACACAGACAGTCACCCGAGGCTGTAAGCAAATCCAGGACCCTGGTGCTGTGATGCAGCACAGCAGTACTAACCATTGAGCCACCGTTCAACCCATGAGACCACTAGTGCAGTTGGTAAGGCATGGGTTTTGAAGCTGCATACACTGACCCTGACCAACCATGCGAGATTGCTAAACTTCTTCCTGCACTGTAGCCATGTTCTTGGGGTTGTAATCTTGCCTTTCACCTCTCCTCTCCTCTCTCTCTCATGGCATTGCTTTCTGAATGTAAATGTGAGTGTTCCTGCTGCCACCCAAAGGTACAGATTAACTTTCCTTCATTTTGTCTTACTAACCAAAATCTCCAGTCAAGAAAACTTGGTGCTCACACTCTCCTTTGTTGATTAGTGAACAACATGCTATTTCCAAAAGATCTTGCCACCTTTGAGCTGGAGTCTAGCTTTATGTACCTCGGCATTCAAAAAATTGCCAACGTATGCAGCAACAAACATGAGCAGTGGAGAAACCAAGCACTGTTTTTTTAATTACATTTCAGTCAACACGTAATAATCAGTCATCCGTCATTGTCAGGAGGTACCTAATCTTCAATTCAAATAAGTGTCTTCTCACTTGTTCCTGTTGAATAATTATATATTTTCATTGCATAAAGGCATTTGTTTTTGACTGACTTTTCAAACAAAAGGAAGACAGTGACTGAAGTAATTTACAGTTACATTACAAAATAGAAAAATGTCAATTATTTTTATTTTTGATTCAAATAGTGAAGCAAAAAGCATGACACCTTAAATTGAGTAGGTGCTGGTAGTAATTATGCGAAAAATACTTCAGCCCCAAACTTACTTATATTACTATATTTAATGTATATTGTATCAGCACATTCATACCTATTATTGCCTTTATTCTAACTTCATTATTTATTTTGACTACTTTTAAGTATGCAATGGCATTGCTAACAAGAGAGTCTGAAATTTTATATTCGCAGGGTTCTTAAGGAATGTAGTACTATCTGTGTTTTGGGTGTCCCTGAGATCTGTGATATTAGAAGTGTGGACTTAATGCCTCCATGTACATTTGGGTTAGGTTCTTGAGATCTAGAAGTACTCAGAATGGGCTGTCAGGTTTCCAGGAATACTGGAGCATAGAATTGCCTGGAGAAGGAACCCGGGAACTAACAGTATGACTCTGGAATAGTGGGAGTTTGATCCAGAGGATAGTGAGCACCCATGTGTTACGTTTAGAAGAAGTAGGGAGGAAACCTGAGAAGATCTTCGAATATTGGAGGTTCCTGAGCATTGGAATTTTTATTGGGAACCAAGCCATTTGGAGGACAAAGTCTCAAGAGAACTCCATTTGCCCTTCTTGAATCATATGCCCCTATCCAAGTTGTGCCTGTACATCTGCAACACTGGCATCTGCCCAAAAAAGTGGAAAATTGTCAAGGAATGCCCTTTCCACAAAAATCGAGACAAATCCAACCCGACCAGTTGCCACCCTATTTGTCTGCCCTCAATCATCAGCAGTATGATGGAAGGGATGGCAATAGTGTTATTAAGTCACACTTGTTTATCAACAATCTAGTTGGTGATGCTCTCTTTGGGTTCTGACAGGGCCACTCAGCTCTGACCTCATTACAGCTTTGGTTCATGGATGGACAAAAAGCTGAATTCAAGAGGTAAGGTGAGAGTGACTACCATTGATGTCAAGGCTGCATTTAACTGAGTATGGCTTCAAAAAGCCCTAGCAAAACTGGAATCAATGTGAATTGGTGGAAATTGCTGTATTGGTTTATGTCATGCCTAGTACAAAACAAAATGGCTTCCTTGTTGGAGGTCAATTATCTAATCCCAAGGCAATCATTGCAGGAGTTCCTCAGAAGTAGGTATTTTCTAACCAACCTGTGCAGAGATGTTAATACGCACCTGTGGAACAGATGGGACTTGAACCCAGGTTTCCCAACTCAGAGGCAGGACACTGCCACTGTGCCATAAGAATCTAGTTCCTCAGGGCCCTCAGTCTTAGGCCCAAGCATCTACTTCATCAATGACCTTCCTTTCATCATAAGATCAGAAGTGGGGATGTTCGCCCAATGTTCAGCAACATTTGCAACTCCTCAGATACTGAAGCTGTCCATGGCAATATGCAGTAAGACCTAGACAATACCCACGCTTGGGCTGATAAGTGGCAAGCAAATTTTGTGCCACCTAAGTGACACAAATACCAGCTCCAATAAGAGCAAATCGAACCATTGGACCTCAATGTTCAAAGGCATTACCATCATTGAATCCGTTACTAATGACATATTGGTGGTACCAGTTGACCAGAAACTGAACTGGACATCCCATATAAATTGTATGGCTATAACAGTAGATCACTTGCTACAAACTAATCTCCTGTCTCCCCAGTAATTATCCGGCATCTATAAGGCACAAGTCAATAGTGTAATACAATACGTTCCCCTTGTCTGGAATGTGTGCGGTACCAACAACATTCAAGAAACTTAACACCATCCAAAACAAAGTAGTCCTTTTGATTGGCATCCCATCCACCACTTTCAGCATTCACTGCCTTCACCACTGATGTACAGTGGCAGCACAGTGTACCATTTGTGAGATGCTCTGCAATACCTCAATGAGGCTCTTTCAACGGCATCTTCCAAACCTGTGACCTTTACCACATAGAAGTACAAGAGCAACATATAAATTGGAACACTATCACCTGCAAGTCCCTCATTCAATTCACACACCATCCTGTCTTGGTGCTGGATTACTTTTCCTTCACTGTTGCAGGGTCCAAATCCTGGAATCTAACCACACTCTGGATATCCTTCAACTGCAGGGGTTGCAGGGGGTCAAGGAGGCAGCTCACCACCACCTTTTTCTGAGTAATTAGAGAACAGGCACTGTACCTAGTATATCTAGCCTGTCTAGCAATGCCCATAACCAGGAATAACTACCTTTTCCTCCCCATCCCCTCCAATGCCTTTGCCCGTGTGTAGTATTCCTGTTATGCAACTCTTTGTAATTGTCAGTTGCTTCCTATTTTTAAGTTATTGTCTTCACGAAATTAAATATTCTGCTTTATAAAGTTAATGAAAAAAAGCATCATGAGCAGATGGTGCCAAATTTCTTGTTTTACAGGCTCATGCCAACAGTGGACTATAAATGGCTTGTGCATGTATGAGTCACACAGCACTATGCAGCCTTTTATTAACATAGGTATTCATTTCAAATTGTTCCTCACAAAATGCTGGAGTACCCAAGTTTGATACAATAAACTGTTGGCCCTTGACTCTTTGAATTGGATTATTTTCATACTAAATATATACGAATGATAGAAATGATTTTCTAAATGAAAATATTTTTACTATCTGTTTTCTTTTATGAGCAGCAACGAATAATCAGGAGTATTTTATTATTCATTTTCTTACACAACAAAAACTTACAATGCTCACAATAGCTGAATATGTTTTTCTGAGAGGAATTTGGAATAGAAAAAGTATGTGTGGTGTACTTACTATGAATTAATCAGTTACCTAAATTTAAATCAGCAAGAATTACATTTTCAGCATCTTTGAGTTTTTTTCTGAAAAAGGAAGGTTTTACATTCTCATAAGAAATGGCAAGATATGCTTCTGTTTTTCTGCACTTGCTGATGCACAGATTGCATTCTGGAACATTCTTACAATTGCACATGCTGAGAATGTACAGACAGAATGGAAAATGTTCTCATCTACTGCAGAACTGTATGGTTAAGGCTTTAGTGGTACAGTCATAGCATTCTCACCTTTGATCCAGGCATTCTTCGTTCAAGTCCCACCTCACCCAGAGTGTGGCATAATATGTCTGAACAGGTTGATTTTAACGAAAGAATTGTGTGATTGAAGTTCTGCTTCTTGAGCGAGGCTCAAGGGGTCAAGTAAAAATGATAAAGAAAATATTAAAAGAACAATTTAAATATGCTATTATGATTTTTTGATTGCTTTTTAATTTGTATTTTCTTTAAAAAATATTCGGAAATTAAAAGATGACTGTTCTCTTTGGAAAGAAAATGGCAAGTGGAAAGAGATTCAAAGATTGGAACATATGCTACACCATGCTACCAGGCTATAATATGCATCTGTGAGTTGCAAGCTGTCTTAGTTGTTGGAAAAAAAAGTAAAAGTATGACCAAGCAGTTATTACCTGATAAGAACACAATTGTGATGAGAGGTCCCATAGTCACTGGTCATGTGTTATTTTTGAATAGAAAATTGGCAGGGTAGACCATTATTAACAATATGTAGAATATTTCTGTTCAGGAATCCCAAAGTCTGAGATCCAAGACAATTAGATCTTAATAGAGGGGTCAGGGAGGAGATTGGGAGTAGAAGCTGTGTGGCAATGAAGTCACAGCTGAAATACGTAAAGTTGAAATATCACATGTATCTTTATACTTCTTCTGAATATTAACTTTACAACAATTTAAGATTCACCACAGCTGCTTAACAAAGGTTGTTTATTAGAAAGAATTACAGATGTGGCTGTGAATAATCTTCATTACATTTACTATTAAAGATGGAAAAAAGAAGACCATGTAAATCCTAGTGTACAAGCAGCTATTAATTGATTTCTTTTTCAGCAGTTGGCATTTCAGGAAAGAAAATCATGTTAGACAATCTCAATGCCTATTGAAGCAGCTGAGTGATATTTTGCTAAGCATGCAAATAAGAGGCCTTTTCCTATCAATAGTAGTGATCAGGTAAAGTGCACTCGGATGCTGAAAATACCATCAGTTAGGCACTTTGACAGTTCTGGGATTGGAGCAGCATTTCAACAAAAACTTGCATTTGTTTGGTACCTTTAAAGAGTTAACATCCCAAGGTGCTTCATGGGAGTGCTGTAAAACAACATTTAACGTCGAGTCACATAAAGCGATATTTGGGCAGGTAGTCAAACACTTCATCAAAGTGGTACGTTTAAGGGGCATCTTAAAGACGGAATGGGAGATGGAGAATATTCAGGAGGGGATTGAAAAGCTGACCACCAATACTAGAACAAATAAAATTAGAGATGCTTAGGAGGCCAGAACATGAGTGCAGATATTTTGTCAGGCTGAAGGACTAGAGGAGATTACAGAGATAGGAAGGGACACACATAAGAACAGAAGTAGGCCATTCAGCCTGTCAAGCCTGTTCTGCCATTCAGTATGATCATGACTAATCAAACATTTATATACCTTTTACCAACACCTTCCCCACTTCCTGTAACACTGGTAATTGGAATTTTACCGATCACCACTTTAAACATATTCAAAGACTGAGTCTCCATACTCCTCCGAGGGAGAGAATTCCCAATGTTTACAACCTTCTGAGTAAAAAAAATTCCCCTAATCTCCTCGATGGCATTCTCCCTTATTTTTAAATTGTGACCCTAATCCCAACTCCCCAACCAGAGGAAACATCTTACCTGCATCTACCCTGTCTATCCTTCAAAGTATTTTGTAAATTTCATGGAGATCGCCTCTATCTCTTTGAAACTTTAGAGAATACAGTTCTGGTTTGCCTGGTCTGTCTTCAAAGGACTGTTCCACCATCCCAGGAACAAGTTTGGTCAACCGTGGTTGCAGACTGTTTCTGGCAATAATATCTTTCCTGGGAAAAGGAGATCCAAACTGCACACAGTATTTTAGGTGCAGTCTAACCAAACTCCTAGGCAATTGAAGCAAGATATCAATACTCCTGTACTTAAATCCTCTTGCAATAAAGGCTAACATTCCTTTAGCTTGCAACACCAATATGTTAGCCTTCAATGAATTATCAACAAAGACACCAAGGCCCTTTCCTGCATCCTATGGAAGGATTTAAAAAACCAGGATGGGAATTTTAATATTGAGCCTTTTCTTAGCCAACAGCCAATGTTAGGGTCAACAAAGACAGTGCTGAAGATAAATGGAACTTGGAGTAAATTAGAACATGAGCAACAGAGTTTGAAATGACCTCAATCACAAAGATCACCACTAACCCAAGCAGGATAAATTTGTTTAAAGTAACCTTTCAGATAATGCAGATGGATTTTATCTAATAATTCTTTCTTTTAGAATTATTTCTATTTGAAAAAAGGATCTGTTTAGTAGGTTGCAAGTTTAATTTTGAATGAAGTCAATGGCTCAAAAAGCAACATGGCTACTGAAAGCTGGAATAAAGATGTCTGATTTTTATTAATTAGATTTATGTTATTTGATGTTGATTAATTCTGCTTCCAGATTTACTTTAATTAGAACTATAATACATTGCTTTTAATATTGCAGTGCTGAAAATCTCTATAGTCAGTCACTTCACTGTTTCCAGCCTTCAATTTTGCCCTGTCATAGGGTCAAGATTTTTAAAAGATAAACTAACTATTGTTTTAAATTGATTACCTGAAACTGTCAAGACAGCAAGTAAAAACTCTAAATATGTTGCCATTTTATGCAATTGTTTAGCAATAAATGAAACTTTATACAGAAAATTACCATTTTAAGTGACCTGTCAGCATGTTTCATCAACATCAAAGGTTTCTACTTATCTTTACATTTTATTAAGTTTTCTAATAATATTCATTTATAGTCTGTTACATGATTAGAAGGAAATATTCAGAATGTTAATTCACTAAACAACTTGAGATATTTTGATGCTTATTGTCTTTGCAATAGTTTACATTCACAGGGGATATATTAAAGTGGAATGAAAAGACTCTAATATAGATATGATTGGGCAACTTTTCAACAGGAGTTGTCATTTCAGATGTTATAGATTTCTGGATGATTTTTTGGCAGTTTGCAGTCCAATTACTTATTTAAAGTACAGTACATTCTGTACAAAGCAATGCTATCTTCCATGAAATGAAAACATGTTGATTTGGTGCCAGACTGTATTGCAACCTATTGTTAAGGTGCATGAAATATAGCTCCAGTTTTCCCCGATTCTTTTGACTTCAATGTAAGAGTAGGGTTTGGCTGGCAATGATTTTATTTTTCCCAATGGCTTCATGAGCTCTGTTCTTAACTAGTCCCACCTAAAATACTGCATGGTGCCAGAATTAGGACTGCATATTGATAGTATCGAGTTAATCTGTTGAAACCGCTTGGACTTCTTGAACTTGGAAGTCAGTATTATTCACTAGGAGTGAAAATTTGACAGCCATGTCTTTTTGCTATGGAGCAGATGAAAATGACTGAAATTAGAGATTTCTCTTGTTCCTCTGTGTTACAGAGAAGGTATTTTAGATGTTTAGAAGTAATAGGAAACCGATGTGCTGTGAGAATGTGTCAAATCTATAATCCCCTACTTGATAAGTAGAAAAATTAAAGCACAATGTAAGTTTACCTTTTTGTTTTGTGGTGTAAAACCCTGTTATTGAATTCAGAGTTCAAAATTCTTAATTTATAACATGGAGTCCTTATTTGTACTTGACCTGACAAGATGAAATAGTCACTATTTATAAATCAAGAAGATTTTACGAATACCTAATAACCCAGTTTCTTATCCTTCAAGGCCCAGGGTTGTTTCAAATTGGTCAGCATATGTAATACTTTTCTTCTTCTGTCTCTGAAGTGGTGTTCAGCTGAACCATGTCTGAGAGGAATTATGTCACAGGAGCCTAGCTAAAATTATGCCACAAAAGACTCTAAGTTTTCAGCTCTTATTCCAATTTCAGAAGATGTCCTATACATTATTTGGAAAAGGTTCAAATCATTATTTGGAAAAGGCTCTATCCTTTTGCTTAAGATGACAGCAATTGAGTGCCACTGCACCCCTGTACCGGGAGTCAGGTAGGCCAAACAAATACCCATGTGTTATTCCATAGGTCCCAGGAACTAAAATTTCATTGTGTGAACAAGTGTAACTTCCTTTTAGATATCGAGAAGTTGGACAAACAATATTACAACCTCTTATCAATAAAGCCAATTCACAT
Source organism: Rhincodon typus (assembly GCF_021869965.1). Classification (NCBI taxonomy): domain Eukaryota; kingdom Metazoa; phylum Chordata; class Chondrichthyes; order Orectolobiformes; family Rhincodontidae; genus Rhincodon; species Rhincodon typus. Next base: position 58,728,371 of record NC_063342.1, on the reverse strand, counting down.
ATGACCATTCAGCTCACATATGACTATTCCCATGAATACTAAATCAGTGAAGGACAATTTTTTTAAGCAGATCAGAATATCCTTTTTAAAATATTAATGTTTTGTTTGACATACAGTTAATTGACCACGTCGGATTGCCATTGAAAACTTTTCCAAATACATTATTGGCAGCAGACATGGTGGCACAGTGGCTCAGTGGTTAGCACTGCTGCGCAACAGCGCCAGGCACCCAGGTTTGTTTCCAGCCTTGGATGACTGTGGAGTCTGCACATTCTCCCCATGTCTACATGGATTTCCTCCGCAGTGCTCTGGTTTCCTCATACAGTCCAAAGATGTGCAGGTTGGGAGAATTGGCCATGCTAAATTGCCCTGTAATGACCAGGGATACACAGGCTAGGTGGATTAGCCATGGTGAATGCATTGTTATGGGGATAGGATAGGGGGCTAGGTCTGTGTGGGATGCACCAGAGGGCCGGTGCAAACCTGATGGCCTAAATGGCCTCTTTCTTTAGGGATTCCATGATTCTTGTTCCAAGAAAAGTGTTATACTAAGTTCATGCAGTCAGGTTTAAACATTTTACTTATCCCTTTAAAGCTGTCAAACAAACCCTAAATGCACTGTGTGTAATTAAAAAGACACAATTACATGAACCAAAATGCTTTGCAACTCAAGATAATTGAAACCACTCTTGCCAACAACTGCCCTGTCACACTGTCAGAAATTTAGTCAAGACTGACTAAAAAGATAACTAAAGCCTAAATGATAAAATTTCACTATGTTAGAAATACTCCACAGAAGAGTCATAATCAACTCAGTCTGTTAGCTCTGTTTCTTTGCACAGATGCTGCCAGATCTGCTGAGTATTTCTTGTATTTTCTGTTGGTGAGAGCAAATTCTAGGAAACAAAAGACATTACAAAGATCAATTGGAACTTTTGATTAATGTGTCACATATCAAATATTTATTAAATTTCTTTACATTATTTCTCTTTGGTGAATTGTACAATAGTGTAATCAGATATGAGACGATCTGCAAGGCAGAATCAGCTATAGCCAGAAAGAGATGAATCCATATGGTGCTCACTTAATATTGTATTACCTGGTATGTTCATACAATGGTTAAAATCAGCAAGGCGTTAGAACCTCAGGAGAAGGCACTAAGCATTTGTTACAAGTGTTTTCCTGTAAAACAGGGAATGTTGTGACAGTAGATGAGACGTTTGAGACCAATAAGGGTGCGCATATTGTCAACAGCATCTAAAGTATTTTCAAGGTTATTACTTAATTGCTATCCATTAAGAAAAAATGTATTTTGTGGTTTAGCAGCAACAAAACCAAATCATGGTTAATAGATTAAGCTTGGTGGATTTTTGTCAGGAAAGCCTGTCCAGAGGTATGGATCAAAGGCAGGTAGAATAGAATAGAATATAGAATAAAATATCTTTTTTTCTCATGTGTACTCAAGTACAGAAGAACAGGAGTATGGTGAAAAGTTTACAATGTCATCTCTCGTGGCACCACCTTACAAAGTACCTCAGTACAAATCTTACATACAAAAAAAGGAATTTTAAAAAAAAGAACTTGCATTACCTTACAGTGATTCAAAGTATAAGTTAGAAGTAAGACATAGTTAAAAGGAGAAACATTACAGTCAGATAAATTACAGATAAACATTACATTTGCAGTAGATCAGCATAGGGGCTTCCGCACGTGGTCTGACCAGCCTCGCAAACAAACCGCTGACTGCTTGCGCCAGACCCCAGTCCAACCGTAGTCCCTGCTCCGCTCCATGCCTCCAGCCTGCTCTGCTCTGGCTCTTAGCCGTTCCAGGAGCAATGAGTTGATTGAATGGAAGATACAGGAATTAAGGGGCTAAATGTCTAAATCCGCACTTACCATCAATGTGTTTTAAGGCTGCATTTGTGGCCCACAGCTTGGTGAAGCACCATTGCACATGCACAAAATCAGGGTAAGAAATTGTCAGCGTTCACAAGTCTGCCTGTTACTCACTGACCATCACCTTGGCAACTGCTTTCAAGAAACTTTTTTTAAAAAGCAAACTGAAGTGGTTCACATTATTGGCAGTTTTCCTTCTAGAATATGATATCAAGACCTCTGAAATAGATACACAAATCATTACTAATGCTTATTGCGCTCTGAATTGACAGAATCTGCCCCACTCTGCATACATTCGTCTAATTATCTATACATGTTAACAGCTTGCAAGAACTAGGTAATAAATCAATCACTGTATTCTATCAATGTGTGACTTGTGCATTGTGTTTTCAAGTATAACTACAGAGAAACATAGAAATGGTTTTCAAAAAATGACTTTTAGGAGGATCATAACTTGAAAATTCTTTGCCTGTTCTTTGTTGCAACTGCTTTACAGGCACATCCGTACAAGCAAAGATGGATTACAGAGGCCAATTTAAATGTTATAACATTTAAAACACACTTAGATAAGTACATGAATAGGAAAGGGAGGGATATGGGCCAAAAGCAGACAGGTAGGGCTCGTTTAATTTGGGATTATGTTTGGCATGGACTAGTTGGACTGAAGGTTCTGTTTCCATGCTGTACGATTGTATGGCAGTGTCCAAACTCCTGCCTTGGGAACACATACTTCAGATTTTTAATGAAAATCATGCATCTGAAGTTGGATATCATAATTAGTGTTACAACTGAAGGCTGCAAGGACAATGCAAGCCTGCAAAATAATCCAAACCTCAGAACTGCATCAATTAAATTGATAGTATACTTTGGTAGCAACATGGAAGGAGCACTGTATCACCATGGTGAACAGCAAACACAGGAACATCAGTCTTGTGATGGAAGCGAGTTTCAACTGGCAGCATTGACGATCAAGAATGTGAAAGGCTCCATTGTTGAAGTGGGTATTGATGGTGGATCTTACGCCTGAGAGAAAACAAGAAGCTTAATGTTTTGTCCCTTCATACAGTGGGGTTTTTGTGTGCAAGTTCTTTGTTAATGAAGTGCCAGTACTTGAACCTAGTTAAAATATATCACTCACCTTGAAAAATAAACTAAAAACAGATTTGCAGTGCAAATAATTTCATGACATAATTAGTGAATTCTCCGGACTATATTGTCTCAGTCCCCAGTGATTGTGTACAATGGAAATGGACAGATGTGTATTCGAATCCCTGTATGCTCAGGTTCTGCAAAGAGAATGCTACAAATTAACCACATAAGAATGAATAATGTTACAACCTTCTGGAACTGAAGTGCTTTCCAAATTAGGTGCTGCTTTAGATTTTGCCAACGACGCAATGATGCAAGCTTCTTTCTTTGTCTTTTCAGTGTATTTTCTTTACCCTTCATTTTAGAATCTCTAATGTACCTAAGGTGAATCATTAAATCATTGTATGTGTGTAGAAGGCATCAGCATCAGTAAGAATATGATACCAGGCTTGTGCAAGCACAAAAAGAAAGCCGTGGGAAAGAATCTGAAATTAAACAAAGACGTTTGTGTACAGTGATGTTGAGCTCATTGGAGAAGGTCGGAAACCTGAAACGATGTAGGCCAGTTGAGGAAGGAATTGCATGGAGAGGCTATTCTGGACAAAAGTTGTAACAGCATTGATTTCTTACATCGACCAAGAAACAATACTCTGAGCATGCCTCCCAGATTCCCACTTAAATAAAGTTGCTGAAGGGAACAAGAACATAGTTAATCGTGATTATATGAGCAGGAAAAATCCACAAAGAATTGAAAGTCAGACCTTCGTTTAATGATCCTAGATTTTTACACACTAAAGGGATTGAAGAAAATGGGGATGGTGCAGGAAGCAAGTGTTAAGGTAGAAGCTTAGCAATCATTATTATGAATAGCAGACCATACTCAAAAGAATCAAACAAACTTACCCCCAATAATATGCCCTAAATTTTAAACATTTCCATAGCCAATGGATTACTTTTAAATGTCACTCCCGTTACATAGACAAACGTGGAAAGAAATTAACCTACATTGTTTCAGAAGCAGCAAGGAATTGACTTAGAGAGTCATAGAGATGTACAGCACGGAAACAGACCCTTAGGTCCAACTTGTCCATGCTGACCAGATATCCTAAATTAATCTAGTCCCACTTGTCAGCATTTGGCCCATATCTCTCCAAATCTTTCCTATTCATATATCCATCCAGACGCCTTTTAAATGTTGTAATTGTACCAGTCTCCACCGCTTCCTCTGGCAGCTCATTCCGTACACACACCACCCTCTGCATGAAAATTTTGCCCCTTAGGTCCCTTTTATATCTTTCCCCTGTCACCTTAAACCTGTGCCACCCAGTTTTGGACTCCCCCACACCAAGAAAAAGATCTTGGCTATTCACCTTACCCATGCCCTTCATGATTTTATAAATTTCTATAAGGTCAGCCTCAGCCTCCATCACTCCAGAGAAAATAGGCCAGTCTATTCAGCTTCTTTCTGTAGCTCAAAATCTCCAGCCCTGGCAACATCCTTGTCCCTTTTCTGAACCCTTTCAAGTTTTACAACATCCCTCCTACAGCAGGGAGACCAGAATTGCACTCAGTACTCCAAAAGTCACCTAACCAATGTTCTGTACAGCTGCAACATGATTTCCCAACTCCTATACTCAATGCACAGACCAGTAAAGGCAAGCATACCAAACGCCTTCTTCACTATCCTGTCTATGCTAACAAAGACTCTGGGTTACCTTTTTTGCTGAATTAGTGTATCTGTTTTATTTGCTGGATTAGGGTGATATGGTCTCATTTCACCACTTTACCTGGAAAATATGACTATCAGTCATACATTTGACTGTCAGCTTAGATTGTGTGTGCAAGTTTTGCAGTGGAATGTGAGTGAGTTCTGATGTTACCCAGCATAGATCCAGCAGTAGGTTACCCATCATTTTGTATAACAAAATTACTGGAGTAATACATTATGGTATTGAGAGATAGACTGTTGCATATTTAATTGAACCTGAAAGATGACACCTTTCATAGATACAATGTTCAGAATATGAATGGTCTAGTTTTTAACAAGAACAAGATTGCAAGAATCTTGTGTTCTTCCCCAAAACACCTTATCCTTATTTGTTTATAGTTAACCCTTGAATATTTACTCCCTCCAGCAGACTGGCACCAGTGCATAGTATTTACGAGAATCGCTACAGCAACTGTCTGAGGCTCCTTCAACATGATCTTCCAAACCTCTACCACCGAGAAGGATGAGGGTAGCAATTATATGGAAACACTACTACATGCAAGATCTCTTCCAAGCCACTCAACATATTGACTTAGAAATATATAGCTGTTCCTTCACTGTTGCTCGGCCAAAATCCTGAAACTCCCTTCTGACCTGCACTGGGGTGTCCTTATACCAAATGGACTGAGCAGTCGAAGCAGCTTACCACCACCTTCTCAAGGGCAATGAGGGATAGCAACACGTGCTGATCTAATCCTTACATCTTGTAAATGAATTCAAAACAACTAGAATTGTACTCCCACATCATTCTACCTTATTTGCCTGAGATTGGAGTATTGTAGTTATATCACATCAGAGTGAAAATCACAACTCCATGATTTATCTTGCTATGCCATGAATAATTTATCCACAGTAGTTGAAATTCCAGCATCTAGGCACAGATCATCGAGCTGAAGAACACTCAAACTCCAGACTACCAAGAAAGCACATGAAACTATTCGTTCGGATATCTGATAAACTGGCTGAGGTCAGCTTCAAATGAAACAAAAATTTAGGATTAGGGCAAAGAGGGAGTCTACAGTTGGCATGCGTGATAGAGTTGATAATGATAGCAGGCTGCTGGGAATGATCAGTAGCATTGAGCACCATACGAGAGTATGGAGAAAGGTAACACTGAAGAAAGGGGCAGAAATTGTTTGGTTGTAGAATAATTTATTGGAGAAATTTTGAACATGAGTTGGATAAATAAGGAATAATTTTAAACATAATCTAGAGTTAATATGACTCCTATGATGGATGTTTGATTGGATATATTTGTGGTAGTTGCTGGTTAGTTGCACTTTAGTGAATTGAAGACCTTTTGTGTAGAATTTTAGTTAATTGTAAAGCCTGACACCATCCACTAGGTGCCCAAGATTTGTAGGAGTGGCTGCGTGACTGTTACCACCATATCTCACCTGATCTGTCCCTTTACTTCTCCGGCACTTCTCCCTCCTTTTGGCTTTTTACTTGCTCCCCACATCTTACTTGAAATTCTTGTTCTCTGCAATCCACCCAAATACGATAAACAGTTTTCTCTCAGACATACTTTCACTGCCTTCCTGCCTTAGCCACCTCTTTGTTACCTGAAGAGTCGACTAGTTAAACCCATTCTTTACTGACCACTTCCATTGTGCTTTCTATAAACTTGATGTTACTGATTGGTTTGTGATCAGTCGAGCTTTTTGGACAGTGTGCATCCACTTTTAGGTATTACAATTGTATGATTTATTATTAGTAACTCTTGAAGGGAAAACTGCTGTACAGTATCCATTTACAACCTGTGCCTTGGTCATTGGAGTCCACTTGACTCTGCCCTGAAGAATTCATTAATAGCTCTCTGCGGTTCTTTGTGGTCCTTTGACTTCAAGCATAGCTTGAAAAAGATTTTGATATTGCTGCTGCCACTATCCAATATCTTCTCAACTGGCCGTTTCACTGTTATGCAATCAGCGTCCTTTGTTTCAAACTGTCCTCCTAAGAACTCATTTATTTCAGTCTCGGGTCAAGCATTATAGATTTTTAAATGAAAATAACTAAAGTCATTTGGGTGGGAGATCACCCCCTATACTAGGTGCAGCCTGGTGGCTCAGTGGTTAGCACTGCTGCCTCACAGCACCAGGGACCCAGGTTCAATTCTAACCTCAGGCAACTGTCTGTGTTGAGTTTGCACACTGCGTGGGTTTCTTCCAGGTGCTCCAGTTTCCTCCCACAGTCCAAAGATGTGTGGGTTAGATAGATTAGCCATGCTAAATCACCCTTAGTGTCTAGTGTGGGAAATGCAGGGATAGGGTAGGGGATGTGTTTGGGTGGGATGGTCAGCATGGACTCAGATGGGCCAAATGGCCTGCTTCCACACTGTAGGGATTCTGTGATTAGGGATAAAAGGCATGAGGCACATCAGAGAACAGCTATGGAAAACTGATAACCAGTTTTAGTTGACAAGTCTGAAGTTCAAGTGGAAAGGAAATGAAATGGAGGGAAATAAGATATTTCACAATTTTAAGTCCTTCTGGAAGAATGTCTTAGAGTAGGAGAATACAAAGAATTTTAAATCACTATAACAACATATTGAAGGAAGAAAGGAAATGTAGAATAATGTAATTGCTCTTTGTGACAGCAGACATTATTCAATTAATGTGTTCACGGATTTTATTAGACACCACTGGATCAGGTGCAACTATGGTAAAGAAGACATAAGGATTCTGGACTTTATAAACCAAGGCAAAGAGGACAAAATCAAATAAATTATGATGTATCATTAGAAAACTCTAGTTTATCCCCAAAAGCAGTATTCCAAGTTCTAGTCACTATATTTAGGATGGATACGAAGGCATTAAAAAGGGTGCGGGGGAAAAAAGAATGGTTCGAAAAGAGCAACGTAATGAACAGAATAGATTAGAGAATTAGGGGTTGTCATTCTGAAAGAAGGCTTAAAGGAGATTTGATGGAAGAGTTCAAAATCTGAAGGAGGATAGACAAAATAAGTAAAAAGAAACATCCTATTGGCTGAACGGTCGTGGATCAGAGGACACAGATTTAAACTAATCAGCAAAAGTACTAACGGGAATATTAGGAAAAACATTTTTGTAATGAAGCAAATCATTCAGATATGAAATACACTGCCTCAGAGGGCAGTGCAGGCAGATTGATTTCGGGTTTTCAAAAGGGAATTTGATAAGCTCCTGAAGAGAGAACATTTGCAGGTTTGTGGTGAACATGTGACTAAGTTAGGCAAGTTGAGTCGTCCTTCTGCACTGTAACCATTCTACAAGTCTATGATGCAAGTGGAAATAATGGTAAAAGTATTGACTAGGTAAAAACGCAAAACAAAAATCAAATTTGCAAAGAAATCTGACTTGCTGAAGTTAGCAGTTCAGTCTCCAAAAAGCTTAATTGCTTCCCTGCAAAATGTAAAACTCAAGGATTTCAGAAAATTCAGAAAATTGTTAAATAATATGCATATTAATAATTTATGAAGATACTTTAGCAATATATTAATGCTTAGTATCTGTCAGTTCAAAAAAATATTGTAGCTATAGTACAATTTAACCTATTCCACAAAGCAGATAATTGAATGAAATTCAGTAAGGTAACTAGGTAACATTGCACTTGTTGGAAATCTTAAACAACATTAATTTTCAGTCAGAATTTGTGAAGGGAAAATGCAGATTCTGATGTTTAGGATGTATACCCTTCATCAGTTTTTCAGAGTTTTCTGCCTATATTGAAACAAATTCCCTATTTCTATTCGCAGTTACATTAAAAATAAAAGAAGACTTTTGAATTTTTTTTCGGGTATTAACTTGTGAAAGTTTTCAAGAACTATTGGGTAATATTTTATCATCACTGCATGTGTTGTTATCGGATTGAGCTGATCGCCTGCCAGTTTGTGGAGACCACTCAATTTTCATTCTGTTGATTTTAGTGAATCTGAGATCAATTTGATGTTAAAAGTCAAATGAATTCTATGACAAGTGGGTGATTTGCTATGCCAGATTGGCACACAGACAGTGGATCTTGTGTTTTTCATACAGATCTTTTGTAAGTAGCCCAGCATTAATGTATGTTCCTCATTTTCCCTGTTGTCGCTTTCAGTGATTCAGCCAGACTTGAGTATGAGGCATTTGTGTCTTGTTTGTGCATGTTCCATGTAGCATTTTTCAGTTATGTAACTGCAATCTGTATGCTTTCTGTGTCACTCACGAATTTATCTCTCTTTACTTGACATGTTTCTTCTTTCAATTTGCCTAGTCTTTCTCTACTATTCATTTTTTTATCATTTTTTAGAAAAAATTAATTGGATGTGAGCATCAATGACAAGGCCATGTTCATGTCTATATTGTACTCATACTTTTCCCTTACTGCTTAATGCATCTGTTTGGTTTTACTGTCTTCTGTTGGTAACAGTCAGATTTCTCCTGAAAGTCTGTACTTATTTCTCTGATGTGGCTTTTCGACTGTAGCATAGATCTCTTTCCCAAGCAGTAAATAAGTGAGCATCGTGTCCAAAGGAGAAGCAAAGGATGTGTCAAAGTTAGGTAGGACTTAAAACGTAGAAGGACACAGAGGGAGTGGAGCCCAAAAAAAAATTTTCTGTTTGAAGCCATTGTCATAGACCTGCCAGGACATGAGCTGAAATGGTTGGTACCAGCAAGGAAAAACCAGTGAAGGCCTTAAAATAAAAATGGTATGAGGGGTATAGAATAGAGCTGTGTATTCATTTCAAATTGTGAGTGTCATGGTACTGAAAAACAAAGTAAGAGATAAAGGTAGGAGCCTAAAAAACAGCAGAAATGTGTTCGGAGGAGGAAGTCTGGTGAGGGAGAGCGAGCAGAAGACCAGAGGTAAGAATAAATGAATTGATGTATTGAATTCACTAACCACTATATTGTGGTAATTTCCAGAAACATGTACTAATTGAAACAAGGCATTGCTGTAAATTGCAATAGTTGTACGAAAAAGATGGTTTTTGAATGGAAAATAAACGTAGCTAGAAAGCTCACACTACAGTGCACACTGTGCTAGCAGGTTTGCAACTACATTGTGACAGACAGCTGTATACAAGGGCATTCGATAACAGCATCATGGTTGAGTTACTGCAATCTTTTTCTTGAGGTTACTGAGCTGAACTGGACCAGCTGTCTCAATATCATACCTACAAGCGCAGTGCACACTGGAAACTGGTACACTGTAACAAGTGGTTTACTTTCTGATCTCTCAAAATATCTCTACTGTATACAAGAATGAGGTGAGTCATGTGATTAAGGCTCACCAAGATGGATGTAGTTACAATAATTTTAAAAAAAGAAAACAATGCGAAACAGAGTAGTTCACCCTACGACCGGTACCTCCAGACTCAATTTCCACCGTCCAATACCAGCACTCGATCATTTTAGTGCATACTATTTAAACGATGAACTCTGTAAAGTTCTTTTGACCCTGCTACCTCTTCCACTGAAGACAAGATTAGCAATGTTAATGGAATGGCATCCTCTAAATTGCACTACTTCCTGATTTGGACATGCACTGCCTTATTATATTGACATTGTCCTGGAATTTGCTGTCTGATATTTATCAGGGGAGTGTTGATCTTTACAAAGACTACAGCAATTTAAGACAGCACATCTTGCCTTTGCAGGATGGCTTAGGGAAAGGCAACAGATGCTGCCTCATCAATATTGCCAACATTGTGAGAACAAGTTTTGAAAAACATAGTGACAACCAGCAGGATTTATTATGTATCTGTAAAGAAATAGATAGCAAATTGAAAAAGAAACATTTAAAATGTTATTGTGAAAAGATGGGGAAAGGGACTAAGTCGGAGGCATTGATGTGGGCAAAAAGGGTCAAAAGATTGTATGTGCTGTATGACTCAGTGATGATTAATTGATGTTTAACCAGCCAACAGGCCATTATTCGGCATTACGAATGTCTGTGTGTGTGAATTAATCTTATGAAAGTAAAGAATATGTTGAGATTGACTCGATAATTTGCAAGAAAAGTTCAACTTACGTAACAAGGTGACGAAAAAGATGATGATTTCTGTCATATTGAAGTCTTAAACATACTTCTGGCCGAGGATGACAGCCTCTGACTCACAGGCAGACTGGTGTTCTTGACCGTGACTGTGAAAACTAGCAATATGTCAATGGCATGGGAGACTCGGCAAGAATGAAGACATTGTACAATTTGAACCAGAGTGAAGACATGAATAAATGAAGGGTGCAACAGGACTTCCCCAACTGCAGGTCACAACCACCAATGGGGTCACCAGACAAGATTTTTGGAGTCATGAATTCCAAAGTAACGATGGCTGCGACGGAGACCAGACTGATTCCTGACAGCTGCCTGGCCCCTTTAAAATGCTTACACTGCTTTTTTTGCCACGAAGGAGTGTTGGTCTAATCAACTGCTCAATGAGACCTGATTCCGACAGTGCGAAGCTTATGGGTAAAGAGAAGTGTTCATTCTGCCAGCCTTTTCATCAGCTGCCCAAATGGCATGATTGGTGAAAGGAGGGGGAAGGGGTGTTACCCTCAATTCCCTTCACCCTCCCACCAACTCCTGTACACCTCCCCCTGTCACACCATGGTTTTATCCTGGGTCATAAATAGAAAGGCTGAAGCATGAAAATTGTGTCACACCGGAGAAATGCTTGGGAAACACTGGAACTTTGGTGTAAAGCAAAAGTAGTAAGTTAAAACAGCTGCCAAAAAAATCTTTCATTGACACAGAGCTATTAGCAAGCATGTAAAAACTAAAGTGATAGGAAAAAGTTAAAGATCAAAAATGTCTTGGCACATGCCATTGATAGACTTGGAAATCTACCACACCAGAAAGTTCCTTGATGCAAATAATCTAGTCCCAATCTTTGTTGCCGAAAGGGCCTGTTGCTAATTACTTAGAGAGCACTTAAGAGTCAACCACATTGCTTTGGGACTAGAGTCACATATAGGCCAGACCAGAGAAGGATGGCAGATTCCTTTCCAAAAAGAACATTAGTGAGCAATATCATTTTTTTATGACAACCAACAATGGTTTCATGGTCATCATTAGACTCAATTTCAAATATCTATTGAATTCAAATTCCACCAGGGAGTTGTGAGCTTGTGGAATTCTTTGCCACAGGAAACAGTTGAGGCCAAAACATTGAATTCAAGAAGGTGTTAGATATAGTTCTTAGGGCTAAAGGGATCAAAGGGTATGGGGAGAAAGTGGGAACAGGATATTGAGTTGGATCAGCCATGATCATTTTGATTGGTGGAGCAGACTCAAACGGTTGTGTGGCCTACGGTTGCTCCTATTTTCTATGATATTACAAGTTGAAAAATGTCTTGCTGGCAATTATGTGGAAGTACATATGACAACAAAGAGCACTGCATAAAGAGTAGTGTAAAATGCCTGAATGTGTGTGTGTATCCTTACAAATATTTCCATTTGCCCAATGGAGAAAAGATCTGTGATAGTTTGTTATGTTAGGAATCCTATTCAATGCTTTGTTTGTAAGTGTCCTTCTGCAGTGTTGTCCAATGCATAAGCTAAAATTGAATAGATCAAGTAATAATTGAAACCAAACACCTTAGAAAATTAGTTTGCGGTGCTGCAATAGATGATTGTCCTCTATTAGGAACATAAAGCTGCATTTAGAAATTGAACAGTGATTAACTGAACTAAAATTTAATCAACAGCACAAATGAAACATTAGTTGGATAAAATTTTGTGATATTATCTTCACTATATGTTAGATTAGCCACAGGGAACATCATTCTTGCATTGTTTTGAAGTAAAGAGGGGATGTTGAAATGTTTAATGAAGTCAGTAAATCTTGTACATTTTATTTGATGATGCTTTTATTTTTCTTCAATTGGCTCTCCCTTTTTTTTTCCCTCCTTTTATAAAGTCTCCTGCAGATCGGTGCAAGAAAATCCACGCTGGGGATGAAGTGATTCAGGTCAATCATCAAACTGTGGTACGTGTCACAGAAAGGCTTGGTGAGATTGTTTTCTTTGGAGGTAGGATTTGTTAAGACAGTAAAGAATGATACCCAGATTCTCATAATTGACTTTCGTCACATTTGCACTCTTTGAAAGCTAATGATATTTATCAGGTGATGGCAGATCCCAGGTGCTGTCATCAAATCAAAGAGATCTGCCACACAAGAAAAAGGCTCTTCAGCCCATCACATCTGTGCCAATCAAGAGCAAGCATTCTAATCCCATTTTCCAGCGCATGACTCATAGCCTTGTATGCCTTGGCATTACAAGTGCACATTTAGAGTCATAGAGTCAGAGTTGTACAGCACAGAAACAGACTCTTAGGTCCAACTCGTCCATGCCGACCAAATATTCTAAATTAATCAAGTACCTTTTACCAGAGTTTGGCCCAGATCCCTCTAAACTCTTCCTATTCATAGACCCAGCCACATGCCTTTTAAATGTCGTCATTGGACCAGCCTCCACCATGCCCTCTGGTAGCTCGTTCGATACACACACCACCCTTTGCGTAAAAAATCCCTCCTTAGGTCCATTTTACATCTTTCTCCTCTCACCTCAAACTAATGCCCTCTAGTTTTGGATTCCCCTACCCTGGAGAAAATATCTTGGCCACTCACCCTGTCCATGCCCCTCATGATTTTATAAACCTCTAGAAGGTCACCCCTCAGCCTCCAACATCCCAGAGAAAATAGCCCCAGCCTATTCAGCCTCTCTCTATAGCTCAAACCCTCCAACTCCTGGCAACATCCTTGTAAATCTTTTCTGAACCCTTTCAAGTTTCACAAATCCTTCCTATAGCAGGGAGACCAGAATTGCATGCAGTATTGCAAAAGTGGCTGAACCAATGTCCAGTACAGTTGCAACATGACCTCCCAACTCCTTTACTCAATGCACTGACCTATAAAGGCAAGCATACCAGATACCTTCTTCAGTACGCTATTGCACTTTTAAGGATCTATGAACCTGCAGTCCAAGGTCTCTTTGTTCAGCAACACTTCCCAGGAGCTTAACATTAAGTGTATAAGTCCTGCCCTGATTTGCCTTTCTAAAATGCAGCACCTCATATTTATCTAAATTAAACTCCCATCTGCCACTCCTTGGCCTATCGGCCCATCTGATCAAGGTCCCTTTGTACTCTGATGAAACCTACTTCACTGCCCACTGCATCTCCAATTTTGCTGTCATCTGCAAGCTTACTAACCATACGTCCTATGTTCACATCCAAATCATTTATATAAATGATGAAAAGCTGTAGACCCAGCACCGATCCTTGTGGCACACCGCTGGACACAGGCCTCCAGTCTGAAAAGCAACGCTCCATCACCACCCTCCGCCTTTTACCTTCGAGCCAGTTCTGCATCCAAGTGGCTAGTTCTTCTTGTATTCCGTGTGATCTAACCTTGCTATCCAGAGTACCATGAGAAATCTTTCAAACACCTTACCAAAGCCCATATAGATCATGTGCACCGCTCTGCCTACGTCGATCCTTCATTACTTCTTCAGAAAACTCAATCAAGTTTATGAGATACGATTTCCCAAGCATAAACCATGTTGACTATCCCTAATCAGTTCTTGCCTTTCCAAATACATGTAAACCCTGTCCCTCAGGATTCCCTCCAACAATTTGTGGACCACTGTTGTCAGGCTCAGCAGTCTATCGTTCCCTGGCTTTTCTGAAATAGTGGCACCGTATTAGCCAACCTCCAGTCTTCTGCCACCTCACCTGTAGTTATTGATGATACAAATATCTCAGCAAGAGGCCCAGACTTCCCTCGCTTCCCACAGAGTTCTAAGGTACACCATTCAGATCCTGGGGATATATCCACCTTTATGCGTTTTAAGATGTCCAGCACCTCCTCCTCTGTAATTTGGACATTTTTCAAGATGTTGCGATTTATTTTCCCATGTTTTATATCATTTAGTATCTCCCCCATCTCCTGCAGTTCCACACATAGGCAGCCTTGCTGATCTTGAAGGGGACCTAATCTGTCCCTAGTTACCCTTTTGTCATTAATGTATTTGTAAATCCCTTTAAGTACTTCTTCAATGCTATGAGGGTTTCTGCCTCTACCATGCTTTTGGACAGTGAGTTCCAGATGCATATCACCCTCTAAGATATTTCCTCAGCTCCCATTTAAATCTCCTGCCCTTTATCTTAAATCTATGGCTCCCTGTCATTGTTCAATCTACCAAGGGAAAAAGTCTATTCCGGTCTACCCTGTCTATGCTCCCCTATTGTGTGCAAGTTGGGAGCAGTTGACCACCTTTTAGTTCCTGTATAGACCTTTCTGCTGTCATTATCTGTTATAACACACAAGGGCTAACATTTAACCAAACACTTGGAGTTCGAAACAGAAGACAAAGCGTTCCAGACAAGTCATGATCTGAATATTGGTGTAGCCAAATTGTAAAAAAAAACTTTGATTTGAAAGACAACACAAAATTAAAAGTTTTGCAGTAAAGTTCAATGAGAAAGTACTATGAAACCATTCAGCATGGGAGCAGAATCGGTCTTTGAGCTCATCAAGTCAGCTCCACCATTCAGTGAGATCATGGCTAATCTCAACTCCATTTTCCTGTCTTTTCCCCATAACCCTTTACTCTCTTAACAATTTCTCAGCCTTGAATATACTTAATGACCCAGCCTCAAAAGTTCTCTGTTCTCTTATAGAATTTCACAGAGAGAAGTTCATCCTCATCTCTGTATTAAGTGGCCAACCCCTTATTCTGAGGTTGAGCTGTCTGGTCCTAGACTCTCTCACTTGGGGAAACAACCTTTCTGTATCTACCCTTTCAAGTCCCCTTAGAATCTTATACATTTCAATAAGGCCTTTACTCATTCTTCTAAACTCAAATGAATACAAGCCTAACTATTCACCCTTTCCTCATAAGAAGATCCCTCCATACACAGTACCAGCCTAATGAATCTTCTTTGGACTGCCAATGCCAGTATATCTTTCCTTTGATGATGTTCCAGCTATGGTTTGACCAGTGCCTTGTATAGTTTTAGCAAAACCTCACTGTTTTTATACTCTAGTCGCTTTGAAATAAAGGCCAACAGTTTGTTTGCCTTCCCTATTACCCGCGAAACCTGAATGTTAGCTTTTTATGGTTCGTGCATGGGGACCCCAGAATCCCTCTGTGTTTCATGCAATTCAGGCTCAGTTGAAAAGTGGAGCAGAGAGAATTATAAAAATCTTGTAATAACACAGTGTGGAGCTGGAGGAACACAGCAGGCCAGTCAGCATCAGAGGAGCAGGAAAGTTGACATTTCGGGTCAGGACCCTTCCTCAGTTCTTTAGAAGGGTCCCGACCCAAAACGTCAACTTTCCTGCTCCCTTGATGCTGCCTGGCCTGCTGTGTTCCTCCAACTCCACACTGTGTCGTCTCTGACTCCAGAATCTGCAGTTCTTGCTGTCTGTATAAAAATCTTGTGAAGAACTTGTGTAAAGATTGAAGGATTAATTCAGTTTGTTTTGTGTAAATTGTAATGAAAATGTAAGGCAATTTGAATGATGGACCTAATGTATAATGGTTTGGTTCTGTCATCTAATTAATGTTAGATGTTTAGCATATGTGAACTTTGCTAATCTGTTACAGGTTACAAAATTAATCAGCTATGACTGATGTTTTTAAGCCATGAAATAATTGTTAGCTAGAACAGCATTTCTAATATTATGTTTTGAAATTATATCCTGCAATGGGGCTTCACTATTTTGAATGTAAGTTAAACTTTCAGACGAAATGAACTGAGACCTTACCTGAGATTGATAATACTGGGCAGAGCATCCCTTTAGCTGCACACCCAGGAAGTGCCAGCAATGAATTCAGAGAAGATATTTGTAAAGTAAACAAAACAACCTTCTGACCAAAAAGGATTGTTAATATATGGGAGCCGATTTGGGAAAGTTGATGTAGAGGTGGGAGCAATATTAAATTACAATAACTGCAATTTGAAAATGTAATTTCAGTGTTGTCATACCAACTGGCAAGAAGGAGTCAGGAGTGAAGCAAACACAGTGGGTCAGATCCTTACCCTGATTCTGTTGGTTGGTCATAAGTCTCTAGTTTAAGAAATTTTATTACTTAACAACTTTCAAAAAAAGAGGAAGACACAACATCATATCCCTATACAAACATTAGTATATGGTGTAAAAAGGAAAGAGTATCCAGTCCAAACATTAATACAAACAAAATAACTTAGTTGGCCGGGGGTAGGGGTTTATATTTGGACATCCAAACTTGTTGGGAATGGCATTAAACAGGAAATTAGAGATGCATACAATAAAAGAAGATCTGTAGTTATGGGTGACTTCAATCTGCGTATAGATTGAGCAAACCAAATTGTTGTTGGTTCTACTATGATGCGATAGTTGCGTTCCTGTGCAACATTGCGTTATAGACAACTGCGCTATAGAAAGAATGGGACCTATGGGAAAAGTTGGGGCAGACACCCCAAAAAAGCATTCAAAATCACTTGAAAATCACTCAAAAGCCTAACACAAAGGATAGCACAGTTTGAATAAATGTTTAATTCATATCCAGTAATGAAATAAAAGTAAATTTAACACTTTACCTTGAAAAAGTGTCAAGATGACTTGATGGGGGATGAGGTTGTACTGAAAGCACTTCATGACAAAGCCCACGAAACAATCGCGTGATGTTGACGCGTAGTCCCCTGTGCACCGATGGAATCACATTATAGCCAACACAAGTTCACGTTTTAGAAATACCGTTCCCCTATTCGTCAATCGCGTTACAGTCCACTCGCATTGACGGAACACACGTTATAGCGGAACTGACTGTATTAACAATACCATAGAGGAGGAATTCCTGGAGTGTATGCAGGTTGATTTTCTGGACCAATATGTTGAGGAACCAACTGGAGAACAGGCTATCCTAGACTGGGTGTTGTGTAATGGGAAAGGAATACTTAGCAGTCTAGTTGTGTGAGGTCCCAAAGGACAAATAGTGTACAAAAGTAAGTTTGCAGGGAGCATAAAAACTGAAAGAAATATTTCTATAGATGTGCGAAGAGGAAAAGATTGGTGAAGACAAATGTAGGTCCCTTACTGTCAGAAGCAGGGGTATTTACAATGGGCAACAGGTAAAGTGGCTACCCAACGAAATATATACTTTGGTTTTTTGTTCACTACGGAGGACACAACATACCAGAAATTTTAGAGAATACATAGTCTACTGAGAGAGCATGTAGGAAATCAGCATTAGTAGGGAAATAATGTTGGAGAAATTGGTGGGATTAATGACAAATAAATCCTCAGGACCTGATAATCATCAATCCAGAATACTTAAGCAAGTGGCCCGAGAAATAGTGGATGCATTGGTGGTAACCTTCCAAGCTTCTACAGATTCTGGAACAGCTCCTACAGATTGAAGGTAGCTAACGTAACCCCTGTATTTAAGAAGAGATGATGGGGATGTGCCGGTGTTGGACTGGGTTGGACAAAGTCAGAAATCACACGACACCAGGTTATAGTCCAACAGGTTTGTTTGAAATCACAAGCCTTCGGAGCCTCAGTCCTTCAGTGTTAGTGAGAGAGGTAGTATCAGACACAGAAGTTATAAGTAAAAGATTAAAGGTTCGCACCATTGATGAGGATGTACTAAACAAACCTAAGATGCTGTCAAGTCTTTAATCAGTTTGAAGGTTTTAATTGATTAATATGTATATGTAAATCCCCAAATTCCTTTCAAGTCATGGTCCCCAGAGAACCAAAGGTTTTATCAATATAAAGAGGTGACATTTCAGGCCAGACAGTGCATGTTAGGTGTGAGGCCTTGCTTAGAATCTGCTTGTGTTTTAGTTTGGAGTCAGACTGGTTTTATTTCCATATTGGCTGACTGTCTATAAATTGTGTGCTTTTTGAACAAAATAAAATGTATCTGCAAATACAAATTCACCTCATAGATTCATGAGTGTGAGTGAGAGAGAGAGTGAGGGGGGGAGAGAGAAAGTGTATGTGTGTGTGTGTGTGAGAGAGAGAGAGTGAGGGGGGAATGTGCGTTTGTGTGTGTGTGAGAGAGTGAGAGGGGAGAGAGAGAGAGTGTGTGTGTGGGGGGGAGAGAGAGTGTGTGTGGAGGGGGAGAGAGAGAGAGAGTGTGTGTGTGTGTGTGTGTG
>NC_063342.1:58690790-58708856 GCF_021869965.1 Rhincodon typus | reverse complement strand
GTGTATAGTGTGATGGGGTCACCCATAGTGCGACATGAACCTAAGATCCCGGTTGAGGCCATCCTCATGGGTACCGAACTTGGCTATCAGCCTCTGCGCAGTAACTCTGCATTGTCGTGTATCCCAAAGTCCGCCTTGGAGCACATTTACCCAAAGATCTGAGGCCGAATGTCCTTGACCACTGAAGAGTTCCCTCACTGGGAGGGAGCATTCCTGCCTGGTAAATATTGCACATTGTTCATTCATCTGTTGTCGTAGCATCTGCATGGTTTCGCCAATGTACCATACCTCAGGGCATCCTTGCCTGCAGCGTATGAGATAGACAATGTTGGCTGAGTCACACATGAATATCTGCCGTGCACGTGGGGGTGATGTTCCCACATGTGATGGTAGTATCCATGTCGATGATGTGACATGTCTTGCAGAGGGTACCAAGACAGGGTTGTATAGTGTTGTGGTCGATGTTGTCCTGAAGGCTGGGTAGTTTACTGCAGACAATGGTCTGTTTAAGGCTTGGCGGTTGTTTGGAGGTGAGAAGTGGAGGCGTGGGGAAGATCTTGGATGGTGCTCATCGTCATCGATAGTGTGTTGAAGGCTGAGAAGAACATGGCGTAGTTTCTCCGCTCTCGGAAGTACTGGACAACTAAAGGCACCCTATTGAATATATCCCGTGTCTGCCTTCTGAGGACAGTTTTTTGCTGTGGCACATTGGAACTGACGATCAGTGAGTTGAGCATCATATCGTGTTCCTATGAGGGCGTCCTTCAAAACCTTCAGGTGTCCATCTCATTCCTCCTCATCCGAACAGATCCTGTGTATGCATGGGGCTTGTCTGTAGGGGATGGCTGTTTTAACATGTTTCGGGTGGAAGCTAGAGAAATGCAGCATCTTAAGGTTATTGGTGGGCTTGCGGTAGAGTGAGGTACTGAGGTGTCCATCCTTGATGGAGACGCGCGTGTCCAAGAATGAGACTGATTCTAAAGAGTAGTCCATGGTAAGTCTGATGGTGGGATGAAACTTGTTGATGTCACTATGTAGTTGTTTCAGTGATTCCTCATCATGAGTCCAAAGGAAGAAAATCAGTGTATCAGCAGTATAGCATTAATCAGAGGTTCTGTGCAGCAAAGAAGTCTTGTTCGAACCTCTGATGAAAATGTTGGCATATTGGGGAGCAGATCTGGTCCCCATGGCTATTCTGTATTCCTGGATGAAGAACTGATTGTCGAAGGTGAAGATGTTGTGGTCGAGGATGAAGCAGATGAGTTGTAGGATGGCATCTGGAAATTGGCAATTGGTGTTATTGAGTACTGAGGCTGTTGCAGTGATGTTGTCATCGTGGGGAATGCTGGTGTAGCGTGCTGAAACATCTGTTGTGATGAGGAATGTTCCTGGTTTCACTGGTCCGTGGGTGCTGAGTTTCTGTGAGAAATCTGTGGTGTCATGACAGAAGCTGGGGGTTCCTTGGACAATGGGTTTTAAGATGCCCTCAACATAGCCAGAGAGGTTCTTACACAGGGTCCCATTGCGTGATACGATGGGACATCCAGGTGTGTTGGTTTTATGTAACTTTGGAAGGCAGTAGAAGTCCCATACACAGGAAGAACATGGGATGAGACTGCGTAGGGTACACTGAAGGACTGGATCAAAAGTCTTGACCAATCTGTTCAATTGACAGATGTGTTCTTTGGTTGGATCAGCAGGTAGTTGTCTGTAGTGTTCTGAAAGCTTGTGCTTACAAATTAACCTGTTGGACTATAATCTGATGTTGTGTGATTTCTCACTTTAAGAAGAGAGGTAGAGAGATAACTGGGAAATATAGACCAGCCAGCCTGAGATCAGTAGTGGGGAAAATGCTAGAGTCCATTAGAAAAGATTTAATAGCAGATAACCTGGAAAGCAGTCACAGGATCAGGATCGGACAGAGTCAGCAGAGATTTACGAAAAGGAAAATCATACTTGACAAATCTATTGGAAGTTTTTGAGGAGTGTCTAAGATTAGTGCAAATGGGATTAAGGGTAGTGTACTGAAATGAATAGAAATCTGGTTGACAGATGGAAATCAAAGAGCAAGAATACCCTGCCTACCAGTGGGCATTGACTAGTGGGGTGCCACAGGGATCAATGCTTGGATCCCAGCTATTCATAGTATATATTAATGAATTAGATGAAGTAACGAAATGTAATACCTCTAAATTTGCTGATGACAGAACGCTGGTTGGGAGGGTGAGCTGTGAGGAGGAGGAGGCAGAGATTGTAATTTGGACAGGCTTAGTGAGTAGGCAAGTGCACAGCAGATGCAGTATAATGTGATTAAATGTGAGGTTATCTAGTTGGGAACAAAAACCTTTGGGAGCAAATGACCATAAATTGAGAGAGGGGAATATGCAATGCCTCCTGGATGTCCTCATAAGCAGGTCACTGAAGGGAAGCATGCAGCTCCAGCAAGCAGTCAAGAAGGCAAATGGTATGTTGTCTTTCATAGTAAGAGGATTTCAGTACTGGAGCAGGGATGTCTTCCTGCATTTGTCCAGGGCCTTGGTGAAACCACACCTGGAATATTGTGTGCAGTTTTGGTCTCCTTATCTGAGAAAAAATGTTCTTGCCATAGGGCAAGTGCAGAGAAAGTGTACCAAATTGATTCCTGGAATGGCAGGACTGACATATGAGGAGACGTTAAATCGGTTAGGATTATATTCATTGGAGTTCACAGGAATGAGCGGGATCTCATAGAAGCCTATAAAATTCTAACAGGAATAGACAGGGTAGATGCAGGAAGGATGTTTCAAAGGATGTGGGAGTCCAAAACCAGAGGTCACAATCTAAAGATATGGGGTAAACCATTTAGGAATGAGATGGAGAGAAATTTCTTCATCCAGAGAATGATGAGCCTGTGGGGCTTACTCCCATAGAAACCAGTCAAAGCTAAAACATTGTATGATTTTAAGATGGAGTTGGATGTATTGCTTGGAGCTAAAAGAGATTAAAGGATGTAAGGGGAAAATGGGAACAGGATATTGAGTTGGATGATTAGCCATGGTCATAATGAATGGTGGAGCAAGCTCAGAGAGCTGCTCCTATTTTCTGTGTTTCTAAACAAGATAGAATAACATAGCAGTTTAAAATTCCTAAGAGTGCTTGTGCTAGTAGGTTTTAACCCAAAACTTCTACGGTTTAACTGATATCCTATGTCCTTAGCAGTAGAAAAATTTGTAGAATTGTTTGAATTGGTGTTTCTCCAGTTAGCTTCACTTAGCCTTATCCTTCGAAAAGGTGAGAGGAAACAGAGATAGAGAGAGAGTTTTATAGTTCTGCCATTACAAAACAATTTCTTCCTGTCTCTGTTGTGCTTAAAAAGCAGGCACTTGAAATACAGTTCATTTGTGTATTCCATGTGTGTGTTCACTGTTCTTCTAAGCTGGAAGGTGACTTCTATCTCTATTATGCGATAAAGATCTGAGTTTAAATGCCTTCTGATGTCAGTGTTAATTTCAGCTCAGATGCTTTCATATTGATGGTTTCAGGAACTGGCACAAACTGTGGTCTGGAGTTCTCTATAGCCATCTTATGTCAGTATTCCACCTTTTTAATAAAGACATTTTAGTCCAGGAAAGGTCCTGTGTATTAAGAATCAAATGATTGAATTCAAGGATTGGTTGTTTTATCACTGTTGTAATGTCTCACAAACCCCAAGAAAGATAACAAACAATGTTTCTCCTTTGATCTTTACATTGCTTGTTCCATTACAGAGTCGGGATGAAAGAACATATAAGAAGTGGGGTAATGACACACACACACACACCCACATGTTTTGGGAATGAGAGCTGGACGTATTGCCTAGGATGTATCACCTTTCTGTAATTTTAACTCTTCGCTCTCCTGGCCTATAACCCAAGGACTACGTTCAGACATTTTTAACAAATTTGATTTCTTAGAACTCATTGGATGGTAATTTGATGTTTGCCTGTGTGGGATGTCTGCACCTACATTCTACACCTCCCTCTCATTGAACTTTGCATCAATTTGTTTGGACTGGTTGAGTTTAAAACTCTATTTTATTCTTTTGATCACACCTTGCTGGTATGCCTTTAGTGGTCTCCACCATTGTTGACTGCTCTGTAGTATGTTCCATACCATTTCCTTTTGGTTTGGAAATGGATTTCGCTTAACTTGTTCCACTTCCTCTAGAACACCACTGCAATGAGGTGGGGGTTCGGTTTCTGCTATATTCTTCTCTGACTCTTCCATTACATAAGACTTTACTTTCACTTTTCATGTCTGAGAACTTTCTGGAGTTACCCAAAATGTACTGTGAAGTTATCTGATAATCAGATCTCTAACTCTGTCTTTTCATACTGTCTCACCATCCTTTGGTCTTTTCGCTTCCTTTTATAGCTACTGGCCTATCTCTTTCCCGTTTAATTCACTTGGGTTCTGACATGATCCTTTCTGATACCACAGGCTGGACTTAATCCCTCTTTAATTGAAGAGACCCTTCCTGAGTCACGCCAAACCTCACATGCTTTGCTTCCTCCAAACCTCTCTCTGTTCCCAGCCCCTCATCCACATCCTGCTGTCTTTTGCCAGCATTTCCAGTCTCCCTCCATTGCCCTTTTGTATTTGCAGGGGATATCTTGCAGCTAGAAAATCATTCCCAGTAAGCCATCCATCCCTGTTAATGTCATACTTGGCACTCCCTCCACTGTCACCCCTGTCGAAACACTTGGAGTGGCTTCTCCATCTGGATCTCTCATTTTAATGTCAGGCTCAGTTCTGTTTACTCTGTTTGCCTTCTCTACTTTCTCCAACCTATCGCTAGGGTACTTGCCTCATTCACTCTTTTTCTCCCTGTTATCTGTGAAAGATTCTAGACCCCAGCCTCCATCCGTAGTTGTCAATAAGAAAGGCTGCCTTTCTGAGCCCTGCTGCCCTGTGTCCCTTGAAATAGATTTGGAAATGGAACAAAGTTTTTGATTTCCTTGTGGAGAATGACCTCAAAAGGTTTTTCACAGGAGAAATCAATTTCAAGTGCCCAAAGCCAAAATGGTCAAAAGAGACCTGCCTAAGCTGTTCATATTCTAGGTACATCTGGTCAGGCCATTTCTTAGAATACAGATTTTTTTTTTTGTCTATATGCCCCTGACATCCCCCTGCAATAGTCCCATTTGCTGCCTGTTAGTCAAAGAGTCATACAGCACGGAAACTTTGGTCTAACGAGACCATGTCAAACATAATCCTAAACTTCCTAAACTAAACTGGTCCCAACTGCCTGCTCTTGGACCATATCCCTCTAAGCCTCTCCTATCCATGTACTTATCAAAATGTCTTTTAAATGTTGTAATTGTACCCATATCCACCACTTCCTCAGGAAGTTCATTCCACACTCGAACCACCCTCTGTGTAAAAAAAAAAGCCCCTCGTGTATTTTTTAAATCTCTCTCCTCTCACCATAAAATTGTGTCCTCTCGTCTTGAATTCTCCCATGCTAGGGAAAAGACACCTCCCATTAACTCTATCTGTACCTCATCAGTGGCACTCCCCTTATTGAAGAATGGATAAACTTAAGACGCTTTCCCTGTCAGCCTGCTCTGCAACAAAAGTGTCCATCAGTGCGCTGGCCGCTTTAACTGCAGTGCTAATCTTTCACAGAGATAAAGCAGGCACTCACCACTTCCCCATCAACCTTAGGGATTTAATGGATGATTTGACTACTTTAGCCATTAAGTCTGACTTAGATATGGTCCCTTCATTGGAGCTGCCTTAACCGGAATTCTTCCTTGTGTGTTTGAGCTGCTTCGATTTAAACTCTCTTTCCTTTACCGAAAAGCTCTCTTTTTCTCCTGTTTCTGCCTCTCACTCTCTCTTTCTCATTCCCGTTACTGGAATTCTCTACCTTGCTTTTTCATTTAGAATTCCCGTTCTGATCTTAGTTCTTCTGTTGTTGATTTATCTCTTTCGCTGTCCTTCGTTTCCACCCTTTAGATAGTGGCTGTAGTGGCCTTTCAATTGTTGCAGCGCCCATGCCTCTAATTCTTTAAACATTATCTCATCCTGTTTAATGAAAATATTAGTAGCAAATGTGATGTTATAGTTCAAGCCAAGGTTGGCACTGGGCAAGTCAGACCCAGAGTGATAGCTGGGTTGTTAAATCTTTACTTTTATTTCGCTGTGGAAGAAAGTCACTGAACACATTCACAAAAGACTGACAGAATACTTTTAATGTAAAGAATAAATTGTTTATCAAACCAGAAGAAAACATGATCTATATTAACACTAAGCAAAAGAAAGGTTGAAAAGATATTATTGCACACATCAGACTGAACTTAACTCTACCTTTTTTCATCCCAACAATATCCTTACAATAAACTTAGATGTCCAGTGAAGGATCACCACTATCTTCACACTGCTCAGGCTCAGGCCTGCACAGTTGCATTTAGTTACCTTTTGGCAAATTTCTGTGCAGTTTTTAAAGGTTTTTTTTCCCCTTTATCTGGTGCCTCTTCCTGAGACACCTGAAGCCAACTGCAAGCTAAGCTCACTGTTTAACTTCAGAGCAAACCTCTTTGACATTTCTAAACTCAGCTGACCATCTGCCTCACCTCCAATCTGTGGTACACTCACACCCGCGCTACTGATGTTCCGAATTGTTCCGGATTGTTCCGGTTTTCTCTGTGTATTTGGTCTCTTGTTGCGAGGCAACAGTTCTTTTTCTAAATACACTGAATTGTTAACCACCCAGGTTTACTAGTTAAGGTGTAAAACATTGTAAAATGCATGTAAACAAAACAAATGTCCAGATCCATCTCACCACAGTAAACTCTTGCATATAACTCTAAAAATGAGAGATTTTATCAACCAATTCTTAATGCACAAGGTATTAATTCAACTTATAGTTAAACATAATTCTTAACAATAGACTCACATGAGGTCCTTAAACAGTTATTACTCTTTTTCATTAGCTTTTGAAGGAACAATTTATTTTCTCCACTGTTTGAATTCTTTCATTTGCCGACCACAAGTCTTCAATTTAATTACGGTCTCCTCTTTTTAACCCTTTCAGTTGGATGTAGCAAAGATTGTATTTAATTTTTATCATGCAGGCATATCACACTTCAATTAAAACATAATTCACTAGTTCAAAATTAACAAAATCTATGCAATGTTTTCTTGAGTGAAATAAAGAACTTTATTACTCACTAGCCCCAAGTAAAATAATAAATCAAGACACCAAAAACATGCATAAACCCAGAAAATTTAAAAAGAGCTTGCCCAGCACAGACAAGGCAATAAAATAATATGGTGGTTTATGATTTCTTCATAATCTTGAGGTGATAGGTTTTAACCTAAAACCATATTTGTTTAATTGATGTTTTGTATCCTTGCAAATAGCAAAATTGGCAGATATCTTTGAGTTCTCAGTGAGTGGATGTTTCTTTAATTTGCTTTCTCATTGAGCATTGTCTTTTGAGAAGCTGAAAAGGAGACAGGAGAGAGTTTTCCACTACTGCTATTATAGATTTATTTTGTCCTCTCCACGTGCACCAAAAAGCAGATGCTTGAAATACAGTTCATTTATGTATTCCCATGTGACTTTATTGTTTTTACAAGCCAGATAAATAAAAGGGGATTTCCATTCCCAGTGTGTGAACTTCATTGAGAAAGATATAAATCAAACTGGAGATATAGATCTGAGTTTCAGTGCCTTTTTATATCTATGTTAATTGCAACCCCGACTGGTTCTTTTTTGTTGATAGTTTTATGAGCTGGCTCAACCTGCACAGGTGATTGCTATGTCCTTCTTTCATTAGAGTAAAAGACCCTGAAAGGTCCGTGGTATTAAAAATCAAATGATGGATGTCAAAAATTGACAGTCCAGTTCTCCACGATTGTAATAAATACAAAAGGAAAAGGAAATAAATAATTGTGAATATATGCCTGAAAATTGGACACTTGACTATTGTGTGTCGTTTTGGACACCTCATGGGTGATGTTGACTGCTATTTGTTCTGTTTTGCAATAAAAATATATGGCTGTAAAAGTAAACTCAACATGATTTGCTGCAGTACCTCAAAGTAGACAACTAGGATTTCCAACCAAACTATTTGTGGGCATTTCTTGAAATATATAAATCAGGCTGCAGCATGATTTTCGTGTCCTGTGCCATAGGTACAGCGTGTGCTGAACCCAGTGGTACTCAGAGTTGAATGACCTAAAGATTCCACACTGCTGGTCCTCTTATCTACTTAAAAGTTGACATTCCCAAGGAACTGCCTCCTGTCTATCTCTGCCAGTGACATAGGATGGGCTTCACACTGGAACCAACAGATTTTCATGCCTCCCCAGTCAACAAGTTGCCTGTAATGTGTGAACCCGTAAATGATAGTATGAAATTACCAGGGTGCGATGGCTACAATTGCTGGGCAGGTGCAGGTGTGATAAGGATTTACAATGTATTATTATCTTTTGTGATTCTGAAGTGGAAGAAAATAGATTTTAGTTGTCGGTTCTATGGAAGTGATTTTGTTAAGAAGTCCGATAGTAATTTTTGAACAATAGGTTCTAACATCATTTCCAAGCAAGCATGTGACTTAAGTGACTCAATTAGATGCCTGAGCAGTTAATTGCTGAATAGCTAAAAGTCGAGCTGTTATGATTACAGAAATTGTGAAATATTTTGGAAGTCATTATGAAAGATTTGCTTGAATTTTGCATTGATAATATCATCTGTCACTCATAGCGAATCCAACAAAAGCTTGCAAAATTCACGCTGTGCCTTTAAGTATGATAAATGTGAGAATCCAAAAGTCCCTGTCAAAGATGCCTTGATACTCCACAGCCTACCCTATAATGTTCTCATCAATTGGCTAAGCACTGAATAGATCAAGGTATGGTACTTATCAACCAGTACCAACTAAACCTTTTAAAAGTTAAAGCGAGTATATTCAATAGGTGAGTTTTTTTTTAATTCGTGATCACTGAAGTTTACTGACTTTCTGGCCCTGTAAATTTTGTCTTTAAAAATAAGGAGTTTCATTCTTTCGGAATCTAAGTAGTGTTGAAGATTGAAAGCTTAGTTTTATTTTTTTCTGTCTGTTTTCTTCATCCTCCCTCTTAACCCAGTTTGTCTACTCCAATCTCTATTTTCCTTCCTGTACATGATTTAAAAGCAATATGTATATGGACTTTTTTTTCATTGCTTTTCTTTTGGTGTGGGGGAAAGATTAGGTTACGTGGCATTGCTTCATTGATGCCAGATAAACTTCAGTTTATTGCCCAGTGATAGGTGATGTAGGGGTGGCACGGTGTAGTTAGCACTGCTGCCTCACAGCGCCAGGGACCTGGGTTTGATTCCAGCCCCGGGTGACTGTCTGTACAGAGTTTGCACATTCTCCCCGTGTCTGTGGGGGCCTCCTCTAGGTGCTCCAGTTTCCTCCACATTCGCAAAGATGTGCAGGTGAGGTGGATTGGCCATGGGAAATGTAGGGTCATAAGGATAGGTTAGGGGAGTGGATCTGGGTAGAATGCTCTTCAGAGGGTTGGTATGGATGGAATGGGCTGAATGGCCTGCTTCCACGCTGTAGGGATTCTATGATTCTGGGCCACTCCCTGCTCAGGCTGTGTTGGTTTCTTCTTGGAGCTTCCTGCCTTGAAGGAACACTACACAATGAAATTTTCACCCACTTGGTCCAGTGAAGTTTCTTTGATTTGTTTGGCGAAGACCCATACTTTTCCTTTCCTGCTCCTGACAGTCACATCCCTTGAAAATGGTGCCACATTGGATTAAGCATCAGATAAGCGGAAAGCTGCTTAGAAACTCTACAGACTGCTCAGCGTAGTGAGTGGCAAGGACTGGTTTTCCTTTTTCTGTAGGACAGAGAATGACAGCGTTTTCACTGTACTGAATCTCTAACAAGGAGATGTCAAATGAGAATTGTTCCTTGAAAATCAAAGGAGGAAGTCAGAGGATTTTTCTTCTGCTTCTGGAGGGGAAATTATTTTGCTGAAACTTCAACAATTACAAGGAAATTAAGAAAATATTTGAAATGGAAGAATCATGGACTTTGTAAAATAGGAGGGAAGTTGGATGAGTTCCTGTTTGCAGACCTAGGACCAGAAATGATGGCATCCTGCAGTATTTGATCAAGCGTGATATATTATCAACACTTTTTTTGCGCTTTGTACCGAGAAACCTTCAAGTAAAAAATTGGAAAACTTTCTGACAGTTTTCTTTCTAAGTATTGCCAAATGCCAGGAAGAAATATAAGAGGAAGAAATGCCTTTATGTTTTCTGGGTCTTTCATCATGGTGCTGTTTTCATGCAAGAATACATAAATTGCACACCCCAAATAACTCAACAACTTCACCCCAGTAGGTTATAGAAATGGTACCATTAAATGTTCTGTTCATGTTTTGCCTCCATTACATATTACTTTACACCTGACCACTGTGGGTAAATTATGCCTTTAATAAGAATTTGTAAAATGCCTGCTTTCCTCAGTCATTAATGGTCCAAAGGTGAAATTGCATTGATAAATTGGATGGTCCAAAGCTGTGTGCTACTGTGGTTTCCTAATTATTGTGAAGAATGGAATTATGGCAGTGCCTGTACAGATGACAACAACAAATGCTGGAGATCGCAATGGATCAGACAGCATCCATGGAGAGAGAACGAGCTAACGTTTCAAGTCTTGATGACTGTTCGTTATCACTATTATATGATAATTATCAGTATCATTATTCTTGAGTGACGTTGGAGTTGTACTCGTCCAGGCAAGTGGGGAGAATTCCATCACACTCCAGAATTTCTTTTATCAATCATAGACAGGCTTTGCGGAGACAGGAGGTGAGATCCTCCTTTTGTAGCCACAGTATTTATGTGACTAATCCAGTTCAGTTTCTGGTGTTTTTTGTGGGGGATTTCATGACAGTAATGTCAGAGGGTGTGATGGTTAGATTCTCTCTTTTTAGAAATGATCATTGCCTGGCATGTGTGATGTGAATGTGCCTTGCCCCTTCTCTTCCCAATCTCCAACTTGTTCAGGTCTTGCTGCATTTGAACACAGACTGCTTGCATATATGAGGAATCACAAATGGTGCTCAGTTTGGTGAGGGATTGTTAGGAGTGTATTTGTGTTCTAACAGTGTTGCAACACTGGCTCAAGAAGGTGGCTCAACACTGCCTTCTCAAATGCAACTTGGGCGGATCAATAAATGCTGGCCTAGAAACACATGATTTTCGAGTGCTTTGACAACAAATTAAAAAAGAAAATGATGGATTTCTAACTCCAAGATTCATACCCTTAATAGAGAAATGGTCTATGTTATACTAGTACGTTCTACCTTGTAAAATAAGATGTATTCAAGCTAACCTCTCTGGTGGACATGAAAAATCCAATTGCACCATTTCAAAGAACTGGAGAAGAGATCTTCCAGCTGTCCAGATCAATATTTATATCATCCTTAGTGACAGTTTATTTACACTGACTGAGGCTTTGCAATTTGGTGAGACCTAGTGGATGGCTCGCAGGTAGTTTTGTCACATATGCCCTCCTCTCTTGATCGCAGTATTGCAAAATCAATATGGAAGAAAATGTGAGGTTGGGAGACAGAAAGGACTGCAGGTGCTGGAAGCCAGAGACAATAGGTGTGAAGCTGGAAAAGCACAACAGGTCAGACAGCGTCCGAGGAGCAGGAAAATCAATGTTTCAGGTTGGAACCCTTCTTCAGGAAGGCTGGTTGGTTACTTCTCCCATAGTCGTTTTCACAGAACCTTACAGCACAGACAGGGACTGTTTAAAAGAGCATTCGCACGTAATTTCAGTTTCTTGCCTTTTGTTTATAACTCTGTATGTTCATCATCTTTAAGTATTTGTCCAACATCCATTTAAAATTATTTATGAAATCATCTTCCAGGTCTTACCTTCCAAATCCTGATAACAATGAATGAAAAAATATCTGAACTACTCTCTAGGTCTTTTGCCAGTGAATTTATCCTCTGATTTTTGATTCATTCACCAGAGAGTTTTTTTTTAAATTTATTTCTGTGAAAGCTCACTACATTGAAAAATCCCAATTAAGTCACCACCTAGTCTTCTCTGTTTCAAGGAAAACAGTCCTAACTTTATCAATCCAACCTTAAAATTGAAGACCCTTTTCTTTGCTTGCAAAAATAACTAAGCAAACTTCCTCTTCATCTTTTAATTCTTTTCTGAATTGTTCACAGTACTGCAGGTGTGCATTTTTGTAATCTTCTTGATTGGGATCACACAGTTAGGGCTGTTATTTCCCCACAATAGATTTTATCAAAACTGTTAATGGAATTAATGGATCCTCCCTTCAGCCATTATCTTTTCATTTGCTCAGTTATGCAGATTGTGCATAATTGTGCATATTATGCCACTACTTTTACATACTTCATTAGTAAGTGTGCAGAAGACTGCATGCTGAAGAAATTAATCCATATTTTCCCCAACCGGAAACCATGGATGAACCAGGGGATCCACTCCCTGCTGATGTTCGGGTCTGGGGTGTACATCTGTGGCAAGGCTTACATGACATAATGGGCTACAGAGCAAAGTCAACAGAATTGCACGCAACAGTATAGCCCTCCCAATGAGCTCAATGCATTCTACACTGACTTTGAACAGAAGGTCAGTGAAGCAATGTCCCAACAGCCTCAGATGCACCTGTACCCACAGTCACATACGTTAGATCGGCCTTCTTGAGATGCAACCCATGGAAAGTGACTGGTCCAGAAGGAGCCCTCATCCATACACTCAGATCCTGTACGGACCAGCTGGTGAGAGCATATACAGGCATCTTTAACCTCCCCTTACTACGATCTGAAGTCCCCACCTGCTTCAAGAAGACCACCATCATCCTGGTGCCAAAGAAAAATCATGCAGCGTGTCTTAATGACTACCAGCTGGTGGTGGGGGTTGGCTCTGGCCTTCATAAGTATGAAGTGCTTCGAGAGGTTAGTCATGGCTCACATCAACTCCAGCCAACCAAACTGCCTTGATCCTTTGCAGTTCTCCTACCTGCATTACAGGCCTACAGCATATGCCATCCCCCTGGCCCAGCACTCATCCCTGGAACGTCTGGATAACAAGGATGCCTACATCAGGTTCCTATTTATTGGCTACATTTCCCCTTTGAACTCCATAATGCCAAACAAACTCATTTCTAAACTCGGAGACCTAGGTCTTGTCTTTCCCCCCTGTAACTGGATTCCTGACTTCCTGACCACAATCAGTAAGAATAAGCGAAAAGACCTCCTCCACCATAATCCTTAACACTGTGCTGCTCCACAAGGCTGCGTACTCAGCCCTCTACTATACTCCTTATACACTCGCGACTGTATGGCAAAATTCCACTGCAAATCCATTTACAAGTTTGCTGACAATACCACCATTTTAGGTCAGATCTCAAACAACAACAAGACAAAATGCAGGAAAGATATTGAGTGCTTATAGTGGCATGGTGTAAAGACAACAATATCTCCATCAACGTCAGCAAAACCAAGGAGCAGGTCATTGACTTAAGGAAGCTAAGTGGAGGACATGCTCCTGTCTGCATCAGTGATGCTGAGGTGGAGATGGTCGAGAGCGTCAAATTCCTGGGAGTGATGATCACCAACAATCTGTCCTGGTTCACTCATATCGACACAGCGATCAAGAAAGCACAACAACGTCTCTACTTCCTTAGGAGGCTAAGCAAATTTGGTATGTCCACAAGGAATGTCACCAATTTTTATGGACGCACCATAGAAAACATCCTATCTGACACAATGTGGCGCTGGAGGAGCACAGCATCAGAGGAGCAGGAAAATTGAAGTTTTTCTGAGGAAGGGTCCCGACCCAAAACGTTAGCTCCACTGCTCCTCTGATGCTGCCTGGCCTGCTGTGTTCCTCCAGCTCTACACTGTGGTATCTCTGACTCCAGCATCGGCAGTTCCTACTATCTCCGATCCTATCTGACAGCTGCTTTTCCCAAGATCACAAGAAACAACAGAGTTGTGAACATTAGTCAGTCCATCACTCAAGCCAGCCTTCCATCCATTGACTCCAGCTACACTTCCAGCTGCCTCAGGAAAGCAACTAACGTATTCAAAGATCCCTGCTGCCCCAGTTATACTCTCTTCCACCCTCTTCCATTGGGAAGAAGATATAAAAGTTTTGAATACACGTACGAAGAGATTCAAGAACAGCTTCTTCCCCACTGTTATCAGACTTTTGAATGGACCTGTCAAATGTTAATTCTGATCTCTCTCACTGCACCTTTTCTGCTGTAACACTGTATTCTGCACTCTGTTCTCCTACCCTGACACACTTTGCATGATGCCATCTGCTGTTTAGTATGCAAAACACCACAGTTCACTGTATCTCGGCATATATGGCAACAATAAATCAGTCAATCAATCAATCAATCTATTCTTCAATTACTTTTCTTTTATTTTAAGACTCACTCATTGTCTGCTATGGTGCCAGGACCAAAGGCATATTGATGATGAAACAGTAAATAACCAAATACACAAGTACTTCATGCAGTGCAATCATATTGCTAAGAAGAAACCTAATTGACAGCTAAAATATCATCCACTTATTAGATATATGCTTCCTGGGCTTTTCTCAATAAAATTTAAGTGGATAAGAAAAGACAGCCACATGAAAGAATGCTCAAACTGTTACGAAGCACTACAGTCTAGATTCAACTACGGCACGCAATAGTACATTTGGCCAATTGTTTATACCTGGTTCAAAATTGTATCAGTGGTGTGCTTTCCCAATGGCAGAACAAGCAATGTGCACAACTACCCTCTCTCAATTTTGTCTCTTTGCCACAAAATTCCCATGAAATGTTAAAGTAGCAGAGACGTGCATGGAAACCTCAAGTGATTGTGTGGCAGGGGAAACATTTCAGTGGTGCATCTCACTGTCAGCTGGTGATGCTGCAGCCATGGATTGGCCATCAGTTGGGCTCCAGAGTGACATCTGTCTCCTGCCCAACTCCATTGACATTAACACAAGATTTACTGAGAGCACAATGGTGGCGTAGTTGCTTCAAATTTAAATGTCATTTGTGAATATTTCACATTGCGTTAGTTTCAGTTTATTCCTCTGTGTATCATCTCAGAAAGCTAAATGTGGGTTTTTTCATTCACTTTTTATTGAATATCCATGTTGGTGTCTGATGCTGTGCTTGCTAAATCAAAACTTACAGGCTCAACCGGCCCTCCCTTCAATGCATTGCAAAGGAGATTGCCTGAGATCTCTCTGTGGGGGTATTTGAATTGCTGCAGGAACATGGATACATGAGTAGCACATTTAGCCAACCCTGCCATTCTAGATATGGATGATCATCTCCTCAATGCCATTTTCGCACCTTGTCTCCATATGCATTAGAAACTTATTGTTTTCTATTTTGGACATGATCGGTGATTGAGCTTCCACAGTCCTCTGGGATAGAGAATTCCAAAGGTTCAACATCCATAGAGTGAAAAAACATAACCGTTCATCTCAGTTTTAAATGACCTGCTCCTAATCCTGAGGCTGTGGCCCTTGGTTCTAGAATCATCAGTTAGGAGAACTATCCTATCTGCATCCACCCTGTCATGCCTGAGAGAATTATGTAAGCTTCAAAGAAATCACCTCTCTCTTCAAATCTCTACAGAATACAGACACCCAGTTTCATCAATATTTACTCATAAGACAATCCCACTATTTTAGGGATCAATCTGGTGAATCTCTGTTGCGCTTGCTCTTTAGCAATTATATTATTCCTTAGATAAGAACACCAACACTGTACATAGTGGTTTATACTGCCACAGCCACTAGTGCATGCATCTAGTTTGAAGAATGAACGGTATATCAGATAAGTCAACATATTGGTAAGGAAAGGATTGCTTCACAGTATTCCTGGAAGCTAACATGTTAGAAGTAGATCTTCATGATCAACCATAGGGGAATTATCATGAGCATGTTGTCTTTGATACAGTGAATAAATATACAGTGTACCTTGTTAAGCCTTAGCACTTTCAACTTTTTTTTAAATTGCTCCCAAAAATGGAGGTCACATTTAATAGCAATATTGCAACTGATTGACAGATTGGCCTTCTGTTGCTCAGATGGATGGGATATAGTTTCAAATCTGTGAGGGCTTGGTTGGAAGGATCCTAAGTATAAATAAACTGGACCAACCTTTGGTTCTTATCAGACATGATTGATGAGAGGAAGACTGCTTATGATTGGTGAAAAACAGCACAAAATTGGTACAATCATTCAGAAGCCATGGGATGATTGGTGTGGGAATTGAAAAATCCACATTCATGCAGTGAAAGATATTATTCTGAAGTTGAGTATTGGCAGATTCTAATAATACAGTAAGGAGAATTTTCCTTTGGAGCACTTGTTCTAGGAGTGGTGGTTTTACAGTGAGCAGAAATAGGAAAATGTTCCAGCACTAACAGTACATGACTTGATTAGAATGTCAATTCACAAAAGAAGAAAAATGTTCTTTAAAATATTGAGTTACTCATGAATTTAATGTGATAGTGTTTTGTTGTGTTTGGAACTGATGAAGCATAAAACTTTATTTATCTCTTTGGTATCATCTCTACAAGAACACAAAGCAAGAGTTTTTATTTTAGATATAACAGACTGGCTCTCATCCCTCATAATATTTCTCAAGTGTTATGTTCAATACCCAAGCGCACAGTTTTCTTGGCACAGCTGTTTTGTACAGAGAGCTAACATGATAAATGGTTCCTGGTACCACTGATGAGTTGTTTCCATTCTGTATTTATTCCCACTCTTGTCTGGTCTATGGTTCTAACTTATTTCACATTAGCCAAAATACAAGTATTGTTGCCTACCATTATTATTTGATATAGCATCACTTCTTTTGGACCCTGTTTAAGTTGTTCACTAGA
This sequence comes from Rhincodon typus, assembly GCF_021869965.1. NCBI lineage: Eukaryota > Metazoa > Chordata > Chondrichthyes > Orectolobiformes > Rhincodontidae > Rhincodon > Rhincodon typus. The sequence goes on along the minus strand of NC_063342.1, from coordinate 58,691,929 downwards.
AAGATATTTCTATGAGCCAACTGACAGGTTACCTTGACACATTTAAAATACACAATCTTTACTTCCTATATGCTTAGCTGCTTAATGTGTCAGTGAGTGAAGCTTATATTATTGCAGGTAAGACTGTGTTAACAGGTAATCTGTCAGTAACTTGAGCTCCACAATACTTAAAACAGCTATGATGCCAGATCAGGAATATGCCAGTCCAGTAAACACCAGTATTCAAATACAAGATATTGTGTGCTCCCAGATCCAAGATTGTGCCATTATAAATGGCAGCTTTTGTGTGCAGGTGATTCAGTAATAACCAGGGTGTTCGGTTCCACGATTTCTCAAAATAATTGAATGTTTTAAGGTAAAGAAAGACTTTCATATTAAAGGGATAGTATAGAGTGAAATTGGTGCTTGGTATTCAGTTTAGATTTCTCTTTATCCATCCCTGGGATGTGAGCATAGCATTTATTACAATCCATGATTTCCCGTAATAAGCTAGTAGTGAGCTACCTCTACAACTTCCACAGTTAATGGGTATGGGTACACCCACAGTGCTATTATGAAGGGAAATCCAGGATTTTTATCCAATGAGGTTATGTAGATCCAAGTCAGGATGGTGAAAATGAAGAACTAGATGATATGTGACTTGGGCAATAATTTGCAGCTGATCTGGTTTTTCTGGGCTGTCTTTTTTTTTATTCACGGGATTGTGGGGGTTACTGGTTAGGCCAAGGTTTATTGCACATCCCTAGAGGGCCTTGATCATGGTTTTGGAAGGTGCAGTCTTGGCAAGTTGTGTCAGTATATGGTCTAAGTGACACAGTGCAGCCAAGGGAGTGAATCTTTAAGGTGATGGATGGGTAATATCACAAGTGAGCTGCTCTGCCTGGAAGGAGTTGATCTTCTTGATTGTTTTTGGAGCAGCATCCTCCCAGGCATGTGAAGAATTTGGCAGAATAGACTGAGAGGAAAAGAAGAAAAACCAATCACCAAGCAGTTACTTACCTTCTTTCCTGTGATGTTACGCTTTGATTATTTTTGAGTCTGGCTGGTTGACTCTGTAACCATTTACATCAGTATGATCCCACGCTCACATCTCACCTTCCACCGACCTCCCTATTCTCCCACTCTCACCTCCCACCTTC
>NC_063342.1:58678545-58690780 GCF_021869965.1 Rhincodon typus | reverse complement strand
CCGACCTCCCTATTCTCCCACTCTCACCTCCCACCTTCCACCGACCTTCCTATTCTCCCACTCTCACCTCCCACCAACCTCATGTAAACTCACTCTCACTTCCCACCAGCCTCACTGTGCACTCCCTCTTGAGTGTGTTTTTTCTCCTCCCATTGGTCTTGCTCAAGCTGGTTTATTATGCTCTTGCAGCTTGATCTTCTGGAATATATTGTGAGACAGTGTGATGCCATTTCTGAATAATACTTCAGAATAGTGTTATATATCTGTTGTCACAGATACACGTTTGGTGTTGTGAGTATGTGGATACATAAGCAATATGCTTAGTTTACAGCTTCTCACTGTTAACAGTGCATGTTCCGGATGTGAACCAGACATGATGGAGAAACTACCTTCTTACATGAGAAACGTGTCACAGAATCTTACAATTGTTATGATCATATAATTAGAAACATGTCAGATGCTGATTTTTTGAATGTTATTGTTAGTACTTCCCATGTGTCATTTAGAGTAATCTATCATGGCACTAATATATTTTTTGCTTTCAGTTTTGTAGACTTTCTTATCCTTTCTATCTTCTTATTTTTGCTGTTGGGTTCTAGGTAGGATGGCAGTTGAAAAACTTAGTAAATGCACTTCGGGAAGATCCCAATGGGGTCATCTTAACCTTAAAGAAACGTCCTCAGAGCATGCTCACCTCTGCACCTGCTTTGCTTAAGAACATGAGATGGAAACCTCTTGCACTGCAGGTAAGTTAAACTTCATTGTACAATTTAAATTAATAATCTTCTTTAAATTAACAATCTAATATGTTTATGATAAACATATATTGTTTGTTGTGTTGGGGATAGTTTCAAATCAGTGTTGAAATCAGAAACTTATTTTTTTAGAAGTAGTCAGCATTAGCAATGTTAGCCAATTTTTTTTAGATTTTAGATTTAATCCTTTTGTCACTCTGTCTTGTTGTCCTGTATTACCTTGGCAGAAAGCCCCCACACTCACTTTGGTTTCTCTGAGTGATCTGTAAAGGTTGCCCTTATTGTGGTAAAATAATAATACTCAGCGTGTCATGCCTGTAAGATACAATCATTGCTCATTTTACAAAAGTTGTTGTTTTACTGAGTGCAGCCACCCTTGAATTATCCAATGGAAGGTCCTGAAATAATTAGGGGAAAGAGTCCTTTGCTTATGATCAGGATTAATCTCTTTGGTTATCTGCCTTACCTGTGCACCTTCAGTTCCCACTGTCTCCACTTACCTTTGGCTCAAAACCAAATCCATATCAGTATCCCCCACTGGCCAATAACTGAGAATATGTGAGTATCAACAAGAAATGTTAATGTTATGACTGAAATGAGGCTTATTATTATCTATCTGGGTGATCATCTCCAAAGATTCTGATAGCTTTCATTTTCTGTCATCTAATCATATTTTTTATGTTTCCTCTGTGTACCCTAAGGATAACAAAAACTAATCGGTAATTGAATGGGAAGTTTTTTTTGGAACTGCAGAACCTGGACCATATGTGTTTTACTAATGCCTAGATAACAGAAATGTCATGTCACAAGTATATTTTACATTTAAAGAAAAACTTGTGAACTTGCTGAGTAATGAAGATGCATTCTCTAAAGCATCCATAGCGCTCTAATTCAGTGCCATTGTTGATCAGCCAAAGCTGTTGGCATTCCAGAGCAGCTTTAATTTTTCTATTGGGTTGCCAATGCAGACCAACTAGTTTTCCCAACCGTAGTTAACTCTGGCATTCTGAAGGTAGATTATGATTGAGTATATCTGCAGTTTGAAATCTCCTTAATATGGAGGAATGCCATAAACAAATCTAACATACTCAATATGCAATTGAGTGAATAAATTGAATACCATAATCGAGTCTCTAAAGTTCTTTCAGAAATGTATTGTTCATGTGAAGAGCGACGTTAGAGAGGATGAGCCATTGAATGAGGCAATGTCCATTTTTGATACTAGAACGTAAATGGAACTGCTCTGTTGATAGTAACTAAAAGCAATGTGTGGAGATCATTTGCTGTCCCACAGCAACGTCAGTTTAAGTGTTCTCAGAACAGACCAATGACTGTGCTTTTAACCGAATAAAATGCATTACTTGCTGGATTCTCTTTTGCTGAGGAAACTAGTGATTTTGGCTTCACTGCTGATCAACATTTGAACACTGTGGAAAACGCTTGCTGACAAGAGATTGCTGTCTGGATTGTGGAAAGTTTGCAAATGTTTAGTTCTCTTGAAATAAATATCCTAACAAAAATACAAGTCTCTGGATTCATTGAAGGCACAGTAATTGATTCTCATTTGTCTTTAAGCAAAGCAGCAGGGAAATATCTGGAGACACTTATAATAAATCAAGTTTCATGCAAGCTACAAATTCAGGACAAAGTTAGGCTATTCAGCCCTTCAAGCCTGCTTCACCATGCAATAATCTCATAATTTTATGTGATCAGTTTCAAATTTCTCACATCTAATCTCAATAGCCTTTTGATTGCATTGCCCAATAATAATTTATCCACCTCTGTTTTTAAAATATGCAATGACACTGCCTACACTGGCTTCTGAGGAAGAGAGTTTCACAGTCACACAGTCTTCTGTAAGAAAAGAATTCTCTTCAATAAGGAAATCCCTTAATTTGAAAACAGTGTTGCTCCAGTTCTGGACTCCTCCATGAGAGAAATCATCCTTTCCATGTCCACCTTGTCCAGAACTTTCAGAATTTTATACACTTCAATAAAGTCATCCTTCCATCTTCCATACTCCAGAGGAAACATGTATAACCTGTACTCATAAGACAATCCACTCATTGCTAGCATTAATCTCAAAAGCATTCTTTAAGGTCAATCCAACACATTTAGATCCTTCCTTAAATAAGGAGACCAAAACTGCATACAGTGTATGGTTTTGATCTCACAAATGCCCTGTGTAACTGAACCATAACATCCTTACTTTTATATTCAGTTCGTCTCATCATAATGGATAGCATTCCAGCAACCTTCCTAAATATTTGCTGTGCCTGCATTCTAACATCTTGTGACTGATACACTAAAATACCTAAATCCCTTTGCACCTCGCAATTCAGCAGATATTCTCTGTTTATCAACTTCGCTATCTACTTTATTATTCCTCCTGTCAAAGTGAACAATTTCACATTTTCCCATATTTTGCTCCATCTGCAGAATTAAGTCCAATCACTCAACCTATCTATATCTGTTCTTATGTCTTCTTCTTTCATAACTATCTGAGTGTCCTGCGCTTTGAATTGGCATGCTTTCATTTAAGTCATTATATCATTGTAAGAAGCTGAGTCCCCAGCACAGACCTCTACGGAACTCTAGTATCATTCCTGCCAATTGAAAAAAATCCATTTAAGCACACTCTCTGTTTCCTGCCAGCCAGTCAATTTGCTATCCGTGCCTGTATGTTACTCCCCACCATCTACTTCTACTTAATACTATAACTTCTTATGTTGCACCTTGAAATCCAAAATCAGAATATCAGTTATCTTCCCCCTAGCCACAACACATGTTGCTCCTTCAAGGAAATCCAGTAAATTGGTTGAACGTGAAGTCCTTTTCTCGAAACCATGCTGACTCTTCTCAGTAACCTTGCGTTTTTCCTAAGTGCCCAGCTATAATCTCCTGAATGACCGATTCTAACACCTTCCTCATTACAATGTGCCGAGCCAACTGACCTAAACATTTTTCTGCCCCTTTCCATTCTTAAATCGAGGTGTTATATTTGTTTCTTTCTAATGGAACCTTTCCAGGATCTAGTGAATTGTGAAAAATTAACACCAACGCATCTACTCTATAACATGGTATTGTGTGATTTCTGACCTTGTCCACCCCAGTCCAGCACTGGCACCTCCACATGACCTCCTCTAAGATGCACAGATGAGTTCATCAAGACCTGGAGGTCTGTCAGCTCACAGCTCCATCAGTTTGCCAGGAACCGCTTCTCCGGTGATCATAATTTCACCAAGTTCCTCTCTTCCTTCTGTCACCTAATTTACAACTACTACTGGAATTTCTTTGTATCCTCAAGAGCAAAGAAGAGGCAAAATGTTTGTTCACTTCACCTTCCATTTCCTTATTAACTATTGTTAATCCCATTCTCATTCTCGAGATGACTAACACTCATCTTATTTCATCCTTTCCTTTTCAGATACCTTCAGAAACACTTGCTATCCACTTTATCCTTTCTGGCTAGCTTTCTCTCATACTCCAATTTCTTCCTCCTCGTGAACCTTTCCATTATATTCTGACCAATATAACCTTTGTCCGACCTGCCAACCATATTTGCACATTCATATGCTTTTTCCTTAAGTCTGATGTTTTCCGTAACTTCTTTAATGTCGTGGATGGTGGGTCCTCCCCTTGGATTTTCCCTTTGTAGTCAGAATGTACATATTTTGAGTATTCTGAAATATTCCTTCAATGTCTGCTATTGCTTTTCTATTTATCTAACTCCTAGCAGAGAACCCAGTTTACTTCAGCTAACTCGACTTTCATGCCCATATAGTTGCCCTTCTTAAGTTTTGAAAAAGACTAATCCAACCTCCTCCCTTTCAAGCTGCATGTAAAATTCAATCATATAGTGATTTCTACTGCCTAGAGGTGCTGATGTTCTGAGGTCATGAATGAATCCTGTCTCATTATATAATACCACGTCTAATATAACCTGCCGCCTGGTTGATTCCAGAATGAACTGCTCTAAGAAATTACCTCAGAACCATTATATGAATTCTACATCCAGGGTACTATTGTCAGTCTGATTTTTCCAGTTTACATGTAGATTGAAATCTCCCATGATTATTGCTGTCCTTTATCTCAAGCACCCAAAATTTCTTCTTGTATACTTTGTTCTACATTGTTGTTACTATTAGGGGACCTGTAGACCACAGCCACCATTGGTTTCTATACCTTACTATTCCTAGTCTTTGCCCAAACCAATTCTATATCCTGATCTCCTGAAATAAGGTCATCTCTAAATCTTGCACCAATGTCATCCTTGATTAGAAGTGCTACCCTTCCATCTTTATTCACTTTCCTTTCCTTCTTGACTGTCACATATCCCTCAATATTCAGGACCTAATCATTATTAACCTGCGGCTATGTTTCCATAATGGCCATCAGATCACATTTATGTGCATTATCAATTTGTCTACCTTGTATGCGTGCTACACACATTCTGTTCCAGAGCTTTTCTAGATTTTAGTCTTCACTGTTGGTGTATCGTTAGGTTTGTTCTGTCTGCCCTTTCCTCTCTGGCTCTCTTGCAATCATCTCTATCCCTTGATTTGCTACATCCCTCACCACCCAACTTTTTTTTAGTTTGAATATTTCTTCCTAATTATGTGGCTTGCTAGAACACCAGTCACAGAATGGTTCAGGTGTAGACTATTCCAATGGCACAGATCCCCCTTTCGCTAGTACTGGCACTAGTGTCCCTTGAAATGGAACCCACTTCTCCCACACCAGTCTTTATTTTTCTAATCCAGTTTGTCCATTGAAAATTTGTATGTGGCTCAGGTAATAATCCAGCAATTATTACATTTAAGGTACTGCTTTTAAATTTAGTACCAAGCTTCTCACACGTGCTCTTAGTTTTACCTGTGTCATCAGTATCACTTAGTGAGCCTCAACTGCTGGATCCTCCCTCTCCCCCGGTGAATTTTCTCCAGCCCAAACCCTGGCACCTGACAGACAATACATTTGGACTCACACCGTTTACTGCAGACAACAGTGTCTATCCCCTTCACTCTACTCTTCCCCTAATACCACGACTGTCATTCTTTCTTTCGTCCAAAAACGTCAAAAACACCTCATGCCTGTTGGACATTGCAAAGGCTGCTCCTTCCCTCTGGGTCCCCTTATCTGCCTCACTTGCAGTCTCACCCTTTAGCATAGGGTCATTTCATTTGGTCATTGGCCAGGATAGGGGATTATGATGACCTCCTGGAATAAGCTATTCAGGTAAGTTACCAGATGTCAACAAAGTACAGACTTACCTAGTTTTCAGTGCCTGGTCAATAAATGCTATTTGAATAGGAATTTAAAATCTTTCTTTCTTCCATGCAAACAATGCAAATTTACTTGAAGAGTAAAGCTAATATCAGAGTGTTTTAACCTGAGTTGTCCAGTGGAATCTGGCAATTGAAATGGCTGATCTGGTTGGACGTGTTGTTTGAAGATTTAGCACATGACTCCTGTCTCCAGTCACCCCAATCCCAGATTATTTGCCCACAACCAAGTAATTTGATTCCCTCCATGTGCTGGCTTGGACTTTCATCGTTCTTTGCTGTTTCACACATTCTGTCCAATTTTCTGACGTGCAACCTGTATTTGCATAATTATGTGCATTTTCCTTACATTTGAAAATGACCTAACCCTTTCCAGCTAACCATGGATGGTTGGTCCATCCCTTGGATTTTTAAAAAAATTTGTTTAAAGGTTCCGTGTATTCTGGATTATGCCCTAAATCTCTACAACTGCATCTCTGTTCTCCCTTGCTGTTAACCCAGTTTGCCATTTCACTTTAACCAGCTTTGCTTTCACAACTCATCATTGCCTTTATTTAAAGTTTCAAAAAAAAACCCAATCCTCCCTCAAAGTGACTGTAAAATTAACTCATCGTACATTCACCAATACCTAGGAGAGCCTTCACTATGAGATCATTAATCAATCCTATCTCCCTAAATATTCATAGGATGATTTTCCCTTTGGGGAGAGTAGGGGGTTCAGCAGTGCAAGTATATGTTTCCAACATGGTACTACATACCTTCAGGCTTACAATAGTTCGGAGGCTAGCACTGCTTCTTGGGTGTTTCCACGGGATGGCAAGTAGGCTGGCAGCATGGTAAGTGAAGCCCAGCAGCTAAAATAGGCATGTTCTCCCGAGATCACAGGCAGGTGCTAGACTGATTCCTACAACTTTTCACCAGAAACTCGATAGGAATTATATTTGACTGCAATATTTCGATTGCAATTACTTTTAGTTTAAAACAGGAAAAAGATTTGCATTTAAATAGGCCATTTCATAACTGCAACTGTGTCAAAGAGATTTGGTGCCAATCAAGTACTTTTCAAGTATAGTTACTGCTGCAATGCAGGAAACATGGCATTCGCTTAATGTACATTGATCCCCTGCTCACTGCATTGTGAGTGTCCAGATAATCTTTTCTTAGTGTGGTGAAATAACTGCACAGAGGCTGGTATTCCATCATCAAGTTAGCCTTTATTTGCTGATGCACAGTTAACTGGCTATGGCCAACCACCTCAGAGTCAGGCCCCTGAACTGAGGAGATTCTAAATCCCCGTTTATATTTTTTCCCTGAACTGAGGAGATTCTAAACCCACTGTTTGTTTATATTGTGTAATGATCCCCACACTGCTGCTGTACAGCAGTGGTGTTTGCTTTCCCGCTTAGCACCTGTGTTGTGTGTGTGTAAGTGCAGGGACTCAGTGAAAACATCATTGTGCAAATAATTTTATTCAATATTTCCACCATCGGAAAAACCACATATATGTGGCCAGGGAACTAGTAAAAAGCAAGGCCCAATAGGGGCAATGCTTACATATCCCCTGTTTACATCGGTCAGCCAGGGCTTTCCTGATTGGCCCAGGTTAACAACCCCAGTCAAGGATCTTGTCGTCAATAAGGTCCACCTGGTTCCAATCACGACATCCTTCCCCCGCCAACCAAGTCCCAGGATGTAGGCATGGTCTTTCTCCAGTAACTTTTCCTGCGAAGTTTTCGCCCCAGATCCGGTACATCTGATTCAGACTCTGACACGGGCAGTGTGTACCAGACCCATAGCCTATCTTTTGCGTCCAGACCATCTCGGGAGAGTGTCCTCCTCTTCTTCCAGCGGTAATGGTAACGAGGCTGCATCCATTTCAGACTCTGAGGTTTCCTGGACACTAGGTAGAGGGGGACAACCGACAGTTTCTGACGGTTTCTTCTACAGTTTCTTCTGGCTGTTCTGACGGGATGGGTATGTTTTGATCAGGACCGCTTCACTGACCTGAACTTTGTAAGTCATGGCACCTGACCTTGCATCAACCTCGCCTCGTACCCATACAGGGCCATTCTCCTGCTTCTGGTACTAAACTACGTGCCCAAAGTAAATTGTCTCTGTTGCTTAGAGGAGGCCTGTGGCTGGCATTGGCGTTTCTGCTGCCATTTCACCCTTCTCCTCCTCCAAGAACTAGAAATATCAGGTTTAACCTGGTGTGGAGTCTTCTCCCAATCAGCAACTCCTGCTAGAGCTATCCCTGTTGTTACGTGAGGGGTGGTCCTATAATCCAACAGGAGCTGGAACGGTTTGGTATCGAGTGTTGCTGTAGACCGCTTCTTTAAACCAGCCTTCAATGTTTGGAGTGCTCTTTCCACCAGTCCATTGGACGATGAATGGTATGGAACTGTCCTTATGTGCTAAGTGCCATTGGACTTTAGGAGAACTACTCAAATTCCCTGCTGGTAAATGATATCCCATTGTCCGTGACCAATACTTCCGGGAGTCTGTGTATCGTGAATGACGCTCACAGCTTCTCAATCGTTCATCCCTAAGTTTGCCAAACGACCTCTATGTACATCCAACCACTTTGAATTGGCATCCACAATGACCAGGAACATTAAGCCCATGACAGGACTGGTGTAGTTGACATGTAACCGAGGCTGAGGTTTACCCAGTCATTTCCACAAATTTGGGGACGCCGCCAGTGCCAATGCTTGTCCTTGTTGGCACTCTGGGGAATTCCCCACCAGTGCATCTATGTCGGTATCCAACCCTGGCAACCAGACATAGCTTCTTGCCAGCATCTTCATCATGGAAACCCCCGGATGATCCTGGTTGAGTTCAGCCAGTATCTGACGGTGACCTTTGCTGGGAACAATCACTCTTGCTGTCCCACAGTAATATGCCATCCTGTACGGCCATCTGGTCTTGCCGGATGCAGAAAGGGTTCAGTCCTGGTTGCAAAGGTCCTTCTGTTTCCCCCACTATCACGAGCTGGTTTAGTTTTGTAGGACAGGATCTTTTTGAGTCCATAGTCGGATATTGTCAGTGGTGACCGGAAAGGTGTCCAGGAAGTTTAAAACCAAAACGGACTGTTCCAGGAGATGCAGCGCTGGTGAAGTATCTGCCAATGGGAGGCGGCTCAAAGAATCCGCATGAGCGACTTGGCTTCCTGGACAGTGTTCTAACTTGTACATGCTGAGAACAAAGGCCTAGCACTGAATTCTACTGGAAGCTGTGGGCAACATTGCTATGCCATCCTTTAGTAGGCCTCGCAGGGGTTTGTGATCTGTTACTTTGACAAATTCCCATCCGTAAAGGTACTGGTGGAACTTCCTCACACCAAACCTTGCTTTTTTATTTGGGCATATTTGCATTCAACACCAGCCAAAGTCCAGGAATCATACGCTTTCATCTCAGTGAGCCAACACTACCCCAATATCGTACAGGGAGGCCTTGCATGTCTGCATCACCTCTCGCTTCGGGTCGTATTGGATCAACCTTAGATAACGATAGCTGCTTTTTCACTTCCCTAAAGGCTCTTTCTTGGCAACGCGATCATTTCCAAGACTGACCCTTTCTCAAGAGCCAAGATGGAGGTCAGGTTACATATGAGTTTTCCGTAATGTTTCACTAATTCAAGGAAACATCTCAGCTCCGGTACATATATGGGAGACAGGGGCTCCTTTGGTCGCCCTCACTTTATCTTCTAATAGAAATAACCCAGTTTTGTCAACTCTGTAACCCAAATAAGTCACTTGGGATGTCTGGAACACCCATTTTTCCCTTCTAAGGCACATGCCCGCCTGGGAGAAATGTTTAAGCACAATGTCCAAGTTCTCCAAGCACTCTTTATTGGTCTTCCTGGGTATTATTACATCATCCAGATAAATGGCAACCTGGGGTAGCCCTTGTAAAACGTTCTCCATGGTCCGCTGGAAAAGGGCGCAGACTGATGATACCCCATAAAGGACAGCACCCCCCCACCAGCCTTCCAAATTTGCATATGGGCCCTCTATGCAAGGGATCAGGTATTTATCCAGCTGTGAGAAGCGCTTTACCGTTTGCTTAAAATCCCCTACAAAGGCGAACTGAGCCATCAGACTTCACAATGGGTACAACTGGTGCTGCCCATTCTGCAAACTGCACTGGTTTAATGATTCCTTCACTCTCCAGCCTCCTGATTTCTGCCTCTACTTTTGCCCGCAAGGCAAATGGCACTGGGTGGGCCTTGCAAAATCTCGGAATTGCTTCCTGGTCAACATGTAATCTGGCTTTGGCTCCTTTGATAGTCTCAAGCCCTTCCTGAAATATTCCTGGGTATTTCACCAGGACTTCACTGAGGCAGCCACGTTCCAATCGAAAAATATAGCCAATCAAGCTGAATCTATCTCAACCAATTCTGCCCCAATAGGCTTGGGCCAGGCCTCTTACTACAGTGGTAACTGCCTGCACCAACTGCTTCTCATAGGAGACTGGAACCGAAGTCGTACCCTTCATCTGCAATGGTTCCCCAGTGTATATTCTCAGTCTGGCTGAGGTTCTAACCCACATGTAGGGGAACTTTCCAGGGTGTGCACGCTCATGGGTACCAGTCAACGAGTTTTCTTACTTAAGCCGGGCCTTGTAGGATTCCTTTGCTGTCTCAAGTCCACATACCGGCAGCAACTACAGTGGCTTGCTGGCCCAGATACTGAAGAACTTTTTAGCCACTTGGCCGAGGCTCGGCTTTGTTGTGGGGTTCTGCTGTTGGCTAGCCTAGAGTCCCTCTGCTTAGGATGTGCCCTGCGTAAGGCTGTGCAATTGTCTACATTCAAGTGGTGTTCCCCAAGCTCATCTGGAGAGGTGAGGGCATCTGCTTCCATTGGGATGCCCTGTAGTTCCCATGCTCCACTTGCCTCATTTTCTAAGGACAAAGCCAGTGAAGTGCCTGTTGCAGCCCAGTTGGGCTTCAGCTAGTAGGCGCTTCTGAACGGTTACATCATTAATCCCACATACCGAATGGTCTCTCAGCATCTCATTCAGGGTTAACCCAAAATCACATGCCTCTGCCAGTCATCTTAACCTTGACAAAAATCCTGATACAGATTCCCCTGGTTCTCTAACAACCGAATAAAATCGATACCATCTCAGAATTAGAGGAGGTTTGGGGTCATAATATTCCTTAACCAACTCCATCAATTCTATGAAGATTTTAGTGTCTGGTGCCTCTGGGAAAGTTAAGCTCCTCATAACCAAAAATACTGCGGGTCCACAAGCAGTCAGAAGGATTACTCATTGCTTTTCATCTGCCCCAATGTCATTTGCCCGGAAAAAGTAAAGCATTCTTTCTACATACTGGGCCAAGTCTTCGACGGCAGAATTGAACGAGTCAAGCTTCCCAAATAAAGGCATGATGCCGGAAATCCTACCCCAAATCCAAGATGAATATTTTCAGCGAATGTTCTTCAGGCATCTACTGTTTTCTCCCGTCGCCATTGAAATAACTGCACAGATGCCAATATTGCGTCACCAAGTCACCCTTTATTTGCTCGTGCACAGTACACTGGCTGTGAGCAGCCAGCTTGGAGTCAGCCCTCTGAATGGAGGAGATTCTAATCTCCTTTTAGTGTTGGTCAGTCAGGGCTTCCTGATTGGCCCAGGCTAACAACCCCAATCAAGAACCTCATAGTCAACAAAGTCCACTTAGTTCTCATCACTATGTGTGGAATGTTAGTTGGGACGAAATACTGACCAGGACACCGGGGATGAGCATGAGTGGCAAATATTTCAATGTCTCGATATACATTTCTGTTGAAAAAAATCAAAGAAAAAAGGTGGCAAAACAATTATTCATTTTGCAAGAATTCACTACAATAATAATGTGTGGGGGGAGCTGGTCATTGGAATTAGCTAGAGGTTTAATCATTGCTGATAAAACAACATTCTTATCAGATAAGTGGAACTGCACATGCTGGAGAATCTGAGATAACAAATAACATTTTCTGAAGAAGGGCCTAGGCCCGAAACGTCAGCCTTCCTGCTGCTCTGATGCTGCTTGGCCTGCTGTGTTCATCCAGCTCTACACCTTGTTATCTCTCTTCTTATCAGATAAGCTTGGTAAACCAAGCTCAGTGGAGATTCAATAAATGCCAGAAAATGACCTGATTGAACCGAGCCAAATTGGTTGGCGTTCACTAGTGGCGTTTGTTAGTTCCT
>NC_063342.1:58652061-58678145 GCF_021869965.1 Rhincodon typus | reverse complement strand
CATGGTTAGAACGTTAGATTGATAAGGCTGGCAGTTCTTCATTCTTTTCTCGGGAATGGGCTCAAAGGCTTAATTTAAAGAGGTGATGAATTGTTCAGAAATTGCTTCAATATACTCAAAGTGCTTTATTTTGTTGAAAATATTGCAACAGGAACATGTTTTTGTTATAACTAGGTAATGAAACAAAAATAGCAACAAGTTACCCAAAAAAAGGCATTTCTCCTGTTTACTAACTAAACCAAACTCTTTATGGCTCTTAGTTATATTTGCTCACAGTACATGGCAATTTCTCCTGAAACAATTATTTGTAAACCCTTTCATTTCTTCTTGAAGCTGCCTCTGATAAACAAAAACCTGTGCTTGGAAAATCACAATTTTATCCTGAATATGCTGGTTGCATGGCTTCCCACATCTGTAGCTCTGCAGTAAGTGCCTTTATGTGCAGTCTGCAGCAGCCATTAAATGCACATCATTTGGAACGTGATATTAGAATGGAGCAGCTGAACATGTCTAGACTTTCAGAGCTGTAAGAGAATCAGCTCCTGAAAAATCACAACTTAGAATCACTCGGTGAGTTAAAATGTCTGCAATTTCCACTCCCTGCTGCTGTTGAAATGAGAGAAGATGTGAGACAGAATTGGATTTTTTTTTTCCGTTATCAGAGTAATAGCATTTAATGTATAAGAAAATTTGAGCATATGAGAGTTGAAACCCTGCTTTCACTGCTGAGGACAGAGTGCTCCATGTTATGTTGAAACCTACATCTCACTAAGGAGCAGAAAAGCCAGACTGCAAAGATTTTGAAACCTTTGAAAATGCACGTCTTACAAGCCATATTAATGGTATCAAAAACAGAAGTTGCTGGAAAAGCTCAGTAGGTCTGGCATGTATGTTGAAACGATATATTCAACATCAAAGCTCAAAGATACAGGGAGACTATTACTCAGTATTTGACCACACTGACATATCAAGCTGAATCCTCTGAGTATGAACAGCTGAAAGATTATCTCATCATAAATAGGGTTGTTTTAGGCTTGAGAGATCCTGCCATGAGAGTGTATTTACTGAGAGAGGAGCAAAAGCTGCCAACATGTGCAACAGCTCTGTAGTCATCATCAACTAGAGAGTATTAAGAGGAGAACAGATGAGGCATTGCTTTCTGCTAAGAGATTCTTGGCTAAATAAGAAAAACAGACTAGGGAAAAGAAATAAATATATGCAGAAAAATTAAGATGAGCGGACATGATGTAAGAGAGAAGGAAGCTTATCCAAAAGTCAGAAAATCAGAGCTATAATGGGAAAAAGCTGGATCAGTTTGCAGACCAGAGCCTAACTAGGAAGGACCAAAGCAAGCTTATTAAAATGGTTGCTGAAGAGATATCAGATAATGATTCTGGCCAATCAGTTTACAGCGTACAATGGACTGGCATTGTCAGATCTGAAGGTGATAATTTGTTTGTGACTGTTAGCGTGAAGACTACAGGAGAAGAACATCAAGTAAATGTGAAGTGTCAGATAGACATTGGTGCTTTGTACAGTGTTGTGAGCTTCAGAGATTTGTGCAGTGTCATTTGTCAATAGTCATTTGTGGTTGAAGCCCATGATAGTAAAGTTGAGAATGGAAGGGTACTCATCCCAAGTAGACTAACTTAAACAGACAGCCCATGGCAATGGGAAGAATGAAAATCTGCAGTTCCAGATAGTAGATATTTAGTAAAATCCATTCATCGCAACTGAATCAAGTCTAAAGCTTCAAGTAGTAAGCTTAAAGAAGATGTTTGCAATGTTTCACAAGCAACTAAGCCATTGATTACCAAACACATCCTAGATGTATACAAAGATGACAACAGGTCCTGGTAGATAACTTGAAGTAGATGAAAGTGTGTGACTACACAACATCTGCCAAGGAGCTTTCTAGCTGTCCATTGATCCAATCTGAAAGACAAGCTAGAAGAGGTAGAAAAGAAGGTGTAATCAAGAAACTGATGACTTCTACAGACTCGATCATCCAGTGATCTGTTGGATTTATGAACTGTTTAGCAAAGTCCTTGCCCATTTTATTGTCAGTGTGATCATCTATGCAAGCTCACCGTAGTACAGTGACATTGGCACAGAAAAAGAATAAACCTTCACTCAAATGGAACAACTTGTAATAATACCAGAGCTGAATACAATAGTATCAATGATGAAATAATCATGTCATGTGATTCCAGTGAGATAGGACTTGAAATCTCTTTACAGCAAAGACAGACTGTTGTATTTGCATCCACAAAATTAACGTAAACTTCTGTTTTATTCGTTCACGGGATGTGGGTGTCGCTGGTTAGGCCAGCACTTATTACCCATCCCGAATTGCCCAGAAGACAGATAAGAGTCAACCACATTGTTGAGCAGCAGTATGCTCAGATATAGCTTTGTATTTGTTTGTAAGCATTTTCAACAATACCTGTTTGGGAGAGACAAAGTGAAAGTGGAACCTGACCATAAGCTATTTCAAACTATCTTCCTCAAGCTGCTTCTGTATAATTCAAAGCATCTGCAAAGATTGTTCCTTCATTTACAGAGTATCATCTGGATGTGGAAAGTAATCATGGGAAACAGAGTACTTTCCTGACATACTGTCGAGAGCAGCACTCCTAAGAAGAAATTTACAAATGCTCAAGCAGTGTGAAATCTTCCAGATTGAACAATAACAGGCACTCACCTGGAAGTTATCAAATAAGCAAAGACATTAGTCTAAAATGTTCCAAAATAGCCACCATGGCAACAGGATTTGTTTTTGCTCAGATCAATACAGGACGCAACGCGATGGAACTCTGCAAGTGCTGCAAGGCATAGTGATGAAAGGATGGTGTGAAAGCACTCAGGACACTCCTGTTGCTTTTAGAAAGTATTCGACATACTGCGACAAAGTGATAGCTGAAGATGGCATCTGGTACAAAGGATGTCTCTTAGCAAATGAAATAAGAAATGATGAAGCATATTTACCAGCTATCAAGGAATTGAGCCTAGTCTGAGGAAGGCAAGACAAGTGCTCTGTTGGCCAAACATGAGCAAGGAGATGAAGTTATTGCAGTGTTTGACAAGTACTGACCTGAACAAACTAAAGACCCACTTATGCTACATGATAAACCAAATGGAGTAGACTTTTTCACTCTCACAGGAGCTAATTATCTTGTCATTATCAATGAATATTCTGGCTACTAGTAGTTAGTCTAGCTGAAGTCAGTGACTACCAATGAGATTGTACGGTAGCAGAAAGCACACTTTAGTCAGTACAACATTCCAGACATTGTGATGAAGGATAAAGACCCTCTGTCGCTGAATGAAGAATTCACTCACTTCATAACGGATTGGGAAATTCAACCTTACATCATGTCCACACTATCTCTGGTCAAATCAGAAGGCAGTGAAATCACCAAAGGCATCGTAAAGTAATAAACAGAAATCAGCAAGATTTGGACAAGGCAACGTTTGAGTGGACGAGCGCACCTTCTGAAGGCATGGAAAGTAATCCAATCCAAAGAGCAATGTCATGCCCAATCCAAACAAACTGTTTGAATCGTGAGAAAACTACTGAAACAGACATGAATGAGAAAATTAAGACAAAATGACAACCAGATTTCATTTTGGTGGAACCGCCAAGTCATTGCCAGAGCTGAGTGTTGGGCACAGCCAGTCAAAGTGCAAATGTCTAAAGCTGTCAACAAAAGTCGGCCCACATGGGCAAATGGGACAAATGTTGAGCAGTTGTCACCTCAATCCTGTGCAGTGAATGTGCATGACCAGATGTTTCACTGCAAATGTACATATCCAGTTACAACGAGAAGTGCTGTTTGTTCACGTCAAACGGCTAATCAGGAGGATATGATTTCGCCACCAGCGCACAGGACAGCGTGACATTAGTTCCAGAGGTCCACCATTCCCCAGCAATAGAAATACATCAGCAACAACAGTTACCATGGCAACATCACTTGCCTCAGGTATGACACTCCCTGAAGAAGAAACATCTGGGAACGAGCAGATACCAGACAAACAGCCAGTGAGAATGCATGCATGTATTATTAGGAGACATGCATGATTTAAAGAATATGCATTCATTGCACGCACAGAGACTAATGACAGTGGAACTGACTACACTATTCTGATCATGAGTGAAAGTTTGCCTTGTGATTGTGTATTGGGTAACTTGTAGCAGTGAATGATGGTGCATGCCTTTTGTCTTATAAAATGGAAATGTTTGGAGAAATGTAACTGTAACTTTAAGGTATTGGCTGCCTTGCTGTAGTCATGTGACCACCTCCTCTGCTTTATCTGTGTGCAGGCTGTAGCAGTCATTAAGTGTGCATCACTCGGAGCACTGAATTTAAAGCGAAACAAACTCTGTTCAAAATTATACCATTGCATTTTGACTGCTCTGGGAAGAACTTCTTTAAAGTATTTAAACATGAATGTAGTTTCAGGTCTGAGGGAAGTTGATTGTGGAGACTAAATGTTATAAATTGTACTCAATGGTCCGCCTTTCTTCATTCAATTGTACTAAATATACGTGCATTTATTCCAAAAGAATGCTCTCGGTTAAATAACCTCAGGGCATCCATTTTGCTGTGCCTCTTCTGTTGTGTGAGGTTACTGCAGAACAGCAGTTACAATTGGACACTGCCTCGGGTCTCGGCCAACCATTGAGAAATCTCTTGGCTGGTGGTGATGAAATCTACTACTGGCTACTATTTTTCATGAATTAGATTAATAATTCTAACCTGAAATTCAATTTTAGAATTGTATTATAGATTTGCTTCATAAACAACTATGCTGCAAAGAAACAGTAATATTGCACATATTTGTTTAAAAATATACTTTACTCAATATGCAACTGAAATAAATTGCTAAATTTCATGATAGTAACAACCTGAGTTTTCGATGCACGTGATTTACAATTAATTAACTGTGTAACTGAGTCTCCACAATCCATATGGAGGGCATTAGTATCCGAAGGCAGGACAGCTCTTGCAGACATCTGCATGACAAAAACATCATTATATGCCAGCTATGTGCCAGAGATACATTTAACAACAGACCTCAGCCGCTAACCTGTCTTCAGGAGTTAATATTCATGGTAAAACTTGGCCTTGGTAGCAGGGCCTAGGGGAAGAAAAATGCCATCATTTGCCTAGATTTGGGTCCATGCAATAGGCCTGAAGTGTGCTGCACCTATCAGTGGTTCTATGGATTCATGCAGAATGATCTGATCCAGTCTCTGTGAAGATTCAATCTTTGCCAAATTCTCTTCTAATAGTAAAAGTTCTTGAACAATAACCTTAGTCCTAGAGATTCAAACCTGCAGAATATCACCATGACTTGGATTTGTGACAGTTAGTCAACCATCTGTAGTAGATGGTGAAGTATTCCACGTTGAATATCTCCCAAGTATTTTTATGTGCAGTCGAATAATGAAGAGGCTTGAGATATCAAATAGTAGGAGAGAGGAAACGTAAAGTTTCAATGCTGGACAATGTCTCAGATCTCTATGTACCCACTCTTACACAAAAGGAAAGGTTTGCATCTCTCTTAGTCTCACATGACAATTATGTTTCAATTAGAATATAATTATTATCTTTTTGGTAAACATAATTTTTAATAAATAAAATGCACATACAGTATAGCACTGTAAATATCTAGAAAGAAAGTATTGTAAGCTTACTATTTGCAAGATCGTGGCTTTGAATCCTGCTGCATAGCATTGATCGTAACATAAAATTTAGTGGTATCTCCATTTTATTTACATTCCTTTCCTCACACTGTCCACTTGGAAAATTCTTTCCACAATTCACCAGCTCCTGGGTCATTACCAATATTACTCTTTCATGTCTTCAGCAGTCCCAAGTGGTTGGCCCTGTTTCTTGGCATGGAGGTGTTTTCCCACTGCTTCTGAGCCAAACTACATGAGATATTGTTACTAAAATATGAGTAACTATGAATTGTAAATTCCCATCATATCTCATGCATTTGACCAGAGATCAAGGATCAATATCAAGCCAATATTTGGGAGATATTTGTTGCTCTGAATGCACTCGTGACCAGTATTTGTTGTTACAGTCCCAGACTAGACCACCAAATTTATTGTTATGATCACGAACAAGATCACCGAATTATGTTTTTGTTTGGTTAGGGCACAATAATGTTTATCTTTAAAGTCAACACGAAGTGAGATCCTGGGGATTTACCAAGAAATAAAGCCTTAAGATTCTACTTTTTCGAACAACAGCAGTAAACTTTACTGCCCAATGATAATACAATCTACAATAGATGAATAACTTATTTCTAACATTCAGGATTAACATCTGGTCAGCATGGATGCACTGTGTTTGAATACTGCACATCACAAATCAAATAGCAAATGTATTCAAGACAGATCCCATGGCTTTGTAAGTAAATCTCCCTTGACATTAATTACATAGTGGGTAATCAAATCTCATTAAACTTCACATGGGATCACAATTCTTCATTTTTGTTGACCTGATGTTAAAACTCCCTCTCAAAGAGGCATCTGTCATGTAATTAACTCAATGATGGCTCCTATTCTGGCCAATCACTCTCCTTTCCTGGTTCTGTGTCCCCTCAGCTCCAAATGCTATCCTCCAGTACTTATTCAATGGTACCGTTCCAGATTTTCACCAATAACTATTTAACAGTATCTCCTGCGGCGAATCTGTAGTTCAGTTGCCTTTTCAGCTCGACTGATCAACTACTCATTTCTGCAGGGAGTTTGTTTCTCTTTCACCTGGACCTCCCTTGAGCACCAGCTAGGCAGTGGTAGTCAACTGCACTTGACTTCTCACTGGGACCCAACTACAGAGACTGCAGGATTCAGTTGCCTTCTCTCCAATATAGCTAATCATTATCCCTTCTAATGTGGGGGGTATATTTCTGTCTGTCCCACAATTCACTGACTTCAGTCTCTGTATGTAATATTTTGCTTTGACCTGTGAATTGTCCTGAGTAACTGATTAAAAATCTTGCAGGGCATCTTTGAATATTGCCATCTAGTAACTCTGGGGCTGAGTGTGCTCTGAATGTTGAATTTCACTCAGAATGCTTACTCAGTACAAGAAAATGGATATAACTATGGGATTTAATCATAATGTTGCTCATCTTGATTGATTTTAAAAAAGAGTAGAAATGGTTTGAATCCTCCAAACCAGAGTTGCCTCATTTTAATCTTTACGTCATTATTAACATGGCTTTGGGATTAGGTGGCACAGTGTAGTTAGTGTAGAGCTTTAAACTTCCAGGAGCTGAGTTCAAATTCAGTCCCAAATGAAATTATAAAAATTCTTTTTTCTTTCAGCTCCATTCATCATATGTGTAATGAGATTTGGCACTCTTAACTTATTTTCTGTTCTGACAGACATGGGTCATTGCACAGATATTGTTCCATATTGAATGTACAATTGGAAATCTCACTCAAAGAGCCTGTAGGAATGGTCATTGTGAAAAATGAAAAGATTAATACTCAAATATGTGTCATGTAGTGGAAATAATATTGCTATTTTATAAAATTATCAATTCCTTAAGGCTTGGGAAATCAACTTCTTTCCCTAAGGTGTAAATTGGCTTGAAAAATTTGATAGTTCCTATCCCCAATAGGGATTTCTGATCAAACTCACTTTAAAAGTTCAATATGGTAAAAATATTTTGTTAGTCTTTCGACGTCAGGACGGAGGTGCTGTGCCACTTATTAAATCTGCCCATATTAGTTCAACTACTGTAAAAGAGAACTCATAATCAAAATATAATATGTTGGACAGTCTACATCCAGTAATTTCCTTTAACTAATCACCTGAGTGACTGAGGAAATTATGAAAGAGCAAAGACATTGTCTTCCATCAGCTTATAATTAAACAAAATAATTTGAGACTGTGCTACATTTGACCATGTTTCAGCATCTTAATCAATTTTCCCTGCCTCCATACTTGCTTAAACCTGTTGCACCTATTACATTTTCCAGTTCTGGTGAAAAGCTTCTCCACCTGAAGCGTTAACTATTTTCTTCTTCTATGTGCAGAGCATTTGTGGCATTAGCTGTTTTACATATTAGATTGTTAGCACTATAAGTATTTTATCTCTCTATGCAGACCTTTGTCACTCTCACTTCAATTGAGGCAATTTTAATATAATTAAAACTGTTTGCATTTGGAAGAAGGAAGAAAGAACTTGGATTATGTGTTGCTTTCACATACACAGGATGCTCCAAAGTTGTTTACAGCCGATTGAATACATTCATTTGTTGAATTGTAAGCAAGGCTTTCATGTTTGTTCATTGGGTAGCTCAGCCTCTCTGGAGGAGGTCTTGTTTCTGGGCTTACTTAATGTCAGCAGGGGTGAATTTCATGAGAAGGAAACTTGTTAAACAATGACTTTAGGCATGATGTGGACTTTAGGAGCAGTTATCACACAGGCAGTTGACATTGGTCAATCAGGCCACTTTTTCATTCCTATTCTCACTTTTTTTTGTATTTATTCATGGGATGGCTAGGCCAGGATTTATTACCTATCACTGATTGCACTCAAGAAAGTGGTAGTGAGCTGCCTTCTTGAATGACTGTAGTCCATGTGGTGTAGGAACACCCAAGTGCTGTTAGCAAGGGTGTTCCAAGCTTTTGACCCTGAAAGGTCTGACATTGTAGCTTCAGTTATGCCCAGTTTTGAGTTGCTTAATCTGTTTGAAATGTACCGATACTGCCATGCACGGATGTACCTGCAAAAGGTAAGTTGGTGAGGATGAGGTCAGGTAGCTATTTCCCTCTCATTGGTTCCTTCACTACTTAGCACTGACCCAGTCTTGAGAAGTGTCCTGTGGCCAGCTTGACTGGAGTGGTGCCACTGTTCGTGAAAGACATTGAAATCCTCCATCCGTAGTATATGCTGTACCTTTGTCTCTCTCAGTGCTTCTTCCTGTATAGCATTCCACAATAAGGAGTACTGATTGATAAGCCAAGAGAGGTAGGGGAATGGATGGAAATAAGTTGTCCTAGGTAGAACATGTCTTTGCTCATGTTTGACCTGATGCCATGAGACGTCTTGGGGTCCAGAATCAATGTTGAGGACTCCCAGGAAAACTCAGTCCTAACTGTAAACCACAATGCTGCTCCTCTGGTGTGTCTGTCCTCAATTGGGAGAGGACAATATCCAGGAATGGTGGTACCTGAGACCTTGTCTGTAAGTAAGGATTCAGCGGAGCATGACTATGTCAGACTGTTTCTTTCCTAGTCTGTGGGACATGTCTCCCAATTTTGGCACAAGCCCCAGAAGCCAGAAAAGAACTTTAATGATCAATCGGCCTGGTTTTGCCATTTTTGTTTCCAGTGCCAAGGTTGACGGCAGGTGGTCTGTTCAATTTCATTCGCTTTAGTTGCATTAAACTGCTACAAAATCTGCGTACTTTGCAGAGTCCTATGAGACGACAGTTAAGAGTCAACCACAATGCTTTGGTTTTGAAGTTGCCTGTAAGCCAGACCAAGTGAAGGAGGCAGATTTCCTTCCCAAAAGCACGTTATTATTGTGACCAAGATTACTGGATTTTTTTTCAAATTCCAGATTTATTAATTGAATTTACATTCCCAGCTGCTGTGCTGGTATGTGAATTCATGTGCTTAGGTTATTTAGCCGGGCCTTTGGATTACTAGTCCAGTGGCATTACCACTACACAAGGACTGCTCTCAATACTTAGGCTTTCTGATGTGAGAAGGCAGTCACGATGAGTACTCACCCTTCATCATCTTATGACATGCCAATGAATATTATCAACAGTTGACTGTCTCTTCAGTCTTTCACTTGGCTGATAATTCGATGCCCATGGTGTTTCAGAGTCTGCTATGTTCCTGGCTGCAAAAATGTACTTCTGATATCAGAGACAAATCTTGAAAGTTGGGAGCACTAAACAGATTCCACCTTTTGTTGCTCAATTCTGATGGGCTTGCCGAAGATGGCATCCTGACTGGAACTTAGTTGATAGGAGTCTTTGCTCATCTGAATTTCACCCAGTTTGGTTTTTGCTAACAGGAAATGGTTGACAATTAATGTGCAATATCAAATGCAGATTAAACTGGATGATTAATCCTTGTTAACCTCTTAGGAGAGAGCGTTTCAACTTCTGGAACCAGATGCCTTTGAACCAGAGAGAGGAGAATGAAAATTAGTATGGTAGAGGGTGGGCTTGTAGAAACCAACATCCCCTCAAACTGACTCGTGAGATCAACTCATGAATAGCAATAATTGCAAGATGGTACATTGTTTATTTCTCCATGTTGATGTAGTTTTATAAAATGATATTATGCCCTAATTTAGATCAGAATTTGTAATAGTGTTTGTATCAGATGTTAGTGGCACCTGATTATATAATACCATGTCATTGTTATCATTTCTGTAATGATTAAAAAAAAGCAGTTCCACATGTTTTTATGTTCTTATAGTAAAATAATTGCCTTTTATAATTTGACTTCAATTAATATCAAATTCTATTGAAATCAGACACTTTATCTTACCTGTTTACCATTCTTTTTTGTCTTTATTTTCCAAAGCCAATTATCCCAAAAAGTCCAACTGGTAGTGTTGCCACGCCAACCGGTACTCTCTGTACACCTACAAAACGAGATAGTTCTGCACTTCAGGATCTTTTCATCCCCCCTCCTCCATCCGAGCCATACACTCCCAGGTAATCCTTTGTTCTGATTAAAGTGTTTCATTTTACAAATAGACGTAACTCTTATAATAAATGTTCCTGCATATGACTTTTGATGAAATGCCTGATAGAGTATGATGCATCAATATTCAGCTGATGCAGTTCAATTTTATTTATAGCTAATATCTTGACACAGTGTACTCCTGTTAAATCTAGAACTGATTTTCTATAGTTTTTGCTTGCATCTATGAAATCACAATGTTGCTCAATATGCTGCAGTACAAAACCACTTATTGAACAGATGTGTATTCCAAGTATATAATTCTTCAGGAAAATTAAATGGAGTGGAATGTTACGAGTTGGTTAAAGTGTAATCAATACAGCAAAGCAATGAACAAAAGATTGGCATGTAAAGTATGTTTCCCTTATGGTATACCAAAACTAATTTCACTCCAATGGAAATCTTTGTAAATTCAGACAGTTTATGACTTTTGATTAAAATTTATTCACTTTAATGGGGTCAATATTACATTCTTCCTATTTCATTTATAGTCAGTAATGTGAAGAACAAAAGTAAGATTCAAATTAGTACACCAATGAATGGAGAATGCTCTGATACTGGGTTTCACTGAGCTGAACTAGCAAACAAATCTCGTGATGAAACTGAAAATGTGCATCCAGCAAATTCATCTTGGTGACATTTAGTGAGAATTGAATCCTGCATAAATGAAGGAGGTTGAGATCACTTTGAAATTTTGCAAAACATAACAGCATTTAACAGGAGTTCACAGCTGAGTGTTGGGAATTAACCATAGTAATTATGATGAAAATCATGCATGGCTTTACTAAAGTATTAGGTCTTCAATATACAGTGGTACCAGAAAAAAACAGTTGATAATCTTCATTGAAGTGATATATTACCAAATGTGTTTTAAAAAGCTACTGCTAAAAATAAAAGCATAACAACTAAAAAAAAAATTGCCTTTAACTAGGATTATAGTTAGAAACATATTTACTTAAAAGAAACCCATACTGCTATAATTTTGAGCAGACACTTAGTTTAAAATCAATATTTGGTGGTGTAACATTTGTTCTAAGAAGCCTCCTACAGCCATTTCATCATTGAACTCTTTCATTCTGTTATGTAAAATGAGTATGTATTCCTTTTATATTCTGTTGCAGTTCAGTTTTGAAAATACTAGTTTTAATTTACAGACTAGATTGACCATTTTCATACATCTTTCACAGTGCAATTCTTAAAAGATATGTTGTTTTGGATTCATGTTGTATTGCAGGAGTGTTGACTAAGATACAAGTATGTAGGTTTTGCTAATGAAGGAAACACTTTGCCATTAGCAGGACAGATGCAAAAATCCCAAATTTCAAAGGGGTCATAAGTTATACTGCCTGACAAAAAGTGTGCTGATTCATTGACAAATTCACACTGATTAGTCAAGGTGTTGCCGTGGAGAACATACAAGGGAACCATTATCGTGTAGATTTTTGTTTCATTCAAAACAAAATGGTGTAATTGCTAGACATGTAGGACCCTAATAGGATATACACGCCTGCTAGTAAGAGTAATTAAGCTACAGCACAAACGTGACTGATAATCTTCAATCCTAACATCCCCAAGGTTGTTCAGCAAATGCTGTCAACCTGTGGAATCATATCAAACTTTTGACATTATCTTATGTGTGTTACAAGCACAGACTGATTGGGTATTGTGCATTTTCTATGGCAATGTCTTAACCAATTAGTGTTGACTTGCCAAGCAATCAGCACCCTGTATTCATGCGATGTAGTTTATTCTTCCCTTTGAAATTTGGCGTTCTTGTATCTGTCCTGATGAGTGCAAAGAGAAAAACTTCAACAACATGTTTCTTTTTTCTTCAGCAGTTCTCAATTCTTTGCCAGCAACTAAATTTTGATGCTGTCAGTGTATTTCTGAACTATGCTGCCAAACTTTGGAGCTTCGTTCACTATGTTTCAAAGAAGACATCCAACTGTGATTCTACAAAGCTATTATTTCTTTCATCTCTCTGCAAAATTTGAAACTAATAAATTTGGGCTTCCCCGTGTAATTTGAAAAATGCCAACTTTATTTCAGTATTACTGTTCCTCAATGTTGACCTGTGCCCAGCTGCCATGCTGTAGTGTCTACTCTCAAACATCTTGTTTAAAACTGTTTGTGAACATTGTTCAGGTGAACTAAAGAGTTTTGATGGTTTTATTGTTTGGTTCAGGGATTTTACAGTTTTTCTGCCTATTTAAGAGGCAGTATATGATGTAAATTAATTCACTGGGTAATGCCTGGTGTAAGATGGAAGTGGGCGAGAGATAGATTTCCAAGCTGAATTTGAGTGTGACAGCTAATGGAAGTGATGCCATTGAGCAATCAAAGTAACTTAAAGTCCTGACACATCAAATAAATCCTGAAGACCTTGTCTCATTTACAAATTTCAGTTCCTTATTTATAGCAATAATTTCACAAAAATAACTCCCAGAGTGTGGGTATTTTCTTTTAATTGTTCCAGATGTTGCGTAAGTTAATTTGTGGGTGCTTTATATGTATGACTTTTTTTACAGAAGGCTGGGAGGTTCCAGTATCTCTAGAATTAACAGGTAAGTCCCTGTGAGATGTGTCTGTTCATTAGCTGTGATCCAGTGCTTGATATAATTTTAGAACAGAAAGATAGACTGTTTGTAAGTAAACGTGTCTAACAATGAAGCAACTCTTTAATTTTGTGTTTCATTGTTGTGCATTGGAAGCGAATATGTATGAACATTGTGTATGTGATGATTAGGATGTGTCCGTGCATGGAGATAACTTGGATTTTGAGACTACAATATGAGTAAAAACCACAGGTTAGGCTGAGTTTTAAAGGCAAAGATGTCACCTTTGCTTTCTTGAAATTGGAGGCCCTGAATTTTTCAGAAATATTTAGGTGTCTAAAAACTGCAAAAACATTTGTATAGACTGTTTCATGGAAACATCTGGACCCTAAAACAGCAAGTTGGCATATTTGTAAAAGTAATAGGTGAAATTATATTGCAGTATTTCTTAATGCTGTAATGAATTTTCACACTGAGCAAATGCTAGTGAAAATTTCACACAATTTTTCAAGTAAAACCCAGTTTTTCCATCATTAATGCTACTGATTTCATATTTTGAATAATTTACAAAGCTGAAGCATTGCACAGCTGCAATTAAATTTTGACAGGAGAATGTCGATAAAATGTGTGAGCATTTTCTCTTCAATGTGTAGACATCTTCCACGTGTCATGAGTTCCATTTTGCACCAGCACTCCAAACAGGGAGAAACCATGGTTCAGCTTCCAAAGGATTTGTTTTCATCTACTTCAAATGGTTAAATTTATGATAACAGGTCTAACTTTGCTTGCAATACTCATAAATCTGTTTCAGTGATGCATCCACTGAAGTTTGGTTATCTTGCTGTAGCAGCTCATGCCATCACTGCATATTTCATCTTGTTTGATAGTTATTATCTTGCAACTTAAAATAAGCTGCCACTTTAAAATGAAAAAAAATTCAAAGTGTCAGCGCAGATGGTAGCATTTTCATCTCTCAGTTGGAAGACTGTAAGCTCAACCTTCACTCTGGTACTCGAGAACACACATTCAGACAATACTTCATTACAAAGCCATTTTTGTAGTGAATATCTTTGGGCAGGACGTTAAATTGAACTCTTTGTTCAGTTGTAAGTTTAAGGAGGTTTAAGGAGTCCTTCTAGTTTCCCTTCCAAAGATTTTCTGTTAGCCATGACAGCAAAACAAAACAGATCTATTGATCTTTCATTTGCATCCTGGTCATGAATGGTAATAGAGATAGTTTCAGTGTGATATTATCAATTATTCCATGCAACATTGTGATTGCTATCAACCTGACAACAAAGCTGTGTTGTATGTGGATGACAACACATTATCACTGAAGCATTCAACAGTTACAGTGAGATATATTGAGTAGTTGTGGCACTGAAATAGTTTTACATGTAGTGCTTAGAAAGTTTTACCAGATAACATAAGACTGTAACCTTAAAATCATCTAAATTTATAATTCATTTTCCTGTGGATTCAAATTACTGAAGAAAGTTCCCCAACTCCCTGTGGGGTGGCACAGTGGCTCAGTGTTTAGCACTGCTGCCTCTCAGCGCCAGGGACCTGGGCTCGGTTCCAGCCTCGGCTGACTGTCTGTGTCGAGTTTGCACTTTCTCCCCGTGTCTGTTTGGGTTTCCTCCAAGAGTCCAAAGATGTCCAGGTTAGGTGGCTAAATTGCCCACAGTGTTCTGGTCTCCTGCAAAAGGAAATATATACTTAGAGGGAGTGCAATGAAGCTTCAATGGGCTGATTCCTGGGATAAAAGAATTGCCCAATGCTGAGGGGTTGAGTAAACTACAGTTAAGCTTTGTAGGAATTTAAAGCGTGAGAGGTGCCCTCATTGATATGTATAATAACAGAAAGCTTGACAGTATCATCGAATACTTGCAGTGTGGAAGCAGGCCATTTGGCCTGTCAAGTCCATATAGACCCTCTGAAGACCATCACACCCACTCCCCTACACTATGCCTGTAACCCTGCATTTCCCGCGGCTAATCCACCTAGTCTGCACATCTTTGGACTGTGGGAGGAAAGCAGAGCACCCAGAGGAAACCCATACACACAGGGGGAGAATGTACAAACTCTACACAGACAGTCACCCAAGGGTCGAATTGAACCCAAGTCCTTGGCACTGTGAGACAGCAGTGCCAACCATTGAGCTGCCAAGCTGCCAAGTAGATGCAGAGAAGCTATTTCTGCAGCCTTGGGGAGCCTAGCACTGGAGGTAACATACTCATGGTATAGTTTGGCCATTTAGGATTGAGATCACATATTTTTACTCAATCTTTCAAATTCCTGATGCCAGACAGGAAGTGATATTCATTTGTTGAGTATATTCATGATGACAGGTGAATAGATTATTGGATACTTAAGGAGTTAAGTGATGTGGGACTTGTACAAAAAAGTGGAGTTGACGTAAAAGATCAGCCATGATCTTATTGAAGAAGAGAACAGGCTCAAAGGGCTGCATGTTTTACTTACATATTAGAAGAATATGATGCTTGAATAGATTTACTGTTCACGTTACCAGTGCTGTTCAGTGTTTTACAGATGTAGATTACATGCTTTGTGAGTCTTATCTCTGCTGAAAGCAAAATTGAGTGCTGATGCACCCCTATAATTCCTAGTGAAGATAGAACTCCAGATTGAATCTCCTTCCCATTCAGCATGTTAATTTCTCATTGAAAGCTGAGTAAGGTCATAAAAAGGCAGTTGTGGCAGAATAATGAGAAGTATTTTTTCTGAGGCTGTAGATTACAACTTGTTGTGCTAATCCTACTCGGAATGGGTGATACAGATAATGGATGACCAAAGTGTAAATAAAGTCTAACCCCCTCACCCCTACTTCACCTTGATGAGCGCAACACCTCCAAAAAAAGATGTTAAATAAATTCACATTCGTGCTTCCGACTTCAATGTGGGAGAATAAAATAGGGAATAGTTTCGGATGTCACCATGTACCTGCATTTCTACATCAATGCCATGCAAAGACTACTTTTTCAGTTTCCCCCATTATGGGTCCAACACATTGAGTTTGGAGATTATCTCCAAAACCTGTACAATATTTTCTAAACTATTCTTCACAGATAGGAGATAATCCAATCTAAAATCTCAACCATGCTAAACCCCTACACCATTGACAAGTTTATTTTGTACGTCACGGAATCAGTGGCAAGCCACTGGTGGCCAGCATTTAGTTAACATCCAAGACTTCTAATTCATTGTAAACTTAATAAGCCAGAGAAAAACATCCCATTTGAATGAAGTATCAAGTTTATGTTTTTCATCTCTTCACATTAGTGAATCCTGTTCAAGATGAAGTGCTCATATTTCTGCTCTTGTAAAATCATTCAAAATAAAATGGTGCTCTGAAGTGTAAACTAGCTATTACCAAAGATAACTGACCATTGACCTCGACTCCAAAGCAATGATTTTGCCCAAACTAATTTCACTTCTGCCTGGATGAACTTGGGTAAGACTAAAAGATGTAGGAGCAGAAGTAGGCCATTCAGTCCATCGAGTCTACTCTGCCACTCAATAAAATCATGGCTGATCTGATCTGATAATCCTCATCTACACTTTCCTCACTTTCTCCATAGCCCTCAATTTCCTTACTAATTTAAAATCTGTCTGTCTCGGCTTTGAATATATTTGATGATCCTGCCTTGTCAGCCCTCAATGGTAAAGAACTCCACATATTCGCTCCCCACTGAGAGAATAAATTCCTCCTCATCTCTGACTTAAATGGTTGACCCCTTACACTGAGATTATGCCATCTGGTCCCAAAAAAGCAGACAGCTTCTCAGCATCATCCCTGTAAAGCCATCTCAGAATCTTGTATTTTTCAATAAGATCACTTCTCATTCTTCAAAGCTCCAATGATTAGAGATCCAACCTCCTCATAAAATATCCTTCCACATCTGGACTCCGTGACCCTTGTTCAGAAGTTCCACTTGCCTTCCCTATTACCTGCTGAACGTGAATGCTAGTTTTTTGTGATTCTTGTACAAGGATTGTGCTGAGTTTTCTGGAATCTCTCTCCGTTTAAATAATATTCAACTCTTCCAGTAAAAGTGCATTACATAATATTTTCTACATTATATTCCATCTGTCAAGTTTTTTTTCTCTCATGACATAACTTGTCTATATCCCTTTGCCCACTCCTTGTGACATCATCACCACTTGTCTTCCCATCTATTTGTGTGTTATCCATGAACTTGGTGATATACATTCACTTCCATTTTCCAAGTAAGTAATGTACATTGTAAATAATTGTGGCCCCAGCACTGATCCCTGTGACATTGCACTATTTACACGATGCCTTCCTGAAAATGCCCTACTCATCCCAACTCTCTGTCTCCTATGAGTTAGCCAGTTCTCTATCCATGCAAAGTACTACCCCCAACACCATGAGCTTTTGTCTCAACAAGTAGCCTAATATGTGGTACCTTCTCAAATACCTTTGAGATTCTAGAAATCCAAATATATTTTTATCCACGGCTTCCCTATTATCTTCTCTTCTTGTTACCTCTTCAAAGAATTGTAATAAGTTTGTCAGGTATGATTTCCATTTTATGAAGCTCTGCTTACTCTGCTTGATCGTATTATATATTCCTAAATATGCTGCTATTATATCCTTTGTATTGGACGATCATTTTCCCAATGACGAATGATAAGCTCACAGACCTATAGTTACCTCTTTTTGTCTCCATCCCTTCTTAGTAAAGGTATTACGTTGGTACCTTTCCAATCCTCTGGAACTTTTCCATGAGCTAAGGATTCTTGCAAGATTGTTACCACTGTCTCTATAGCTACTTCCTTTGGATGCATGTACACAGGGCAATGCAATAGTCTTTGGATTGTTCTTAACAATTCTTAAGTACTTGGAAGAGGCATGTGGTGCAAGCCTGTGCAAATATCCATAACATTAATTTGGTCGCAGTAACTTCTCAGTGTTTTCATTCAAAGTGAATTTTCATGCTGAACATGGTGTGGGGTTGCATTTCTGAGATGCAGTAATTCTTCAGTTGGATCATCCAGTTTTCGTGTCACCCATTTCTGGTTAGGTATGAAGGCCCCTTAACTTTGTTTGCAATTGTTCTTGGTGGAAACCTAGATTTAACCCAGGATTTTAATATTTCATTGTAAATCTTGAAGAGTTAAGCTTAAGCTATATGTAGAAGCACAACAGAAAATGAGTGACATTGAATAGAGCACATTTTGCAAAGGCGGAGGACACAATGCTCCATTTCGTGAATTTATTCTGACTTGGTGCAAATGCAAATTCTTAAAGGAACATTACACACTTTCTGCTGTGGTTAGTGCTACCTCTGAGATTAACTCAATTGTATGTGCTCTATAACTTGGCAAAACACGGCTCACTTTTCTCTCTAAAAACGCAATTGCAATAGAAGCTGTCATTTAAGACCTGTAATTTGCAATGGAACTGTGGTCTCTCTCGATGGAGGGTAATTTGTTTACTTAGCGCCACTTCTAACAATTTCCTTGAAATGTGAGCAGCATAATGGGCTGTTATCTGTATGACCCACACTATGTTTGGCAATATATCGATGTACAATGTCACATAGGAGCACTCGTGGTGCTGCTACCCCTAGAAAATCAACAAATTCTACATAGTAGCACAAGAATGGCACCATGTGAATAAATTTGTCCCCCATAGTCTCATTGAAGGGGCATTTGAAATGCTAAATAAACTAGATTTTAAACTATTTTTTAAGAAACATAATTTTAATCAGATTGAATCTTAAACATGTGGTTTGTTAGTTGTCTAAAATTTCAATTGTTACAAGAGATTTACTCAGGCAAAATTCTTCTAAAAATTTCTTTTCAGGGAAATTGAAACAAAGAAGCTTGTTTGTTCACCACTCGCAGATTAGGTGTAAAATATATCCATGATTATCTTTATGCTGCAAGCTGCATTCTTCAGGTTTTTAATGCACTTTTCTCTGAATGACACTTTTTCAGAAGCTGAACACAGAAATGCTTCAATGCCCCTTCAAAGTCTGCAAACAGTAGATTGGCATGAGGCTGACTAAATTTAGTGCTATCTGAGCCAGTCAGTGAATTGGCAATTAACATTTCATAGAACTTGCCAGAGAACTGGCAGAGATTAAATTTATGCCACTATATAGCTCCAACATCTCAACTCGCATTCCAGCCAGTTCGAAAAATCTACACTTTGAAAGGATAGGGAGGCAGGCAAGGTCCAAGACACAATACTAGATAGAATGTAAATAGGATTTCCTTGCATTTTGCTACTGCTGACTGCTATTTCACACTAAACAAAAACATTTGCTCTAGATTAATGCAAAGACTAGTTTGAACGTTAATTATAAATAAGCCTTCCAGAGCATGTTTAACAGATTGTCTTTCATTGGAAATCAATTTCAACAAGAATCTTTCCAGCTAAATCTAAATAACAGATTTCACTGTACCATTTATGACATTAACTGCTCTGCGATGTCTGACATGATTTGAATAGGATTAAGCTCTATTAGTTTTTTATCTTTAAAATAATGTGTGCATTTTCAGTCTTTAAGACAATTCCATTTTCAGTGTGTTATCAATTAATTGAAAAGAGTGGTAAGCCTACAAATTTACATGATCTACCACTATGCCATATGGACGAAGGAGCTCCCAGCTTCAATCCCTGGTATGTATTCAAACTGGTTAAAGCAATTCAGTGTAGATTTAGAGGGGTAATTTTACTGGACAGGAAGGTAACAAAAGAAACAGCAGTCAAATCCTTGCTTCTAATTATTTTCCAATGGTCGGTGCCAGAAATGTCCATGCATGTAACTAAACAATGTGCCACTGTCATGGCCACCCATGAAGAATGGGAATTGATATAAAGTAATGTAACTGTTGCCACCTATACTATTATAAGAGTGAGTCCTCATTCTCATTGACCTAAACTGTATTGAGTATGGGAAAGCTGCAACATTTCAAGCCCAATTCTCCAACTCACAATTGCTAAGAACATGATCACTGAATCACTGTTTGTGCCTCAGTATAACTTGCTGTCAAGAGAGAGGAAAAAATTGAGAGGAAGGGTTGATTTTCTTCTTGAAAAAATCTCTCACTCTGATTAATCGGTGGTTCTAGGTTTACTGTTGATAACTGACTTGAGAATTTGCAGTACCCTCGTGATACTACTTAAGCACAGATGTTATCGATTATGATTTAAAACATTATATAGCTCTGTAGATAGTATTTCCAGAAAGCATCAAAAATGTAGCATTTATTTTGGAATCACTTCTGAAAGAATTATAAATTGTACAATGTTAGCATTTTTCCACCGTGGAGTTTATATACTTGTACATTTTTTGACAATTATATCAACTGTATGATTTTTTGGTGCCACTGTAAATGTTCTTTTGTCTTGGTCACACTCTGAAATATTTTTTGTCGGGATGCAGCTTTTTTCCCTTTGGGTCTTTAATCCAACATGAATTTTCTAGAATTATACTCATTTTCAAACATTGTACTCATTTTTGCTTCTCAGCTAATTGCTTTATTCCATTTATTTTGGTGATATTTTATGACATTTCCCTCCCATTCATACAGTCCCCAACCCTCCCCATCCCCAAAAAGAAAACGGTAGCATTTCAGGAGTATTAACTCTGTTCTTTCTAACAGTGTCAACCACAATTCTCGTGGGTTGTGAGACCTGTTTGCTAATTGTTCTTCTATTTTTAAACCAGGCAAGTCTGGCAGCAATGCTTGACATGAATCAGCTGTAGAATGTAGGAGGGGATTAGTTAGCTCGGTTGACTGGATGGTTGGTTTGCAATGCAGAGTGATGCCAACAGCATGGGTTCAATTCCCACACTAACTGATGTCACCATGAAGGACCTGCCTTCTCAGCATCACTCCTCACCTGAAATATGGTGACCGTCAAGTTAAACCACCAGTTGTCTCCCTCTATGAGACAGCAGCCTTATGGTCCTCTGGGACTATGGCAGTTTTATTTATTTCATTAGGGTCATGTGTGTTGTGGATAGCAGCTCCATTGATTGATAAAGTAGATTACGTTTGACACTTGACTTTCTTTTTTATGCAATGACTCCTTCTATTGGTGTTTATTTTCTGCCATTAGTTATTGACAGAAAGCCCTAAAAATACCTTGTTGGCTGATCTGTCATGAGGACTTGATAAGCTCCAATGTTGCTGCCCATCCTTCATAGCTCAGAGAGAAGTAATATTATTTGAAAGGTGTGCATTTTCTACTCTGTGCCTTGATGAATGAAAAGTCCCTAATAAATAGTGGTCGAAGACAGCCTCTCTCCACCCTCCCTTCCCATTTTTTTCTCTCTTCAGTGATCCTTATCCGTACACAGTAGAATTGGTAACTCTAGGCTTGGTACTTGCAACCTATTGATAAATGTTGTTGGGTGAGTGTGTAGTATCTTAGTTTCTGTTAAGTGAAAATGTGGATGTTTGTTTCTCAGGTTTCTCACGGAACTTGTAATATTTTCAAGAGAAATTATGTCAGAAAGCATGCCCAACCATACCTCACTGCATTGCTTTCTTTTAACCTTTACAGATCCCTTTCTAAGAGCAGACATATTGGTTTTACATTGCTTGATTGAGTTGAGCATGATAAAACCTTGTAGCATCTATACTATGTCAGTGGTGCATCACAGCAATTTACTTCAGCAGCCACAGATCTCAAAATCCCATCATGATTCAGGGAACCACAGGACCGAGCGTACAAGATTGACCAAAAACCTGCAGTGCATGTTGTTCAAGTAAATTGCTGATAGCATTTGGGCTTGAACTGAATAGCTGCAAAAGCATTTATTATACCAATCACAAAAAGATACCACGGAGAGCCTTATGACTTTGGCATTTTATAATTTACAAACTACTTATTTATAAAAATGTCTTCTAAAGTCTCAGTGACAGCATGATAACTTCCATGACAAAATTACATACCTGATTTGTTGATGCGTTCCGCCTTTCATGAACCTACTGCCTGAGATGTGCAATGTTGACGTGCTTGTCAAAAAGAAGTGGAATTGTATAGTCTGATACCATGTACAGTTCCTGTTTTCTCCTGTCATTGATAAAAGTTCACAAAAACCATAACCTCCTCAATAATGCTAATCATGCAGGAACTTACAATTGGAGATGCATGTGCAGCAAACATGTGAAATTAAAATTAGAAACGTTCAGAGAATAAATATGCTGTTGACACTATCATGTAAATATTTCTTTCAATGGAATAACAGGCTTAATTTCTGTTGGTATGATCAGAAATATAAACAGGATTTGAATCATATTTTTCTCCATTTAAAAGGGATGATAAAGGGAACCTGCCCATTGAGGATTCCAGCAGACATGCTTTAGGCAAACCAGTGCATAAAGGATCAGAGTCGCCCAATTCTTTCCTGGATCAGGAATATCGAAAACGCTTCACCGTGATTGAAGGGGATGCGATGATTGTCAGCTATGATTACGACACCAGCAGGTCAAGTGTGCCAGGCAGAAGAGAAAATACCCTGACCTATGGTAATTTGAGCTTTTGTCTAGTCTTTATTGTGTTCAGAACTTGCCCCAATCATCTGTTTTCTTTTTAAAAAATTGTATCTGTGCCAAAGTGTGACCAGTTGCGTCAAGAGCCTTCGCCCACTTAACCTGCACAACCAGAAAACACATCGCTGTACTTCAACCAACTGGATCACAAAGGTCACTGACCCTTCAACCAAACAGGTCCCAGAGTTCACGCTCTCATTAAGCAGAGCCATGTCACTAGTAATCAGCCACATTGTAGAACCATCTTATTTCACTTCGGATTATTTTGAAACTGCAAAAATGATCAATTGTTAACTCCCAATAAAGAAGTCTGCTGTAGTCGATTTAGTTTCTCTTATTCATAAAATATGAACTTCGATTACAAGGCCAGTAATTGTGGCTTTGAGCAGATGGTGATGAGTCATCTTTTTGTACCACTGCAGTCAATCTGATGCAGGTACACCCACCAAACTGTTAAGGAGAGACTTCCATATTTTTGCCAAGGTGAAAAAGCAGTGCTATCCACTGGATTTTCATCATCAAAATGGTAGCGGGAGTCAGGAAAGTTCCTGGTCAGATGTGTCATGACACCAGGTTATAGTCCATCAGGTTTATTTGAAATCACAAGCTTTCGGAATGTTGCTCCTTCGTCAGGTGAGGTCAGCAGCGCTCCAAAAGCTTGTGATTTCAAATAAACCTGTTGGACTATAACCTGGTGTTGTGTAACTTCTAACCTTGTCCACCCCTGTCCAACATCAGCATCTCCATAACAGGAAACTTCTTGGCTTGGTCCCACCTCCTCAGGCTGCAATGTGTCTGCAGAGCTGTGAAGGAATGCATAGGCAACCAGGTGCCAAAACAGGCAGTGTAAAAGATTGACGTCTTAAACATTTTCGAATGGGAATGACATCACTGGCTAGGCTTGCATTTATTGCCCATCTTAAAGGTTGGTTCAAAATCAACCTCATTTTGAAGAGTCCAGAGAGCCATGTGGATCAGACTATGTGAGTAGAACAAATTTCCTTCCCAAATGGACAATTGTGGTGGGTTTTTTAATGAAAATTCATAGTGGTTATGTTGTCACCATTAGACTTGGTTGTTATTCCAGAATTTCGTTTTGAATTCAAATTTCACCATCTGCCATGATGGGCTTTCAACCAATGGCCCCAGATTATCAGCCTAATGTTCTAGATTACTAGTCAGTCCAAAGATGTGTAGGCTAGGTGGATTGGCCATGCTAAATTGCCCGTAGTGTTCAGGGATGTGTAGATTAGGTGGGTTATAGGGGGATGGGTTTGGGTGGGTACTCTGAGGGTCAGTGTGAACTTGTTGGGCCAAAGGGCTTGTTTCCACACTGTATGGCTTCTATGATGATGATGATAATGTCACTACACTGTGCCACCATCTCCCTCAGTGCTGTGGTACGTCATTCCAGTTACAATGAAATTAGTACAGCCGCCTGACCCTTACCCCTCATACTCTCCCACCTACCACACACTCCCAATGCCCTATCAATGCTATCTAATGTACCTCCACTCAGCTACATGGCTATTTGTACCCCCATGCTAAGCCATAACGCTTCAATGCCCATTCATCCATTATACACTGTTTAGAACCAATTAACTGTATAGAGACAATGGTATGTGTAAAAGAAAGCTTTAAAATCAACCACACATTCATCAATTTTTTTTTTGTTCATTCATGTGACATGGGCATCCCTGGCTGGGCCAGCATTTATTGCCAGTCTCTAATTGCCTTTGAGAAGTTGGTGGTGAGCTGCTTTCTTGAACCGCTGCAGTCCACATGCTGTAGAAAGACCCCACGTTGCTCATACGGAATGAATTCCAGGATTTTGACCCACTGACAGTGAAGGAACAGTGATATATTTCCAAGAAAGAATGAGTGGCTTGGAGGGGAGCTTGCATTTGGTGGTGTTCCCATGTATCTGCTGCACTTGTCGCTGTTACTCGCTGCAGCATTCCTAGCCTCTCATAGCCACTGTATTTATATGGTGTGTGCAGTTGAGTTTCTGATCAAGTAAGCCCCAGCATGTTGATAACAGAGGATTCAGTGATAGTAATACCATTGAATGCCAAGGGGTGGTGGTTAGATTGTCTCTTACTGGAGATGGCTGTTGCTTGGTATTTATGTGGCACTAATGTTACTTGCCACCAGTCAGGCCAAGCCTGGATATTGTCCAGATCTTGTTGCATGTGAACATGGATTGCTTCAGTATCTGAGGAGTCGTGAATGATACTGAACACTGCGCAATCATCACCGAACATCCCACTTCTGACATGATGGAGCGAAGGTCATTGATGAAGCAGCTGAAGATGGTTGGACCGAGGACATTACCCCAAGGAACTCCTGCAGAGATGTCCTGGAGCTGAGATGACTGACCTCCGACAACCATAACCATCTTCCTATGTGACAGGTATGACTCCAACCACTGGAGAATTCCCACTGAATCCAGTTTTGCTAGGCCTCCTTGATGCCACACTCAGTACAATGCAGCCTTGATGTCAAGAACTGTCACTGTCACCTCACCTCTGGAATTCAGCTCTTTTGTCTTCGTTTGAACCAAGGCTGCAATGAGACCAGGAGCTGAGTGGCCCTGGCGGAACCCAAACTGGGCATCGCCGAGCAGGTTATTGCTGATCAGGTGCTGCTCGATAGCACTGTTGGTGACACCTTCCATCAGTTTTTCTGCAGAGTCAAGAAGATCCAACAAGATGGTGGCAGAGTAGCAGCACAGCGTAGGGGATTCTGCTTGGGGTTTATCTGCTCTACTTTTACTTTTACTTTTACTTTTTATCTCTTTCACTTTTTGTTTCTCTCCTTTCACAACATTTTTTCCTCAGTTT
Source organism: Rhincodon typus (assembly GCF_021869965.1). NCBI lineage: Eukaryota > Metazoa > Chordata > Chondrichthyes > Orectolobiformes > Rhincodontidae > Rhincodon > Rhincodon typus. Next base: position 58,652,444 of record NC_063342.1, on the reverse strand, counting down.
AATCTACATTTTGTGAGGTGAGGGTTTGTGCATGCGGAGGAAATTATCACAGAGGAGATTGAGCCAGCACTGGGAGGGCAAGCCCAATGTGGCGGTGAGAGAGGTCCCCGGTGTCAATAGTAGTCATCCCGAGCGGTGGTATAAGCAGGGAACATGCAGCCTGGGGAGGCCGGCAGCGAGAGAAGGAGCAGGCAGCCCGAGATGGCCAGCGATAGCAGGAGTAGGAACAGGCTTCAAGACAGTGAGAGCAGGCAGTTCAGGGCAGCAAGAGTGAGAATAGGCAGCCCAGAACAGCGAGAGTGAGGGCGGGAGGTCTGGGACAGCGAGAGCGAGGGTGGGCGGTCTGGGACAGCGAGAGCGAGGGCGGGCGGTCTGGGACAGCG
>NC_063342.1:58642426-58651961 GCF_021869965.1 Rhincodon typus | reverse complement strand
GGGACAGTGAGAGTGAGGGCTGACGGTCTGGGACAGTGAGAGCAAGGGCAGGCGGTCTGGGACAGCGAGAGCAAGGGCGGGCGATCTGGGACAGCCGTTGGATCAAGGTCAAGCCTGAAGCGGGGCTAGTCGAGACCTTGTGAGGAGTGCTGGCCCCGCATTGCCAGGTGCTTACAGACTGTGATGTTGAGCTGTTAATTGTGTTTCTTTGTTTTTCTACTTTTTAGTAAGAAGGCCTGTAATGTTTAAGCTTTTAACTTTGCTTTCTTTATCTTTCTGCTTTGTGCCAAGATTCTGTGCCCTGGTACCTTTATACCTAACACAGTGCTATAAGTGACAACTTGTAATTTTATCACTGTACTCATGTGGGTACATGTGACAATAAACCTAATTCACATTCAAATTTAACTTTCCTAATGATCGAGAAGAGACTGATGGGGTGGCCATTGGCTGGAGTGGATTTGTCTTCCTTCTTTGTGTACAGGACATACCAGGGTAATTTTCCATACTGTCAGGTAGATGCCTGTGTTGTAACTGTACTGGAACAGCTTCACTCGTTCTGGACCACAGGCCTTCAGTACTATTGCCAGCATGTTGTCAGGGCCCATAGCCTTTGTAGTATCCAGTGCCTCCGATTGTTTCTAAATATCACATGGAATGTGTTGGCTGAAGACTGGCATCTGTAATGCTGGGGACCACTGGTGGAGGGTGAGATGGATCATCCACTCAGCACTTCTGACTGAAGATTGCATCAAATGCTTCAGCCTTATTTTTTACATTGATGTGCTAGCTTCTTCCATCATTGAAGATGGGGATACTTGTGAAGCCTCCTCCTCCAGTGAGTTGCTGAAGTGTCCACCACCATTCATGATCGGTTGCGGCAGGACTGCAAAGCTTAGATCTGATCTGTTGGTTGTGGGATCACTTAGCTCTGGCTATCACTTGCTGCTTATGCTGTTTGACATGCAAGTAGTCCCGTTTGGTAGCTTCACCAAGCTGACACCTCATTTTCAGGTATGCCTGGTGCTGCTCCTGGCTTGCCCTCCTGCACTCTCCATTGAACTAGGATTACCATAGAACATAGAATAGAACTGTACAGCACAGGAACGGGTCCTTTGGGCACGTTGTGCCAAACATGATCCCCTTGCTTGATGGTAATGGTTGATTGGGGGAATATGCTGGACCATGAGGTTGCAGATTGTGCTGGAGTACAATTCTGCCACTGCACATGGCCCACAGTGCCTCAGGGATGCTCAGACTTGAGTTGCTAGATCGGTTTGAAGTCTGTCTCATTTAGCACAGTGATAGTGATGGACGGTATTCTCAATCTGAAAATGTGACTTCATCTCCAAAAGGACTGCTCAGTGGTCATTCTCACCAGTAGGATCATGGACAGACGCATCTGCAGCCAGCAGATTGGTAAGCATGAGGTCAAGTATATTCTTCCTTCTTGTTGGTTTCCTCACCACCTGCTACAGACTCAGTCTAGCAGCTACATCCTTTAGGAGCCAACCAGCTCGATCAGTAGTCCTGCTGCTGAGCCACTCTTGGTGATGGACGTCGAAATCCCCCTCCCACAGTACATTTTATGCCCTTGCCACCTTCAATACTTCCTCCAAGTGTTGTTCAAAATGAAGGAGTGATGATTGATCAGCTGAGGGAAGACAGTATGTGGTAATCAGCAGGAGATTTCCTTGCCCAACTTAATCTGATGCCATGAGACTTCATGGGCTTTGGAGTCAATGGTTGAGGGCTCCCAGGACAAGTCCCTCCCAACTGTAAACCACTGCCCCGCCACCTCTGCTGGGTCTGTCTCGCCGCTGGAACAGGACATATTCAGAGATGGTAATGATGGTGTCTGGGTCATTGTCTGTAAAATATGATTATATGAGTATGATTGTGTCAGGCTGTTGCTAGTCTAGTCTGTGAGACAGCTCTACCAATTTTGGCACGAGCCCCCAGAGGACTTTGCAGCGTTGACTGGCCTGTTTTGTTGCCATTGTCAATTCTAATGCCTGGGTCAGTCCAATTTTAATTCTTTGTTGAAACTTTGTAGCGATTGATACAACTGACTGGCTTGCTAGGCTATTTCAGAGGGCAGCTTGGAGTCAACCACATTGCTGTGAGTCTGGAGTCACATGTAGGCCAGACCAGGTGAGGAAGGCAGATTTCCTTCCCTGAAGGACATTTGTGAACCAGGTGAGTTTTTCCGAGAATCTACAATGGTTTCATGGTTTTCAATAGCTTTTTAATTCCATCACCTATGACCTCATCCTTACCAATCTGCTAGCTGCAGATGTATCTGTCCATGCCAGTATTGGTAAGAGTGACCATTGTGGAGGCAAAGTCCCATCTTCACATTGAGAATACCCTCCATCCTGTTGTGTGGCACTATCACCGTGCGAAATGAGACAGACTTCAAATAGATCTCGCAACTCAAGTCTGAGCATTTGAATTTGTAATTTGAATTCAATTAAATTGAGAGTCTAATGATGACTATGAATCCATTGTCGATTGTTGGAAAAATCCGCCTGGTTCACTAGTGTCCTTTAAGGAAGGAAACTGCGTGGTATTGAGCAGACAATACCACAGGCACAGTCACAGCACTGCTTGCCTGAATTTTGCAATTCAGTACTGAAATAACCAAATGTGCCAGCAGATTAGGGTTAACAGATATTAAGAAATGTAATCTACAAAGATAGAGAAAAGTGCAGGTTCTGCAAGTTGATCAAAGTGTGAGTGGTATTCAGCATTGAATTGGAGTTTGAATGTGGGAATTAACCTGTAATTTCATGGTTCACATAAGCTGTCTTTCTCTAGTTCCAAATGATGTTCTACCTGACTACTATTTGCTTAAGCAACTAATTTCTCATGTGAAAGAAAAATAATTGCTGATAAGTCATGATGCAGTTAAATCTGATCATTTAGTTCACAGCATCTGATTATGTTTCCCTTGAGCATTTGTACAAATTAACTATGCAAAACTGACAGGTGTGGGGTGAAGACGAGTGGCAGGGTGTTATCCTTTTTAATTAAATTCTGCAATATCTAGAAATTCTGATGAGTCGAGTGGTTTCTGACAAACATAACAAACAGAATGAATGGCTTCTCCAAAGCAATTATGAGTTGCTGGAGTATGGCACCACATTCAATATTCATTGCAATCTGCCATCCTCAATCTCAACATTTAGATAAATCAACTTTTTAAATAAAGCCTCTGAACAGTGTATGAATATTAGACAGCTTTGAAAACTCAAAGACAAACTGCAAGCAGGCAAGAGCAGTGGAATCTGAAATACCGCTTTTGATTGGAAAATTATTCTAATTGCTCGTTTTTAGGTAAACTAAGACCTATTTCTATGCCAGTGGAATACAACTGGGCGGGAGAGCATGAAGATTTAAATAGACCGAAAAGAGATGGAAGAAGAGGTGAGTGTCTTTTGTTTACATTTTGCAACAAAAACCAATAACCTGATTTCATTTGAAAATTGACATTCACAAAAATATAGATTAAATTGAACATTTCCACTTAGAGTCATAGAGTCATAGAATCATACAGCATGGAAACAGACCCTTTGGTCCAATCCAGTCTATGCTGACCATAATTCCAATCTTAGAGGTGGACAGCTTCTTTTTATGTATACCAGGATCTTCCATGTTAATCGCCACAGCTAGGTTTAAATTGGGAGCATATATTGAAGATCAAATAGTAGCCTGGCAATCCCTTACAGTCACTGCTCAAATACTCCAGATAAAATATTCTTCAGAGTAGGGGTCTTGCCGGCCAGTGACAGACCCATCCATACTTACTCTTTAAAGCAATGTGTGCCAGTGTAATTCTAATCATTCATTGATGGGGCCACTGTCACCTTTTGTCTTGAAGTAAGATCCCCAACAAAGCAACTCGCCAATCACAAGCAGTGCCATAGAGTATGAAATGACTGCTGCTTGAAGGACACCCAGGACTATATTGGGGACAGCAGACATATGGGAATACCACCACCTTCGCATTCCCCTCCAAGCCACTCACTATCCTAACTTGGAAATATACCACCATTTCTTCACTGTCACTGGGTCAAAATCCTGGTCAACCCACAGCAGGTTGACTGCAGTAGTTCAAGAAGACTGATCATCACCACCTTCTCAAGGGCAACTAGGGATGGGCAATAAATGCAGAGACACCCACATCCCACAAAATGAATACAATTTTTAAAAAAGATCAAGGATGATTAAGATGTAAAGGCAGTGATTTGCTTGTTGGGTGACAGAGGGGGATGGTGGCTTCTGGATGGTACAGGTTGTGAGAAAAAGTAGGTGGAGGTTCAGAAGTGAACTCTGAGATGTAGCTCTTTGCAGACACTCCTCTGCCATCAGTTAGGTCTCTCGATAAGGCCTTGAGTGCCTTTGATCCATAGACTGAAGCTCCCATTCCCCCCACTTCTACATCCACCGCTGTGGCCACCAGTGACTAGCACAGGTGGCCTATCAGGCAGGAAACACAGTGACAGACCTTTAAATATAAGAGTTGGAAAGTCATGTTCAGGTAGTACAGGATGTTGGTGAGGCATCTTCTGGAGTACTGTGTCCAGTTCTTGTCACCCAGTTATAGGAAAGATATTATCAAGCTGGAGAAGGTTCAGGATAGATTTACTGGGATGTTGCCAGGACTGGAGTGTTTGAGTTATAACGAGAGACTTGATAAGCTGGGACTTTTTTCACTGGAGCGTAGGAGATTGAGGGGTGATCTTATAGACGTTTATAAAATCATAAGTGGTGTAGATAAAACGAATGGCAGCTGTCTTTTCCTTAGCGTGGGGGATTTCAAGACTAGGGGGCATATTTTAAAGTGAGAGGAGAAAGATTAAAAAGGAATGAGGGGCAATGTTTCTACACACAGAGTGGTTTGTATGTGGAATGAACTTCCAGAGGAAGTGGTGTGTGCGGGTACATTTGTAATGTTTAAAAGAAATTTGGATAAGTACATGAATAAGAAATGTTTGGAAGGATATGGGTCAAGCACAGGCAGGTGGAACTAGTTTAGTTTGGGATTATGGTCAGCATGGACTGGTTGGACCGAAGGGTCTGTTTCCATGCAGTATGACAATATGAGTCTATGACAGACCCTCTTTCTGCATTAATCTTAGTGCTGGTTCTCTGAGGCCCTTATGTCAGCCTTAGTGGTCACCTAAGGGCCACAGTTGGTGTTAGGATAGGATGGTTGACCAAGGACCTTCCTCCCCTGAACTTAATTTGGTGAAGGCAAGAATATGGTGGGGCTTCAGAACTCCTCCACCTCCTACTTAAGTGGCCTGCCCACCTCTTCGGGCAGAGATTATGCCCTTTGCATGGGGATCCCTGTCTTGCTTGTGATTTTGTGAAATCAGTTGGAAACCAGTAAAGGGCTTGAAATAGTGAAGCTTAGATCTAACCCTCACCGTCTGTTAATTAAGAGAACAAGCATTGGTGATTACATATGGCAGCTGGACTGTTACAAGTGCGCAACAGCCTCAAGACTAAATGTGTTAAGTGCACTGAATTTCCGAGGATACCAGAAGACACAACACTCAAATATTGGCTGAACCCGGCAGGATTGATTTGAACTGTTGAGTTACGCTAAGAGCCAGCCCATTCCGCCAGCAAAGAGTCCAGAGATACTTTCATGTTTAGACATTGAAAAGTTGTTTGGCAGATTCAGGCTGGCACAATACTGAGCAGCAGCAAGATAATTCGGAAAGTATTGAGAGAGTAGTTAGGGGTTTCCATTGTGGAGAGAACAGGATGGCCAGGGTAATAGTGAACAAGGTTATTTGTTGGACTAGGAGGTATCCTGCCTCAAACCACTGGTGGAAATTGTTTGAGTTCCTGGTGCAAGCTGACTGATAATGGAAAGCTATAATCTCCTTCTAATAGATTTTATCATAAATAGCAGGCATTCCACCTTACTTTTGAACCTGAAACCTTACATATTGAAAAGCAACAGATTTTTCCTAAGAATTCAGATTGATGGGGCCAGTTTTACAGCATTATAGCGAGTTATTTAAGTGGTTTCCAATTACAAAATTTAGTGAAAGGGTTAATCGTGCATAGGAGTTACATATTACCTACAGTGTAATAAAAACCGATATAAAGCCCTGATGCTGGAAACATTGCATGTCACATACTTGCTCGATTTGCAGCACACCTCATTTTGAATTAAACAATATGTTCAGATAAATGGAGCCTGCACTAAAGCTAAAGCGTCAACTGAACACGAAAGGTCAGAGCACCTGTCAAACTAAATATTCTTGCAGTGAGTGCTGCTTCCAGAGCTTCCCATTTCTCTCAAAACATGCGCACGTGACCAGTCCACCTGCCTGCTGATGGATATTTTTTCCAACACTGTTAGAAAAGTTGCCACTAAACTTGTCATTTATTCCAAAGAAGAGTTAATGTTTGACTACTCGAGCAATTAGGGATGGACAGCAAATATTCCCTCTGCCAGTAAAACCCACATCCGCATTCAAAACATTTCAGTCCCTGTGTTAACTCTTTTTCTTGTGGGGCACCGTTTTTTGCAATGTCTCATCATATTATTTCCCTCCATCTCCCACATTTCTACCGTATTTCTTTTCCAGAAATATTTCTCTTACAGAAAAGTGTTGAGAATAAACAACTCATTTGAAGGGGGTCTCAAATAGCATTCCACAATTTAATTGCTTGGTTAATGATTGGACTGCAAAGTTAAATGGAAAACAGTCAGTTTCTACGTGCACCTCCGTCAGTAGCACAGAGTACAGATTGACCTTCTCAGGGGAAACCTGGCTTTGGCATTTCCATTTCATAAAGTAAATGTCCTGTAGCTGTTCTTTTTTACCCTGGAAGCAGAGATTCAAATACATTTCACCATAAAGATGATTCTTTTCATGCTCATAACAACATTTGCACTATAGATCCTTATAAGCCATATTCAACAATACATGTTGAATAAGCTATCTACAGGGTCCTCAAAATGACGGACATGGCACAGTTGCAGCAAGACAGGACCCAGAACTTCTTTCAAGTGCCTCCTACACCCTGCCCAATTTTCTTTGTGTCTACCTACGTAAAGGTCGCTGAAAGGAAGGTTGCCATAAGCTTCAGGAAGTAACAGCAATGATACTGAGATGCCTGTCATGGAATAGTGACCTATTCTCTCTTCCCTTCATTTCCAATGCAGAACAATTAAAGACCCCAGTTTTGAATGAACCCATCAGTGGGACATCCTCTCTGAGTTTTGGGCACTTCTTCCCCTTTCACACTGTTCCTGCATTGACATCCATGTCAAAGGTCCAACAGGAATTGTTATGACAGAGAATCCTATGATGCAAATGTTGTGATACCTGACCTCGGAAAACAGCCTACAGCTGAGTGGATACAGAAGATACAGAGGATACTAAAGTCTCTCGTACTCTCGTGAAATGCGATTCAAGGGCATTTAATAATAGGAATATGTTAAAATTAGTAACGGATCCAAAAAAAAAGCATAAGAGTGCTCACAAAGTGCTTTGACCCATCAATACATAGCTGATGTTCGAATTTAAAATGTAGTCTCGAAGCTTTGCAGCTCAAGGGAAGCCAACAAAGACTAAGATCTTCCCTTTTTCTTCTAAGTGTGTGGCCAAGTGTGTTATGTGGCAACACACACGCCACCCCCACCACTAACATAACTCAGTTTATCACACAGCTATGAGCTTATTAAGAGCTGAGAGGCAGCCTATAGGTGAGCATCTCGCTCTATCAGGCACCGTGACACTGACAACCAGGGTCACCAGAAGCTGCCAAACAACTGCAGGCTGCCCGTCAAAGCCTCGTCTGGAGGCCATCCAATGACAAAAGGTTAAGTCTTTTTTTCCCATCACATCATGGATAGAGAGGGATCTGGTGATTCGGAGACCCACTCTCTTCCCCATCATCCATGCATCTGATTGCTCCCAGGTTGGGGAATTGGAGGCCTACCACCCCACCCCCAGACTTAGCAGACAGATCACCCTGGTTTCCTAATTCGGAAATTAACTGATGTTCTTACCTATCAGGGAGACAGGTGATTGCGAAAGTGGTGAGTTGAGGCCCTTAAGTGGCCATTAATTGACCATCTAAGGGCCTTCATTGCTAGCAAGTAGAGAAAGTCATCCATGGAACTTTCTACTCAGCAATTAATTGCAAAGCCAATGAGAAGGGAGTGGGTTTCTCTGCAGAGTATTGTCACCCAATTATTTCCCTTTCCTGACAGGTTAAGTGGATTGGCCATGCTAAATTGCCACGGTGTCCAGGGATCTGCAGGATAGGTTGATTAGCTATAGCAAATGCACAGTTACAGCAATAAGGTAGGGGTTGGAAATGGATGCTCTTTAAAGGGTTGGTGTGGACTTGTTGGGTCGAATAGCCTGCTTCCTCACTGTAGGGATTCTGTGATTCTATGAACCTCTCTTGACACCTCCAGAAGGGAAAAAAAATTCCCCAAAATGTCCCGTTTTGAAGGTTATTTTCACTTTTCATGATTTCTTTGTCCCTTCATGTCCTTTAAGTTTTGTCGTGCAAGCTGGTTGTTCTGGAAGAGTTAGTGTTGAAGTTGCATTAACACCATCCAACCTGATGATGATACGCAGCCTTTGGGTAGAGAAACAGTTCATCTGGAATGATGTCCTGATAGAGAGAGACATAACGTATCTGGCTCCTGCTTGTTGTAATTGTTGCCATTTCATAATTGTACCTATTGCTATCCTGCGTTATGGAACAAGGTATAATTTATTGCAAATGTCTCTTTATGTTAAGATGCTCTGATGATTAATGATAATTATTCGGGCTCTGAGACTCAGCCAAGAATGAGTTGCAGGCAGTGAAGTAACCCAACCACAAGTCACCAGTGTTTGATACCCAGAACCAAATAAAAGCTCAGCTGTTATCAACTGTTATCAAACCTGAGACCTTGACATTTTTTTCTCTAATAAACAGCTTTTGAATGTCAGAGGTACAGATCACTGCTGAGCCATATCATGTCAATTAATTTTCAGAACACCTTAGTTTCCTTAAATTCCATAAGTTATTCAGTTCAAGATTTCTTCCTTCTTCCTCTTGCTTCTAACTGCAGTCAGGACAGATCCCACCTTTTCCTCAGTAATGCTTAAATTATGATATAAAGGCAGCATTAATTTATCTTTCTTGGTAGCTGAACTCCCTGTTTTTCATTTTTTTCTTGCATTGTAGAATTTGATAAACACAGGAGTAGGCCATTCATCCCCCTGAAGCCTGTTCCACCATTCTGTGAGATCATGGCTGATCTGTGGCCTGACTCCATCGGGCCTGCCTTTGCCCCGTATCCCTTAATATTTCTGCTAGGCAAAATCTTTTCTATTTCAGATTTAAAATTGACAACTGATTGAGCATCCACTGCCATTTTGTGGAAGAGAGTTTCAAAGCTCTACCACCCGTTGTGTATAGAAACATTTCCTAACGTCTCTCCTGAATGGTCTGGCCATAATTCTCAGAATATACCCATCTAATTCTAGAATTCCCAACC
>NC_063342.1:58492679-58642026 GCF_021869965.1 Rhincodon typus | reverse complement strand
TATCAGGAAGACTTTGATCAGATCACTCCTTAACCTAATTTGTGTACTCCCTCCTCATAACTTTAGGACTGAGAATGTGAAAAATGAGTACAGGGAGTTAGGTTGGAAGCTGAAGTCTGGGACAAACAGGGTAGTTATCTCTGGATTACTACCAGTGCCACGTATAATGAGGTACGAAGTAGGGAGAGAGTGCAGCTAAACACGTGGCTACAGGGCTGGGGTAGGAGGCTGGTAGTAATCTGTATTTTGTGGATAATTGGAGCACATTCTCGGAAAGTTGGGACCTGTACAGTAAGGATGGGTTGCACCTGAACCGGAAGGGCACAAATATCCTGGGAGGGAGGTTTGCACAAGCTATACGGGATGGTTTAAACTAGATTGGCAGGGGGTAGGGAACCGAATTTGTAATTCAGAGAATGAGGTATTCAGCCTTCCAACAGACACAACAGGGAGTGAGGTTGTTAATAAAGAAATGCAGTCGATGGAGCATAATTATGGACACAGGGATGGTTTGAAGTGTGTATACTTCAATGCTAGAAGTATCAGAAATAAGGTGGATGAATTTAGTCATGGGTCTGTACATGGAACTATGATGTTGTGGCTATTACAGAAACTTGGGTAACTCGGGGAGAGGAATGGTTGTTGGAAGTTCCGGGATTTAGATGCTTTAAAAGAAATAGGGAGGGTGGTAAAAGAGGCGGGGGAGTGGCATTGCTAGTCAGGGCTAGTATAGCAGCTACTGAAAGGCAGTTCGAGAATGATATGTCAACAAGTCAGTTTGGGTTGAGGTCAGGAACAAGAAAGGAGCAGCCACTTTGTTGGGGGTTTTTTACAGACCCCAAATAGTTGCAGAGAAGTGGAGGAGCAGATTGGGAGGCAGATACTGGAAAGGTGCAGAAGTCACAGGGTTGTAGTCATGGGTGACTTCAACTTTCCAAATACTGATTGGAAACTTTTTAGTTGTAATAGTTCAGATGGAGCGGATTTTGTCCAATGCGTTCAGGAAGGATTCCTGACACAGCATGTAGATAGACCAACACGAGAAGAGGCCACTTTGGATTTGGTGCTTGGCAATGAACCGGGCCAAGTGTTAGACCTGTTGGTAGGAGAGCATTTTGGCGGTAGCGATCATAACTCTGTTACTTTTACAACAATCATGGAAAAGGATAGGTACATACAGCAGGCTAAGGTTTATAATTGTTGGAAGGGTAATTATAATTCTGTTAGACAAGAACTGGGTAACATAAACTGGGAACAGATGCTGTCAGGGAAGAGCACTATGGAAATGTGGAGATTGTTTAAGGAATGCATACTGCGTGTGCTCGATATGTTTATCCCTAGCAGGCAGGGAAGATGCGGTCGAGTGAGGGAGCCTAGGTTCTCGAGAGAGGTTGAACGATTAGTTAAGAGGAAGAAGGATGCTTATATAAGGTTTAGGAAACAAGGATCAGAAAAGGCTCTAGAGGGATACAAGTTAGCCAGGAAAGAGCTGAAGAAAGGGCTTATGAGAGCTATAAGGGGGCATGAGAAAACCTTGGCACACAGGATCAAGGAAAACTCCAAGGCTTTTTACACGCATGTGAGGAATAAGAGAATAACCAGAGTAAGGGTAGGGCTGATCAAGGATTGTAAAGGGAATTTGTGCATGGAGCCTAAAGAGATAGGAGAGGTCCTTAATGAATACTTTTCTTCGGTATTCACAACTGAGAGGGACCTAGTTGGAGGGGAGGACAGTGTGAAACAGGCTGGTAGGCTAGAGGAGGTGGCTGTTAGTAAGGAAGATGTACTAGGAATTTTGAGGAACTTGAAGTTAGATACGTCCCCCGGGCCTGATGGCATTTATCCAAGGATTCTATGGGAAGCGAGGGAAGAGGTCGCAGGGCCTTTGGCGATGACCTTTTCGTCCTCACTGTCCATGGATATAGTGCTGGAAGATTGGAAAATGGCAAACATCGTTCCCTTGTTCAAAAAAGGGAAAAGGGATAACCCTGGAAATTACAGGCCAGTTAGTCTTACTTCAGTGGTTGGCAAATTATTGAAAAGGGCTCTAAGAGATAGGATTTATGATCACTTGGATAGGCACAGTTTGATTTGTGGTAGTCAGCATGGATTTGAGAGGGGTAGATCATGCCTCACAAACCTTACTGATTTCTTTGAAGAGGTGACCAAATACGTCAATGAAGCTAGAGCAGTGGATGTGGTGTACATAGATTTAAGTAAGGCATTTGATAAGGTTCTCCATGGTAGGCTCATGCAGAAAGTAAGGAGTCTTGGGATAGGGGGAAATGTGGCAGATTGGATTCAGAACTGGCTGACCCTTAGAAGACAAAGGGTGGTAGTGGACGGAAAATATTCAACATGGTGCTCAGTTACGAGTGGTGTACCACAAGGATCTGTTCTGGGTCCTCTTCTATTTGTGATTTTTGTAATAGATTTGGATGAAGGAGTGGAAAGGTGGATTAGTAAGTTTGCGGACGATACAAAGGTGGGTCGCGTTGTGGACAGTGCGGAGGGCTGTTCTCAGTTACAAAAGGACATTGATAGGATGCAGAGCTGGGCTGAGAAGTGGCAGATGGAGTTTAACCCTGAAAAGTGTGAGGTGATTCATTTTGGAAGGAAAAACTTGAAAGCAGAATACAGGGTTAATGGAAAGATTCTTGGCAGTGTGGAGGAGCAGAGGGATCTTGGTGTTCATGTCCACAGTTCCCTGAAAGCTGCCACCCAGGTGGATAGAGTTGTTAAGAAGGCGTATGATGTGTTAGCTTTCATTAATAGAGGGATTGAGTTCAAGAGCCGTGAAGTTATGCTCCAGCTATACAAAACCCAGGTTTGGCCACATCTGGGGTATTGAGTCCAGTTCTGGTCGCCTCATTACAGGAAGCGTTGGAAAAGATGCAGAGGAGATATACCAGGATGTTGCCTGGACTGGAGGGAAGGTCTTACGAGGAAAGGTTGAGAGAGCTAGGGCTTTTCTCTTTCGAATGACGAAGGATGAGAGGTGACTTGATAGAGATGTACAAAATGATCAGAGGTATAAATAGAGTAGACAGCCAGAGACTTTTTCCAAGGGTGGAGGTAGCTATTACGAAAGGACATAGTTTTAAAGTGAGTGGAGGTAGATATAGGGGAGATGTCAGAGGTAGGTCTTTACTCAGAGAGTGGCAGGGGCATGGAATGCATTGCCGGAGAGGGTAGTAGAGTCGACCTCATTAGGGGCATTTAAGCGGCCATTAGATAAGCATATGGATGATAGTATAAGGTAGGGGTGGAGGTTAGATAGACCTTAGGTTTAGGGTAAAAGTTCGGCACAACATCATGGGCTGAAGGGCCTGTACTGTGCTGTACTGTTCTATAGTCTATATAACCCCTGAAATCCAGGTTTCATTTTGGTTGATGACTGTGTTTCTTACTCGACAAAAGTGATTGACTCTGGGTCAGCAAAACCCTATTCTCATTATTTATTAATATCCCCCCCAAAGCCCACGCTATATGCATATTCAATTTAGAATTCTAGCTTTCGCCAGCTTGACTCAGTTCATGGAGCCATTAGATTATTTGAAGATGAAAGTTTACTATGTGTGATGAACAGCGACATGGCCTGCCTCATCTGTATCTATCCTGTGTTTCCTCACATAACTGCTGTAATCGTCTTTTTCTCTCCCAAAAGCTTTTTACAAAACTCCTTGATCTCTTGTATTTAAGGACCTAGTTTCTGGATTTTGTTGATAGAACAATGAACAAAGAAAATTACAGTACAGGAACAGGCCCTTTGGCCGTCCAAGCCTGCACCAACATGCTGCCTATCATAACTAAAACCCCCTACCTTTCTGGGGACCATATCCCTCTATTCCCATCCTATTCATATATTTGTCAAGACGCCCTTTAAAAGTCACTATCGTATCTGCTTCCACTACCTCCCTCCGGGAGCAAGTTCCAGGCACCCACCACCCTCTGTGTGAAAAAACTTGCCTCCTACATCACCTTTAAACATTGCCCCTCGCATCTTAATCCTTTGCCCCCTAGTAACTGACTCTTCCACCCTGGGAAAAAGCTTCTGACTGTCCACTGTGTCCATGCCCTTCGTAATCTTGTAGACCACTATCAGGTCACCCCTTAACTTCCATCGTTCCAGTGAGAACAACCCAAGTTTCTCCAACCTCACGTCATAGCTAATGCTCTCCATACCAGGCAACATCCTGGTAAATCTTTTTCTGTACCCTCTGCAAAGCCACCACATCCTTCTGGTAGTGTAGCGACCAGAATTGAACACAATATTCCAAATGCTGCCTAACTAAGGTTCTATAAACCTGCAACATTACCTACCAATTTTTAAACTCAATGCTCTGGCCGATGAAGGCAAGCATGCTTTATGCCTTGTTGACTACCTTCTCCACCAGTGTTGCCACTTTCAGTGTCCTGTTTACCTGTACACCCAGATCCCTCTCCCTCTTAAGGGTTCAGCCATTTACTATATATTTTCCATCTGGATGAGACCTTCCGAAATGCATTACCTCACATTTTTACCGGATTAAATGCCATCTGCCATCTTTCTGCCCAAGTCATCCTGCTGTATCCTCTGACGGTCCTCATCGCTATTTGCAATTCCACCAACCTTTGTGTCATCCACAAACTTACTAATCAAACCAGTTACATTTTCCGCCAAATCATTTGTATATATTACAAACAGCAAAGGTCCCAACACTGAGCCCTGAAGAACGCCACTGGTTAAAGCCCTCCATTCAGAAACGCAGTTGGTGAATTCAGTGGGTGAATCACCTCAGCTTCCTCCTGAGGGCATCACAGACACCCGTCTTCAGCCAATTTGGTTCACTCCATGTGATGTCAAGAAATGGCTGAAGGCATGGGTTTATAAAAGCAATGGATCCTGTCAACAGTCTCCAGAGCTAGTTACAAACCCAGCTATACTGTGCCAGTACAGCAACAACCTGACAGTTACCCAGATATGTTCTGTGCACAAAAAGTAGAACAAATCCTATAGCTGGTCAATTACTAACCCATCAGTCCACTTTCAATCATTAGCAGCGTTATGAAAGGCGTTGTCAACACTGCTATAAAAGTAACACTTCATCAGTAAAAACCTGATCACCAGCACTTTGGGTTCTGTCAGGGTGACACAATGTCTGACCTTGGTTAAAACATGGACAGAAGAGCTGTACTCCAGAGTGAGGCGATAGGCAATAAGGCTGCAGTTGACCAAGTGTGGCATTAAGGAGTCCTAATAAAACTGGAGTCCATGAAAATAAAGGAAAAATCTGCATCAATGAGAGTCACACCTAGCACAAAGGAAGATGCTTGTAGTTGTTAGAGGTCAGTCATTTCAGTCCAAAGATATCACTGCAGGAGTTTCTCAGGGTAGAGTCCTCGGCCCAACTATCTTCAGCTGCTTCGTCAATGACCTCATCTCCATCATAAGGTCAGAAATGAGGATGTTTGGTGATGATTACACAATGCTCACCAGCGTTTGCAACTCTTCAGCACCAGAAACAGTTGATGGCCATATGAAGCAAGACCTAGGTAACAGTCAGGTTAGGGCTGATAAGTTTGGTGAGTAACTCTCCTAACTTCACAATACCTAAGCACTATCTCCAAGATATGAGTCAGGAGTGTGATGAAAAACTCTTCACTAACCCGGATGGGTACAGTTCTAACAACACAAGAAGCTTTACACCATCCACTTCTTTGTCATCCACCACATTAGTCATTCAATCCCTTCATTTCCAATACACTGTGTCAGCAGCGTGTATCATTTACAAGATGGACTATAGCAATTCTCCAGTGGTCCTTTCACAACACCCTCCTCTATGCCTGAGAAGGATGTCAGCAGATGCATGGGAGCACTGAAAGCTGGAAATACAACTCCAAACCACACATGATCCTGACTTGTAGCAGTATCACCATTACTTCATTGCCATGGGACAAAATCCTGAAACTCCCTTCCATAAAGCCCTGTGGCTGTATGTACGCCACATGGACAGCAGTGGTTCAAGATGGTAGTTCGCCACCATCTGTTCAAGGGCAACCCAGAATGGGTAATAAATGCTGTATCGTCAGTGATACCCACATCCTGAAATAATATAGAAAACGTGTCGTAGCTTTCATGCAGTTATTGGGATAGAACATCTGCTGGCTAGCAATTTGGAGAAATCTGTTTTCTGGTGCCAGTGAATCTCATTCCCATTATTATCTTGTTTTATCCATCTGTTCCGGGATGAGACAGCAAAAGAAGAGTCATACCCTGGTGTCTTTCAAGCTCCAGTAATTCAGAGTTTGCTGACATTGCTCTAAAATCTAGAAAGTATACAGATGATTCTGGAGTACATTTATCTTTATTGTTGACAAAATAGAGCAAGTTGACCCAAAAAAAACTCAACAGTGTTAACCTTACGAGTAATGAATATTTGAAAACATCTGTCCTGTTTGCTATAATCAGTAATTTAAAGTAATTGTACAATAGCTTATTTCTATTATCTCTGTGAAATAACTGCACAGAGCCTGGTATCCTGTCATCAAGTCACCCTTTATTTACATGTGCTCATTTACACTGGCTGTGGCCAGGCAGCTCAGGATCAGTCCCTGAGGTGAGGAGATTCTGAATTTCCTGTTGATAACTATCACCCAGGGCTCCCTGATTGGCCCACTTTGATAACCCCAATCAAGGATCTCGTAGTCAATAAGATCTTCCTGGTTGCAGTCAGTACACTTTGCTTCACTCTTCCTTCTCTATTGGAGGTGGTTTAAACCTCTGCCTAGCAACTATACAGTCACAGTTTAGAAACTAACACAATGAGCAATCCAGACAGATAACCCATATCTTACTAAACAGGACTGACAATAGGAGAGCTGCCCAGTGGAATGTAATAATGGGAAAAAAATTCACTCAAATGTATAGTGTTTGGAAGTGGTGTCACTGGTTGAAATAAACTCCTTTTCCACCTGGCAAGAGCTTTTGTGAAAAATTGCATTGCCTCGTGTGTGATTTTCTGCAGTCTTTTGAGTGCCAATAGTTTTGAGTTTCTCCTGAGTAAAGCAACACAAATGCAGTAACTAACATGTAAGAAACCTTTCCCTTTTGCATTCAGGGCTCCAAGCAGAGAAAGCTCGACAAAATCTGGTGTATCAATTCTTTCCAAGTCAAAGAAGCCAAGACTGCAGGGGCTACAGTCTGGTTTTGGCACACTGAAACTCTAGCTGAGTAGCACTCATGTAAACATGCATCTTGGGTGGAATTATTAATATCATCATCTCCTCTTCCTATTGCATTTCTAGGTAACTGCTTGGAAAATGTTTGGCAAACATACGAAGATTTAACTCTGCTAACCACTAAAGGGAAGCTGCAAATCTTGTGCATTAACCATATTTTGTCCAACAGCAGTAAAGAAACTCTGCAGTTTTTTTTAATCAAAAACATTATCAACCCTTTTAGAGAAAAATTAATTCTCCTTTTCTCCTTCTGAAATTGGAGAATCTTTCATTGAAACAATGTCCCTGTTGAACCTGTGGAAAATGAGACTGGAGAATTAATAATGGAAAATAAGGAAATGGCATATGAATAGTTGAGGTACTTTGCAGCAGTCTTCTCTATACAGCATATAAGTAACGCCCCCGAAAACAATGATAAACCAGGAAATGAAAGGGAGGATGGATGGAAGTCTGGAAAATCATAATTACTAGGGAATAGTGCTGTGTAAATTGTTGGAGCTGTGAACTGACAAATGCCAGGTCCTGATGGGCTTCGTCCTAAACTCTTAAAAGAAGTGGTCAATGAGATAGTTGATGCATCAATTTTAATTTCCCAAAATTCCCTAGATTCGGGGATGATCCCATTAGATTGGAAGATAGCAAAAGTGACTCCTTTATTTAAAAACAGAGGGAGACAGAAAGCAGGAAACTATAGAGGTCCGTTAACTTAATATCTGTCATTAGGGAAAATGTTACAGATTATTGTTAAAGAAGTTATAACAAATCATTTAGATATATTCAAGATAATCAGACAGAGTCAACATGGTTTTATGAAAGTGAATTCATGTTTGACCAATTCAATGGAGTTCTTTGAGGAGGTAACACGTGTTAGAGATAAAGCGGTTCCAGGGGCATAACTTTACATAGATTTCCAGAAGAAATTTGATAAGGTGCGCCATCAAAGAAAAGAAGCTCATGGTGTAAGGGGTTGCGTATTGGCATGTTTAGGCAATTGGCTGACTAACAGGAAGCAGGAGGTAATTGTAAATGGGTCTTTTCGGTTTGGTAAGATGTAATGAGTCGTGTTCCGTGGGGATCAGTGCTGAGATTTATACTGTTTACTGTATAAATGACTGCAGTACTGGGACTGAAGGTATAGTTGCCAAATTTGTGATGATCTAAAGATAGGTTGGAAAGTAAGTTGTGAACAGGACTCAAGAACACAATTTCCATTATATACTGATAGACTAAATGAAATGGCATTGTTGTGCAAATGGAGTGTAATATAGAAAAATGAGGAGTTATCCATTTTGGCATAAAAAATTAAAAAGCTTATTATCTAAATGGTGAGACATTGCAGAGCTCTGATTGATGTAGGGATATGAATGTCTTTGGAGCTATCTCACTGAAACAGTGGTAGAAGCAGAGTCCTTGAATATTTTTAAGGCAGAAGTAGATGTTAAGCAAGGTGTTGAAAGGTTAAAAGTAGTAGGCAAGAATGTGGATTTGAGGTTACAGACAGATCAGCCAAGATCTTATTGAATGGGGGAGCAGATTCAAGGGGCTGAATGGGTCTACTACTGTTCTAATTTATACGTTTGTACATAACCCCTTAAAATAAAAGACAACATCCCATTTGCCTTCCAAATGACTTGCTGTACCTGCATACTATTTTTCATGATTCATGCACAGGGTCACTCAGATCCCTCTCTACTACAGCATTCTGTCATCTCTCTCCATTGAATAATGTTATGCTTTTCTGTTATTCCTGCAAAAATTGACCTCATGTTTTCCTACCTTATAGTCCACTTGCCAAAAAATTTCCCATTTACTTAATGTATCTATATCCCTTTGCAGACTCTTCGTATCCTCCTCACAGCTTGCCACAGCTTTGTCTCGCCAGCAAATTTGGTTACAATATTTAGTCCCTTCATCGAATCATAAATGTAGATTGTAAGTAGTTAAGGCCCCAGCACTGATCCCTGTGGTACTCCATTCATTACAGTTTAATATCCTGAAAATTACCTATTTTTTCCCAAATCTCTCTTTCCTGTTAGTTATCCAGTCTTCTCTCCATACTCCTGTCTCATCCCCAACACCATAAGCTCTTATCTTGTGTAGCCTTTCATGTGATACTTTATTAAATACCCTTGGAAAATCCAAATAAGGCAACTACTAATTCTTCCTTGTCCACCCTGCTTGTTATATCCCCAATGAACTTGAATAAATTTGACAAACACTATTTACCTTTCACAAGACCATGTTGACTCTGCCTGAATGTGTTATGTTTTGTTTTAATATCCTGCTATTACCTCTTTAAGAATGGATTCTAGGATGATCCAGTAATAGATATTAGGTTGACTGGCCTATAGTTTTTTGCTTTCTACCTCCCTTCATGAATAAAGGTGTTACGTTTGTGGTGTTGCAAATAGCTGGGAGCTTTCCATCATCAAAGGAATTTTGGAAGGTTTGCATCCACTATTTCTGCAGCCATTTCTTTTATAACTCTCAGAAGTAAGGTAGAAGGTCCAGTCGACTTTTTCACCTGAGTTGGTTAGTTTTCAATTGGTATTTCCTTTACCTTTTTTTTCAGACAACTGTGATTGTTTTCATATCCTCCCTTTTTTCCATTGGTTTTCTATGATTCCTGGGATGCATTTTGTGTTTTCGATTTTCACAGTGAATCCATCAACATTGTCAAACATATTTCTCCTCCAGTGAAATGTTTGTGGTTTCCTGTTGACAAAGCAATCATTAGCAGAATAATTATTTGGTACTGTCATTCTATATGTGAAAAAAGTCACCTTAATGGACAGATTTATTGCTCATTGCAAGGCTTCTTATTATGCACTTATTCTTTTAAACATAGAAAGCTCACTGATGAGATACATGAGCGACGATAAGATCCCTATCATTCAAGAGGAGTATTTATCTAAAAGAGACACTGGCAAGCGATCCAGAAAGAAAAGTGACAAGTTAAGCAGTCCGAACCATCCCATCAGCCATTATGCACTGCCAACACCAGTACACCTCGATGCTGTTCGACAGGACTCTCTGAGTACACCTCTGCCAGAAAACAACACCATCACCCTGTATCATGTAAGTAAATTATAGCTTTACCTTTCTCTTGAATAATGCCTGAATCAATATGAATGAAGTCTGCATTGAATAGTTCCACTGTTCACTCAGATATGCTTTATTCTCATGTATCAAAAACAGACAGAACTGGACCTAGTTTCAGTAACCATTGTTTTCTTTGAAAATTTTCCATGCTAACATAAATTCTAAAATCATCATTTTTGATTAATGCAGGCAGGCAAAAGTCATGAAATTGTCTCTGGTGCCAAAGGTTGTATTCATAAATCACAATCAAATATGATCCCGAAAGCAATTCAAGCCAATATATTGGAGAGGGATTTACAAATTAATTTAAGATGGTGACATTAATTCAGTCTAAAATAATAAATAGCTTAAAGATTGTATCAGTCTATTTTAGCTATTATCAGTCATTGGATGTCATATGATTGAGGGTCTTTGGTGGTGTGACATAGGACAAAGAGTGTTGTGGCTGATTGTAATTTTATTAACCAAGACATACAACATAATGTGACAAAGCAACATCTTGTTTTCATGTAGCACCTTTAAAGGAGTAAAATGTCCAAAGACACTTCACAGGAATGTGCTAAGCAAAATTGGAGACTGAGCCACAAAAGTAGATTTAAGGCAGATGAATGGCAATTTATCCAAAAAGAAAGTTGGGATTTAAGGAGCTCTTAATGGGAAAAGAGCATGAGATGTACGAGCAGAAATGAACCATTTTTGCCCACTGTGTCTGCTGCACCATTCAATGAGATCATGACTCATCTGATAATCCTCAACTGTGGTAAAGAATCCCACAAATTCACGCCAGTCTGAGAGTAGAAATTCCTCCTTATCTATGAGCTGAATGAGATGATCATTTACAGGTGGTTCTCTGAAAACGCGATAGTTGTGTTCTTGCATGACCTTGCACTATAGAAAATCACGCTACAGAAAATCACCATAGATAATTGGGTTATAGGGAAATCACTATATCTGTACAGCAGAAAATTTGTGTTATCCTAACAACGTTCACTATTTATCAATCACGTTACAGCCAATTCGCATTAATGAAACACACATTATAGCAGAACTACCTGTGTTCTGAGATTATGCTGTCTGCTTCTGGACTGTCCCAAAGGGAAAACAATCTCTTTGCACTTCCCTTTTCAAGCCTTCTGTGAATCTTGTATGTTTCGATAAGGTTGCCTCTCTCTTTTCTAAACTCCAACGTAGAATGTTGGAGGCAAACATGCATCCAGGAATGCATTAAAATAGAGTTAAAAAGGCATGCATGAGGGTTTTCAGAACAGATGAAATGGGCAGCCGTAGTGATGGTACCAGTATGCAGTATTATACTTAGTTATACAAGGCATTTGTGAGACCACACCTTGAATACTGTGTGTACTTTTGGTCTCTTTATTTAGGGAAGGATGTAAATGTGATAGAGGAAGTTTATTAGATTGCTATTTGCAATTAGTGGGTTATTTTGTGAGGAAAGATTGACATGCTGGACTTGTTTCTACTGGAGTTAGAGGGTGAGGGGTGATTTGATTGAAGTGTGTAAGATCCTGAATGGTTTTGACAAGATGGACATGAAATTGATGTTTACTCTTGTGGGAGAGTTCAGAACTAGGAGATACTGTTTTGAAATTAACGGGTGCTCTTGTAGGCTGGGGAGGGGTAGGTATTTTTCTCTTAAAGAATTGATCTACTTGGAACACTGCCTCAAAAGACAGTGAAGGAGAGTATATCACGAAGGGTAGAAAATTGGATAACTAACATGAAACAAAGAGAGTCAGGATAAATGAGATAACAAGGTGTAGAGCTGAATGAACACAGCAGGCCAAGCAGCATCAGAGGAGCAGGAAGGCTGACGTTTCAGACCTAGACCCTTCTTCAGAAATGGGGGAGGGGAAGGGGTTTCTGAAATAAATAGGGAGAGAGGGGGAGGTAGATAGAAGATGGATAAAAGAGAAGATAGGTGGAGAGGAGACAGACAGGTCAAAGAGGCAGGGATGAAGCCAGTAAAGGTGAGTGTAGGTGGGGAGTTAGGGAGGAGATAGGTCAGTCCAGGGAGGACAGACAGGACAAGGGGGCGGGATGAGGTTAGTAGGTAGGAGATGGGGGTGCAGCTTGAGGTGGGAGGAGGGGATAGTGGGAGGAAGGACAGGTTAGGGAGGCAGGGACGAGCTGGGCTGGTTTTGGGATGCGGTAGGGGGAGGGGAGATTTTGAAGCTTGTGAAATCCACATTGATACCATTGGGCTGCAGGGTTCCCAAGCGGAATATGAGTTGCTGTTCCTGCAACCTTCGGGTGGCATCGTTGTGGCACTGCAGGAGGCCCAGGATGGACATGTCATCTGAGGAATGGGAGGGGGAGTTGAAATGGTTCGCAACTGGGAGGTGCCGTTGTTTAGTGAGAACCAAGCGTAGGTGTTCTGCAAAGCGGTCCCCAAGCCTCCGCTTGGTTTCCCCGATGTAGAGGAGGCCACAACGGGAACAGCGGATGCAGTATACCACATTAGCAGACTTGCAGGTGAACATCTGCTTGATGTGGAAAGTCTTGGGGCCTAAGATGGGGGTGAGGGGAGTGGTGTGGGGGCAGGTGTAGCACTTCCTGCGGTTGCAGGGAAAAGTGCCGGTGTGGTGGGGCTGGAGGGGAGTGTGGAGCGGACAAGGGAGTCACGGAGAGAGTGGTCCCTCCGGAAAGCCGATAAGGGTGGGAGGGAAAAATGTCTTTGATGGTGGGGTCAGATTGCAGATGGCGGAAGTGTCGGAGGATGATGCGTTGGATCCGGAGGTTGGTGGGGTGGTACGTGAGGACGAGGGGGATTCTGTTTTGGTTGTTATTGCGGGGAAGGGGTGTGAGGGATGAGTTGCAGGAAATGCGGGAGACACAGTCGAGGGCGTTCTCAACCACTGAGGGGGTGTGGATGTTGCGGTCCTTGAAAAACGAGGACATATGAGATGTACGGGAGTGGAATGCCTCATCCTGGGAGCAGATGCGGCGGAGTCGAAGGAACTGGGAATAGGGGACGGTATTTTTGCAGGAAGGTGGGTGGGAGGAGGAGTATTCTAGGTAGCTGTGGGAGTCGGTGGGCTTGAAACGGATATCGGTTTCTATGTGGTTGCCAGAGATGGAAACAGAGAGGTCCAGGAAGGAGAGAGAGGTATTAGAGATGGCCCCAGTGAACTTAAGGTTGAGGTGGAAGGTGTGAGTGAAGTGGATGAACTGTTCGAGCTCCTCGTGGGAGCACGAGACGGCGCTGATACAGTCATCAATGTAACAGAGAAAGAGGTGGGGTTCATTCAGTATCCATTTCAAGCCCACCGACTCCCACAGCTACCTAGAATACACCTCCTCCCACCCACCTTCCTGCGAAAATGCCATCCCCTATTCCCAATTCCTCCCTAACTCCCCACCTACACTCACCTTTACTGACTCCATCCCTGCCTCTTTGACCTGTCTGTCTCCTCTCCACCTATCTTCTCTTTTATCCATCTTCTATCTACCTCCCCCTCTCTCCCTATTTATTTCAGAACCCCCTTCCCCTCCCCCATTTCTGAAGAAGGGTCTAGGCCCGAAACGTCAGCCTTCCTGCTCCTCTGATGCTGCTTGGCCTGCTGTGTTCATCCAGCTCTACACCTTGTTATCTCAGATTCTCCAGCATCTGCAGTTCGTACTATGTCAGGATAAATGAGTCATTTGAGTCAAATGAGGATTGGTCAACAGTAACAGGGGAGATCAGTGCTAGGGATTCAAAATGCTTCTTCTTTACTGTGAATGTTCAGTCCCTGTACACATCCACACCTCTGAAGGACAGCCTACAGGCCCTCAGCTTTTTGCTATCCAACAGACCCATCCAGTTCCCCCCCACCACCCCACCAATACCTCCTCCACCTCGCTGAACTAGTTCTCACCCTCAATAACTTTTCCTTCAATTCTTCCCACTTTCCCCAAATCCAGGGGGTGGCCATGGGCACTCGCATGGGCCCCAGATACGCCTGCCTGTTTGTTGGTTATGTCAAACAGTTCCTCTTCAGTATGTACACCGGTAATGTTCCTCAACTCTTCCACTGTTACAACAATAACTGTATCAGTGCTGTATCCTGCACCCAGGCTGCACTGGAGCAGTTCATCCACTTCGCTAACAACTTCCACCCTGCTCGCAAATTCACTTGGTCTGTCTCAGACACCTGCCTCCCCTTTCTTGATCTCTCTATTTCCATTTCTGGCGACAGTTTACAGACCGATATTTACCATAAACCCACAGACTCCCATAGCTACCCAGACTACACCTCCTCCTACTCCAAATCCTGCAAAAACTCCATCCCATTTTCCTAATTCCTCCATCGCCGTCGCATCTGCTCTGACAAGGAGATGTTCCACTCCCAAGCATCCCAGTTGTCTGCCTTTTTCAAACAACGCTCTTTTCCCCCTTCTGTCATCCAAACAGCCCTCCACTGCCCCTCCTCCATTCCCCACTCCACAGTTCTTAACCACCAACCCCCTCCAAACATAATAAAGATTGGGTCCCCCCTTGTCCTCACTTTCCAATCCACTGCATCCAATGTATCAGTCTCAAACACTTCCACCAACTCCAATTAGACCCCACCACCCGGAACATCTCCATTCCCCACCCCTCTCTGCCTTCCGCAAGGACCATTCCCTTCGCCACTCCTTAGTTCACGCCACACACCCCACCAACCAATCCAACCCACCGGTACCTTTCCATGTTACTGTAAAATATGCAACACCTGCTCACATACCACCTCCCTCACCTCCATCCAGGGCCCTAAACAGTCCTTCCAAGTGAGACAGAGCTTCACCTGCATCTCTTCCAACCGAGTCTATTGCATCCGGTACTCCCGATGTGGTCTTCTCTACATTGGTGAGACCAAACGTAGACTAGGTGACCATTTTGATGACCATCTCCGCCTGGCCCATAACGGCCAGCCTGACCTCCCGGTCACTGCCCATTTTAACTCCCCACCCCACTCCTCCTCCAACACATCTGTCCTCGGCCTCCTCCAGTGTCGCAGCGAGTCAAAATGCAAATTTGAAGAACAACACCTTATCTTCGATCTGGGCACCCTACAGCCTGGAGGACTGAACATTGAGTTCTCCAATTTTAAATAACCTTCCCAACCACCCCACTTCTCTACTTTCAGCTCCCCCCCACCCCTCTACCACCACCACCGCACTTCCATTTCACCTCCTGACCCTCCCTTCCAGCCACCAACTGGATTCATCCCTCCCATCAACCAACCAGGTTGTGCCTACCACCAGTGTCCACCTATCACCACCATTCTGCATCCACGCCTTCTCCTCCACCCTTTATCTGCAGTTCCTCCTATCCCTACATACAGTCCTGAAGAAGGGTAATACCCAAAATGTTGACTGCTCCTTTCCTCCAGATGCTGCCTGGCCTGGTGTGTTTTTCCAGACTCCTGTTTGACTACCTCGTATGGTAGCTAAATTTACTGATGACGCAAAAGTAAGTACAAAACAAGTGGAAATGGCACAAAGAATCTGCAAAGAATCAGACGAGCAGAAATTTGCCAGGTGGAGAACTATGTGTGAAACTGTAAGTTTTCTACTTAGAAAGTTAGAACAGAATGACAAGAATATTATTTAAATGGAAAGAAACTATAGAATGCTACAATAGAAAGGATTCACAAAATGTTAGTCTGTAGTTATGCAGCATGTAGTTAAAACACCTTCTGAATTCATGACCACTAATACCCAGCACATACATTGGAACACCACCATCTTCTACTTTCTCTCCAAATCGCTCACCAGACTGACCTGGAAATATTTTGCTATTCATTCACCTTCACTGGATCAAAATCCTGGAACTCTATCCTGAACAGCACTGCTGGTGTACCTACACCAAACTGGGAGCTGTAGTTCAAGAAAGCAGCTCACCACCACCTTCTAAAGTGTAATTAAGGATAGGTAATAAATGCTGACCCAGCCGGCAATGCCCACATCTCTGAATGAATGAATTCTATTTTAAGCAACTGAAGAGGGTACCCTGTACCTTTCTCATTCTTGGTTAACTCAATATCGTTACAATTATGTATGTCTTTCTTTACACTTTGACGTGTCTGGTTGATACTCCTTAACTATAAAACTTAATAAAAGAAATTACTTTATTCAGAGCTCTATCAAACAAAGGAGGCTTCAGGCCATTCCACATCCAACAAGCAACTCTGAGAACTTTGCTCATACTTTGAAAGCTGTGACAAATTCTAGGAGATCAGCAAAGACAGCCCACACCGATGTAAAATAATCAATGGCATTCCAAATAATACAAACCACAACATTCTTAAGAAAAAGTAATGTCATCCTATCTTCCAATATTAACAGATCTTTCAAAAACTTGCAAAAACTAAAGATGCCTCATTACCAGAAACTGATCACTTGTTTTGCAGACCATATTCTTCAATAAAACTCGATATTCAAATAATCTGTCCATAAGGGTTTGACTTTTTTTTAATGCACTCATGGGATGAGGGCGTCATTGACCAGGCAGCATTTATTGTCCATCCCTAATTGCCCAGAGGGCAGTTTAGAGTCAACCACATTGCTGTAGGTCTAGAATCACAGGTAGGCCAGACCAGGTAAGGATGGCATTTCCTACCCTGAAGGACATTAGTGAACCAGATGGGTTTTTCCTGACAATCGACAATGGGTTCAAGGTCATCATCAGACTCTTAATTCCAGATTTCTTTTTATTGAATTCAAATTCCACCATCTGCCTTGCTGGGATTTGAACCTGCGTCCCCAGAACAACACCTTCATCCTGGAATCAACCTATTGATTTTTTTTTTCTGAAGAAGGGTCTAGACCCAAAACGTCAGCTTTCCTGCTCCTCTGATGCTGCTTGGCCTGCTGTGTTCATCCAGCTCCACACCTTGTTATGCCCAGAACATTATCTGGGTCTCTGGATTAACAGTCCGGTGATGATACTACTAGGCCATTGCCTCCCGAATATATTGTTAAGAGAATAACCTTCAGTGGCAGCTGTAAGGCAAATGGAAACTTGGCTTTTATTTCAAGGGGGATGGTATATAAAAGTTAGTGAAACCTTACGCCAAAACTACTATGTACAGAGTTAGTCTCCTTCTGTGAGATGGATATACTTGCGTTGGAAACAAATAAAAAAAGGTTCAATAGGTTGATTCCAGGATGGAGGTGTTGTTTTATGAGGACTGTTCAGTTTATGCCTATATTTATTGGAATTTAGAAAACTGAAGGATAATCTTATTGAACATAGATTTCTGAGTGGATGTGACATGGTAGATGCCAACAGGATGTTTCCCCACGTTGTGCGCTTTAGAAGTAGGCAGCACAGTTTTAAAATAAGAAGTTTCCCATTTAAAATGGAGCTGAGGAGATTTTCTTTTTCTCTCAGTTGTTCAGTTTTCAGAGATCAAAGGAAGCTGGGTCATTGAATAGATTCAAGATTCAGTTAATCAGATTTTGATCTTCTACTCTTATGATTTCTACCACCTAGAAGGACAAGCTCTAGATACACGGGAACACTACAACCTGAAAGTTAGTTTGAAGAAGGTGGAGGAGTAGCAGCACTGCGTTCAAGCTCCTGAACACGTTCGTTTCATCTGTCCTTCTTTCCTTTCCTTCCTTTCCTTCCTTTCCTCCTTCCTTCCTTTCTTTCCTTCCTTCCTTTCCTCCTCCTTTTCTTCCTTTCCCCCTTTTGTTCCTTTTGCTTTTGCCTTTTGTTTCCCTTTCCTTCAAACTCTTCTGGTGCCTGAGCATGTTCCAGGACCCAGTTGGGGCCCCGGTAGTTACAGAATCTATGGCAGCAGTAACAAGCACTCAGCTCCTCCTGAGGATCCAGACCTGTGGGTTGGAGATAATACTTAAATTCTGGGTGTTTCTCACTCCTTTTGGCTTTGTTTCCTTTATTTCTGCTGGGTTTATTTATTCCGGTTTTGTAATCAAGTGTGTAACCAGGCTGTTGCCGGAGAATAGTGACTTTGCACACTTTTCACTTTACTCCTGTATTCCTGTACTTGAATCCATGTGGCAATAATTCTAATTCCAATTCTAATCCACAAAACCATCATGACTTGGAAAGATACAGCTGTCCTTTCGCTGGGGTTGGGTCAAAATCTTGGAACTCATTCCCTAAAAGCACTGTGGGTCTGCGTGCAGCAAACAAACTGCAACAGTTCAAGAAGGTAGCTCGCCACCATTTTCTCGAGGGCAATTAGGGATGGGCAATTAAATGCTAGCCCAGCCAGCAATACCCAAATCCCATAAATGCATTAAAAAAGCAAGTCGTGGGTCAGGCAGGAAAGTGGAGTTAAGACCACAATCAGATCAGCCATGTTCTTATTGGATGCCAGAGAAGATCTGAGGATGGAAAAGGCCTATTACTGCTTCCATTTCTTATGCTGTTATGAAGAAAGGTTTACACACTGTCTGAGGCTCAATTATATTTCTGTTCCTTGCATCTGCTCACAGCACAGGTTCATCTTAGTAATTTAGCAGTCAGCTTGAATTAGTGTGCAATTGTGGAGATTAATGAATTGCAATCATTAGTAAGGAAAATAAAATTGTTGGAAGACATTTCTGATCAGTTAATACATTTGAGATCTAAATGTGCTATTGCACTGAGGGAATCTGTAGCTGGAATGAGTGATTAAATGGGTACTGTGGTAGATTAGAAATCCTTGAACTTCAGTCTCGCCTCATATTGTGCTTTAATTTGTTCTGAATCACTGGTTGCATCTTCAGTATTAAAACTGCTGCATGATTCACTGTAGCCTTATGTCAACAACTTATGCTGTTTCGTTCCCTGGTTGACCTTTGCTGATGGACCAAATCAGCCAAAACACCGATAGATTTTGATTATTTAAAGGATAGGTAGAACATATAAACTGCAGTTATGTTCTATTGAGTGCCCATGTTATTTGTTCCTGCTGGCTCATTCTTTCTTCATCTATTATTAATGCTGAGAGCCATTGCATTACACTGTGCTAAGATAAATTATAGAATTAAGGAGCGCAAACATGATTTAGGCAGTGAGACCATATTGACTTATATTATAATTTTGCCACTAAACTTGTTGGGAACATCTAGTGGCTGATATTCCTAATTTTGCATCAGAACTTGGAACTACAAGACTAGCTGAAATAGCTTTATGTGATCATAATCTCAACCAGAAATTGCAGTTCACCATGTCACTTCATTAATTGTTTATTACAACAGTGAAAACAACCACACCTTGGCCTATCGTACTTATTCTGGTCTTTAAATCTTTCCTTTCTTCCGCTCCTGAAATAAACTAACAATACTGGATCTGCATCTCAAAATTACAATAGCATAAAAATGTTGAGGAACATAATGTTAAGCAACTAATTGGTGCAGTGTATTAGTGTATAATCATAGAATCCCTACAGTGTGGAAGCAGGTCATTTGGCCCCTTCAATCCACACTGCCTGTCTGAAGAGCATCCTCTGCATTTCCAATGGCTAATCCACTTAGCCTGTACATCCCTGTACAGTATGGGCAATTTCACATGGTCAGTCCACCTCACCTGCACATCTCTGGACTGTAGAAAGAAACCAGAGCACCTAGAGGAAGCCCACACAGACAGTTGCTTAAGGGTGGAGTTGAACCCAGTCCCTGACACTATGAGGCAGCAATGATAACCACTAGGCCACCATGCCACCCCAATCCTTCCATTTGTTTTGTTCTGTGTCATCAGGATGAGGATAGAGACAGAATGAATAGTGCTCCCAAATTCTGAATGCATTAACTTCAAAGATCACCGTGCGAATGGAATGTGTTCTAGGTAATAAGTGACAATAACACAAACACAAACCATGATGCCCTTAGAAGCAAAACATAAAGAAAACCTTTTAGACACAGAAAATACTTAGGGTCTGGAATGCTTGGGATGATGTTAAAGGCAGGATCAATTGATGTATTCATAGGGGAGTTGGGTTTTTATTTAAAAAGCAATAATATGCAGGATTATGGGGAGAAGGCTGGTGAATGGTAATAAGTGAAATGCTCATATGGAACACAGATGCAGACATGATGGGCTGAATGGCATCATTCTATGTTGTAACAATGCTGTGATATTTACCTAGCTAGCCAAATGTCCTAATGCATATTATGACTTTATCATTTGTGTTTATCAGTACATTTTCCTCCCTGAATAAATGTAACAGTCAACTGGACGTAGATGGTTTTCTTTCAGTTGGTTCCTTGAATAGTATGTTATGTTGCCTACCCACTGCCAAGGTTAAGGACATCAGTTTATGGCTGGAGAAAAACTATGAGGAGGAAATGCAGAATCCATTTGTTGTTGAAGAGATAAAAACTGATCATATGGGAGAACTAGGAATGAGGTTCTGCTGAGGTAGTTTGAGGAGTTAGGAATTAAAAAGACAACCTGTAAAATAAAAGTCTCAGAATTAGTATCTCAGCCATATGCAAATAGTCCAAATAGACAGATTAGAGATTTAAATATGTGGCTGATGGAGTGGTGTGGGAGGGAATCAATTTATTTGCCATGTGGACCAATTTTGGGGAAGGAACTGTTCTGTTGTGGCAGACGTCTCTTTAACTTGAAAAAGACATAGGAAGTGGTGGAGAAACTCCATAGGATTGGCGCCATCTGTGGAGAAAGAAAGAATTGTGGATGTTGGAAATCAGAAGCAAAAACAGAAATTGCTGGAATATCTCAACAGGTCTGGCAGCATTTGTGGAGAGAAATCAGGGTTAACGTTTCAGATCAAGTAACCCTCCTTCAGAACCCAGGAGTCATATTAGACTCAAAATATTGGGACAGATTTTACACTGACCAGATAGACCTTATTCCAGTGTAGATGGGAGCTGCACATGAGGATGCTGAGGAATCCCCAACATAGCAGGCTCAGAGGAATTGCAGGAAAATTGAATTTTCCACTGGGGAATCCTTTTTGCTTGGGAGCATCCAAAAGTCTCCACAGAAATCGGAGGGTTCATATGGTTCTAATGAAATTAAGTAGTTTTTGAATGAGTCTAAATCCTGAGTAACTGTTTAAGTGACCCCATATATACCTCACCACCATTCCAAGGCTCATTACATCCTCCGAGACCCCGACCTGACACCCTCTGAAGCTGACACCCATTGCCCCAGCACTTTAAAAACCCCAGGGAACAGAGAATTGCACCCTGGGACTCGATGACGCCAACACCCCATCTCTCCCTCCACTCTCTTTCCTGCACCCATCTTCCCACCCCCCTCCAGACCTGGCTTCTCCACCCCACCCTGATCTCACCTAAGCACTTGCGAGCTTGCAAACACTGGCACCCCATCCTTGCCCGAACTGGCACACTGCTTACCTGGGACCCTACCCACCTAGCACCCTACACCCTACTCATCTGGCATCCTACCACCTCGCACCCTACTCCCTCCCCATCTTACATACAATCTATCAAGCACCCTAACCTCACCTTTTATCCTTTC
The DNA here is from genome assembly GCF_021869965.1 of Rhincodon typus. Taxonomy (NCBI): domain Eukaryota; kingdom Metazoa; phylum Chordata; class Chondrichthyes; order Orectolobiformes; family Rhincodontidae; genus Rhincodon; species Rhincodon typus. Next base: position 58,620,251 of record NC_063342.1, on the reverse strand, counting down.
CCTTTGACAGCAGCTATTATAGTGGCTATCGGTACCTGTAAATGTCAGAATACAGTGGCTGACTACGGTAGAAGGGGGCGAAGACTGTTTGGTTTGCCTTCCTTAGACCATGCAACAACTGGTCTGATGGAAGTATGCCTTTGTGTTTCTGAGGGAGACCTGAGCAGAATCTGAGCTTCATAACAAAGGGCCAGAGTGGCAACCTGCATGAGATTATGACTCCCTGCGAAATCTGTTTCTCATTCCACATACACTGCCAAACCTGTCGAGATTCTCCTGCCCTTTCTGTTTTTATTTCAGATCTCCAGCAACCTCAGTGCTTCACTTTTATCCGCTTAACCTAGCTGGGAAGAAGGTTCAGGCCAATAATTAGGATATTATCAATTTCTGTCCAGTAAGGAGGAAGGAGGGCTCAGATTAGGGCAAATTTGAAGCGTGGTTGAAAGGAAATCGAGGTTGGGAACGAAATATCCCAAGGACTTGACTTTCAGATAAAATGGCAAGATGGAAAAAAAAAATTGGGGTACATGGTTCTGTTGACTTTTTAAACATTTGAACGAAGTTTTCAGTACATTGTGAGAGAAAATGGATGTGGTCTTGTATCTACATTCATACTGTATTGTGACAGTAGGATATTGCATCAGTAAGGTGTAAAATATTTTGTGTTTCTTCATAAGGGAGAAACCCCACAAGCCAACTTCTTTCCCGTAATTCATAAGGATCCATGTAACTCATGGCTAACACTGGGAATGTTATGCTCACTCTGAGGCTTCCAGATTTACTCATGGGAATTTTGAAATTTACCTTTATGTTGATGTTTGCTTTGAACATCGAATGGGCTTATTGACTGATGCAAACAGGATTTAGCCAACACGTTATTTTTCATTCAGATACGTTTTTAGAATTGATGTTGATGCTTTTTGAACTCTGGACGCCCTGCGTATGTGATGAATGCCTGGGTTCCTGAGCCACCCACCAAAATAGGTTGGTGGGAAACATCTCAATTGACTCAGTCATTCACTCAGGAATGACTGGCATCTCTGTGATCTCAGCAGTGCAATCATGGGCAGTAGTCCCACTGCTGAGACCACCTCAATTTCTAAGTGTCAGGAGCCTACCACAAAGCTAAGTCTCAGGATCTCGCAATGGGAGAGGAGGGGAGATCCCTGGGTGGGGACCATATTGGGAAGACAGCAGTGGGAAATGGGGCAACAACTGGATGCCCCAATTGTGAAAGGGAGCCAATGATTGAGGAACAAAGCTCCACTTTCCCACCTGTGCCCCAAGCAGGCTTATCTGCTGGATGTATCTTCACATCCCTCAGCCTGACCTTCTTCCATTGGCCTCAGGCACCAGCTGTAATGTGGCCAACAATTGGACACTCAGGGGCCTTCATTACAGTGAGCAGGGCAGCCCAGGACTTCCCTTTTTCTGTAAAAGCTCTGACACAACTGGTGTGGTGGAAAACCCTCCAGCGGCAGCTCATTAAATTCTGCTCCTGATGTTTAGAACCTTTCTTTTGGAAGCAGACCTTTGCATTACAGGACGTTTTTTTGAGGCACTACAGAGCACTCCTATAGTAACAGTTCAAGTATCTAAGCTGTGCAGATAATATTCCTTCCTATGCTTCCTTTAATTAATGTTAAAAGTAAGCTTTCTTGTCTCTGGGTAACTAAGCAAAATGAACATCATTGTAAGAGAGTGGGCTATTCTATAAATCTCATACTTAAGTGTTCGCCAAAATCAATCCTATTTTTTAGGACTGATACTGAAGAAACGAAAATAGAGTAAAATTAATTCTTCATTAACTTTGAAGCAAGGGCATTCAAATATTTAAAAATAATAAATCTCTTTAGGCAATGTAATAAAACTGTCTGGACTTTAATTTGTATCTTTTTCTCTGGAGTAATAGTTACCAATTTAACTTTCTAAAAGAACTCCTCTTGGTCTTTTGGGCTCTACATTTATTTTGCTGTAACCTATTTCTTCCAAGTTAAGTTGTAAAATGATAGCAACAAATTATAATTAGCATTAAAAATCCGAGTTTGGACAAAGATTTTTTTGCTTCCCCAGTTGTGATAATAACCGAAAACAGTAAGATTTTAATAAAGATAGGTACCAGGGAGTACTTTTAAGCCTGGAGTTGGCGAGGTTTCAGCAGGTCTGTCGATTGGCCTATGGACAGAATCTCACCATGCTTTCGAGGAGCCCAGTGTACTGATGAGCATTTTGAGCAAGTGTAACTCATTTTAATCCTTGTCCACTGCAAAAGCCTCATCCCTCAAAGTCAGGCATAAAGAAATCCCAGGAAGCGGATTTCACACGGGGAAATTTACACCCTGTACAAGTCTATTTTAGATTTTTTTTTTATGTATACACCATTGTACATGAATTATTGACTTTTGCTGTGTCATTTTCTGTTTTATTCACTGATAGGTTTCATTATTCCTGGCCGCTGTAGGTTTTGATAACATACTTAGTGCTTTAAGACATCTTCAAATGTTGTGAAGCTTAGAATATAAATGCAAACTCTTCTTATTTTGCCTCAAGTCATTTTCAAGTGACACCTAACCACAGAAACAATGGGTGTTCATCCACAAACAAGGGTGTTATAGTCACTTGGCAACAATTCATGGTCCCATCAGGAGAAGAATCATCTGATGGATGGTGTTTTGGAGAACAGAACTATCTTCTGGACTCATAGCTACTGGTCATCCTGTAAAATCTCTTAATTATATAAGTTCACCTTGTTTTCTGACCATATCAACTATTTGCAGTTCCTTGGCCAGCCCATTCACCTTCAAAGTACGAATACTTCAGTTCTGATTTTTGCCAGTATGGAGAGCATCTCTGTTTTGGCAGAGATACTGGAAGAAGTTGGAATTCCAAGATCTACCCTCAACCCAGAATTTCTCACTCTCATGGGGCAGGAACAGCATTGTGGGTATGTCCTGGTTCATGGATTCGCGGTTCCCAGAGTCAGCTGGCCATTCAGATATCTAGCTGCCTCCACTAAAATTAGATGTTGATGCCCCTGATGTTTGGAACCCTGAGAATGGAGATTAGAACAGATAATAGCAGGTTTGTTCTCAGTGCATTTCATTTTGGACAGCTAGGGTATGCTTTTGGAGAGCTGAGGTATCCTTGCGGATATGGTCCCAGGTCACCTTGGGGGTTCAGGATCAAGGCTCCTTTTAGAGAAGTCAAGATGCCCTCTGCAATTGAGGGGAATATTGTGGGAAAAAAAGGTGCACAAACCACTTGAAAGTGCCCAACCTGTCAAGACCTTTCAAGAAGTATCAAGATTTGTCATTAAGTGTCAAAATGTGTTTTAAAAAATGAAAGAAGCTCATGCAACAGACTGAGGGACAGTTACCAGTTAATCACCTGAAGCCTGAATAGGGCCTTAATAGGTATTAATTACTGTTGAAGCTTGAGCTCAGCCCTATTTAAGAGAGGGCCTGTTGAAAGCACATAATCAGGAAGCTTCACACAGTCAGGAAGGAGGGATCACATCCAGGGTGAGACACAGCCCAAGTAAATGTATAGTTTGGGTAATCTGGAGACAGTGTGGGAAATCAGTTCAAAGGGCAAGAAGTGCTCTTTGCTTTATCAGCTCATAATTTGGAAGTTTTTATTTAAACAGGATAAATTGAAGCTCAGGATCAGAGGTCCAGCACAACAGAGTGACATCACTGGTAAACCATAAGTTAATTGGTTGCTGATAGCTACTAATTTGATTATCTAGTATAGCTTACTTTCAGATTCAGGGTAATATGGGAAGTATTTACAGGCTAAACTAAAAGACCATAGTTTATTTTTTATAAATCGAATGAAGAACTAAATCAATAAGATAGAGAAGTAGAGCCAGACAATGTGTTGTACCTGCATGATGTGGGAGCTGGTGGATCCCATTGTGATTCATAGTGACCACATCTGTGGCAATTGCTTGAAGAACTCCGGCTCAGAGCTGACGTGCTAGAGCGTGAACTTCGAACACCGTGACTCATCAGGGAGGGGGAAGAGTTACCTGGACTCTGTGTTTCAGGAAGCTTCAGGAATCCCTTAGTTTAACTACCTTGAATTCATTAAGTGGTCAGGGGCAGGAGGGTGTGACTATGAGTGAGGCAGGAAGAAGGATCCAGGGGTTGGTGCTGGAGGAGCCTCAGCCCTTGAGCTTGTCTACCAGGTTTGAGATTCTAGCTCCCTGTGTGAATGAGAGTGGGAGGCTGTAGGGAGGACGGACAAACTGACCATAGCACCATGGTAGTGGGAGCCGTTCAAGAGGGGTAAGAAAAGAGAAATGTAGTTGTAATCGGGGATAGGCAGGGAAATAGACACGTTCTCAGTGGCCAGGATAGAGAGTCCCGAAGGCTGTGTTGCCTGTCTGGTGTCCGGGTTCAGGATATTTCATCTGGGCTGCATAGAGTGGGAGGGGAAAAATCCAGTTGTTGTGGGCTGTGTAGGTACCAATGATAAGTAGAAAGGGGAAAGAAGTTCTGCTGAGGGAATATGAGCAGATGAGGGCTAAATTTAAAAGAAGAGCCAAAATGGTAATAATCTCCAGAATACTACCTGAGCCACAACTGGATTGCCACAGGATCAACAAGATTAAGGAGGTAAACGCTTGGCTCAAAAAATTGATGTGAGAGAAACAGGTTTGAATTCACGGGACATTGGCACCAGTATGCGGGAAGGAGGAAGCTGTTCTGATGCAGTGGGCTCCACCTGAATCATACTGGGACCAGAGTCCTGGCTAATTGTATAACTACGGTTGTGGATAGGGCTTTAAACTAAATAGTGGGAAGGCAGGTTCAGTTGCATGCAAAATTATGGAAAATGTTAAAGGGGGGAAGGCTCAGCAGAGATTGTTAAAGTTTCCAACTTTAAAGTAATGGGACAGAGAGTATGGATAGCGTCAGGAATCTAAATCCAGGCACAAAAGAGGAGGGGACCACTCTGAAAAGGGTGCAGTCAACTTAAGACTGAGGGTGTTGTACTTAAGTACACACAGTATAGGAAGCAAGGTAAATGAGCTTGTAGTGCAGACTGAAATTGGTAGTTACAAAATTAGTTGGTATCACAGGCTCATGGCTGCAAGGGGATCAGAGCTGGGAACTAAATATCCAAGGATACACATGCTAGTGAAAGGACAGACAGGTGAGCAGAGTTGGGCGAATGGTCTAATTCTGCTCCTGTGTCTTCTGGTCTTGTGGTCTAAAGTGCTTTTCCCAATCAGGTGTATTCTGCAATACACAGAACTTCAAGTAATGGAACTGTATCTTTTTACTCCTATGTGCATGATACTTGTGAATATTCAATGAGTTGGGCTGGTAAGTGAAGGGGAGATAAGGCTGGTGGCCGGCAGTATGTATAAATTTGGCATAGATAATTGAAGGGCCATGGGAAGATGCATATAAAGGTTTCATAGATTGGAATGGATGGGGCATGGGAGCGAAGAAATGTTATATATTTTTCTCCTTTTGGAGAGATACATTAACCCTTTGGATCCAGTCTCAAGGCACCTTTGGTCTAGGTAAGGCACCCTTCATTGTTGCAAAAAAGCATGCTTATACATATAAAGTGCATAAGCTTATTGGGCCTGGCAAGGTTATCAAAGAACTATCCAAAAAAAGTGTGGAGTTAAAGAGCAGTGCTAGTCATTTCAACAGGCCAATGAGCGTAAATGCTTATTAAATTTGGGCTGCATCTCAGATTTCTCACACTTTCATTTTCACAATGGGTTTCCTATTGATGGACAGCTCCGACAGCTTTTTAAATGGAAATATTTGTTGACAGAAGGGGTTAAGCATTTAGCTGAAACTTTGTTTTTATATGGGATTAATTGAAGAAATGTTACGGTATGAATTTTTTTTTGTTATGGACAGCTTATTTTTATTAATGATATTATCAAAAGAGACAGACATTATGCTTCCTGAGGTTTGCTGTTGGTGGATACTAGGTGAGGTAGTATGGAGAGGGAAGGGCAAAGAGTAATTGCTGGGGTATTAGTTGCTATAGGGGCTATAAAGCACCATGGAAATGATTGAGACCATAACCTGCTACAAGGGCTGTAAAGGGCTATGGATGGGTAAATGGGAAACCTGTAGTACAGAAGGTATGAGGGGCTGAGTATCATAGTGTGGTGTGGATGAGGCTTGGGGAGTGTGTGGGTGTGGTAGGGGGCGTGTGAGCAGGAGAGATGTTTTAGGAAATAAATCTTTACTTGTCAATTTTGACCACAATATTTGAGCCCGGAGGCATGCTGTTAGTCCCTTACTGGGGTAGTCAAGCTTGACTCCCAATCAAGCTCCCGTACACTTGGACTGCAACTCAGTCGTGTAGATGCCATCTTTAAAAGGTGAAGCTGAGATTTCTCTTGTCTCTGTTCTCCTGAACAGTCCTTCATTTACGGCTTGCATACAATAAGAGATGTGTGGAAAGGAACACTGCTCCTGAAGGTAGCTTAACCTAATTCCATGGGGAACCTTGCAGTCTTTGACTGTGTTAAAGGTGCTCTACAAATGGAGTTGCTGTTGCTGTTGGGCCACATAGAAATGAAGGATATACTTATTTTCTTCTGTGCGTCAGAAGCCAGCAAATCACTGTGTTGTCTACACACAGGTACAGAGGACTTTGATGATCGCTGCTGTTTGTGCTTTTAACTGGGAAAGCTTTCAGCTCTCAAAGAGAGTCATCCTTCAAGTAGTAAAGTCATCAACTTGTCTCCCTGTAATCGTTGTGAATAACTGTTCCTCTTTATCCACAACACCAAAATTTCAATCTTTGAAGCACGACGTCCATAAAAGCTGACGCCTGCCAGATTTTGTGGTGCCCAAGGCTCACATTTTCACCACCTCAGAGATCATTAAATTTCTCCATTAAATTTTTCCCCTCTCGCCTTAAACTTATGCCCCCGAGTAGTTGATGTTTCCTCCTGGGAAAAAGACTCCACCTATTTATTCTATCCATGCCTCCCATAATTTTATACACTACTATCACGTCATCCCTCAGCCTCTGACGCTGTAGCAAAAACCGTCCAAGTTTGTTCAATCTCTTCTTCTTGCTCCAACACAGGCAACATCCTCATAAACCTCTTTTGCACTCTATCCAAAGCTTCCACATCCTTCTGAAAATGCACTGACAGAACCACACAATGCTTCAAATGTGGCCTAACTAAAGTCTTATACAACCGCAACATGACTTGTGGACATTGATATTCAACCGATGAAGGCAAGCATGTCATACACCTTCTTTACCACCTTATCTGCTTGTGTTGCCATTTTCAGGGAGCTACGGACTAGCATCCCAAGATCCCTCTGTATATCAAAGCTCCTCAGGGTCCTGCCATTTATTTATACTTTCCTCTTGCATTTGAGCTTCCAAAATGTATCACCTCACGATTGTCCAAATGATCTATATCCTGCGGTATATCCTGCCACGAGGGGACATGAGAAGTCTTTAGCAGGTAGGATCAAGGAAAACCCTAAAGCTTTGTATAGGTATGTCAGGAATAAAAGAATGACTAGAGTAAGATTGGGGCCGGTCAAGGACAGTAGTGGGAAGTTGTGTGTGGAGTCCGAAGAGATAGGAGAGGTGCTAAATGAATATTTTTCGTCAGTATTCACACAGGAAAAAGATAATGTAGTCGAGGAGAATACTGAGATACAGTCTATTAGACTAGACGGGATTGAGGTTCATAAGGAGGAGGTGTTGGCAATTCTGGAAGGTGTGAAAATAGATAAGTCCCCTGGGCCGGATGGGATTTATCCTAGGATTCTCTGGGAAGCTGGAGAGGAGATTGCAGAGCCTTTGGCTTTGATCTTTATGTCGTCATTGTCTTCAGGAATAGTGCCAGAAGACTGGAGATTAGCAAATGTTGTCCCCTTGTTCAAGAAAGGGAGTAGAGACAACCCTGGTAATTATAGACCAGTGAGCCTTACTTCGGTTGTGGGTAAAGTGTTGGAAAGGATTATAAGAGATAGGATTTATAATCATCTAGAAAGGAATAATTTGATTAGGGATAGTCAACACGGTTTTGTGAAGGGTAGGTCGTGCCTCACAAACCTTATTGAGTTCTTCGAGAAGGTGACCAAACAGGTGGATGAGGGTAAAGCGGTTGATGTGGTGTAAATGGATTTCAGTAAAGCATTTGATAAGGTTCCCCATGGTAGGCTATTGCAGAAAATATGGAGGCATGGGATTGAGGGTGATTTAGCGGTTTGGATCAGAAATTGGCGAGCTGTACGAAGACAGAGGGTGGTGGTTGATGGGAAATGTTCATCCTGGAGTTCAGTTACTAGTGGTGTACCTCAAGGATCTGTTTTGGGGCCACTGCTGTTTGTCATTTTTATAAATGACCTGGATGAGGGCGTAGAAGGATGGGTTAGTAAATTTGCGGATGACACCAAAGTCGGTGGAGTTGTGGATAGTGCGGAAGGATGTTGCAGGTTACAGAGGGACATAGATAAGCTGCAGAGCTGGGCTGAGAGGTGGCAAATGGAGTTTAATGCGGAAAAGTGTGAGGTGATTCACTTTGGAAGGAGTAACAGGAATACAGAGTACTGGGCTAATGGTAAGATTCTTGGTAGCGTGGATGAGCAGAGAGATCTCGGTGTACATGTACATAGATCACTGAAAGTTGCCACCCAGGTTGATAGCGTTGTTAAGAAGGCGTACGGTATGTTAGGTTTTATTGGTAGAGGGATTGAGTTTCGGAGCCATGAGGTCATGTTGCAGCTGTACAAAACTCTGGTGCGGCCGCACTTGGGAGTATTGCGTACAGTTCTGGTCACCGCATTATAGGAAGGATGTGGAAGCATTGGAAAGGGTGCAGAGGAGATTTACCAGGATGTTGCCTGGTATGGAGGGAAGGTCTTATGAGGAAAGGCTGAGGGTCTTGAGGCTGTTTTCGTTAGAGAGAAGAAGGTTAAGAGGTGACTTGATAGAGACATACAAGATGATCAGAGGATTAGATAGGGTGAACAGTGGGAGCCTTTTCCCTCGGATGGTGATGGCTGGCACGAGGGGACATAGCTTTAAATTGAGGAGTGATAGATATAGGACAGATGTCAGAGGTAGGTTCTTTACTCAGAGTAGTAAGGGCGTGGAATGCCCTGCCTGCAAAAGTAGTAGACTCGCCAACTTTAAGGGCATTTAAATGGTCATTGGATAAACATATGGATGATAATGGAATAGTTTAGGTTAGATGGGCTTCAGATTGGTTTCACAGGTCAGCGCAACATCGAGGGCCGAAGGGCCTGTACTGCGCTGTAATGTTCTATGTTCTATGTTCTATGTTCTATGTATCACTTGATAACCTTCATTTCTACCCACACCTCCACCAATTTTCATATCGTCTGCAAACTTAATAATCAGACCACCAACATTTTCATCCAAATCCTTTATACGTACAGCAAATATCTCAAACTTTGTTGTAACCAGAGTCTTACAAACAGGTACTCTCTATAAACTGGCAAAACTTATATACCTGAAATACCAAAAGTTTACTGTATTATTGCAAAGTCCAAGTAGTCAGTTGAGGCTGTGAGTGAGAAGGGTGCCTGCTGGTAAGTTTTATTTAGGGCAAAGTTTAAGTGATTTATGCTGTAAATAAAGTATAACAGTGATGAGTATAGCCCCAACATTATGTTTCTGTTACCCTTTGTGTGTTTTTACATTGATTATGTCTACCTTTTGATCAACCAGCGCAACCTTGGTCCCATAGGCTAATAAAACATTTGTTGTATTACAAACAACAGAGGTCCCAATACTGATACTTGCAGAGCACCTCTGGTCACAGACCCCCAGTCAGACCCCCTCTGCAACTACCCTGTCTTCTATGGGCAATCCAATTTTGCATCCAACTTGCCAACTCACTATGAATCTCATGTGCCTTGATCTTCTAGACTAGTCTACCATGAGGGATCTTATCAAATGCTTTAGTAAAGTCCATGTGGACAACATCCACTACCCTCTTCAATTATTTTCATCACTTCCTCAAAAAACTCAATCAAATTCGTAAGACAGGACATCCCCACCACCACCCCGCTCCCCCGCCCCCGTACTAAGCCATGTTGACTATCCCTAATGAGTCTATTCTCAAAATGCGAGTAAAGACCTTGTAAGAGCAAATCTGTCCTCGGGGCATACCTTTTGGACAGACAAGGCAGCTTTCTCAAGAGCTGAGGTGCTCTGAGGAAGTGTGAAGGAGTTATGAAGGGTGCAGGCTAGAGGAATCTTTACAATTTAATTCTTTTATTTTGCTTCTTGGAATCTGTGCAGGCTTTGTGCCGAAACTACCTTGACAATTGAGAGTCTCATGGCCTGACTTCATTCCTGAGATTCTGTGGATGTCAAACGGAATACAGGTCGCCAAATGGCATCTGGCCAAAGCTCAACAAAATGAAGCATCACATTCTCACTTCTGAATTTCCATCCCCTTGCAATAAAGGACAACATTCCATTCGCCTTGTTGATTACTTTCTTTTCTCCCCCATTGTGAAAACAGAACACAGTACAATTTAACAAGTCAACTATTTTCTTATTAGCCATGATAGTTTCACCTGCACCTATCTTTAGTTGACCCACATTTCCCATTAACACTGTTTATCAATATATTGATAAAGGCCCTCGCTATTAGCTGTGTTAATCCCTCGCCTGTTCCATACTCTATTTTCGTACCTCTTAATCTAACCCATTTTGCTTTATATAGCTCTCCCAGTGTGCTGGATATTTTCACATTTCCTTCTACTTATTCAAGCATTTTTTTTTAAACTTGATTCTGTCTATTATCTTATCTAATGTAATATGTTAGTGGCAGATGGTTTTCTCCTGTTCTTGGTTGGTGATTAGTTCATCTGTTCAGGGAATTGATTAAATGGTTGGAACCTGCTGATTACATAAAGCTAATCTTCTCTAATGCTGAGAGATTAAGCTATTGGATACCGAAGCACATAAGGTTATGCAGTACATGAGATGAACACGTCTATGTCAGTCACACAGCTACTGACCATTGCAGGTTTCGTTGGAAAATTTCGATACTTAAATTAATGCCACTGTAGTTCAATATAATTGAAGAGAGTACGGCTGTGATCAGTAATTTCACTAAGTTCTGCTACCTTTTGAGAACTACTAATATTTAAATTTATATTAATACAATCTTGGAAAAAGAATAAATGGATGATGAAAGCAATGTAACTCCATAAAATGTGTCAATAAGGGTTACCCACTTTGTTTTAGCCACATGCAGATCTGACAGGAATCTTATTGTAACTGCTCATTCATGACTTTCCAATCCAGACTTAAACATCATTTTCTCAGGGCCAAGTTGAAACTGTCATTTAAACTAGTCTGTCATTATGTAACTCAGAGGGTTGAATTTTCCCAAATATCAGCTAATTGTCAATTTTGGGAAGTTCCACAGATAGAGGGCTTTTCTCCATGAGCTGTTGCTATTTTTCTCTCTCAATCCTAGGCTGCTAACCCCTATTATACACCACACTGCCACATCTCTGCTCTCATTCTGTCTTGCACTCAGCAGCAGAGGGGATGCTCACTGCTGCTGAGATTTTCCAGTGTTCTTGCCCCCAACGCCATATTTAAGGCCCAGCTATGTACCCATTTGAAACGCTGAAAGCCAGAAATTGTCTTCCTCAGTTTGAGTGTGTGAAGAATTCCTTACGAGATAACCAGTAGAAAAGAATTTTCCCAAAATGTCAGCCTTCCTGCTCCTCTGATGCTGCTTGGCCTGCTGTGTTCATCCAGCTCTACACCTTGTTATCTCATGAAAAGAATTCACACCCACTTTGCTCACTGAAACCTGGAGAACCTGATGGTTGGAGTATGGAGAGAAGAGCAATCTTCTTTCCTCAGGATCACTGCGGGAGACTATGGCACTAAACTGTACTAGCCTGGCCTGAGGTTGCTATTCAGCTCAGCGTGGTGCCCACAGTCTCCAGGAAGTCAGCAGGGTAGGAGGAATGGAAAGAGAAATCTTCTGCACTCTGCAAGGGTAAGTGCAACCAGCTTCTTAACTCTACCTCACATTTATTTTAATTCTTCTACTGCATCCACCTCCCATTAAGGTTTATGGTCTACTGCTCTCAATATTGCCACATCTTCTCTCAATGGCTCTCACTCACTTAGAGAAAGGTGAGTGGAAGACAGCTAACCGTTACTGGAGACTTTCTGGTTGCTCTGGTAGCAAACAAGACAACCAGAGATTTTTTTCTTTGTTGCATTCTCTTCGCAAACTGGGTTTTCTCTGCTGCAACGGCACCATACATGCCATGGTCACCCAGTCCAGGGGAAAGCAACATTCTCTACACTTCACAGCGTCTTCCAGTAAACTTGGGGCAGAATTTCCCTTCCAAGGAAAAGTCAGACTATTAAATACATAGTCTAACTCCTCAGTAACTATTACTAACCTCCGTACAAATTTCACACACTCCCAATTACAGGTCCCTAGACTTCTTACACCATGGGCAGGGAGATAGAAAACAGGAATTTATAGGTCAGTTATCCTAACATCTGTCATCGGGGAAAATGCTAGAGTCCATTATTAAGTGAGGAATAGCAGGATATTTAAAGAAACAATCAGAGTCAGCATGGTTTTGTGGAAAAGGAAATCATGATTGACAAATTTACTAAAGTTCCTTGAGGACATAACAATCAGAGTTGATAAAGGGGAACTGGCAGATGTTGTGTATTTGGATTTTCGGAAGGCATTCGATAAAGTGCAACACAAAAGGTCACTACACGAGAAAGGTGCTCATGGGGTGATGCATTAGCATGAATTAAGGATTGATTGACGTGCAGAAGACAGAGAATTAGGATTAATGGGTCTTTTTTCAGGTTGGACAGATATAACTTGTGGTGTGCTACAAGGATCAGACCTGGGGCTATCTATATGACTTGGAGTACGGGGCAGTATAATGTATCCAAATTTGCAAATGATACAAAACTAGGAGGGAGAGCATGTTGTGATGAAGACATAAGGAATCTGTAAAGGGATATAGTTAGGTTGAGTGAGTGGGCAAAATCTTGGCAGAGAGTAGGAGTGTGTGTGGTCATGGAAGAATCAAATTATTTAAATAGAGAAAAACTCCAAAAAAAGAGCAGCACAGAGGGTTCTGGGCATTCTTATGAATGAAACACAAAACGTTAGCATGCAGGTACAGCAGGTAATTAAGAAGACAAATTGAATTTTGGCCTTTATTGCTGTGGGATTAGAATTTAAAAATAGGAAAGCCTTATTATAACTGTACAGTTCATGAGCCTCACCTGGAGGACAGTGTGCAGATTTGATTCTAATATTTAAGAAAGTACATACTGTTTTTTGGGGCAGTTCTAAAGAGATTTACAATGCTGATTCCAGGTATAAATAAAGTTGACTTATCAAGATGAAATAAACAGGTAAGGCATTTAATCATTAGACTTAGAAGAATGAGGCGTGATCTTAATGATACACACAGGATTCTGAGGGGTTTTAGTAGGGTAGACATTGAGAAGATGTTTCCAATATTGAGGGAATCTCAAACTAGAATACAGAGTCACAGAATAAGTAAACACCCATTTAAAATTGAGATGTGAAAGAATTTCTTCTTCCAGAGGGTAGTGAATGTCTGGAATTCTGTACCCTGGAGAGTTGTGGAAGTCAGATCACTGAAAGCATTTAAAGAGGAGGTAGACAGATTTTATAAATATCAGAAAGGGCTATCATGAGCTGAAAGAGGAATTGAGGCCTGGGCAAAGCAGCCATGATTTTGTTGAATGGTAGGGTAGGCTTGAGGGACAGAGTGGCCTGCTCTTGCTCCGATTTTGTTTTGAAGTTCTTATGATTCCAGGGTTTAACTGCAGGGACCATGCATGAGCTCCTGTAACCTGTGTAGGTGAAAAAGAAATTCAGGGATGTGGTAGACCTCTGAGGGGTAATCAAGATTTTAAAATGAACAGGAACAAACACCGCTGTGCAAAGAGGAAGAAAATCATTCTTTGTAATAGCAGCCTGCTTTGCTGTCCTGTTTTATAGTAACAGAGATGTGAGAAAGCAAAACCGGGAAAGTTTGCCGTCTGCGAGGATGATGGAAAAACACAGGTCCCAGGGATATAAGTTTCTGGAGGTGCTTCAATAAAACTAATATTGCTAATATTGTCTGATTCTTTTGCAGACTTATTCAATTTTTATCACTTAAGAATACATGCAAAACTTTCAGGACATATATTGAGAAGTACATTGCAACTGACAGAGGTTTTAAAACAAAAACATTTTTTTTTGGTTGTAAAGGTGCAACCATTTTTCTTTCAGTTTTAGCCAGAAAGATATTTTGACCCTAGTAGTGGAATTTTGGGTTGTGGGCAGTGGTTGTCTTAAGTTCTGGAAATACTCATTAGACACAGCTGTCCAATGTTACAATCAGATAAAGCAACTTTTTTTTTAAATTGCAGTACAGTTAGCTCAGTGCGTATAGAGTCATCGAGTCTGCACTGCACAGAAACAGACTCTTCGGTCCAACCTGTCCATACCGAGCAAAATTCCAAACTAAGGTGGGCCCAACTGCCTGCTCCTGGCCCTTATCCCTTCAAACCTTTCCAATTCATATACTTATCCAAATGTCTTTTAAACATTGTAATTGTACTCACAACCACCACTTCTTCAGGAAATTTAGTCCACGCACAAACCACCCTCTGTGTAAAAACAAAAATTTGCTTTTCATGTCTTTTTTTTAAATCTCTCTCCTCTCACCTTAAAAATTTGTCTCCCCGTCTTGAACTTTCCCATCCTAAAAAACAGATGTCAGGGGTGGTTTAGTTTTAGTTAACCGTGTTAACTAGAGACTATTGATTCTGTTACCTGTCACACATGTCCCCCAATTTTCATTCCCGTTTAAGTCACTGAAAGCTGCTTCACTGGTTTGATTAGTCCTGATGTTGATCTATATTTCTGCTACCAGGATGTATGGTCAGGGACAGCTAGGAAATTAAGAAGATTGTGACTTTCCTGCCATTGCTTTCACAGCGTTCTGTCCCAGTGGATGGGAATGGATTCTGAGTAAAGAATGATTTTAATTAGCTCCCTTTTAAGTTTCTGATGTGAGAAAACTGTATGTTCTATCCCATCAGTGTGCTCCGATTCACCATTAAAAGAAAATTGATTAAAACCTTCAGTCGGCTTGCATTTTTGTTCTTGTCATATTTGTGCATCTGAAAATAATAATTGTACATCAAAGAGAAAATTGCTTGGTATTTATGCTTGTGACATGAGGAAGTGCTGCCTGTGTCTCTGAAAAGTGGATGGGATAAATGTTTTGGTGATTTTCAGATTGAGTTATTATGCCTATAAAGGAGATTGATGACAGGACATATTGTAATCATAGAAGATCCATTAAAAAGTTACAGCTCAGGGAGAGGTTATTCAGTCCATCATATCTGTGCTGGCTGAATGAGGTAATCTAGCTGTTCATTCTTCTTCCACATTCCAGTAGCTAGTCTGTAACCGTGCAGGTTATAGTGCTTCAGCTGCACAAACCTTTTAAAGCAAGTTGTGTGTCTCTGACTGCACCACTAAACGGAACAGCGAATTCCAGAACCCCACCAACCTCTGGGTGAAAATTATTTTCTTCCTGAACTCCCTTATCCTTCCACCAATTCCCTTGGTTCTGTGGCTCTTGGTAATTGTCCTCTCCGCTCGTGAAAATGGGTCTTTCCTGTTTCTTGACCCCTTATAAAATCAGGAATGTTTTGTAAGGTCTAGCTTGATTCAATAAAGGGTGTGGTAAACTTTCTGCCCACCTTTCCACTGATACTAGTCAGAGTGAGCAGGCACTCGGGTCTGGGGCTTCAGCTGGCTTCTCACAGGCTGCACACTGGGCAACTACTTCTCACAAGTGAGAAGGCCACCTGGCTGGCTGGGGCAACACAAGAAGTTTGGGCAAACAACTAAACAGTGTAACTTTCTGAGACACACACGTGCAAATGTCCTTGCACAAGAGCAAGCCTTTATTCTTCCCCTTGCTGGCACTTGTATGTGGTGTACCTCCTGTGGCTTCAGCAGAGGTGGAGGCAGATTGCTCAGCTCTTTGCACTAATTGCTATGTTCTCTTGGCTGACGTCTTCCAGTTTATGGGGCTTGTGAAGGCTGTAGCAGAGATTGCTCCACCGCACACATCTAAGAAGACAACTGCCCTTTGGGACACTATCTTCGCTACAATTTGAAGTCCCTGCCTGCTTCAGGAAGACCACTATCATCCCAGGACCAAAGAAAACACATGCAATGTGCCTCAACAACTACAGCCCAGTGGCTCTGACCTCCACAATCATGAAGTGTTTCAAAAGGCTGATCATGGCATTCATCAACTCTAGTGTCCCAGCCTGCCTCAGTCCCCTGCAGTTTGCCTCCTGGTGAAACAGGTCCTCAGTGGACACCATTTCCCTAGCCCTACACTCATCCCTGGAACATCTGGACAACAAGGGCATCTACGTCAGGCTCCTACTTATTGACTGAAGCTCCGCCTTCAAAACCATAATCCCCTCCAGACTGATCTCAAAACTCCAAGACCTAGGCCTCGGCTCTGCCCTCTGCAACTGGATCCACAGTTTTCTGACCCATAGGCTGCAATCAGTGAGGACAGACAATAACACCTCCTCCACGATAATCCTCAATGCTGGTGACCCACAAGGATGTGTTCTCAGCCCCCGAATGTACTCCCTGTACATCCACAACTGTGTAGCTAAATTCCACATGAACACCATCTACAAGTTTGCTGATGACACCACCGGGGTAGAAGGGATATCAAACAACATTGAGTCAGAATACAGGGAGGAGATAGAGGGCTTGGCGTTGTGGTGCAGTGATAACAATTTCTCTCTCAATGTAGACAAAACAAAAGAACTGATCATTGACTTCAGGAAGAAAGGAGGAGAGCGCGCCCTCATGTACATTAATGGAGCCGAGGTCGAGAGGGTCAAGAGTATCAAGTTTCTAGGAGTGACGATAACTGATAATCTGTAATGGACTTCCCATGTGGATGAAACAGTCAAGAAGGCACAATAATGCCTCTTCTGCCTCAGGTGGCTTAGGAAATTCGGCATGTCCATAAGGACCCTCACCAATTTTTACAGATGTGCCATGTAAAGCATTCTATCCAGGTGCATAATGGCCTGGTACAACAACTGCTCTGCCCAGGACCATAAGAAACTACAGAAAGTTGTGTGCACAGCCCAGACCATCACAGAAGCCAGCATTCCATCCATGGACTCCATTTTGCACTTCTTGTTGCTGTAGAAAGGCTGCCAACATCATCAAATACGCGTCCTACCCCAGTAATGCTCTCTTCCAACCACTTTCATTAGCCAGAAGATACAGAAGCTTGAACACAGGCATCAACAGGTTCAAGAACAGCTTCTTCCCTGCCGTTCTTAGGCACCTGAATGGACCTCTTTAATTTCAAATAATGTTGACCTTGCTTTGCGGCCTCCTGTGCAGCCGTAACCTTGTATGCCTCGCCCTGCCTAAGCCCCCTATGACCTGTCTGTCCTTGTTTGTTATGATCTGCCTGTACTGCTCACAAAACAAAGTTTTTCACTGTACTTAGGTACATGTGACTATAATAAACAAAATCAAATCAAATCAAGGCAGCATTTGGGGCCCTGATGGTGTGGAACAGCAGGAGAGAAGTGGGAGAATTTTGACCTTAAGTTCTCACTTGCACACACTCTCACTATCAAACCCCTAATTGAGCTGGAAACCACTTTGCTGCAGAGCTGTAGAGCACCGAATAACTGAGACTATGTTTTGATTAATCCAACTTAAATTGACATCCATAGTATGCAATCATTGGTGAGGGCCTACGCACACTTATTTAAATGTCGCTCTGTTGATGCTGATAGGTGGCCACTCATTCCATGGGCAAAAAAGCCTGCAATATCTTGTCACTTTTGGTGGAGACTAACTCCTATGATCAAACATAGTGTGACTGAAAAGCCTGCCATATAACACACACCATTTACGATCACCTTTGTCACTGACCCAAGGTACAACCCATCTGTGCCTATTGAGCAGTACTTAACATGACCTGCAGAATTTCCACTATTGTCCTTATCTACCACCAACTCTTGCTCACCTATGTTGTGTGAATCACCGGAAAATGCAACCATCTTCTTTCCAGGCCACACCAAAGTGTACATAACTGAGTTGGTGCATGGCCCCATATGCCCAAGCATCCTCAGAGTCAGTGACTTCACCTGAGAAGCTGCCGTCGTTCTCCCGCACTACCAGAGATGCTTCAAGGCTTTCTAGAAGAGAAGAAACAAGTATTAGAACAGTTAAAGTAACGGTTATTATACACGTGAAAACTTTTTACTCACCGCTAACATCATCGACACTAGTGAGAGTTATATCTCATGTGGCTATCTGTCATTTAATTCTGTCATCAGTTAGCTATGCAGCCCCTATCTCTCCAGTTAGCTATGCAGCCCCTATCTCTCCAGTTAGCTATACAGCCCCTATCTCTCCAGTTGGCTATGCAGCCCCTATCTCTCCATCTCCAAAGTGCTAACAGGCTGAGACTCTGTGAGGGTCCAGTACCACCTCCTGTGCAGCTGTCATTTGCAAGGTGGCTGAAAGGCCACCTCTGGTTCACTCCTTCATATTCTGTCCATCATATTCTGCAAGCCTGGAGGCAAAAAGAGTGAAAAGAATGGCACGTGTTCATTCAATGAAGAGAAAACACTTGAAGGTGACTCTGAGGGTGAGGTATGATAATGTATAAAGACAAGAGTGAAAAATGATGGTTAGACAGAGAGGAATGTGAGAAAGACGGAGAGAGATCTTTTTTTTTCCAAATAGTCATGGCCATTACTAGCAATGACAGCATTTGTTGCCTGAGCCTAATTTGAGCATGTGTGATATGCTGAAGGTAACCTGAGAAGACAGTGTGAAGGAGTTGGTTGCATCCACAGATCTGAATATTGATGAACGTGTTAGTGCAATCGTCTTTCCCGCCCTGCCTAGCTCAATAAATCAATGGAATCAGCAAACTAGTTCTGGCATTCCTGCTGTTAACATCATGAGCAATCTCCAGTTTCCTTGGTTTCACTGACAGATGTCAGTGAATTCCTCAAGTTGTTGGAGAACAGTTTGTCCTTGTTGGCCCTTTCAGCCTCATTATCATCTGATGAGGCCACATAACCAATATGTCTCTTGGAATTTATTCAGCTCTTTTCCCAACTCTGGAATCGATCAAAATTCATGCTCGGTGTGTCCCATTTATACTGGAATTGAAGTTTACTCATGCAGCTGTCATCATTCCTGTTCAGTCTGATTGGTTGGGAAACTGGGAAATACTGTGGTAATGCTGCAGTTAGATTTCCCATACACAGGAATCCTGCTCCCTATGCACATGAACTTAAAATCCAAACCAGAGTATTTCTTCTGTGATAAGCAGGCTGAGATTGAAGACTTTTAAAGCAGGTACTGCAGATCAACCCATTAATTACAATTGAAATCCCGGATAAAATAAATCTTTGACTCTTTCTAAGTCAATTGGAAGGAGCCAAAATGAAAAATCCAGAACTGAACCTTGCAAACTGGTGAAAGTTGTTGAATTTCATGAAATTCTTTTGAAAACTTCTGCTTTCAATGATTCCCTCTCGAAGAAAGTGCATTATTTGCTTATACAGGTTATTGGCCCTCTTTGTCTCCTTACACAAGTTTTAAATGGAAATAGTTGAAAACAAACCTTGATGCAGTAAACTTGATCTTCAACTCAGGACTAATGTAAATTGATATGGCTGAATTGAAATCTTGGCTAGCTGGGATGTGTAGCAAGGGAGGGTGAAGATCACTAATGGAGCTTTGTCAATATTTGATTTGGGGACCCTGCCTACACTATTCGTTCAAAATTAAGATGTGGGTACATTCAATACTGTAAAGCTCCTCAGGATTAAACTAGTGACAAATTTAAGGGCGAAAACATTCAAAACATTTGAGGCAATTAAACAGATGGCTTAAGAAGTTGCAGACAATGTTTTCTCATTCACGTGGAATGTATTGTCTGTGGAAACTCGAGTGAAAAGTGTACGTAGTGAAGGAATACCATTTTCAATGAGTGAGAAGATTTGAGTACAGCATGAAAATTTCTAGTCATCATGAAATCAGCAATAAAGTAATCAAATAACTCTGTAACCCTTTGACCATGTTTAACCATGTCATTCTACACAGATGAGGCTGAATTTTCAAAATATCTTCATCCCAAATTGTTTATGTCATAAACTGTTTTTAAAAAAGGGATTTGAAGTTTCTTAACGCAATGAATTCCAAATGATGCAATTAAAATGTTTAAACTATGAAGCTCACAATCCCAACAGCATTCCTTTATTTTGTACAGAATGTGTCGGAACTTCAATATATCTATGCAAGTGAAGGTTAAATTGGCTGTGAGCAATCCCATAGTTTATGACATGACCCTGCTGTGTTCCTAATATGTTGATTGAAACTCGATGCTAAAGGTCAATTACATTCTGAACTGGATGTAAAGATTTATGAAAACTGTTCAGTTCCAGACCACTGAATACAAGTGATAGTCAAAGTTATAGGATTAGAATTAGCTCTCTATTCTGACCCCAGATTTAATGAAAGAGGACATAGAGAAAGATGGCTTGGTAGCTCAGTGGTTAGCACTGCTGCCTCCCAGCACCAAGGACCCAAGTCCGATTCTAGCCACGGGTGACTGGTCTGTGTGGAGTTTGTACATTCTCCCCATGTCTGTGTGGATTTCCTCCCACGGTCCAAAGACGTGTAGGTTAGGCGAAATGGCCATGCTAAATTGCCCATAATGTGCAGGATAGGTGGATTAGCCGAAGGAAATGCAGGGTTACAGTGAAAGGGTAGAGGGGGTAGGTCTGGATGGGATGCTGTTCGGAGGGTCATTGTGGACTCGATGGGCCGAATGGCCTGCATACTGTAGCGGTTCTATAATGTCTGTTCTATGAACCAAAGAAGGAATATTAAGAATTAAGTCTATGATCCTCACCCACTATTATTTTGCCATCTGTTTCTGCAGATCAAGAGGAAAATCCAAGACAAAAGAGGAAAATAAGAGGAAAATTTCATAACGTTCAGCAAAGTGGTGGCCTATTTTCAGATACCATCTCTTCTAGTATGGTATCTGTTGTCCATTTGTTGCAGAACCATCTGAGATGCCTTGATTCACTGTCACCAATGCTCCTTACTGGTATTACTCTAATTCAGGAAAGATAGCCACACAAAGACTTCAGGAGAAGTGAGGCTCAGTCTTGACTAACAGAGAAGGTTTATTGCATAGTACTTAGTAGCTAGTTACTTCATTTCTGAGAGTCCTTTGTAAGACTTGGGCTTGAGTTAAGACTAAGTAGACATTACTGTCAGCTGCATAACCTTAACACTGAATTGGAACCAAATTAGAACATAACTGGAATACTTGTTAGCTCCTCGTGGGAAAAATGCTTTATATCCTGTGATGTCAGTTAATCTTTCAGATACAAACTACCTCATTCAACAGGGAATAGTTATAGAGCTATGCCATCTGCTGCAAATCAATCAAGTTCAGGAATTACCCACTTCCCCATCTTAGATTGTGCCTCCAGACAACCAAAGAGGATGCTACAACATAAGTCAATTTGCATATTGTTGGGATACATATTTGTATTTAAGAACTATCTCAGGAAAAAAAAAATACTGGAAGATTCTGAACGGATTAGACATTGTCTGGATTGAAAGAGGTTTTACTGTGTGATTTCTTGGAGGTAAAGCCAACAGTTTAATGCCAGCTGGAAGCAACCTAGTGTTTTCATCGCAAGTGAAGGGACTTTGGAGAAACAGCTAAATAGGGCTTTCAATGAGATAAGAAATAGAGTTTATTGCGTTAGTTACTGGGAAAACCTGCTTTTGAGAGGATTAGGGGCCTTTGTGCCAGTAGTTGACTAGAAACCCTCTCTGGACTTAAAGTTCTATTC
The DNA here is from genome assembly GCF_021869965.1 of Rhincodon typus. Classification (NCBI taxonomy): domain Eukaryota; kingdom Metazoa; phylum Chordata; class Chondrichthyes; order Orectolobiformes; family Rhincodontidae; genus Rhincodon; species Rhincodon typus. The sequence goes on along the minus strand of NC_063342.1, from coordinate 58,598,258 downwards.
TACTTGCCCAAGAAGGCATTCCAGAAGCTATAAGACTGTCTTCTGAAATCCTGCGGCCTATAGAATTTTCTGGCAATCAGACAGAGTTTTCAAATTCACTATTTTCTTTCTGCTTGTTAAAACCTGAAAAGCTGGTTTGTAACCATGTTCTAAAGACTCAGATTGTTAGTTAGAATCAGAAATTGATATCTGCCATCTATTTAAGGCTGCCAGTAATTTGGCTGCATTCACGGGAGAAAGTGGATGTGAAAAGTCATCGTGTCGTAACCTTTGATTCCAGAACCTTAGCCCACAGGATTTTTCCATGCAGAGACTTTGACCTTTCATCTTGTGAGTGTGTCATATGGGGTTAAGGGGATATAGTTTTAATTCTGGATAATAGCATGGTTGTTAATCAATAGCTGATACTCGATTTAAGAACACGTTTTATTTATTATAGCTGGATTAATTTGATTAAACTGAAGAACCACAGTGGATGCTTATTTTATTCTGGATAGTTGGAAATAGAGAATGGAATTGGCCAGTTGGGTATTTGAATAAAAAAATTATACTAACCATGTGACTGTTGGAGAGGCGGAGCTTGATTAACAGTGTCTTCCTCCTGACAGAATTCTAACAGCATTCAGACATCGCCAGCACATCAGTTGTGCTGTGTTCATCAGGGCCAACTTTTTTGTTACACTTCCCATCCAGCAGGAATAACAGTATGACCAAAGGAGGGATGCACCACAGTTTTGATCAAAGTAACACAGGGACTGTGATCAAATGTCAGTCCTTATGGAGGCACCAGTACAGTCAAGAAATGTTGTTACATACTCATCCAAGATACATTTGTTAAATGTAAAAGTTCCCTAATGCTACATTACCGAATTCAGCACTTGTGTGGCTTTCACCCTCCCTTAGGTTACTTTTTTTAATCGGTTCTTTGTGGTTAAATAACAAGGTTGCACATTTTTCTTCTGTTCTGCAGGAAGAAACTGCTACAACTCTATTAAATACCCGCAGCATGCTTCAAAATTCCAATCATATGTAGCTGACCTTTGGTTAATCATTGCATTGAGACTGGGAGCTCACGATGAAACTGCAAGTTCAAACAGGAAGGGATAAGAGTGATTAACGGAGTGATTAACATCATTACTTGTCCATTGAAATATTCGGTACAAATGCAGTCACGGATATACGAACGAATATTCTCATCACTGGCTTTCTCATAAACTTCCAGGAATCATAATCCCACTTCCCAGCTTCCTGCTCAGTTATAGAGTTAGTGTCTACCTTTTCTATCCATGTACCTGACCAAATTTCCTTTAAATGTTGCAATTGTATCTGCCTCTCCCACTTCCTCCGGCAGCTCGTTCCATATGCTTACCACCCTCTGTGTGAAATAGTTGCCCTTGAGGTCTCTTTTAAATCTTTCCCTTCTCACCTTAAACCTATGGTCTCTTGCTTTGGACTCCCCTACCCTGGGAAAAAGACCTTGGCTATTCACCCTATCCATGCCACTCATAAAGTGTTTGGCATAAATCTGTTCCCTCCAAGAAACTGGGATACTTCTTTATTGACTTGTAGACCACCCTCTGCCCTCCCCTACAGCTGCTTCTCACCCTGTTCTCATAAAACAACCTCATAGTTTGGCCCTGGTTTTCATAACTAGATGAGAGGAACCCCCTGTGATTGCAAGCTCATGTCATTTGAAGCTTGAAGGAGAATTGTTTGGTCCTGGCTAATCCATCACAAGCTTAAGCTACATTGAGCCTTTGCTGCCAATGAAGAAAGCACACAAGAGCAAAATCATTTTTTTGTGCAATCACAAAAAAATTACTCCAAGCCAAATTGAAAATCCACAGGGGCATTAAGATACCCTTTTTCAGCTAATAAATATTTCTAAGATGCCCTGTTGAGACTGTGCAGAACCATGAGAGTGCATTTGGGAGTACCCATAACTGTATCTTATTGGTGAGACCATTGCTTACAATGGTGAACAGAATGCACTTGGCTTCCATTTGGGTTAGTTTACACAGTGATGGTCTGAACTATGCAACACAGATCCTCCCAATTATTATAATATCGTCCATGCATAGGATAGATGGATGACAGTGAACAAAATTGTCTCAATCCTGTTTTGAGGGAAATTGATGTAGTATTTTGTTCATCACCTTTTCATGTACCTTATCTTGGAGCTGAAGCATAAATTCAGATAATTTAAGGTTTGGCCATGTGTCTCCATAGGTTCCATCTTCTACAAGCTGACTTCATGAAAAGCCTGATGAAAAGCCAATTTGACAAAGTTCATCTGTTTGCAACTCAGCCTAAACACAAATTGAACATAGCAACAAGCATAAAATGATAGCAGGAGGCCTCCTCTGCATTGTATTTTTAAAATATATCAATAGAATTGTTGGATTGACAACATCACAAAATCGTTAGTTCTAAAATAACTTGAATGAGAAACCAACATTATTTGTGTCAATATTTTAGTGTTGTTGGCACCCTTAGATTATTAGGCACATACAGAGGCTTTTGAGGCAAAGTGCACGAAAATGCTATCCTAATGAGGGTTATCGTGTTCACGCAGCTACCAGACATATTACAGAGCAGGCACTCATGACTTCAATTCGTACAGAACACTGATTTGATGCCAGCACTGCCATTTTGGAGCTCACACTGTCTCTTATCCTTAGACAGCTGAACACTCACTCCCCAACCCCATTACTGCAGAATAATTTAAAGGAATTACACATCAGTTCCCAGTTGATTTTAATTGGCTTTTAAAATTAATCCCAGAAGTGTTTGATGCTTCCTACTGATGTCTAAAATTGCAAAAGCATTCAGTGGGTCAGGTGCTGAAGGAGAATTTGTTGACTTCAAGATCCGGCATAAAGCAGCTGGCTCCTAGATATTGGAATGCAGCACACTTTGAAGAATAAATTGATGTCATGCAAAGCAGGATAAGCTGCTGGACATTTTAAGCTGGATATCCTACTGTGTGTAAATGCTACCTCTCATTTAAAGTCTAAATTACATGTAGTGTCAGTATCTGCGTTGAAACATTCAAAGGCAACCATGGCTGACAAGGGAAGTCACGGACAGTATAAAAGCAAAGGAAAAGCATACAATATAATTAAGATTAGTGAGATGGCACAGGATTGGAAGCCTTCAATATCCAGAGGACAACTAAAACAATAAGGAGGAATGGATGAACTACAAGGGCAAGCTCACTGGTAATATAAAAGAAGATTGCACAGGTTTTTTTAGTTAGGTAAAGATAAGAGAGAGGCAAGAATGGACATTGTACTGCTGGAAAATGAGGCTGTAAAAGCAGTATTGGGGAACTAAGAAATGACAGAGGAACCGAATAGGTACTTTGCATCAATTTTCACAGCGAAAGATATCAGTAGCCTAATAGAACTTCAAGAGAGTCAGAGGCTAGAAGTGAGTGTAGTGGCCATCACTAAGGAGAAGGTGCTGGGGAAGCTGAAAGATCTAAAGTTTGATAAATCTTCCAGACCAGATGGACTACACCCCAGAGATCTGAAGGAGATGGCTGAGGAGATTGTAGAGGCATTGGAGGTCTTTCAGGAACCACTAGAGTCAAGAAGTGTCTCAGAGGACTGGGAAATAGCGAATGCAACACCTCTGTTTGAGAAGGAAGGGAGGCAGAAGATGGGAAATTATAGGCCGCTTAGATATGGATCATTGATAAGATTTTAGAGTCCATTATTAAGGATAAAATTGCAGAGTACTTGAAAGTGCATTGTAAAATAGGGCTGAGTCAGCACAACATCATCAAGGGGAGGTCATGACTGACAAATCTGTTAGAATTCTTTGAGGAGGTAACGAAAAAGTTTGACAAAGGAGAGCCAGTGGACGTGATCTCTTTGCATTTCCAGAAAGCCTTTGACAGGGTGCGCAGTGGAGGCTGTTAAATAAGATAAGAGCCCATCATGTTACAGGCAAGATACTGGAGTGGATAGAGAATTGGCTGACTAGCAAAAGGCAGAAAAGGATCTTTTTCAGGATGGCAGCTAATGACTAGTAGAATTCCGTAGGAGTCAGTGTTGGGACCATGACAATTCATGTTATACTATATGACCTGGACAAAAGAACTGAGAGCATTATTGCTAAGTTTGCAGATGTCACAAAGATAGGTGGAGGTAGTGCAAAGGAAGTGGGAGGCTGCAGAAGGACTTGGACAGACTCAGAGAGTGAACAAAAAGTGGCAGATGGAATACAATGTGGTAAAGTGTGACGTTAGGCCCTTTGTAGGAAGAACGGAGGCATGGACTATTATCTAAATGGGGCAGGACTTCGGAAATCTAAAGCTCAAAGAAACTAGGGTATCTGAGTTCAGGATTCTCTTCAGGTTAACATGCAAGTTCACTTGGCAGTTAGAAAGGAAATGCAAAGTCAGCATTTGTTTTGAGAGGGCTGGAATACAAGAGCTTATATGTACTGCTGAACCTGTATAAGGCTCTGGTTGGAATACTGTGAGCAATTTTGGGCCCCATATTAAGGAGAGATGCACTGGCGTCGGACAGGGTCTAGAGGAGGTTCACAAGAATGATCCCGGGGATGAAGGGCTTGTCATGTGAGGAGCGGTTGAGGACTCTGGATCTATAAACTGGGTTTAGAAGGATGAGAAAAGATTTGATTGAAACTTACAAAAGCCTGAGAAGCCTGGATAGAGTGGATGTGGAGAAGATGTTTACGCTTGTAGAAGAGATTCGAACCTGAGAGCACAGCCTGAGAGTGGAGGGATGATCCTTTAGAACTGAGATGAAAAAGAATTTCTTCAGCCAGAGAGCAATTAATCTGTGGAACTCATTGCCACAGAATTGCTGACTGTACTGAAGACAGACAGAAGGGTCTGTTTCCGTCCTGTATAACTCTATGACTCTATTGGAATATTCTCTGTCTGTGGGTTCTTGATTAGTAAGGGAATCAAAGGAAATGGGAAGAATAGCATTGAGAAACATATCAGCCACAATCAAATGGCAGAGCAGTCTGAATGGATTGAATGGCCTAATTCTGCTCCAATCCCTTATGGTCTATAGCTCCTGTACCTAATGAGCTATGTACTGATACCAGTTTGAGAATGAAAATGAGAACAGATTTTTTTGATACTCATCAGAGCCAAGGTGAAAGTTGGAATTATTGAACTGGTGAACTTGAACTTCGATTACACAAAGGCATTTTTAGGGCAAAAGTTATAAAGTGCTACAATGTGCACTATTGTTTTTAACCAGGGTAGTGATTGTAAGGGATTTCATCTTCCCCAGCATTAACTGAGGTAGTCATCGTGTGACAAAGTCGGAAGTTACACAGCACCAGCGTTGGGGTTCTTCTTGTAATGTGAACTGGAGTGAGAGACAGAGACAGTAAAATGGCCTTCAGTTGTCTTTATTCGGAGAACTTGCTGTTACATCTTTCTGTTATTGCAGGGAGTAGATGTGACCTTCTTACACAATATTGTAACAGTCACTTGGGTACAAAGCATTTGACAGTCATCAGCTCCTTAATATGATCAACAAATTGTCCATAGTGTTCAGGGATGTGTAGATTAGGTGGGTTATAGGGGGATGGGTCTGAGTGGGATGCTCTGAGGGTTGGTGTGGACTTGTTAGGCCGAAGGGCCTGTTTCCACATGGTAGGGTTTCTATGAAATGTCTTTTTCACAGAGTACTGAGCTTATTGTAGTTCTCTTACACAGTTAGCATCTATCTCCACGAAGTGCTGATAAAATCTGTTCCCCTTCTATGACGCAAAACTAATATTGTTGCCCTGTAAGTAGCCATTAAAGACTTTAACTCTGACCTTATTAAGTCCCCTTTGACCTTTTCCTGCTTTGTAGGTTTCCACTGATTCCCACACCAGGTTATAGTCCAACAGGTTTATTTGAAATAACAAGAACCTGACGAAGGAACTGCGCTCCAAAAGCTTGTGCTTTTAAATAAGTCTGTTGGACTATAATAACCTGGTGTCATGTGACTTCTGATTTTGGCCACCAAAGTCCAAAGCTCCATATTAAAGCATAAAATGTGGCATTCTTAAAATGTTTTCTTGCTGTTGCTGCACTGCCTGGCTGGGTTGCACTTTTGTAGCTGGCGGGTGTCGGGGGTGGGGGGCGCGCAGAGGGGATCGTGCTCAGCATGAGGTTTTCTTGCCAATGTTTGACCCAATGCCATGAGACTTCATGGGGTCTGGAATCAATGTTGAAGATTTCAAGGCCAACCACTGACATATTATTTCTAAGCAGAGCCTTAAGGGGCTGGATGGGGTGGATGCCAGGAGATCTTCCATTTTATCAGGGAGACTAGAGCTAAGGGACATAGTTTAAGAATAAAAGGTCTCCGTTTTAGGGTGGAGTCAAGGAAAAATTCTTTCCTGTCAGTGAAGCATTAGTAAGTGGAATTCTCTCCAACAGGAAGCAGTAGAGGCTGCCTCATTGACTTTAACAAAGGGTGAGTTAGATAGACTTTTGAGACTTCAGGGTTATGTGAAATAGGAAAGTGAAGATGAAGCCCAACCAGATGTTTTTGAATCATGTGGCAGACACAATTGGCTGTATGACCTCCAGGAGTGGTGACGGTGGAGGCAAGGGCATTGACTAGAAGGTATGATTCTGTGACTATGACCATGTCAGACTGTTGCTTATTTAGTCTGGGTGCAGCTCTCACAACTCCCTGGCTGTAAGGGAGACACTCAGGAGGCTGGAAAAACACAGCAAGCCAGGCAGCATCTGGAGGAGGAGAAGTCAATGTTTTGGGTATAACCCTTCTTCAGGACTGGATGTGGGGGTAGGGGAGCTGCAGATAAAGAGGGGGGTGGAAGGGTAGTGGAATAGGTGGACTTGCTGTTGTTTCCAGCGCCTAAGCTAATAGTCTGCGGTTATTATACTTTTTGACTTTTCTGTGACAATTGGTAAAACTGAATAGCTGCCTTCACCATTTCAGAGTTAACCCACATTGCTGTTCATCTGATGTAGGCCAGACCAGGTAAGAACAGTGGATTCTTTTTTCCTGACAGGGGAATCAGATGGGTTGTTACAATGATAACTTTGAATTCCAGATTTTTTTTCATAATTGTATATAAAATCCCCCAAATACTGTCATGGGACTTGAACCCATTTCCCAGGGGCATTACCTGAGCCTCTGGGTGACGAGCCTAGTGACATTATCCCATGCCATGTTCTCCCTATACGAAAAGACAGGAGAAAAATCTCTGAACAGTATTATTAGGAACAGCTGTTGACATGTTTGAAATAATCTTCAAAGGTTAGAGACCTCATAGTTTCCATGCCTACTATCTGCACAAACATGAATCTGAATAGAAGGCATGGTTAGTAAGTTTGTGGACGACACCAAAATTGGTGGCATTGTGGACAGTGAAGAAAGTTTTCTAAGATTACAAAAAGATCTTGATCAAATGGGTCAATGGGCTAAAAAATGGCAGATGGATTTCAATCTGGATAAATGCAACGTATTGCATTTTGGTACAACAAGCAAAGGTAGGGCTTGTACAGTTAATGGTAGGCCCTTGGGTAGTGTTATAGAACAAAGGGACCTAGGGGTTCAGGTGCATAATTCTTTGAAGTTTACTTCTTATGTAGACAGGGTGGTTAAAACGGTGTTTAGCACACTTACCTTCATTGCTCAGTCCTTTGAGCATAGGAGTTGGGAAGACATGTTGAGGTTGTGCAGGACATTAGTGAGGCCTTTTCTGGAATACTGTGTCCAGTTCTGGTTGCCCAGTTATAGGAAGGATATTATCAAGCTGGAGAGTGTTCAGAAGAGATTTACTAGGATGTTGTCGGGTATGGAAGGTTGGAGTTACAAAGAAAGGCCAGATAGGCTGGGACTTTTCTCACTGGAGCATAGGATGTTGAGAGGTGACCTGATAGAAGTTTATAAAATAATGAGAGATATAGGTAGAGTTAATGGTAGTTGTCTTTTCCCCAGGATGGGAGATTTGAAGGCTAGGGGACATATTTTTAAGGTAAGAGGAGAGGGATTTAAAAAAGACATGAGAGGCAATTTTTTTTCACAGAGGGTGGTTCGCGTGTGGAATGAATTTCCTGAGGAAGTGGTGGATGCAGGTACAATGACAACGTTTAAAAGACATTTGGATATGTACATGAATAGGAAAGGTTTGGAGGGATATGGGCCAGGAGCAGGCAAGTAGTACCAGTTTAGTTTGCGAGTATATTCGGCACGGACTGGTTGGACCGAAGGGTCTGTTTCTGTGCTGTATGACTCTATGACTGTATGAAAATGTTCTGTTAAATGATCCTGTCTGGTTTTAGGGAGATTTTCCACTTTTTTATTTTTAAAGGAAATAATTTTTGAATTGCAAAATGCCAAAATTTGAAGTCTACTGAGAATTTTCATTTCAGCTTTCATGTGTAAGGAAAGCATACATTTCTCTGATAATTTGGACAGCTAGTAGCATGAAATTTATATTTCAGCAGTTCATAATGGCCTTCAATTTTTTTCTGTTTTAATGAAATAGAAAATGAAAATTGATGTTGTTTCCCTGGTAATCCAAAAGGGAACAGCTGGTGATTTGGCATCATGCTGTCATTTAAATATATTTTAAACTGAAAAGCCCCTGCCGTTTATAGCAACTATCATTAGAATCTGTAACGTCTAGTGTTTAAGCAACACCTTTGGAAATGCATGTATGGTCTGGTCTTGATGGAAAAACTACTTCATTGTTAAAACAAAGTGATTTTTATTCAAATATCTACTGTAAAGCAGAAGCATATCACACTATATCACAGACTTTTGCAGCGCTGCATCAAGTTTCTATACTGATACATCATGATGCAATTTGTATAAACTTTGCCCAGATGTTTCCATGCAATAACTTTTTGTTCCTATCGTGTAATGCTGTGACTTTACAAGTGGTAAAAAGAAAATCCCTGGTCTCAGTCACTGAACTTCTTCAGTTTTCAGTTGTAGCCATCAGCTGATTGCCAATGAGTTTGCTAATCTGGACTCCTGCTGTTGTTAACAGGATGATTCATCTGCAGCCCTTTCTAGGTGCAATAATGTATGAATATGTAGCTGTGTTCATGACATTAGCATGTCAAGCTTAAATTCCATGCTACTTAAATCATGCAAAATTAGGTTTCAGACATCTTTAAGCAACCAATGACAATTCTTCCAAAATTCCATGCGCCTCTAAAAGGGAAGACTGATTCAGAAAAATACTTTTAAAATATGTAGAAGAGAACATATTGTTACATATATAATTTAAAACAAAGGGATTAGGAATAAAGAATAAGGGAGAATCCAGGTAAAATTGGTTAAATTCTCTATTTTTACTTAAAATCATAAGTTCCATTGTTTGAGTTCAATGTAACGGTTAAATTTGCCTCAGCCATATGAATAATTACTGTGAATGCAAGTGGATATTTTTCCAGGGGCATTGCAAATAAACCAAAAATCCTGTGAAACCAGTTAGTCTTGAGAGACTGGCGTTCACTTAATCTGATAGCAGTCGAAGTGTATTTTTGCACACAGGGGAATCTGTTTGAATGAAAATATCAACAAAGACCGGAATCGAGAAGTCTTGCCCCTAAATGCAGCCTCTGCCTTTTTCATTTAGGGTGGAGAAAAGGCAGGTAGATTGTAAATTAGACATCTTTAATTCCCAAAGGCATACGTAAATCAGTAACTTCTTTCATTCATGATTTCGGTGAAGTCTGAATCCCGAAGTATGCAGATTCGACCTGGTTAGAACAGCTCTCAACTTTGTAAATCCATTTGTATAGAGAGGGTACCTTTATGGAGAGGTAAGTTACCCCTTTAGATATGGCCCCAGGGCACCCTGGGGAGATGCCAGATGCCCTTTGTGAGAGGCCAGGTACACTTAGAAATTGTTAAAATTAAACATACCTGTTCATAAAAAGTGTATAAACAGGCTGGGACTGTCAAAGAACTCTCAAAATGTTAAAGGCTTCTAAACTCATTGGAACTTTTAACATTCATTGAAACTGTTAAATCTGTCTGGTGATTTACTAAACTGAGCTTGAATTCTTTTGTACGTATGTGAAGTTTATTAAAAAAAAAATCAAAGTATTCTATTTTACTCTCCAACATAAGCCTGAAAGTTAACATTAAACGATTTGTGCTGCATGACTGGTTTTGCAACCTAACATTATCACAGTGGAATGCCAGTCAATTGAAAAGAACAAAGAACAGCACAGCACAAGAATAGGCCATTTGGTCCGCCAAGACTGTGCCGAAACGTGATGCCTTCGTACACTAAAAGCTGGGGAATTTCAAGACTAGGGGCACATTTTTAATCTGAGAGGAGAGAGATTCAAAAAAGACATGAGGCAAATTTTTTACACAGAGGGTGGTTTGCATGTGGAATGAACTTCCTGATGAAGTGGTGGATGCGGATACAATTACAACATTTAAAAGACATTTGGATGGATATATGAATAGGAAAGGTTTGGAGGGATATGGGCCAGGATCAGGCTGGTGGGACTAGTTTAGTTTGAGATTATGTGCAGCGTGGACTGAAGGGCCTGTTTCCATGCTGTATGACTCTATGCAGTCCATATCTCTCTATTTCCTGCCTATTCATATATCTGTCAAGGTGCCTCTTAAATGTTGCTATTGTATCAGCTACCACCAACTCCGAAAGTTTGATTGACAGCTCCAAGTGGTTACAGAGTAAAGATGTTTGTTTTTGTAAGAGAGTACGTACTTAAATGAGTCGTTTGTTTTCCGAAGAGGTGGAATGAGTACTTAAGTGAAACATTTATTTTCACAAGTGTTTAGTTGAAGGAATTTCAATGTATAGATTTTTTATTAGAGTTTATTTTATAATGGAAACATTATTAATAGGCATACCTTTTATGTTAGCATGGCTCTTGAGAGATCAGAAGTATTTTACAGTCTTGAATATACACAATGATGGAGCTTTCACAAGTTGCTGCAATGCTCCACTAAGCAGAAGGCAAGCTTGTGGAATAACACTTCATTTTCCGCTTAAGCATTTCCAACCTTAATGTCTCAACATTGAATTCAGTAACTTCAGAAACTAACCATTTTTGTCTGCACTGATTTTCCTTAAATCTCTCCCCTCTTTTGCTCACAGCCGTGTCATGTTTGTGCGTCATTCATTTACTGTTAAGCAAGGACTAATTCTCTCCCTTTCACACCATAATTTATGCCCTTCTTGCACCCCTTTTATTCTTTCTACACTATTCACAACTTCTTTGTCTGTTGCATTCGGCCTCAATACCATCTACCCTCTTGCCTTTCCTCTGCCTCAATCAGAAGTATAAAAAAAATCTAATTTCCAACATCTTTCCTTCTTGAGGATGAGTCATACCAGACTTGAAATGTTAACTCTGTTTCTGCCTGCATGCGAGGAGCCAGGCTTGCTGCGTGTCTGCAGCATTCTGCATTATTGGTTCACATTTCCAGCATCCACAGTATTTTACTTTTACTTGAGCACTTGGAACCATCTGGAGCAGATAATTTCGAAGACTCATAACCTTCTGATTGAGAAAAAAATTATTTTCATCTCAGTCCTAAATAATTTATCCCATCTCCTGAGACTGTGCCCTGATGTTCTAGATTTTCCAGCCTGGAAATACAACTTCTCAATATCGACACTGTCAAACTGCTCCACAGTCTTATATGTTCCAATGAGATTACCTCTCATTCTTTTAAACTCCAGAGAGAATCAGATTAATTTCTTCTGTCTCCCATCATAGAACAACCTTCTCATCCCAGAAATCAATCGAATGAACTTCCACTGCGCAGCCTCCAAAGTAATGTCTTCCTCAGATATTGAGATCAAAATTTGGAATAATATTGCAGATGCCGTTTCACTAAAACCCTATGCCAATTTAGCAAGTCTTCTTTTTCTTGTACTCCAACCCCTTTGCAATATAGGTTAAGATTTGGTGTACCTTCCAAGTTGTTTGCTGTACCTGCATGCTAACTTTGTTTTGCTTGCACGAGTTATGCCCAACCCTTTCTGAGCATCACAATTTTTTTTGAGACATTTGAGTCAAGTAGAATGTTGTCAAAACCAGCAGAAATTATTGATTTTTTTTTTGCTTCTGTATCACTCTATAAAATGATTGTGATTTCCTTCCTATCGAACATGTTGATTATGTCCTTGGAATGTCCATTGTCTTCAACAATAATGCACCACCAAATTAATGTAGCATGGGAAGTGTAGCTCTACCACTTAAAAGGGAATGCATTCATGCAAATACAAAATACCTGCGGTACGTGATGGCTGGCATAGCTGAAGTGTCACAGTTGAATATTTTGCAGTTGCACTTTTATTGGTATCAGGTTTGGGTTATATAAAGTAAATGTATATTTATAGTGGTAGCTGCTTCACAAAATCCTCAGGGATTATTTCGTAAGAAGTAAACAATTCAGCAGTCACAGTCAAGATAATTTTAGCAATCTGCCCAAGTGGTATACCTGATTTTATAAAATTTCAATACTTTTGATATTCACTGTTCTGAACATTCCGGGCAATTACAATAATTGATGTGATGGGAGGATGTTTTAATGACAGAATTGTCACGAGGTATGATTCAGAATAGTTATAAAATAACGAGAGAGCATTGTGATTGTGCTGTAATTAGAGTTTGGTTTGTAGACTTGTTCCTTGCCTTCCCTATTATCAGTTGATAGCTGCTCAGGAACATTTTCTTTCAGGTTCACAACTAAAATGTTATCTTCTGTTGCTTTCTGAGATAAGCGGAGCACTTATGATCCTGTAGATAACAGCTTTGAAATTGATCTTAAAGTTTACCAGAAACATTTGGTAGTCCGTTTGGCCCCTCAGGTCTGTTCCCCCTTTCAATAAAGTCATGGCTGAACTACCTGCAGCTTTAATGGCATTTTCCAGCTCTCCCCACCTCCCCTGCACCACTGCCATAATCCTTGACTCCTTTGCAGGTCAAAATTCTAACTCCACTTTGAAATGCATTAAAAGACCAAGCCACTAATGCTGCCTGGGGTATAAAATTCCAAAGAATAATGCCGCTGTGAGAAACACAATTTATCCTCATCTCAGACTTAAAATGGCCTTCATTTTGAAACTGTGTCCTAATTCTAGATTTCCCCATGAGAGGAATATCTTCTCAACATTGACCTTGTCAAACCCCCTCAGAATCTTCGATATATTAATAAGATCGTCCCTCGATATTTCCAATCTCCAATGAGCCTAGGCCCTTTTGGGTTGACAAAAGTAACTTCTTGTTCTAAGTACCAATTTTTTAAGTATTGAAGACTGTATAACGTAATACTCATTATTCACGTGTATTCTTTCTAAAGACATTTAATCCTTAATTTATTATATCAAATACTTTTGTTTTAATTCACTCATAAAATGTGGCACCGCTGGTTGGCCAGTATTTATTACCTGTCCCTAGTTATCCTTGAGAACGTGGTAATGAGCTGCTTTGTTAAACTGCTGCAGTCCATGTGCTGTAGGTAGGCTGTTTTGTAGTAGTGTTGAAACGGAACAAATTAAATGAATTAATAGTACAAATTGATTGTTCTGAAGAAGGGTCACTGGACCCGAAAGATGATTTCTGCTTCCCTCCACAGATACTGGCAAACTTTTTCATAGGTGTAATTGTAGAATCCCTTCGGCCCAACAAGTCCACACTGACCCTCAGAGCATCCCACCCAGACCCATCTGCCTATAACCCACCTAAACTACACATCCCTATTCACTACGGGATATTTAGCATGGCGAATCCACCTAGCCTGCACATCTTTGGACTGTGGGAGGAAACCAGAGCACCCGGAGGAAACCCACGCAGGCACAAGGAGAATGTGCAAACTCCACACAGACAGTCACCCGAGGGTGGAATCAAACCCAGGTCCCTGGCGCTGTGAGGCAGCAGTGCTAGCCACTGAGCCACCGTGCCACACAAGCAGAAAGTTAAACTGCTGAGATTTTTCCAGCAATTTCTGTTATTGTTTCTGATCTCCAGCATTTGCAGTTCTTCGGGGATGTTTATTGTCTAGAGGTTAATGGGTATGATCGTATTGCCATTACGGAGATACGGTTACAAGGAGATCAGAGCTAGCAGCTAATTATTCAGGGGTATCTCACTTTTCGAAAGGATATGCATGAACAGAAGGGTGTGGTAGCTTTGTAAAGTACAAAATTAATCAAATATGAGAGCGAAAAATGGTCTTGGATCAGATGATGAGGAATCCCTCTGGGTGGAGATAAGAAATAAAAAAGGGAAGATGACACTGGTGGGTGTAGTCTACAGGCAACCAAACAGTAGCTATTCTATTGGACTGGAAATAAAGTAAGGGTGACATTAAGCTTCATGTAAATTGGCAAAGGTAGCCACAAGGATAGATTCATAGAGTGTATTTGGCAGAGTTTCCTTGAACAATATGTTGTGGATCCAACCAGAGGTCCATCTATTTTAGTATGTAATGAGACAGGTTTAACAAATGATCTCATAATGAAAGATCCAGATGGCAACGATGATTGTAACATGATAGAATTTGGCATTTCATTTGAGAGTGAGACACTTGCATAGGAAACAACTGTACTCAGCTACTATTTCCCCTATGTCCTCTGGTCTTATGGACTCCATCTGTAAACCAATCCATAGGTGCTGAAAATACAATGTGGTAGTTGAGAGCGAGGTGATGTGGCTTGTTTCATTTTCCTTTAATTACAGGAGTGAGGCAGAGTTAGCTGAAGTGGACTGGGAAAGGAGTTTAGCAGAAAAGAAGGTTGTGGAACCATGGCAAATGTTTTTAACATAATAGTCAGCAAAGATACATCCCATTGAGAAAGCAGGATTCTAGAAATGTGATAAACTGACCAGGGCTAACGAGGAAAGTTAAGTAAAGTATCAAATAGAAAGAAAACACACAGAGTGTAGCAAAGGTTACTAGTATTTCAAAGGATCAAGAAGATTTCAAAAGCCAACAAAAGATGACCTATGAGGGCAAATTAGCAAGTAGCATTAAAAAAAAACAGACAGTAAGAACGCTTTTAAATCTATATCAAAAGGGAAAGAGAGCTCATAGAGCACATAGGCTCCTTGGGGAAATAATGATGGGCATCCAGGAAATGGCTGAGAAGGTGAAAAAATATTTTGCATCAGTCTCCACTGTGGAAGATGCAAATAGCATCTCTAAAATACTAAATAATCAGGGAGCTAAAGAGGAGGGTAATAAACACAACAACTATCACTAGAGGAAAAGCATGAGGGATCCTAATGGGTCTAAAGACTGATAAGTCCCCTGGACTTGATCAGGTATATCCTAGGATTTTACAGGAACTAATCTTCAAGAAGCCTTAGATTCTGGAAATGCCCCAGAGGACTGAAAAACTGCTAATGTAACACCCTTATTCAAAAAAGTAAGAGAGATCAAAAAAGATAACCGTAGGCCAGTTAGCTTAACATCTGTCAATACGAAAATGTTAAGAGTATCATAAAAATGTAATAGCAGAGCATTTAAGAATGACTGATCTAATCAAGCAGAGTTAGCATGGTTTCTTGGATGGGAAATCATATCTGACGAATTTATGAGCGTTCCTTGAGGAGGTAACAAGAAGGATTGATAAAGAAGAACCAACGAATGTAATATATTTGGATTTCCAGAAGATGTTTTCTGTACATAAGGCTACTTAATAAGATAAGAGCCCATGGTTTTGGGGGTAGTATATTAGCATGGATAGAGGATTAGCTAATTAGTAGAAGACAGAGAGTTGAGATAAGGGAGGCATTTTCAGGATCGAAATCTGTAACTAATGGAGTAACACAGGGATCAGTGCTGGGGCCACAAGTATTTACCATGTATATTAATGCTTTGGAAGACCAAGGTGAATGTGCTATTGCCATGTTTGCAGACGACACAGAAATAGATGGGAAGGCAGGTAGTGAGCATGACATAAGGAGTATACAAAGTGATATGGACAGGTTAAGCAAATGGGCAAAGACTTGGCAGCTGGAATATAATGTGGGAAAATGTGAAGTTATACACATTGGCAGGAAGAAGAGAGAAGTTGGATATTATTTAAATGGGGAAAAACTGCAGAAAGCTGCAGCATTGAAGGACTTGGGATCCTTGTGTATGAATCAGAAAAAGGTAGCATCCACATTCAGCAGGGAAGGAAAATGAAGTGTTGGCCTTAATTTCAAAAGGAATGAAATATAAGTATTGGGAACTTTGCTAAAATGATCCAAGATACTATCTAAAAAAAAAAGTTCTGAGGAAGGGTCACCAGACCTGAAATGGTAACTCTGTTTTCTCCTCCACAGATGCTGCCAGACCTGCTGAGTTTTTCCAGCAACTTTGTTTTTGTGCAAGGTACTATCTAGGCCACAACTGGAGTACTGTGAACAGTTTTGTTCCCCTTATCTGCCATAAATGCTGACATTAGAGGCAGTTCAGAGTAGGTTCACTTGGTTGATCACAAGTATTGAGGGATTTCTGATAAGGTGAAGCCTGTATGAATTGAAATTGAGAAGAATGAGAGGAGACTTTATTGAAACATAGAAGATTCTTAGGGGCCTTGACAAGTTAGTTGCAGAGATTGTTTCCCCCCAGTGGGAGAGTCTAGGACCAGATGATAGACTCTCAGAGTAAAGGGTCACCAATTTAAAACAGAGATAAAGAGGATATTTCCCTCGCAGAGGGCCATGATCCTGTGGAATGCATTACCACTAAGGGTTGGTCATTAAGTATATTCAAGGCTGAGAGAGACCGATTTATAATTAGTAAGGGAATTAAACGTTGTGAGGATAATGCAAGTACATGGAATTGAAAATTTCAGATCAGCCATGATCGAATTGAATGGCTGGGTGGACTCAGTGGCTGGTTGGCCTACCTTCTTCTCCTATTTCCTATGGTCTTGTGGATTCCATCTGTAAACCAATCCATGGATGCTGAAAATACGTTGTAAAAGCTTAGAGGTTGATGATGCTATTGTTTATAAAAGATGTGTATCTTGTTTCATTTTCTTTTGGACCTTAAAATAAGTCTTAGAGGAAGCCAGGCCTTGTGTAGGCAGAAAAACCTTCCACAGCCAATAGTACTTTATATGTCACCCAAAAAACCCCCTGCTGTTTACTTATGCAGCAATTCCAGGCAGTGATTGATGTGGTGTTGATCACTGTGTGAGGTTGAGGATATTTTTAGCATGTTTGTTCACAACACAAGCTGACTCAAATTGAAAATCAATGGCGTTGTTGCAAATCAAGCAATTGGAGGGACAGTCCTTAATGTCCTTTGGATCAGTGCCACCTTCAACTTCTCAGACATAACGCATTTGGAAAATATTGGATTAAAATGTTGGTATCTTTACATGAGACGTTACAGCAAGCTGGATAAATGTCAGACAACTGAAAACAGCAGAACTCAAACTCTACCAAATAGGGAGGGAGTGCAGTATTTATTTCAGAGAAATATACAGATTGATAATCATTGTCAATTCAAAATTATCAAATAGCACAGGGGATGCATCTTTGAATTGAAGACTGTTTACCACAATGAAGGGTGATCATGAAGCAGTTTTATTCAACTATATAAATTTATTCATCATTTCTGAATCATCACTTCTCTGCCTCTGCTGTGAATCTAAATACAGTACTGAATAATGCAATTAATTTAGCTCTGAGGGAGCCAGGTTTCAGAACATGAAAAGAGAAATTTGTTTTTTCTATTGAACTTGTTTGATGGAGTTTAGAAAGATGAGGGGGCATCTGATTGAAATTTACAGAATATTAAGAGGCTTGCATAGAGTGTATGTGGAGAAGATGTTCCATTAGTAGGAGAGAGTCTCAGAGTGAAGGGCTGATGCTTTAGAACTGAGATGAGAAGGAATTTCTTCAGCCAGAGGATGGTGAATCTGTGGAACTCATTACCATAGAGGGCCATGGAGGCCAAATCATTGAGTCTATTTAAGGTTCTTGATTAGAAGGGGAGTCAAGGGTTGGAGGGAGAAGGGAGGAGAACTAGAGTTGAGAAACGTATCAGCCATGATTAAATGGCAGAGCTGACCCGATGGGCCAAATGGCCTCATTCTGCTCCTTTATCATATGTTCTTATGGTACCTTAGACATAAAGCCCTTCAAACAGCTAGTCATAGTTGACCCCCTGTTCCTACCCCTCTCAATTGATTCAAATGTTGACCATTTTCATAGAAATCTTAACCTGTCAAATATTTTCTGCTATTTTAAGGAATTGAAATAGCATTACATTGCCGTACGTAGCTTTCTTATAATTGGCAAACTGGTTGATTATTTACCCTATTGTACTAGAACTTCTGGATAGCATATTTCAATTAAAACAGCATTTCTCTCTGAGGAGAGTTATTCTTAATTCCTTTTGATAAATTACTAGATGGATTTTATTCTAGATTCCTTCATGTCAGGAAGGTTCACTTATTGAAGCTGACATTATCATATGATCTTAAAAGATCAACAAGCAAATAATTATGTAATAATTACAATGGTGTTTATCACCTGCGCATGGGTGTCCTAATCCCATGTTATAAATCACATTACTCACCCTTCTGTCCCTTTTCTTTTGACCACTTTTTTTTTCTGTATTTAACACCTTTAATGAAGTAAAGTATCCACAGAGCTTCACAGGGTTATTTTAAAACAAAATTTGACACTGAAACACATAAGGAGATATTAGGGCGTATGACAGGTAGATTTTAAGGAGTGTCTTATAGAAGGGAAGGAGATGTTAGTGGCACCAAGGTTTCAGGAGGGCATTTCAGCTTTTAGGACCCAGGCGGTTAAACTAATTCCCACCAGTGATGAAGAGATTAAGTTGAGGGATGGTCAAGACACCAGAATTGAGGAATACCGATATCCCAGAGGTGTGCGACTAGAAGGCTTTTCAGAGATAGGGAGAGGTTTGACCAAATGAAAATTTTTACACAACTTGGAGCAAATGTGGATCATTGAGCATGGGAGTGTTGGATGGTTGGGACTTTGTACATGGTACAACACGTCCGAAGAAGTCACAGTCAAAATTTGGGTGACTTCAAGTTTACAGAGGGCAGACTGGGGTGTACAGCCAGGAGCGCATTGGAATTCTGAGTGTAGAGGCAAAAAAGGGCAAAGGTGAGGGTTTCAGTAACAGTTGTGCTGAGGCAGGTGTAAGTTTAGGCGATGTTACAGAGGTAGAGATACACTCCTTTAGTCATTGTGTGACGTATGGTTGAAAGATCATCTCAGGATCAGATAAGGTTGCAAACGTTCAGCCTCAAACAGTTGTCAGAGTAAGGAATGAGAGTTAATGGATGGGAAATAGAGTTTATGGTGGGAACTGAAGCTTTGAAGACAAAGGTCACCAAAGTTAAGTATGGGGAAACAGGAGATGAAGCCATTGCTGATGACTCTATGGCTACAACTGAATCGATATGAATTATTTCAGGCATGTGCAATTCCACCGAGCTGAATGATGCTGATCATGTTTTGAAGGAAGATACTGTAGTCAACCCTGTCCAAGGCAGTTAGCAGATCAGGAAGGATGAGAATGGATAGCTAACCCTTTGTTGCAGTCAGATAAGATGTCTTGTGTGACTTTGATAAGCTGTTTTCATATTTTGGTACAGGTATCCAGGTCTGGTATCCAGACTTGAGGAATTCTAACATGAAGTTCTGGGAAAGGTGACACAGATTGAGAGATGACAGCATGTGCTAGATCTTCGGAGAGGAAAAGGAACCTAGATATGTGTTGGTGATTAGCAGGCCAAATGGCCTGAGGATTGGTGTTTTGATTGCAGATTTAAAAGAGAGCAGGGCAGTTCCTGAGGAGTACAAATGGTTAGCACGCTTAATAAACATAAAAGTCAGAACAGGATGTTGACTGGTCAGGCCAGGCAGCATCAGAGGAGCAGGAAAGCTGACGGAGCTTTCCTGATCTCCTCATGCTGCCTGGCCTGCTGTGTTCCTCCAGCTCCACACTGTATTATCTCTGACTCCAGCATCGGCAGTTCTTACTGTCTCATGTTGACTGGTCAGTTGTTTAGTGGGAATAGGGTCTCAGGAGCAGAGATAGGCCTCATGACATGCTGACCTTCATAGCAAGAGAATTGGAGTATCAGAGTAAGGATGTTTTGCTGCAGTTATACAGAGCCTTGGTGAGACCACACATTGAGTATTGTGTGCAGTTTTGGTCTCCAAGTCTGAGGAAGTACATTCTTGCTTTTGAGGGAGTCCAGCGAAGGTTCAGCAGATTGATTCCCGGGATGGCAGGACTGACATATGAGGAAAGACTGGATCGACTGGGCTTGTGCGCTGGAATTTAGAAGAATGAGGGGAGGTCGCATAGAAACATGTAAAATCCTGATGGGACTGTACAGGCTAGATGTGCGAAGAATGATTCGATAGTGGGGAAGTCGGCAACTAGGGGTCACAGTCTAAGCATAAGGGGTAAGCCATTCAGGACTGAGGTGAGGAAGAATTTCTTCACTCAGAGAGTTGTGGACCTGTGGAATCCTCTTCCACAGGAAGCTGTTTGGGCCACTTCATTAGATATATTCAAAAGGGAGCTGGACGAGCCCTCGCGGCTAAAGGGATCAAGGGATATGGGAGAGAGCGGAAATGGAATACTGAGATTGCATGATCAGCAATGATCATATTAAATGCTAATTAAATATTAAATAATATTAAAAGTTCAATGGGCCGAATGGCCTATTCCTGCACCTATTTTCTATGTTTCTATGGTCAGGTCAGAGAGGGCAAAAGAGGAGATGGGAGACAAACTAAAGGAAATGTAAATTATTTCATGAAAGGATGGGGAGAGGTGGAAAAGTATCTTGACGCAATGTTTAACCATGTAGATGAGGGGAAGGATGGTAAGAGGCAGAGGTAACTGGTCACATGGTTTTGATCTCAGCAATGTGTTCTTCAATGCTCGCTCGATCTTCGCTTCAGTTGTGGGACCAAAATTTTTGGATTAAAATAAATTTCTTGCATGCTTAGATTTGAAACGTTTTTGCTGGGAGTTGATAACAATCCAGAGAAAGAAAGAGGCCTCATGATACCTGACTGAACTGGGTAACCAACTGTCTTTCCTCTTGCCTAATTAGATTAAATATTTGTGAAAACTGCAACAAAAAATTAGGGGTGTGGGGAGCAGTGTAAGTTCAAACAGATAAACGTAATGCCAAATCAAGTGCAGAATAAGAAATAAAGATTGGATTATGAGAGAGAAAGAGAAGTAATCAGAATAGAAGGAATTTTAAAATTCTCATTTTGAAATCTATTATAATAGTCAAAACCTGGAGGAATGAGACCCCATACTTGTGATAATTATTTTTCATTGTTATGAAAAGTGCATGTGAATTCTCAGTATATGTGTCCAAATTGTGGCTTTGTGCAGGGAATGGAACTTTAAAAAAACCCTGCAGACTAAATAGAACTGATCCTAAATTCTGCAAGTGCAAAATAAGAACATATGCTTTTGTGTATATACATAAAATATATTATATCAGTCCCTACGAGAGTTGCTGGGTGATTTTGAACATAATTGGTCACCATAGATCTTAACGAGAGCACAAAAATGCAAGAATGCCTGACTGGAATTGAGAATCATGTCAGATGAATGAGATGTATTCGGCAAGAAATTAATCCCAAAAGCATTTTGTCCTGATGAATAGAATTTAAAATCAAGTACATTTCTTTGTGATTTTTTTTTAAAACAGTATTCAAGAGAAATAAACTATGTTCAGAAGCAGGTGCAGTGGTTTCAACAACAGTGCTGCATAATTATACTATGATTCAGGCACTTATCATCAGCCTGCTGAGTTTTTTGAACAACAAAAAATAAACTGCTTTTATAAATTGAAACAACAGAAGTCTTCAAACTGAGACTCACCTGCCCTCTTTTAATGCAAATAATCACACAAATAATCACACAGCAAATTTCATTTTCCCTCCCAAAAAATTAGCTGCTGACCAATACTTAATCTTCAACCAAAATCACCTAAGCAGATTATCCGATCGTTATCTCAGTTCTGTTTGTGTTTTTCTTGCTGGGCAGAAATTGACTTGTCTTTCCCAGATTACAACAGTGGCTGCACTTTAAAAATAATTATTTAACTGTGAAGTCTTTTTCGCGTTGTGAGTTTTCGAAAAAATCATACGTGGTAAACAATGATCAAGATATATGGAAAAGAGATAGTGTTAGTTACATAGTTCTCTGTGCAGCACCCTGCTTATATGTTGCTCCCCCAATACATGCAAAATCAAAAGAATAATTGTACAAAGAAACTCTAGGTGTTTCATACTTCTAATTGTAGGCAAATTAAGTAATCAGGGAATGCTCTGGCTTCAGAAGCCGTACTGAATTAGGGCTGATATATTCAGTAGTGTGTAGGTAGCTCAGTTGGCTGGATAACAACGTGTAGAGCTGGATGAACACAGCAGGCCAAGCAGCATTTTTAGGAAAAAATTTTTTCTGAAGAAGGGTCTAAGCCCGAAACGTCAGCCTTCCTGCTCCTCTGATGCTGCTTGGCCTGCTGTGTTCATCCAGCTCTACACCTTGTTATCTCAGATTCTCCAGCATCTGCAGTTCCTACTATCTCAGTTGGCTGGATGGCTGGTTTGCAGTGTAGACTGATGGTAACAGCATGAGTTCAACTCCCCCAGTGGCTGAGGTTATCAGGAAGGAGCTCCCAATCAATGTTTCTCCCTCCCCTGAGGTATGGTGATCCTCAGCTTAAACCAGCACCATTGTTTCTCATTAATGAGAGAGCCGCCCTATATTCTCTCTGACTATGGCAAATTTATCTTTTCCTTCGGTTGATAGTCAGGGCGGAGAAGTGGGAGCAGCACTATAGAACATAACAACCTGCAATGACGTAAAGTGGCAGTCATTGGCCAAAATAGATTGATATCAAAACACAAAGGTATTATTACAAAAATGTAGTAATCTCCAGAAGGGCACTAATGAGACGGCTGGATGAAGTCAGGCAGAGGAGTTTGGCCCAACTTGTTCCTTGAAGCAGTGGACAGAAGGCACATAGGAAGTGACTAACTCTGACACTTCGTGCACATTGACTGTCCCAAAAAATAAGTCTCACTACTTTGGAATAGCTAATAAAAGCCAGCTCAATCTTCGAAGAGTGTACAACTGAGCATTTTGGCATTATAATGAACTCCCCTTTTGTTCCCTTTTCTCATGATTGTTCTGATGTTGACCTTAGATCATTTAACTCTGAATCAGAGTATTGTGCATTCTTGCATCATGCCAGAGACTTGAGCACAGGATCTAGGCTGGCATTTCAGTGCATCACTCAGGGTGCTGCATTGTCAGAGTTTCCATCTTTCAAATGAGTTACTAACCTGAGGACAATTTTCTTATTCAGGTGAACTTAAGGATCCCATGGCACTATTCTCCCTGATGTCATGAAAAATATTTACCCCTCAACTAACCTCACCGAGCTGGTTTAATTCGTCATTCATTTCCTTAGTGATTGAGAGACACAATAGATTCTGTTCTACTTTTCAGTGATTGCACTGAAAAGTAAAACTTCATCAGTTGGTAAATACTACAAGACATACTGAGTTGTGAAATATGGTGTATAAATGTAAGTCCTTCCTTTCTGTATTTATTTATAGAGATGCTGTGGCAGGTGCTGCATGTATCTTTGATGCAGTTCCAACAGCCTGGTACCTAGTTCCTCCAGCACTTCCTTGGAGAGAGATAGAACAAGATGGGTATTGTGCCCTTTCTGAAGTTGTGGAACAGAAATAAAAGGAGCTTCTCAACTTTAGGCTTCCATAAAGGTTTACAAAAGGTTATAACAGAGTAACTAGAAGCAACATAAATATTTTGTTGTGATTTTAAGGGTTTCAGTGTAAGTCAGTTAAATTCTTTCCTGTTTTATTTGTGGTGCCTAACAGGTTGAACATTTTTGTTTGAATATGATCAAAGTTAAGCAGTATTCAAGATGGACTCCACCACTGTGTCATTGCCAATTCTTTTGTGTTTGCACAGTAAAATGAGGAAGCATTTCCACCAGACGTGTCATGATCAAACAGGATATAAATTAAAAGGAAAACCACTATGGTGAATCTCCATCTCATGTCTGACAGGTGTCCACACAGCTTGAGTCACAAAATCGGTGTCAGCAGTGGCTTTAGATCCCACTCTCTCCTATGTTGCAGTTTAGTGTACAGTAATGCACAGCTACTGAAACTTCAGCTAAACTCATTTGTCTTTGATGCACTGGAAGCTTCATGCCAGCATATAGATTTCTAAAATTGGCAGTACCTCTCTGGCTGGGTAGTGAGAATACAATACTACAGAATCCATTCGACCATTAGTCCGGTATCAAACCTGCCCGGACATGTCAAAGATATCAACAATTCCACCCTCAACTGTGAAATGATTACCCGTTACCTAACAGAACATGATTAAAATGCATGTTATTTTACTTGTGAGCTCCTTTCAACACTAAATAAATTGATTTCAAAGCATGATGACAAAACATAAATGCGAGCTAATTTAGGTAATGAAAGCATTCACGTATCTGGTATCAGTTTGTAATATTCAATGCTTGCAAAGTATAGATTACAATTAACTGGCTCGACCATATGCAAATAAAAACAGAAATCAATAATTCACTACTGACCAGATGATGCTGAATTTCTAATTTCAGTTTAGTAGCTTGACATCGTAATTGAGCTGCTAAGATATTGAAAAAAAGGCGCTTACTGAATAAAACTAATGGTCTCAGGAGCCAGTTTGTAGGTAATGCCACCAAATTTCTATCAGCTTTCCATTCCTCTGGGGTCATCCTCAAAGAAATGTACAAATATACCTGCAACACCGCTGAAACTGTAAACCGACATTCAAACAGTATCAAAAAGACCTCTTTCAGAAACCATATATGAGCTGCCTTAATCAGATAAATATGACTTTACAATCAGCTGCTAATATGCAAATTGCTGGAAATCAGCCAAGCCATAATCCTGACCATTATATTGTTGTAACATGGTCTACCGCAGTCAGTACAGGCATGCTTACAGGGATGGTAATAGGCTTCCACAAGCTTAGTTATCCTCAAATGTCAGTCAGTCCAATTATTACTATCCATTTTGCCCTGCACTCATTTCAAAAATCGTTCTAAATATTTACAGCAGTAATGGAGCACAGTTGCCCTCTTAACACAAAAAATGTCCATTTAATATTGAGAGTAATGTGCAGTAAGTTTTACTGCTAACATAAAGCTGTGTTGATTATTTAGCTTGCCAATATAATCTAGCTCTAGACCTGCTCTTGGGTCGCTAAGTGAAACTCATTTCACTTCAATAACTGATCAGCAAAGGACCAGGTCTCTGCTAAAATATTGCTTCCCAGACTGTAGGATGACAAGAAGAAGCGGATATATTAAAAGATGTATTGTTGGCCATGACATCATGTTGGCTGTTCAAAGAAAGATTTTTAATACAAAGAGACATGTTACATCTGCTACAGTTTTTTTTTGAGAAGTAAGTTGCAGAATCTATCATGAGAAGTAGTAGAAAACTTAGAACATCAATCAGAGATTGGGTTCTGTGGAAAAAATACGATTAAAATATTTAGCTTTTTAAGATAGCTTAATGGCAATTAATAAGCACGAAGTTAGCAAAACCAATTTTCTCTGAGAAAGTACAGTTCCTGTTTACAACCTTTAGCTTTTTTCTGTATTCCTTCGGTGTGGTAATGTCATTGCCATAGCTCAATGCGAGAAACAGCTGGAACATGAGGAGAAAAGGTTTCTGCTAACACATTGCTTTGTTGAATTTGCAGAAGTTGAAAAATGAAGAAGAGGGATGACTAAAACAAAAACAAATAGCTGGGAAAATTCAGCAGGTCTGGCAGCATCTGTGAAGGGAAAGCAGAAAGCAGAGTCAGTGTTTCAGGTTCAAGGACCCTTCAGATATGAACCCTAACTCTTATCACTTTTACTTTCTCTCTTCAGATGCTGCCAGAACTGCCGAGTTGCTCCCATATTTCTGTTTTTGTTTCAGATTTCCAGAATCCATAGTTCTTTGTATTTTGTTCAGAGGGATATCTAATTGTTACAAGAGATGGAGATCAAAGCTTTAATTGTACTGTGAAAGCCAGATATGCTGTTGAAATTCAGAGTAGTTTTCTCTAAAAACAAAAGATAAGAGAATAAGCTGGCAACCAATTTTAAAATGAAATGGAAATTAGTATTATGTCCTTACTACCTTGATCAATATTTTAAAAGGTAGTGCACAAACATGGGTATAAATTGGACATTTTATCAAACTATACAGTAGAATGTGTTTTCGTTAGCAATGAGGCATAATGAAATAATTTTACTTCGAGATTTCTGATGACACTCAAAAATGTTAAGAATAGAACTTGAAACTCACTGAAGAAAAAGATATGCTGCTAAAACTTTCTGTCTTAAACCCTTCAGGACTCATGCAAAAAAGCCGAATTTCACAAAGAACACCTATTTATTCTGCATTAAATAAGGGCGCTAGCTGGTGGGAAAGTCAGTGTTGATTGGTGAACCCTTGCCATGTAGAATGGACCAGGGAACTATTGTCCCTCAATCTTTTGTTTAATTCTAAAAAGATGCAAAATGTAGACATGTTCTTTGTAACGCAGAGGACAGGTACCATCATTGTTGTTTCTAGCAAACATAAGTGAATTGCACTGCACGCTGGACTGATAAATGTTAAAAAAAATGCTCCAGCTGATATCAGTGATATTGGAAGCCAGAGATTCAATTCATGACTTGAAATACTGACAGATTTTCCCTTTGTCAAGCCTAAACCTCAGTCCACCTGCAACTAATGGACCCCGCACCATTTGCAAACATCAAAGGCAACACGAGCGGCAAGGATCCCAGATACAGATGAGTGAGGCCAGCTAGGGATCAGGAGAAGGGCAGTGGGGTTGGCAACAAGATCAAGGAGATGCTTTTCAGAGACCTACTCTGTCATAACCCTCCCATTCCTGATGTTGGATCCCTTAAATGGGCACTGAGTGCTTGATAATTAAGGACTTTCTTCTGGGTTGAACCACAAACAATAAATCCAGAAACCAATAAAACTTGTGACTAACATGTCTTGGGTCAAACTCGTCTTGTTTCCTTCAAAAAGCAGTAGAGGCTGAGGGTGACTTTCCAGAAGTTTATAAAATCATGAGGGGCATGGAAACAGTGAAGAGCCAAGGTCTTTTCCCCAGGGTAGGGAAGTCCAAAACTAGAGGGCACAGGTTTAAGGTGAGAAAGGAAAGATTTAAAAGGGACCTAAGGGGCAACTTTTTCATGCAGAGGGTGGTGCATGTATGGAATGAACTGCCAAAGGAGGTGGTAGGGGCTGGTACAATTGCAATATTTAAAAGGCTTCTGGATGAGTATATGAATAGGAAGAGTTTAGAGGGATATGGGCCAAATGCTGGCAAATGGGACTAAATTAATTTAAGATACTTGGTCAGCATGGACAAGTTTCCTTGCTATACATCTCAATGACTCTCTGGAGCTGTAACTGTACCACTACCTTCATTTCTAAGTATCATTTATTACTTTTTACTGACTTTTCCCTCTGGGATGGCAGAATTCTATTTATGAATATAACAAAAACATTAATCCTTACGATATGCAAATGAATTGAAATATGAATATGCTTCTTAAGCCAGCATTGGTCTAATATACTTCCCTGCCCTTAATTTACATGTAGTATTGCAAAGACCGTGGTTGAGCAAGTTCCTGCTTCATAATTCACTTACTCATTCCTAACTAATTAAAAACCTATTCGTAACAATAACACAGTTGCCTATATTTCACACAAAGGTGAGGGTCCTGCCCACTGCCTGGAAAGTTGTGGAGGAGTTCACCAACTCAATTAGTTGCCTGAGGTTTTGGCTTCTGCCCCTTCTGCCAGGCAGTGGCCAGGAGTAACTTTTGGGAGTGCAGCCACTCCTGGGATTGCAGCAATCCATGGAGAACAACCCGAGAACAGGTGCATATCTCCGAAACCTCCAGCTGGTAATCATTGTGGTTCAATAATGGACCATGATGCAAACTCAAGGCCCAGATTCAGACTACAATATACAAGAACCAAACCACACGTAGTTTATATATGAATAATTTTGTTCGGTCAAATGCTATTAAAGTCAATGATGCAGTAATTACACCAATAAATTTGAAGTCCAGTGTCACAATTTACGATTTTGTGACGATGTTTTTCCACAAAGAGTCTTTGGCACAATTTTAACATATGATTTAGACAGAAACCTGCCTGCAGGGGATATTTCAGCCAGAGATTACATGTTGGTTTAGCATTTGGCAATTAAGAGATCATTCAAATCTGGAATATGGCAGTTCTCTTACACAGATGCAAAAGACTGATCCATTTTCTGAGCTTCAGAGATAGTAGGAACTGCAGATGCTGGAGAATCTGAGATAACAAGGTGTAGAGCTGGATGAACACAGATGAACTTCTTCAGGAAAATGGGTCTAGGGAAAAATGGGTTCTAAAGAAGGGTCTCGGCCCGAAACGTCAGCCTTCCTGCTCCTCTGATGCTGCTCGGCCTGCTGTGTTCATCCAGCTCTACACCTTGTTATCTCACTTTTCTGAGCTTGTCTGGCCACATACTGAGCTTGTCTGTCCTCATACATCGGTCTTGCTATCCCAGGAATTAATTTGGTAAACCTTCGCTCCAAATCCTCTATGGCAAGAATATTCTTCCTCGGATAAGGAGATCGAAACTGCACACAGTATTCCAGATGTGGTCTCACCAATGCCCTATATAATAGCAGCAAGACAATTGTTCCTGTACTCAAATCCTGACACTGTGAAGGCCAACATACAATTTACCTTCTTTACTGTCTGCTGCAATACCTTCAGTACTTTCAGTGCCTGGTGCACAAGGACACCCAGGTGGACATTCCCCTCTCAGTTTACAGCCTTTCAAATAATAACCTGCCTTCCTATTTTTGCTACAAGAGTGGATAACCTCACACATATCCACATTATGCTGCATCTGCCATGTGTTTACCCACCTACCCATCCCGTCCAATCATGCTGCAACATCTCTGCATCCCCCTCGCTGCTCACCCTTCCAACCAGCTTTGTGCCACCTGCAAATTTTGAGATATTACATTTAGTTCCCACATTTAAATCATTGACATATATTATGAATAGCTGGAGACCAAATACCATTCCCTGCCCTACTCCACTAGTCACTGCCTCCCATTCAGAAAAAGACTCAGTTATTCATACTCTTTGTTCCCTGTCAGCTAACCAATTTTCTATTCGTCTCAATACACTACCCCAATGCCATGTGATTTAACTTTACACATTGGTCTCTTGTGTGGGACTTTGTCAAAAGCCTTCAGAAAGTCCAAATAAACCATATCCATTGGCTCCCCCAATCAACTCTACTAGTTTCATCCTTCAGTAATTCCAGTCAATCTGTCAAGCATGACGTCCCTTTGGTAAATCCATGATGTCTGTATCTGATTCTACCACTGTTTTCTAAGCGCTCTGCAATATAATCCTTGATAATGGACTCTAGCATCTTCCTCACTACCAACTTCAGACTTGCTGATCTATGATTCCCTGTTTTTTCCCTACCTCCTTTTTTCAATAGTGGCCTTCCATTAGCTACCTTGTATTCTCAAACTTGGAAGATGATCACCAAACGCATCCACTATTTCTAGGGCTACTTCCTTAAGTACTCTGAATTATCAGGTCCTGAGGATTTATCAGCCATCAGTCCCATTAATTTCTCCAACACTGTGTCTCTATTAACACTGATTTGCATCAGCTCCTCCCTCTCTCTAAAACCTGTGTTCTCTATCATTTCTGGTATTTTATTTGTGTCCTCCTTTGTGAAATGGAAGCAAAGTATGAATTTAGTTTGTCAGCCATTTCTTTATTCCCCATTATAAATTCACCTATTTCTGACTGAAAGGGACCTATATTAGTTTTCATCAGTCTTTTTCTCTTTTCATATCTGTAGAAACTTATGCAGTCAATTCTTATGTTCCCTACACGCTTATTCTTATATACTATTTTCCCCTTCTTAATCAATCCCTTAAACCTTCTTTACTAACTTATGTTCACAATCCTTCAGCCTGTTGTTTTCTTTTGCCAGGTTTTTGCCTCCTTTCTGAATCTAATACTATCTCTGACTTCTCTCGTAAGCCATGATTTGGCCATTGTTCTCTTTGCATTCTTGTGCTACATGGGAATAAACCATTTTTGTAGTTTGTCCATTCGATCTTTGAACGTTTGCTATTGCCTGTCCACTGTCAATCCTCTCAGTAACACTTCCCAATCCATCATACCCAACTCATACCTCATGCCATTATAGTTTCTATTCTTAAATTCTGGGGTTTAGTCTCAGAGTCAATTACCTCAGTCTCTATCTTGATGGAGAATTCTGTCATATTATGGTCACTCATTCCCAAGGAATCCCTCACAACTACATTACCAATTATTCTTTTCTCATTGAATAATACCCATTCTAACATGGCCTGTTCTGTCATTGGTTCCTCAATATATTGGTCCAGGAAGCCATCCTGTACACACACTAGGAATCCCTCCTCTCTGGTATTGTGATAAATTTGATTCACCCAATCTAATTGCAGATTAAAGTTACCCTGATTACAAATGTTCTTTTACACATGCACCTCTGATTTCCTGTTTAATGCCAATCCCAACATCACCACTTTGGTCATCTAATACCACCCCCACTCATGTTTTTTGCCCCTTGGTATTTATCAATTCTGCCCACACAGATTCCACATTGTCTGAGCTAATATCCTTCCACCATATTGTGTTTACATCCCTTTAACCAGTCATGCAACTTCATCGCCTTTTTTTTGTCTGTCTGATCCTCTGTCATGACGCTTAGTTTCAAGTTCTGAAAGGCAAAAGTCAACAGCTAATGTGAGCTTGCAGTTCAAAGGTCATCCAGGGCATCCCCACATCAGCTGAGGAAGGCTCAACTACCAATTTCTTGTGAACCATACCAGCCCTGAGTTGTATTGCTGTGCCTCTGATCATCAGTAAATGCAACTTTCCAAAGAAAACTTGCAGTATCTCTGATCTTGGAATCATGTTCAACAATGCCTATTGCTTGTGGCTGGACTTATGTATGCAGCATACAGAAATGTGGTTTTGTTTGCTTTATGCCTGCAGGTATCAGAAAACATGGCCAATTATGTGTAGAATGTCTGTGGTATTTATTGGACCTGTCTCATATAAAGAGCCCGATGTAGCTTTGTGGTTAGGCCATGTGGCTTTTTTTTTCCACCACTGCAAATGCATTCTATAGAAGTATAACTCAAAATGTTTCATTTCCTTGTTGGTTTTAAGAAGCATTTACATGAGAGAAGCATAGCCTGTTAAATGTAGAATACCATTGTTTCTTAAATTAGAAGAATCTTGGTTTATATTTCTAGAATATTCCTGAATGATGGTGGTCTCTATCAATTAGCAAACTATGTGACTACTTCTATTCAGCAACAGAAGAAATGCATATCTGAGTTGGGGTAAAACTCCAACACAGACAACAGGTTCGTGAAATCCAGTGCAACATAAACTGTAAGATCCTCAGTTTATGTTTTTCACTCATGGTTTTCTTTTACTTTGATTCTAGACATTCCAGCAATCCCTGGGGCAGAAATCCAAAAAAAGAAACAAAGGTACATCGCTTTGATTTTTATGAATTTCCTTCTGTCTGTTGATTTCTATTAGAAGTGAGATTTAAGATAGATGTTCTATGGAATGGCTTTAAGCAGTGTTGAAATCTATTTGATTCGGATTATAGTTCATATAAATTGTGATTTTAATCCTATTGTACTAAACTTTGAAGTTTAACAAAATGTAACTTCATATTCTGTGGTAAGCCTCTTGAAACCTATCCTGGCCATACTGAAGTTTTCCATTGTGTGACAGCCTAGAAATTGTGGTTGTTTCAATGGTTTCTGTTCATTTAACGCTTCTGTTTTTTTTAACACTGTCTGTCTACTATCAAAATTGGAATGCAATAGATAAAAGTGCAGAGAGCTGTGTAAAAGGAAACTCTGTTAATGTTATTTTTATTTAACAGTCTAACCTGAATGAATGCATGCGCTGGTGAAAGGGTTTGCATCTACAATATGAAATAAAAATTGCTGGCATTTTCATGTGCTGCAGAAGTTGCTTGTTAAAATTTTCAAATTATGTGCAGACAGATATGGGCCGGGATTTTTAAATGGGTCTGGAAGAGTCCGGAGGGCAGATCGGGGTCAGACTGGCCGCCCACAAGGTAGGGGCTGACAGATGATTAAGGATAATTGTTGGTAATTGTGAGGCCTGTGAAGGCCCCCTTCCCATACTAAGTGGAATCTCCAGTTGGCAATGTGCGCAGTCCAGGCGAACACGGTGGGCTCAGGGCAGGGAGGCACAATGAATTCTCAGTGGGACCACTCAACCTGCACTCAAAATGGCAATGGTAGCAGCTGCTGGCCTTGCCCCTTGGAGGGATTGGCCCCTCCAAGATCAGGACCAAGCAGCCACAGCCTTTCAAAAACTACAGACAAACGTCGTTGGCATTGTCCCCGCTCCCCCCACCCAGTTTACATCCAGCCAGTGAGGATTTCTGATGTCTCAGGCCTGGAAAGTGTCCCAGTGACACTCCGGTGATCAGGAGCCTGTTCCCTGCCATTAATTGGTCTGGCCTTTTAAAAACCCGGCGAGCATGTTTGGAATACGCCAAGCACGATTCGGACCTGGAACAGAGATCATGGTCATGTTCCTGCCCCAGATTTGATACTCCCAGCCACCAAGCTGAACTTTACCCTGGGGAATTGGGAAAGGTTAGGGCAGGGGAGCCAGGGTGTTTCCCATTTGGCTGGCCTCCCTCACAGCCAACGCTGTTTATTGAGGTGAGACCACCGCCCTATCAAGGAGAATATCAAGCGTTGCCAGTCAGTCAAGTGGCCAGCAGCCATCTGGTCCCAGCAGCGCCCCCAGGAGCCAGTGGTCACAGTCGGTGCTGCAGTCAGCATCAAAAGCAAAGCAAGCTGTGGTGGAGCAGGATTTCAATGTAAGGTGTCCATCAGGCTGGCAAACCAGGGCAAAGGGTTGGCAAGGCATGTTGGACAGGATGGGTAAGGGAGGGGCAAACACAGTGGTGGAAATACCTTCCCTCCGGGATTGGCAAAAGGAGCGCATGAAGGAGGTCCAGCCACCAGCCTGCCAAGTTTTACTGGGTGGTGTGGTATCTAAGCATGGATCATTCCTGCCTTAATTAAAATGCGAGCAGCAAGGGGGGAGGAAACTTTAAGCAGCCATTAATTAGGTGGGTAGACTGTCCGACACCACCCTAGCCCCTGGTAAAATTGCATTGTGAGCAGGTGGCAGTGCACCAAGAATGGTGTTTCTGGCATGGTGCCCAATCTTATCACATCCCGCACACACACACACCGCCCCCCTCCCCCCACCAGCCCAAGCGACAGTTCCTCCCCAGCTTTCATCCAGCTGTGAGGAGCTGCTCTTACCTGAGTCGATTCTGGGAGAATCACCTGCATTGACCTCTTTTCCCTTCCCATTAAGGTAGCTCTGGTGTTTCCCAAGGATCTATCCTCAGCCCCCTTCCAATTGACCTCAGTTTCTACATGTACGATGACACAAAGCTCCATGACACCACCACCACCTCTTCTGACCCCTATACTCTCGCTAAATGGTCAGTCTGCCTGCCTGGTATTGAATGCTGGATGAGCAGACATTACCTCCAACTAAATATCAGGAAAACAAAGCCATTGTCTTTGGCCCGAGGCACAAAATCTGTTCCCTGACTACCATTTCCATCCCTCTCCCCGACAACTCGCTGAAAACAGAGCCAGCCTTGTTGTTTGTGTTTCACTCTCAACTGAGTTTCTAACCATGTGCACACTCCATCACCAAAACTAACTCCAAAACCTGGCCCGACTTAGCTGATGTGATACTGAAATCTTCATTCAAGCTATTGTTACCTGTAGAACTGAATCCTCCTATGCTCTACATTGGCACCGTGGCCCACCTGGCATTGTCCAGCATTTTATGACCATGGAGTTGGATTGAGGCCCTTAAATGCCAATTACCTAGACAGTTAAGGATCACAATACTTATAAGGGTGGTCAGGAAAAGGGTGATCTAGGCACCTGACATAATTTACGTCCCTCTCTGCCAGAAATACAAGCGGTGAGGGGCTATAAAATCCAGGCTGAAATTGCCATTCCTTTACTGTCACCGGGTCAAAATCCTGGAGCTCACTTCCTAATAGCATTGTTGGAGTCACTAAGCCTCAAGGACTGCAGAACTTCAGAAAGCAGCACCTCACCACCTTCTCAAGGTCACTTAGGGTCAGGCAAGAAATTCTGACCTAATTCAGGATGCTCACATCCCATGAAATACTTCAATGTTTTTTAAATTGCAATTACGTATTATTTTACAGTTGAAACTAATTCTGCTGGTTGTTTGTGAATGAGATGCTTACCTTATAATATCCTGAAAGTGAGTATGTGTGTGCATTGGTGAGTGAAGTAAAAGCCTATTGTGAATTTGTGCTTTATTCTCAATATCCAAACACTGATGTTAGTTTACTTATTTGATAAAAAGCATCATTATTAGTTAGGCGGAAGTGTACTTTCACATAAAGTTCATACAACTGCTCTGCCTTCCCTGACCCCCTTCCCAAATGGGAAAGAATCTTGAATATCAGTCACATTCAAGGAAAAGAAGGAGTGAACTTGCATTTTTGTAGACTCAGCAAAGTCCAAAGCGATCTGTAGTCAATGATGTGCTTCTGACGTCAAGTCACGCTTTAATGTAGGATACACAGAGTTAAGTTACACCAAGCATGGCTTCACAGCCAGTTCCCTTTAAACTCATGTAGCAATCTGAATGTTTCCACACACGTCCCACGCAAGTTCATTCTTTCAAGTTTTAACAGCACAAAAAATTAAAACGCCCACCACTTAGATAAATTGCCCTTTGCACTATTAAAAAAAAATGCAAACAGACAATATAACCTATTTTTGTTCAGTTTTAAGATAAATGTTGGCCACAGCACCATGAGAACATCCCTCAACTTCTTGAAAAAGTGCCAGAAGAGAATGTGTCTCCTCCTGAGAATGAAGATTAAGTCTTGGTTTCATCTCTTATCTGAAAGGTGGCACCAGTGGCTGGTTTCAGCCTAGCTTATATCTCTGATCTCTGGACTAGTACTTGAACTCTCAGGCAACTGACTCAGTAGGGAATGCTATCATTGAGCCAAGGCTAATATGCAATCCCTTACAGAGGGGAATTATTACATTTGTGATGCAGTAAATCTAGAACAAACAGAACACACTGGAGATAACATTAATTTTAGTAGACTTGCATCAGCTGGGAATTTGAGTGTTTTACCTTCTGCTGTTTGTGCTCATTTCAGGTGCCGTTACAGCAATGAGCAGGAGAAGAATTTCTTGTAAGGACCTTGGTCGTGGAGACTGTGAAGGCTGGTTATGGAAGAAAAAGGATGCCAAGAGCTACTTCTCACAAAAATGGAAAAAGTATTGGGTTGTATTGAAGGATGTCTCTCTGTACTGGTACATGAATGAAGAAGTAAGATCTAATTTGCACCTGCATACTGTGAATATATATGTGTCACATTTATGAGATCGGGTCTCATTAAACAGGAGTAAATGAAGTCTGTTTTTAATGGGAAAAAAAAGCTTGCTTTTATACATCATGACCTCAGCCCCAAAATGTTTTATGAATAAAATACGTTGAGAATTGTACAAAAGGCTGAGCTCTTTAAAATTCTATGTAATGTAATCCATTAAAGGAGTCAGTTATTTATGGATGGATTTTGCATCAAGGGAAAATATTAGTCCATATGTATAGCTACATTACAACAACTGCAGAGAATTCTTAAAAAGAGAGATGAAGTTAATGTGTAATTGGTTTGAGGTCTTCTGCAGTTTTTCTTCAAATGCTCTCTTTTTCGAAATTGCCAGGCAGCAAAAGAGTTTGGTGAACTGAATGAGTGTGTCACAGCTTGGTATGAGTTTACGACGTAGATAAGTTCATGACTGAATCAGCAGGAGAGGAGGTGCGTAGGAGTACAAAACCTTTGCTAAAGGGAGGAGTGGAAGAAAGTGAAAATAGAGCTTGAACCTTTCCAATGCATTATGTAATCTACTGTGTGGTCAGGTCGTAGAATAATTTTGACAAGCACTTTGAGGTGATCACTCTAACACAGTCAGGTACATGTATCTTACAGGGAATGAACAGAGAGAAAGAAATGCATGAGCAAGAAGAAAACCTGTGAAATGAAGACCAGCAGTGAATAGCATTCTTTGAAAGTAATCATCTGGAAGGAACTATATGGATTATATTTATTTTGTAATGAAACTTGTGCTTGCAAAAAGAACTTGCATTTGCTTGCTTTAGATAGTTCAGGAGAATTTGTAATAGTCTCTAATACAAATTTTATAAACGTGAAAGTAGTGATGGATTGATATTTTATAATTTCCAGTGCACCTCCCACACAACCTATTTTGCTAATGTTACTGGGATTGGTTGCTACAGCGAAGCCATATACCAAATGGTAGAGAGAGTTTTTGTGTGTTTTTAAGTAATCTACCACATCCTGGGAATTTTTTCATTATCTTCATTTCAAGGAAACTTAAATTGAAACTTAAGTTGTTGCACTTTGAATCCTTAAGGGTGCATAAATATTAAAGCAACCTAATTAATAATATGAAAACTATGCTACAGCCTGAATTTTCACCCTCAAGATGGGAATTGTGAGTCTGTCATTTCCTGATGTCACAGTAGCAGTGTCCACCTGCAATGTTTTAACAGGATGGCCTAGAGTCACTATATCCTGAGGCAGGCCGAAGGTGGGAATAGGTTAGGAAGATATTGAAGCAGGCAGTTTAGACTCAGACACTGGTGCATGTCTGTACATGAACGTTAACCATCCTATCCCTCACCCTAATCCGCCCCGCTGTATCGCCCCTCCTTAAACTTTACGCCCCCTCATAAATCCCTAGACCACTATTGCCCCTTGAGATCCACATGCCCACTCCATTGCCCCTCTCCATATCAGCCATGCATCCTCTATACTCCTATGCTGTCTCCATACCTTTGCCACACTCACTGATCCGGTATGAACTGTGAACAGAACTCACAAGGGCAACACTCATTATTTTTTTGACCTCATTTCTCTCATTGTAGCAAAACATGACTAAATTTGGTGTCGTTGTCATTCATGACAGATTGAGTTGGGATAAGATGTTGCAAAAGCTGGAACTTAATTCGAAAAACTCTAAATGCTAGAAATTGGAGTCAGGATGTGTTGGATATATGCAACAGGCTATCAGACATTGACATTAAGATTAGCATTTTTTTTTGCCATTTGACTAAAAGGAAGTCAATTTTACTCATGATCAGTTCTTCTGCTAAAATTAGGAAGCTGATAAAATAATTTCCCAGGACCATTTATATAAATGACTTGAATGGAGGGACTGAAGGCATGGTTCGTAAAAATACTGAAGACACAAAGATGGGTTGGAATGTAAGTTGTGAAGAGGGCATAAGGAGACTACAAAAGGTTGCAGATAGGTTACGTGAGGGGGCACGAAGATCTGGCAAATGAAGTATTCTGTGCAAGTAATTTAAATTGTCCGTCTTGGTAGAAAGAACAAAAAGGAGGCACGTTATCTAATAATGAGTAATTGCTAAGATCTACGATGCAACGGGATCTTGGTATTCTCATGTGTGAATTGCAAAGGGTTAGCCTACAGATATAGCAAACAATTAAGAAACTAATAGAATGGTGTCATTTGTTGCGAGATGAGTTGAAGACGTAAGAATGCATCATACGTAAGGGAGGATTATGCTTCAATTATCCAAGGCATTGGTAAAACCACATCTGGAGTTCTGGTTTACAATATTGGTCTTCTTGCTTAAGGAAGGATATAAATGTAGGCAGTTCAGAGAATGTTTTCTAAACTAATACCTGGAATGGGGGTGTGGGAGGCATGTCTTGTGAAGCTCGGCTTATATCTGCTGGAATTTAGACAAGTAAGGGGCTACTTGATTGATACGATCCTGAGGGGTCTTGACAGGTTGAATGCAGAAAGAGTACTTCCTCTTGTGGGAGAATCTAGAATTACAGGTTGCCTATTTATGACAGAGATGAGACAACAAGGTGCAGGGCTGGATGAACACAGCAGGCCAAGCAGCATCATAGGAGCAGAGAGGCTGACGTTATTTCAGAACCCCCTTCCCCTCTCCCTTTTCTGATGAAGGGTCTAGGCCCGAAACATCGGCCTCTCTGCTCCTATGATGCTGCTTGGCCTGCTGTGTTCATCCAGCCCTGCACCTTGTTGTCTCGGATTCTCCAGCATCTGCAGTTCCTACTATCTGTGACAGAGATGAGGACTTTTTTCTCTCTCACACATAGAGGCTCGTGAAATCCCTCCCATAAAAGTTGGTTGATGCACGGTCTTGGAATATTTTTAAGGCATTGGTTGATAGATTCTTACTGAGAAAGGAGATAAAAGGTTATCAGTGGCAGGCGGAAATATGGAGTAATCGGATCAGCCATATCCTGCTAAATGGCAAGGCAGCTCGAGGGGCTGAGTGGCTAAACGCTGTAATGTATTATTCATTGCTGTTGAGAGTGCTTTGAACTTCAAGTTGGAGTTTTTCCCTGAGATTCATTCCACATATTCAAACGTTGTGCATTGCTTTGGACTCGAATGAAAAGCAGCATTGTTTAAAAAAAGCTTTCCAAAACAAGATGCTGAATAAATTAAACATTTGAACAATTCATTCAAAAATGAAAAGTTGCACAACAAAGAAATGCTTAGGAGTTTTTTGTTTTGGTTTTCTTCTCAGGATGAGAAGGCTGAAGGATTTATCTGCCTTTCTGAGTTCAAAATTGATCGAGCAAGTGAATGTCGGAAAAAGTAGTAAGTATTACAGTAGCAATGATCAGATGATATCACTCATCCTTGACTTTATAGAGAGGAAATTAATTCAATATGATTTCCTTAGCTCAAGAAATTAATATTTGTTGTGTCTGTTGGTGTTCATCTTACATTACAAGATTAATAACTGCATACATCCTTTGAGTTCCTCAAATGATTAATTAATGAATATTTCTGCTTAAAAAATAAACTAAGACTTTCTCTTGTTAAGACTTCCCTCCAGGTTGCTGCCTTTGCTCCCGCTCTCCATCATTGTCTCCCCTGTCTCTCCATGATCCACTTTTCCTATAATGGGGTCAGAAATTTTCAGCACATGTCATTATTTCTATTTTTCACTATTACAGAATCATAGTCACACAGCACAGAAACAGACTCTTTGATCCAAAGAGTCAGTGCCAAACATAATCCCAAACTAAACTAGTCCCACCTGCCTGCTCCTGGCCCATATCCCTTCAAACCTTTCCTATTCATGAATATATCTGATTGTCTTTTAAATGTTGTAACTGTGCCCACATCCACCACTTCCTCAGGAAGTTCATTCCACATGCAAACCATCCACTGTGTAAAAAAAATTGCCCTTCATATCCTTTTTAAATCTTTCTCCTCTCAACTTAAAAATATGTCCCCTAGTCTTGAAATCCCGATTACATACAAGCCACATGTGCAAACGAGCAAAGAAATCTAAGATTATCTTAAATGAACTTGCAGACCCAAACATAATTGAAAAATATTTCCCTTATGTAATTGTGCTTATATGTAATTCCCATAGCCGCAAGAAAAATTGCATTCAGCCCTGTTTTCTGATAATAATTATAAGCAGGTGCAAAAATACTTGGGTTTTCTAAAACACTGAACCACCAAATCCTGAAAGTGAGAGTTTGTGAATGCTAATCACAGTTAATTAGTCTCTGTTCTTCGACCAGCTATCAGATTAGTGCTGTCAGGAATATCTGATGCAAAGCCAATTTGGTCTATATTTGATGGATACAAATAAACACTGATTTTCACAGCAAATATGATCACACGCCAAAATTGTGTGCTGCGCACAAACACAGTCCATTTTAATAAGTCATAAATATGTAATGCCAGATTTAAACCATCCAAAATACAAAATAATAATTGTGAAAATAAGTGTGATATTTCAAAGTATGCTGTTGTGCTGCAGCCTTCTTTTAAGGCAATATAAGGCCAGATCCTCCCATATTAGGAACAGTGACGAACTGTACTTAAACTGCTGCTGCACATCAGGATCTCTAGGTAGTCCTGACATGTGTATACACACTATAATTTTCCAAGCAGTTTAAACGTCCTAAAAGCAGACATACCTTTTCTGTGCTCCTGTAAAAATGTCTCACACTTGTCTCAATGTTGGAGACTCTGATGAAATAGGCACAATTTACCCAAGTACTGAACTCTCGAATTGTTACGTTCTGGTGTGACTCAGTGATAAACAGCACAACACAAGCCCCCATCCCACACCCACACCCACCAATCATTCCTGACTCCCCCAGTCACCTCCCAACTGACTGGACAACCCCACCTGAATACTCACATCCCCAACCTAACTGCCCACCCATCCTATTCAATTACCCATTCCCCTGACTTGATTTGGTTCCATTCTCTCTACCTGACTAATCCCATTCCCTCTGACCCAAATAATCACACCCCTACCCAACCAAAGTACCCCCCCACGCCTCCAACCCACTCATTACCCACTCCCATCCAACCACCCGCTAACTCATTCATTACTCCCACACCATGCACTCACTCACTCACCCACACATTCTCTTACTAACCCCACTGAAATACTTGTGAGCTCTTAGAAGCTTACCTGAGTAAGCTGGTTGGTGTCATAAACAAGAGACATGTTCTCTGCCCTGCTTCTCTTCACCACATGGATTGCTGAAGTACCATTATTTCAAATGGAATCAGAAATCCTGGCTGGATGTAGTATGCAAAATGGTGATTGTCACATGCAGCATTAGCAACATGCACATAATCACAGTTCATCAGCATATCTGGGGCATAATATGTAGTCAGTAATGCAGTGAAATTAGATTTTAATATCATTTGAAGTAAAAGACCAGAATAAATTGAAGTGATTCTCTTTAATATACTCAGGCTTTAGCTAATGTTTGCATTTTGTTGAACACTGTCGGAAAACTAGATCAAATTAGTTTGTCAGCTTTGCTCAGATTTATGTTTTTGAGCTAGGAGGTCACGGGGCCAGTACTTAATCATATAAGCTGCTTATTTTATAGAGTGCTAGTGGCTCCCAACGTGCAGTTTTCACAGGACCAGATGAACTGTGCAGGAAAATGTGCCAGACTTATTGTGTTGGGCTGGCTGCCTGAGAGATCTGATTTAAAAAGAACAAGGCCCTGCTACAGGAAGCTGGCAGCACTTGTTGTGTGGACACCCATCCCAAAATAAAACAACGCTAATGGTGGTTGACTGTTCAGTAGCATCGCAAAAGAATGCTGCAGTTCAAAGAAGGGTCTAGGCCCGAAACGTCAGCCTTCCTGCTCCTCTGATGCTGCTTGGCCTGCTGTGTTCATCCAGCTCTACACCTTGTTATCTCAGATTCTCCAGCACCTGCAGTTCCCACAGTCTCTGCAATTCAAAGGTGCTGTGTTTCAACTGAGACATTAAATGAAGGCCCTGTCATATGTTGTCGTTCAGTTGCATAGCAATAATTCCACAGCAGACTTGAAGACAAGCAGGAAATTCTCCAATATATTGGCATTTCTCCTTAATCCACCACCACCAAAAACAGATTGATTGGTCATATGTTATTGCAGTTTTGGGTTCGTGATGTGCACCCATTTTGAGTGGGTGAAATGACTAGGCATTGCATTTCAAAGCAGTGTTATGAAGCACATAGAGACATTTTTGAGAGATGTGATGAAATTTATGTGTATTGTGCATTGATAATTTTCCATGACTTGATGCAGAAGCATGCCAACTATCCAGGGCAGCTTTTGAAACACCCACAGAATGTAAGCTAAAATGAAATGGAGTGTGTTTCCACTGTTTGGAAACAAAAGACACAAATTATAAAATCAGTATTTTAAATTTTGTTTCTACCATCTGATCTTCTTAATGTTTAATTGATTCTTAACACACTCAAACATGTTCTATTTATGTATAATGCAATAATGGCAATATAACAATTTTTAAAATGGTTTGTACAAGTGAGCATAAGAACTGGAACATAGAACATAGAACATGAGTATACCATTTAGCCATTCTAGTCTCATCTACCACTTAATAAGACCAAGTCTAATCATCAGTCTAACTGTATATATTCTGCCTTTGCCAATATCCTTTAAAACATTTTGTTAATAAAAATCTATTCGTCTCATATTTTAAATTCACAATGCTTTTTAGGTGCAAAGCAGATGATCCCAAACCTA
Source organism: Rhincodon typus (assembly GCF_021869965.1). Lineage (NCBI taxonomy): Eukaryota > Metazoa > Chordata > Chondrichthyes > Orectolobiformes > Rhincodontidae > Rhincodon > Rhincodon typus. The sequence continues at coordinate 58,555,854 of NC_063342.1, read as the reverse complement.
CTTACATCCTAATGCATTTGCCTCGGATTTTGGCCTTTTGCTACATCCATCAATATTTATGCTTTCATTCACAATGTTTACAGTGCTGCCTATCTTTGCCTCAATTGCAAACCTAAAGTGACTCTCTGTCCCATCACCTAGGTCATTAAACACAATAAATAGCTAAGATAGAGCACAGACATTTCAGGTGTGTCACTGTTGCCGTTTAGATTACCTATTTATTGTCTCTAATCTTTGTTCCTGCTCCATAAATAATCTCTTCACTAGGTCAGTAAGTTTCCTTCAAAACTATGAGTTTCTTCTTTATCTATTTGTCTCTTGTTAGGAAGTTTATCAAATGCCTACAGAAAATCCATATAAACAATGTACATTACACTACTTTAGTCATGGCAAATTGGCTGCTGCATTTCCTACATTGCAACAGTGCTTCTTTGACTGTAAAGCACTTTGAGAAGTCTGATAGTTGTGTAAAGTGCCATATAAATGCTTGTCTTTCTTCCTTTCTTTTATCAGCAAGGCTACACCTCTTCATCTAGCAGATTTCCTTTGTTCCTGTAAATCTGAAAACCTATGGATCAGTTTTAATACATAGGCTAAACAGAGTCAGGAGGCTATCAGGACTGTCCCATTCCTGCCCACATTCCATTATGTTCAATAAATAATAATGGGGAATATGGAGTAATTCTACCCCCACCCCTTTTAACCCTTGAGCACAAAGAGAAATACTTGAGAAGTCATTGAATATCGACTTTTAATGAAACGTTTCAAACTGAAAGTTTTGAAATATTTTCATGTAGAGATAATTATGCGAGTTTGTGATTTTTATTGTGTGCATCTCTCTCTTTAACAGTGCATTCAAAGCATGCCATCCTAAGATTAAAAGCTTCTACTTTGCAGCAGATAATATGGATGATATGAACAGGTATGTGTGAAATACATAAAATAATTCAAAGTCGGTGCAAAGATTAATTGGGGTAATTACAAAAACTTGTGTTTACAGAACTAATCATTATTTTGTCAGCAAATTCCCATTAGTCACTTTAATCTTCTACAATGCAGAATTTTAAATAAAGAGTCCCTACAGTGTGGAAGCTGGCCAATTCGGCCCATTGAGTCCACACCTACACTCCAAAAAGCATCCCACTCCCCTGCGCTATTCCTGTAACCTTGCATTTCCCATATACAAATCACCTAACATTTTTACTGTGGAAGGAAACCACAGTATCTGGAGAATGCCCACACAGACATAGGGAGAATGTACAAACTCCATACAGACAGTCACCCAAGGCAGGAATCGAACCTGGGTCCCTGGTGCTGTGAAGTAGCAGTGCTGACCACTGAGCCACTGTGCTGACCAGAAATGATACAAAACTTGACCATCACCCATTTGCAGTAATCTGATTACATAAAGTTCAGTTTCACAATTGCATAGAGCCTCAATCATTGGCGGCAGAATATCCTCACATTAACCCTAAGCTTTTATGCTGTTTTATTGCAATTTCATTGACCAAAAGTACAGATCAGAGTTTTCAGAAACTACCATCACCAAAGTATTTGCTTACACTTATTGCTGAGAGGAGAGACATTTTGCCAAAACATTTTGTTTAGCATGTATCAGGACAAATACACGAACGCCAATGTTTAGGCAATCGCAACCATTTATAAGAGAAAGGGGTACTGATTCGTCAACAAATCAACTCTGATCAGCTGAGGTATTGCCTTTGTTACAACCGGAACCTAATGAGTTTCCCCAGTTTGATATGGTTTCTAACCAACTATCCCAAAGTATTGAGCTGCCTGGTGAGGAGGGATGAACTGGGTCGCCTTCTTTATTCACTCATCTCAACCCCCGCACCCCCCGCAACCAACGCCAGTCAATTGCAATAAGGTTAATTTATGAAGGATCCTTTCCCTTTTGCATACCTTCTCCCACATCTAAATGAAATAATGTATTAAAACGAGGCAATATGATCAGGCTCTCTTGAATTAACTTAAAGAATGAGTTTATCAGTTACTTGGTTCTTGTTAATACTTGAATTTGCCCCAGTGGATTACTACATGCAACAAGAGATTCTAATACATCTAGGCACAGATTAGAAACAGGAGGTGAGTTTGAAAACATAAAACTTTAACAACGATTATATAAATTAGTTTCTGAATTATTCACGAAGAGCAGATAACTGAACACTGCGCATTGCAGTGGAGATTACCACTATCATTGATATTGGTACAATGCTTCACAATCCTTAGGTTTGTGGATTTGTTTGAAATTCTGTCATTCTCATGCCTTTCAATTGTGCTCGTATTCCTGTTTTTAGGGTGAGGGAGAGCCTGTTGTTGTCCTGTTTTCTTTTTAACTTGTTAATGGCAATCCTGTACCAGAAAGAATAGATGCATTACTCTTGAGCAAGAGCTCATCATCATGCATTCCACTCCCGGACATCCCAGATGTCCTCGTTTTTCAAGGACCGTAACTTCCCCTCCACAGTGGTCAAAAACGTCCTCGACCGTGTCTCTCGCATTTCCCGCAATTCATCCCTCACACCCCCTCCCCACAATAACAACCAAAACAGAATCCCACTCGTCCTCACGTACCACCCCACCAACCTCCGGATCCAACGCATCATCCTCCAGCACTTCTGCCATCTGCAATCTGACCCCACTACCAAAGACATTTTTCCCTCCCCATCCTTATCTGCTTTCCGGAGGGACGACTCTCTCCATGACTCCCTTGTTCGTTCCATACTCCTCACCAGCCCCACCACCCCCGGCACTTTTCCCTGCAACCGCAGGAAGTGCTGCACCTGCCCCTACACCTCCCCCCTCACCCCCAACCCAGGCCCCAAGAAGACTTTCCACATCAAGTAGATGTTCACCTGCACATCTGCTAATGTGGTACACTGCATCCGCTGTTCCCGTTGTGGCCTCCTCTACATCAGAGAAACCAAGCAGAGGCTTGGGGACCGCTTTGTGGAACACCTACGCTCGGTTCGCAACAAACAGTCCCAGTCGCAAACCATTTCAACTCCCCCTCCCACTCCTTGGACGACATGTCCATCCTGGGTCTCCTGCATTGCCACAACGATGCCACCCAAAGGCTGCAGGAACAGCACCTCATATCTCGCTTGGGAACCCTGCAGCCCAAGGGTATCAATGTGGACTTCACAAGCTTCAAAATCCCAAAACCAGCCCAGCTCGTCCCCGCCTCCCTAACCATTCCTTCCACCTCAAGCCCTACCCCCATCTCCTACCCACTAGCCTCATCCTGCCTCCTTGACCTGTCCATCCTCCCTGGACCGCCCTATCCCCTCCCTAACTCCCCACCTACAGTCACCTTTACTGGCTCCAACCCCGCTTCTTTGACCTGTCTGTCTCCTCTCCACCTATCTTCTCCTTTATCCATCTTCTATCCGCCTCCCCCTCTCTCCCTATTTATTTCAGAATCCCCTTCCCCTCCCCCATTTCTGAAGAAGGGTCTCGACCCGAAACGTCAGCTTTCCTGCTCCTCTGATGCTGCTTGGCCTGCTGTGTTCATCCAGCTCTACACCTTGTAGCTCATCATATTTCCTGTACACATTTTCAGGTTTGATTAAATTTTTCTGCCAAGATTTCCAAATCATAAAATAAGTTGTGTTTATGCTGCTTTATCTTTTATTGCACTTTTCTCAGATACATATAATGAAGTTTACAAGAAATGGGTGTAAATGCTTAATGCAAAACAACTGACCCTCATTTCGGGTGTGACTTCCTGATTACTGCCTCTGTGGGAGTTTGGAGCCCATAGAATGTGCACTGTGGCTTGGAATTCCCTGGAATGTTTCGATACAGCTACAGTGTAGGAGCATCATGGTGCTGTGTTTTACCCAAAGAGATGTCAGCAGAACGTACACACTCAGGTTCTACACAGAAACATTTTGTACGTAAATTCTGTCATCATTTGAAATTCTATGCGACTCATTTAGATAGCTGTACCCAACCCCTCAAGACCAGTTCACATGAGTTTCCTGGATTTACACCATAAAATGGTTCACAGTGGTCTGTCTCCAAGATGTTGCCACACAACACAGCACAAAGTCACCTGATATCGGTGTAACTGAGATTTCTGAAAAGTATGTCTTTTTCTTACTGAGACCCAGTCTCAGTCCACTTGAGACATAGCTCCTGGGCTTCAATAACAATTCAGAAGGAGGAAATATCTGGGGTTTCATTTTCCGAATGGACATTCCCAGTTTTATACTCAATGGGTGACAACTCGATACTCTACATTAGTGGTTATGTTATGAGAGTATTTAAGTTTTGGTGTTAATAAATGAGCTCCCCAGGAAATCTCAGCATTCATTCCCAGCGACAATATCAGCAGATAAACCAGCAAAAAAAAATTGGATGTGATCTCTGTGTTGGTGCAATCCAGGAATTTCAGGGCCTATGTTTGTCTTCTTCATTTGGAAATATGAACAATGTGGTATTTTTCATTAGAAGGATGTTGTCACCCATCCTGTTTCCTTTGACTGGGTCAAAGGGCTTAATTGTTTTATAACAGTAGAGGATCAATCACTGTTGAGTTTTAATAAGAAGAGGGTCTTGTCATATATAATTTATTGCATTTTGTAGTAAGGTTAAAGTTACATTAGGCACTGTTAGTAAGACTCTGCGGAGACTTTTGGATATAAGTCTACACACCACAAGATCCTATGTTGTTCCACCTTCTCCCCACCTAAGCCTATATGACATAATCCGATTGGGTGGTGCTGCACACAGTCTCCAAAATTAACCTATCGAAACCATTTTCTTATACAACTGTCAAGAACGCACATAGTCCATTTTGTACAGATACCTTGATCAACCCTACTAACAAATATTCACAGATCAATAAGAATGCAGAAAAATTACTAAATGATATATTACGGAATATAAAGAAAATTTATATAATACAGAGATAGTAGGAACTGCAGATGCTGGAGAATCCGAGACAACAAGGTGCAGGGCTGGATGAACACAGCAGGCCAAGCAGCATCATAGGAGCAGAGAGGCTGATGTTTCGGGCCTAGACCCTTCATCAGAAAAGGACGTCATCTGTGGGTTCTCCGATAGTGGCCTCATGGCCAATGGCGGCGGGCCCATTGTGGGGAAGGTCCTGGGTACGGCTGGGGATTTGGGGGGTGGAGGAAGCCCGTTTTGGGTGGTAGGCACCAGTAAGTTTACTGTACTTACGGTTTTTAGTGTCCAATAAAGCTGAGTAGAATTGTGAGTTCAGGTTGTGGATCCTATGAAGAATAAAAAACAGGAGAGTTCCTTTGCAGGTCTGGGAGAGGGAGGCTCTGAGCTGGGGTAGGCTTGATTGTAGTGCCTGGAGATGCCGGCGCATTGCTGCAAGTGTGTGTTTCAGGAGTCGCAGGGAGAAACGCTTCTGAAGGATCTCAATACCATGAGTGTAGATATTATCACGGTTGGGGCCAAATTGGGAAGGCTTGAATGTGGATTGTAGTCCATTGGGGATGATCTGGTTCCGTAGGCAGGTGCTAAGGAAGGTGATGTGGCTGTAGTACCTGGTTTGCTTCAGGACGCGGTCGAGCAGTTTCAGGGCCGAAGAGATTACGAGAGAGTTGCAGTGGGAGAGAGATCCCTTGAGGTTTGTCCGGAGGGAGGAGGGTAACTTCTTCAGTTTAGGCATCCTTAGAAGAGGCTTCGCAGTGGGGTTAAAATTGAATCAGAGATAGTAGGAACTGCAGATGCTGGAGAATCCGAGACAACAAGGTGCAGGGCTGGATGAACACAGCAGGCCAAGCAGCATCATAGGAGCAGAGAGGCTGACGTTTTGGGCCTAGACCCTTCATCAGAAAAGCCTTTTCTGATGAAAGGTCTAGGCCCGAAACGTCAGCCTCTCTGCTCCTATGATGCTGCTTGGCCTGCTGTGTTCATCCAGCCCTGCACCTTGTTGTCTCTTTATATAATACAGGATGTTTACATAATATCATCCTTCAGGTGTAAGACTACTTGTAAATGCCAAAGAATGGATTGAATTATATTTTCAACAATTCCTTGTTTCTTTTGCTGGAATATCTTCTTTTTGGGTGCAATTTACCTGATTTGTCCAATCTTCAGGCATGTCTTTATAGATGGGATTCAGCGTGTGAAATTCATGAGTCTACATCACTGCATTACAAAGCATTTCTATTCCCAGAACAGCTAAGCGCTGAAAAATATTCAGGCCTCCTACTATTGAATTCATTTTAAGACAGTGATGCTAATGAAAGCCTGATGCAAGGTTCAATTGATCTGACGCTGGTAACATCAATATTGCAGTATCAGAAAAGCACTTGTTGTAATCTATGGATATTTTCTAATCAACCTGTTCAGATGTGTCCTGACTTGAACCCTGGATTCCTATCCCAAAGGTAGGGGCACTGCCACAAGAGTGCTTGCTACAATCTAAATAGGAAATAACTCAGACTCAAATAAAGGCATCAAGATCTTAACTAATACTTCCTTAAAAGGAATCTACCCCATTTAACTTTATTTCACACAGACTAGTGAACTCTGATCTACCTTTTTGAACCTGAGCTTCAAATATCATTTTGTAATACATATGAGTCACAACAAAAGTTCTATTTTTGTCCCATGCGGCAGAATCTTTCTATTTTAGTGTGACCATTTTTGAATGAATGGTATGCTGGAAAATTGTTGTTTGCCAGAATGTACTGTAGGCCCCTTGCAGTCATGGCAGGATCACCAGCCTGTTCTGTCAAAGCAAGGATTTCTAATCATAGAGTGCAGGGCCTGTGTAAGAAAAGCTCATCAGCTCTTGAATTGTCGAAGCAACAGCAGCCCCAAGATTGGCAAGGACTCCTGCAAAGTCTGTTCTCCGGGTGTCTCGCTCTTACTGCAGGTCAGCAGTGGGATTTGAAGGACTGCAATGAAGTGATCTTTCCCAGGGACAGGAAGAAGATGACATCCTCTCCAACCCAGCAGGCATCGACAGAAGTCGGTGAGGAAGTCAGAAGAAGGATCGCGGTCCCTCCAACCTAGAAACAGTGGCATCATGAGGTTCCAGACCACAGCAATGGTAATGGCATTGAACCTCAAGGGGTGATAGTTGGATTCTTCTTGTTGGAGATGGTCATTGCCTGGCACATGCATGTTGCAAATGTTACTTGTCACTTTTCAGCCCGAGCCTGAATATTGTCTCGATCTTCCTGCATATGGACACAATTGCTTCAGTATCTGGGAAGATGTCATAAATAGTGTTGAACATAGTGAAATCACCGGCAGATGTCTCCACTTCTGACCTTATGATGGAGGGAAAGTGATTGATGAAGTAACTGAAGATATTCAGGCCTAAGACACACCCTGAAGAACTTCTACAGTGATATGCCAGGACTAGGAAAATAGATTAACCAGCACAACTATTTTCCTTTGTCCGAGATGTGACTCCAATCAGAAGAGAGTTTTCCCTGTGATTCCCATCGCCCATCTCTCCTGTCCATTGAAGTGATTAAGACCTCTCATGTCTCTCTGCTTTCTCTGTTTGCAAAGAAGAACACACACAACTATGTGAGAGGCAGAGAGCCAGGTTGGGGTAGGGTGGAGGGATTAGGGGGTGGATATTTGACTCTCCAGTGAAATGCACCTTATTGACCATCAACAATGAGTATCCAGCTGCTCCACTGGAACGGAGATCCTGTCTACAGATGCTCCAAATGTTAGCAAAGGACTACCTTCAGATCCTGTGGAACTAACTCTCAGAAAAGCCAAGGGAACTAAAGCTCTGCTTGTGGTCCTTGTGTTGGATACTCTCCCTCCTTTCAACTTGATCTCCATATCTATCCACCCTGTGTCTTGGAGGGGTATGTGGCCTGAGCAGGCAGCAGATGCTGCTGGTGTTGCAGCTCTAGTGGCTGGAGCTATCGTTTGTTGTTGCCTTTGCCTCTGCTCCTCAGCAGAAATGGACAGTGGAACTGCCTACACAATGTTTTGCCCAATTGAACAGTAGCAGCAGGAAAGTGTGAAATGAGTGAAATGTTATGCAAGGGAAGTAGCTTTCAAGAAGTTGACAATCATCTATGAAGCAATAAATAAGAGAAATGATTTGAACAGCCATCTCTCATGGCCAGGAGAGACTGGAGCTTGTCAGTGAAACTGATCAAAATCTTCCCAGCCTGTTTCACTGAGGAAGCTCCTTCTGTTCTGTATTCAGCTTAGAGATATGGTTGGTTTCTGACAGGGTTTTATAGCCAAGAAATTCAGGATTCAAGACTTGAGCAAGTCATAACTGACTCTTAGCTACATAAAGTACTCTTAAATTCCTTTCCAGTAGATGTAAGGGCAGTTTCTTACTTGCCTTCAGTGCCACCCTGTGGAATGTGAGACGACACATCAGGATCCCAAGCTGATGTCAATTTTCAGGAGTTTCCAACCTCATTCACCTCCTGCCCTCATCCTCCCAACCAACAAAATCATCACCTTCCCCCACCACCCTATTCCCAGAAATCACTGGCAAACATCTGGGAAAATTCTGCCCATTATTTTTGAGTTAGCACTGATACTAATTTCTAAACCTTGGCTTATTTCTTCAAATAAGTAATTAGAGCACTTTAAAAACATCATAGAATCCCTACAGTGTGGAAGCAGGCCATTCAACCCAAAGAGTCCACACTGATCCTTCAAAGACCATCCCACCAGCCTATATTTCCGTATGGCTAACACACACCTCCCTGGACACTACAGGGTAACTTAGCATGGCCAATCCACCTAATTTGCACATCTTTGGACTGCGGGAGGAAACCGACTCAGACATAGGGAGAATTTGCAAACACCACACAGACAGTTACCCAAGGGTGGAATTGAACCTGGGTCCCTGGTGCTATGAGGTAGCAGTGCTAACCACTGAGCCACTGTGTTCATTTGAAGAGGCCATGTAGGCCCAATGGGCCAAATGGCCCCTTCTGCACTGTAATAATTCCATGATTGTGTGAAAAAAAACTTGGAAGAGAGCCAATAAGTGGCAGTCTAATGGAAGAGTGCAACAATGAATACATTTGTTTGGAGTGTGTGAAGTCTTTACGCTAATAATACAGTGTACATGATTTTGGAGACTGTGAAATTGTGCACTTCAAAAATACGTAGGTGATATAATGAATACACTGGGTGCGACAAGGCAAGTATTTCATTCTTGTCTGAAACCTTTATCAAACTAATTGCCTACTAGAGATTCAGTTTAAAAGAAAGGCAATTATTATAGTACCTAGTTAGGAATAATCATTTTGAGGACTGCAGTTAAATGTTTCATTGGAAATGAAGTAATGTTACGAGATCGTTTAATCTGTCTCAAGACTGTGAAACTGTTCTGGGAGCTGTATGTCTTTGAGTTATTTAGCTTTATTATTGGGGCTTTTATTATTATTTTGGAACAGAAAACTAGTTTTGCTACTTGGATAATTAATCCAACTGCATGTACATTTTTAAAGTATTTTTTCAGGTGTACGCAGGCAGATAAATGCAGTCTTTTCATTCTCCATTGGCTTTATTCAGTAATTGTAGGTGCAGAAGTAGCGGAAGATTTACTGATGCACAATTGATTTGATGTCTTAAATAAGCGAGTAAGTCTGGCTGTGCTGTGGTTCTAAATATGTGGTGCCTGGTCACTTACATTAGGTGTAAATTTATATCCTCCTGGTCTCAGGAAAATTTATATTTTCCTTCTCCATATCAATATTTTCTCTGTTGTTTTCTGTCTATTTGAAATTTCGCCTCATTCTGAGATGTAATTTTGCTGGCATAGCAGCAATTGAGTATATCACTGAAGTAGTCTTTCTTGCTGTGTGAACCTAGACATTAAGGATGCACTAAATATTTAAAGCCACATCCAATGCTGTTGAACTTCACTTACCAAACAAGTGACTCTCTATTTGACTTCTCGACTTGAGGCATTGAATAGTAATTGTCATGCCTCCTTTCACTTCTCTCTCAAGTGCTCTACCTTCCAAGTTCCTACCCAGTTATTCATTGCCCAACCCTCAGATTGTTCTGCTGTCTTGCAACCATCCTAGGCTTGACTTGCTCTTAGATAAGCTTAAAGCTTCCATTGTATCTCTCTCACACTCTCTGAAGGGCTCATCTGGGCTTTGTACAGCCTCATTATGAGCAGCAATGCGGTTGCTCCAACTCACTCAGATGGGAACTAATCTTGCCAAGTTTCATCCTGTTCACCTTATGGCTTGTCATTGCTGACTGCGTGGAATTTGCCGATTAATCAGTTCTCACCAGCCTTCAATGCTTCTACCTCCACAATATCCATTAACTAATGAACGTGAATGAATCCATTGAACTTGTTTTGGATGATTGCATTGACACCACGGCCTTCACAGAAATCCGGGTGAGGGGCTGTGACATTTTTTTCTATTCATGGAACCTGCAGGGAATGGCACCTGCAGAATGCTGACAAGGAAGGGGAGAGGAAGACCTGTTTGGTTGTGGCATCCTTCTGGCAATGGTGGAAATAGCAGAAGATGGTCCTTTGAATACAGAGACTAGTGAAGTGGAAAGTGAGGGTAAGGGGCACCCCATTGTTGTTCTGGGACGGAGGAGAAAGGATCAGACATGACTGAGGGTTGGGGCATATCCTTGGCTGATTGAAAGGAAAATACGAAGGAAGCACTCCTGTAGAAGGTGGCATCATCGGAATGCATGCAATAGAGACAGAGAAACTGGGGGAAATGGAGTCCTTACAGGAGGCAGAGCGTAAACAAGTGTAATCAAAGTAACTGTGGGAGTCAGTGGGTATGTAATCAATATTACGAGATAGCTTCCTGCCAAAAAATGGAAGCAGAGCAGCCAAGGAAGGGAATTGAAGAAGAGACTCAGAGATGGGCTGAGTGAGAATGGTGGAAATTTGAAACAAAATTGAGTCATTTTTCCAATTCTGTGCGAGAGCAGGAAGCAGCACCAGTGTACCAGGAAAAGAGTTGCGGGGAGGTTCCAAGAGGGACTGGAACAAGGAGTGTTGCAGATACCTCACAAAGAGACAGGTTCTGCTAGTACAGTGGATTTTGGGAAGAATCATAGAATCCATACAATGTGGAAGCAGGCCATTCAGCCCATCAAGTCCACACCAACCCTCCAAAGAGCATCCAACCCAGACTCACCCCCTATCCTGTCCCTGTAACCCTGCATTTCCCATGGATAATCCACCTGGTCTGCACATCCCTGGACACTATGGGCAATTTAGTATGGCCAATCCAACTGACCTGCATATTTTTGGATCATGGGAGGAAACCAGAGCACCCATAGGAAACCCACACAGACAAGGGGAGAATGTGCAAACTCCACACAGAGGCAGGAATTGAACCCGGATTACTGGGGCTGTGAGGAAGCAGTACTAGCCACTGTGCCGCCGTGCCAAAGGTAGAAGTCAGTTCCTCAGGGTTGGGGGGCTATGAAGTGGAAAGTTGAGGACTAAGGATTTGCAATGGAAATGAGATCAATATCAGTCCTGGAAACAACAGAATGCTGTTAAGTGGTAGGATTATTGTGCCAAGGCAGATAGGGGGAAGTGTCTCAGAGTTGGCCTTCAGCTCCTACATGGTATTTGTCAGTAATTTCTCTGGAAATCCTGTTCCCCGAGTGCCCACCGACTCATATTGACTTCCAGTCAAGTAATGTCTTGACCAGTGACCCAGCCTGGAATGTTTCTGCCCTGTGTGTTACTATTACATGTTGAATAATGCACACATCCACTTGGCCATGAGGGACTCTCTAGACTGGATTACGAATGAAGCATTGAGTCATATCACATAGTTCGTTTGGCATCTGGGCAGTAAGCTGGCATTCTTGTGACCTCAAGGAAAACATGTAAGAAGTAGCCAGACGGATCAAAAAGCAATAGGAAATGAGTCATTGGACAGCAAATGTTAAACCTTCGTCGGAAAAGTGTATGAAACAAAATTTTGTCAGAACACAGAAAAGACCAAGGTCAGTGAGAAAGGAAGAGGCTTGGAAGCAGAGTATATTTGAAGCTGCAAAACTATTGCTCATTTTGCAGCTCTTGTTTGGATTTCCTCTTGGTTCAGACTGTGGAAAAATGTGGTGTAAGAAACTGCTGGTCATCTTGTTTTGCATTTGCTGTGAAAGTGGTTTTATGAATAGACAATATATTGCACTGGCTCAGAGACCTTCAGACACGTACAAACAAAGCAATGACCATTTTCTTATTGTTGCCAAAATTTTGGCCTTGCAATATGAATGATGCAGCGCTAGACTTGCCAGACCTAAAGCTTCAGAATAGGCCACTGCTTGTACCGCTCTGTGTGGGATTGGGGTTAAGCCAACAATCGTAGAGTCAAGCAAAGTGGTTAAGAATCAGGAATAGGCTGACCAGACTGGGAATAAGGGAGACAGGGGTGCAAGGAAATGACAGTGGAGTGGATGAGTGAGTTAATGGGTGACTCAATTAACTTGGATTTTGTATCTCAACCAGGAAGTTTAATGATTTGTGAGAGTTCAGTGAGGGAAGATACAAGAACTGTGAATAAATATGAGAATGCTAAAATAACTTGAAATAATTTAGAATTCCAACAGTATACTTTGTGCTGGCATAACCTCTTGCATAATAGTGAATTTTTAGTTCATTGTCCGTGCAATGAATTGTTGCAATACAAAGAAAAAAAGAGACATCTGCCCATTTGGGCTCCACTTCTTTTGCAGCCAGGAGTGACAGCATAGTGCTTATTAGATATTAGGCACTAGAAAAGGTCATTTATTTTCCTTTGGGCCAGGTGACCACAAGAAATACAAGTAATATGGATTGTGAGGATATAAAGAACAGGAAAAAGCCACAAGACCATAAAACATATTTTCCATATCTGTGGATTGGCCTTCAGATGAAGGCCACAAGACATAGGAGAAGTCCCATTCGGCCCATCAAGTCTGATCCATCACTGAGTGAGGTCATGGCTGATCTGATAATTCTCAATTCTACTTTCCTGCTTTTACCCCTAGCTTCCGTTACTGATTAAAAATCCATCTGTTTCACTCTCGAATGCACTTTGTGACTCAGCCTGTCCAGCCTTGTACAGGAAAGAAGTGGCTGCATCTCCAGGCCGCTCATTGCTGTCATAGCACTCACTCACTCAGTGATAGCATCCTGGCCTTCCATTGCCTTGCCTTGCCTTCTTGTGCATTGCCTCCTCATCCAGAGAGACCAGACTCATATTACTATTGTCTTGCCTTGCCATTTCGTGCAGACACAAAGTTGGTTGACAGTAGTCTTCAGTCAAGTTGGGGAAGAGGGGGGTGGGGGTAGCCTTCGCTCAAGGGGTCCGAGCTCAGTAAGTCATGCACAGCCCCCAGTACAGTCCAGAGACTCGGACATTGATAGTCAGCCAATCGGAGAGAGCAGAGTAAGGATGGCCTCCTCATTATGGGTGAGGAGTCAAATATGGGATACACCAGGATCCTTTTTGACTTTTTTTGCCCAATTGTGGCCATCCTTCCTCGTGAAATGAGACAGAGGCAGATAATAAGGAAGATGAAAGTGGGTGGCACAGTTGTTGGTGCAGGTGGGCAGGTATCCTGAGCGAATGAGTAGAGGGCATGCAGGGTTCATGGTGTTGGGGGTGGGTGATGGCAAGTGAGAAAAAATGTTGCAGGCAATAGTGAGAGTAGTAAGTAGTAGCAGTAGCAGAAGTGGATTGAGTGTGAGGTATTAGCAAGAAGCTGGTGGGCACTTATGCTGATACAATGGAGAATATCGTTGACCTTCTTCCTACATAGCTGTGCATTCCTTCAGACTGCACTGACCCAGTGAGCAAACTCAGACCAGGCTGGCATGGCCTACTGTCATACCCTTCATTGCTAGTCCTAGGGGAAAAGGACATCTGTCCTCTGCACCATCATGTCCAGCAGGATCTCCAGGTCCCTACCCGCAAAGCAAGATGTCAGCTTCCTCTCTGCCATGTCCAAGGTAAGGTCTGAAACCATGCTGCGCAGCTATGGACTGACAGTGTTTGTCTGGTGCACAATGGACTTTTCAAGGTGAGGTGGGCACAAGTGGATATCCGGTGAGTGGCAAGTTGTTCCAGAAATAGAACATGGTAAGATGGGGCTAGAATTGGACATGAGGGATGGAGTAAATAGTTAATGAGGTGAAATAGCTAAGTTATGGCGAGTAATCCTGCTAGCCCTCGTCATGAGTAACCCTCCAAAAAAACTCCATCCAACTTGCTTTTTGCCAAAAAATAGTACGATTCAGTCCTAACATAACATGCGCTTCCTCAATTGCTTGCTGTACCTCCATATTAACTTTCTGTGATTTATACACAAGAATTCCCAGCTCCCTATGATTACCAACGTTCCCCAGTGATTCGCCCACCTAAAAAATTACTTGGCTATATTTCCGACTAATATGGTTTACTTCAGAATTTCCCACATTACATTCTATTGACCATGATCTTTCCCACCTCATTAACCTGGATATATCTTTTTGCAACCTCTTTGATCTTTTTTACAGCTTATTTCAAAAGTTGAGGGCAAATAGAGCATCTGCTTGACAGATAATTTTAGTGAGGTGATTAACAGAAAGGAAGTACAGTGCTTACATTCATCACTGTTTGAAGAGTGCCTGAGTTGCTGCTTGGCAGTGTAGATTTTATAATGACTACATTGGGTATTTTCCCAGGAGTAAAGTATAATTCTAGTCAAGTGAAAACAGTCAGCTAGCCTGTAGAACAATCTGTTAAATATCAAACTACCTAACATTCAACAAATAGCAACTGCATCTAATTTGCAAGAATTTTCTGTTGATAAATGCCCGTACATTTATATAATCTAAGATACCTCTTATGTGTAAAATAATAGGTGGGAGACAGTTATAAAGCTGTATTATAGTAATTAAGTTAAAATGCCATTTGAAAAACCAATAGTGGATTACACCATCAAGCCCTATTTGTAAGTATTGTGAATCAACCTGTTTAGACATTTTGTGAGATACAAAAAAAACACACACTATCACTATGCCACGACAGTCCAAAGCCCTGTTTATTTATTTGGTGATTCAGGTGATATTCTTAATATGAAGAACTAAAAATTTGTTACAAAAGACCCCTGCATTTATAATTATCACCAATGCTGAAGGAAATTCAGGAGCAACCACATAGTTATTGTCCTGATTTAATAGAATCATGTATGGTCCGAAATTCCCTTAATAAAGCTCTCCATCTATCACCCCCCACCCTTAGGCCTACACTTTTGCCCTAGCCTTTCTTCCTGATATTTCCTTCCATTCCTGGTGTCAGTTTTAGTCTGATTATGCTGTTGTTTAACACCATGGAGTGTTTTCAGAACTTAAAGACACTATATGAATGTATATTGTTGTTGATACTGATCGGTTCTTCAATCAGACATAAAATGGAGTCATCTTAACCCGTAAAATTGGCGACCATGGGTCAGATGGGATGTCAAAATTTTTTTTTTAAAACACAAATCCTGTCCCACCTGGCCTCAACAAATCCACTTGGAAAATTAATGAACACAATAGGAGAGAGCGAGGTGACTAACCCATTCACAAGAGGTGAGTTATTTGTTTATTTACATTAATCAGTCTGCATGCCCAATTTTATCACTCTTCCAACTTCTGCAATGGTCAGATGAATTTTCCAGTCCAGTAAGATGCATGAAAGAGTTGAGAAGATTTCCTGTACTGTAATGCCTAACAAGAATGCTTCCTCCCAGACTCCCTCGCAAAGCAGTTTTCCACTCCAGGCAATAAGACACATCCCCACCTCCATCCCACAAACACACACATACACACACGCATAGCTAACGTCCTTTGGGGAAAGAAAGTTACCATCCTAATCTGATCTGGTCCAGATATGACTCCAAAGCCAAGGTAATGTGATTAGCTTCTAACTATCCTCTGAAATGGCCTGGCAAGCCAATTGTTCAAAGTTTCATTTAGAGATCTTTCAGAAAGAGATGGGCAATAAATTCTGACCTCCACAGTGACACCCAGATCACACAGATGAATAAAATAGTCAGTTTGGCTTTTGCATGAGGATCATTCTTTTTTAAGAAGTCATGAAATTTGTGGGTGTTTGTAAAACTGGAGCCTGCTCCCCCTTCTAGTCAGGTAACAGCTAATACTTGAATACTAGACTAAGACATTGTGAATAGCTATTTCAGGCAAAATCTTTTGGAGCTGCCAAGTCTGTGAAATTGTGACCATCATAAGTCATCACCTTCCAGATAAAAGGATAAGAGAGAAAATAAATGTCTCATAAGTTGATTTGCATATCTAAAATTTGACATGAAAGATAGTTGTGATCATGTGTCAGGTGCACAATTATCATTTCTTCCTTGTTTTCAGTAATCTTGCTTTGATTGAAGTATCTGTTTGAGTGATATTTTGAGTTTTGGTGCTTGTACTGACAAGAAATTACCCGCAGAGATCAGAGGTATATCTCAGTGTTCATCAGGAATCTCTGTAATCTGCCAAAGAAACATCTTGGCTGGACAACATTGATGTCTTTCATCAGTGGGGTAGAATTGTGGGTGTAGAACTGGGGATGTTTGAAGCATCAGTTGAATGCAAGGTGGAATTCTGTCTTTGTCCATATATTGTGACACACTGTATCACAATGGGAATCTTAATAGGCACTTAAAACCAGCATTCCAGAAAAATGGAATATCAGACCAATCGCTCTCATTGTCTGTTTAATTTGGCAATAATGAAGTACTACTAAACATTTTTGCTTTCCTAGCTGGGAAGCTTTGGAAAATCACCACAGATTAGTCAGGATTCCATGGGAGAGAGAAACAGAGTTAATGTTTCTGGTCAATAAATTTTCATCAGAATCCTACATCCAACTCTAGTCATGTTTAAATTGGTTTTGTAGTAAAACAAGCTCATCTACAGATGGATTGATTATATGTAAGAGATAGAATACAACTTTAGCCACAGAACTAGTCATTTCTACAAATAAAAAGAAATAAAACTGCTTTTTTTTTGCAGTCTTTCTTCTGAATCAGTTGGTTAGTATTCATTTAGGGCAGGGAGTTTATGCTGGTATTAGCATTGGGATTTCATATTAGCTGGCATGTGAATGTATTATTAAGTCCTAATAAGCATTACCACATCAATTAAACTGAACTAGGTCACCTGAGGATTGCCTCAGTCTCTCACTGCAACGTTAGAGTAAGATCAGCAAACACCCAGAGAAATGAGGTATATATCTCTTCGCATCATTTCTCCAGGATTTTGTTATAGGTTTCATGCAAACCCGAGAGAACGTTTCCTATGAGTCATGCTCTGTGAGATCGATGAGGATAATTGAGTAAGATTTTGAAGGAGGCCGGCATATACTGCAGTTCCTTCTCTATGCACTAAACCCGTAGAGTGGCAAATGAATTTGGGGAATGAAGTTTTTTTTTCTAAATGAGTGCTCTTTCCTCTCTTTAAAAATCACCTGTCAGGTTTAGGGATTTTATTTCTCAATGTAGTCAAAAGCCTGAATCTTAAGTGCTGTAGTCCCTTGACAAACCGTTTATGTTTGATTTGCAATTGCAGTTCATTATATGAATTAAAGGAAATACTGCTTATAAAAAAATGCCCTTGTCCATTGAAGCCAGGTAATTATCCTTATTTCATGAATGAGTTAGTTTCATAACAGAACCCCTATGTATTTCTCTATCTGAACACATCTGAACACACTGCGATATTGAGTGGTCCTGTGCACCTACAGCTTCAAAGTAGGGATGATCAGGGATGGAGAGTTCTCATCAAGAATCCTGGCAATTCTCAAATCCCCACAGGCTATGGCATTTTAAATCCTAACTTGGCAACTTTGTTTTTAAAGAAATGAGATGCTAACCTGGATGCCAGTCTAAATGACAAGCACAGCTCTCTTGGATGGGGAGTACTCCAGAGGGCGATATAGGCACAGAAGCAGATAGGGAGCCTTTTGCTACATCTATGGAAACACAGAGGGAAAACCTAATTCCCAACCCGGAAAAGGCAAGTCACTCCCCCTTCCCTAGAAGCACCAGTCACAGGTGAGGCATTCATTTTGGTGTTGGAGGTATGCAGTGAATCTTTCAGATCCTGATTGGAGGCAGCAACAGTGGTCCGCTGGCAGAACAAGGTAAATTTTGGGAATCAAAGGCAAAGAACTCCTGTTTCTCTTGATCTACAAGTGTCGGCAAAGCGATGAGCTTTCCCACAAAACTGTCCTTTGCCTAGCTGCAGCTGCCACGTTTGCCAAAGCCAGGGAAGCCCAGATGGCCAGTGTAAAAGCAAAAAAGAAAGGTTAACTCTAAGGAAGGCAGTCTCAGTATTTCAAAGGCTAACCCACTCTGCCCACTCTGCCCCCATTGCCTTTACTCAATTTGGAAGTGCAGTGGAGCTGGGTTTGAGATTTTTAATTTTTTCACATCTAACCTAATTCTGGCCTCCTGTGTTGAGTAAAATTGCCCTATTAAACTTTCCAACAATTAACATTGCCACCATCAATCATCTATTTTAAAATAATTGTTGGGTTAGTATGGTATGACAGCTCTGTAATAATGAATGACATGTCCAGCAGTAAACTGCAGCTTGTTGTAACGTTAGTATTGCTTTTCTCCTTTCCATACATTCATCTACCTCATCAGGTGAAATATAGACATCAGTAGTAGCGCGTGACAAACACTGAGGCAACATGGTCTTCTCTGACAATATTCTGGTCGCAACATTAAACAATAGAGATGTCACCATTTCTTTCTGCCATTGGGTGACTGAATAACTGAGCCCATTGAGCATATTTCCAAGCGAATCACTCATTATTTCCTCGAGTCATCAAGCAAGTCTCTCGAAATAAAATAGTGTCTTGAAACGAGACCTTCACTTTCATATCAATTTCACTTTATTGTCGTCTCAGAAATTTCAGTGGAGCATCGGAATTAGGAGCAGGAGTAGGCAACTCAGCACTTCCAATCCGCTCTGCCATTTAGTATGATTATGGCTGATCTTATCCTGGTCTCAGTTCCACTTTGCTGCCTGTTCCGCATTGCCCTTTATCCCGCTTTTCATCAGAAACTATCTATTTCTTTCTTGGATCTTTCGATTGATCCTGCCTCACAGATTCTCGACCCTCTAAGAAAAGTAGTTTCTCCTCATCGCAGTTTTGAATCTAGTTCTTCTCAATCTTTATCTGTGCCCTCTTGTTCAAGACTGTCCCACAAGGGGGAGCATCTGTTCAACGTCCACCTGATCAATCCCCTTTGGCATTTTATGTACCTCAGTCGGATTCCCCCTCATACTTCTGAACTCCAGCGAGTTCAAGCTCAAGCTGTTCAACTGCTCCTCGTACGACAGCCCATTCATCCCTAGAATCCCTGGTGAATTTCCTCTGAACTGCTCCAGTGCCACCACATCTTTCTTCAAGTAAGGAGACCGAAACTGGACACAATATTCCAGGTGTGGTCTCACCGATGCCTTATATAATTGTAACAACACTTCTTTATTTTTATAATCCAATCCTCTTGCAATAAATGCCAGGATTCCATTTGCCCTTCTTATTATATGATGCACCTGCAAACCCACTGTCTGCAATCCATGTTCAAAGACACCCAGATCCCTCTGCACTGACACATCTTGAACTGCTTCCTATTTTAATAATAATTTCCCCTTTTATGTTTCCAACCAAAATGGATAATCTTGCATTTACCCACATTAAACTCCATCTGCCAGATTCTGGCCCATTCTCCTCGCCTATCAATATCAATCTGTAAACTCTTTATCTCCTCATCACTACCTCATACTGTTTTAGTATCATCTGCTAACTTTGCTATGTTATACTCTGTCCCTGCTTGCAGATCATTTATATAAATTGTAAATAGTTGAGGTGTGAGAACTGAATCCTGCGGCTCCCCACTAGTTACAGTTCGCCATCTAGAGAAGGATGCGTTTATCCCAGCCCTCTGCTTCCTATCAGCCAGCCGATCCTCTACCGAAGCTGATACTCTACCCTTACCTCCTGTGATCTAACTTTCTGAATTGGTCTTTTATGTGGCATCTTGTCAAATGCTTCTGGAAGCCTAGATATACTGCATCCATTGGATCCCCATTATCTACCTTGCTGGTTACATCTTCAAAGAACTGTAGCAAGTTTGCCAAGCATGATTTGCCCTTAATGAAACCGTGCTGACACTGGTGAAGTACATAGTAAGTGCATTGCTCAGTTGTTAAAAATATTACACGTAAGTAACAACAATAGAGAAAAATGTTACTTGTTCATAGAAACTTTAATTAAAATATATATTAAATCTATTCTGTTGTAATGAGAGTAATCAGTCAGCGATTGTAAGTACATATGATAAGTACATATCCTCATCCACACATCAGCTCCAGTTAAAGATTGCAATAGAGAAGAGCAAAGATGAGTTCAGGAATCAGTTTAGTCCTGCATCTGAACAATTTCACACTCATTGCTGCTAAGATAGCTAGGGACCCTAGAACCTGCCATGTGAAATAAATTTGATGATTCCAAACCACCTCAAATATTGGGCTTTATCAAAATTAGTTGAATGGTGACCAACTTTGTAATATCAATGCAGCGAAGAATGTGAAACCTGAATGTTGCAGCTTGGACAAAGTGTCTGTTCCATTTTCAGTGATAGGCCTGTAGGTATAAAATGGCCAATGTCTGACTTGTCTAGATAATTAAACTATATGCACGTAGACCAAGCAGTTGGCTGGTAAAAGCATCTAAAGCTGTGAACTTGATGGGAGCAGTTTTTTTTAAAGAAATGAAAGATCACTCACTTCAACTGGCAGTGCAGCTCCTTTTTTCATCTTGCAAGTCAAAACCTCGACTCCAAAGTGCAGAGCAGCCAAAACACCATTTGTTTCATCATTGTTCTCAAAGGATGTCTTGTAATGTAGTGGGTAACATCCCTGCGTCTGAGCCAGGAGTCTGGGTTCAATTCCCACTTTTGGGCTTGATGGTCTAGGAAGCTTCATTCGCAATGTGATCAAATGGATTGAATATCAACCTGCAAATCCTTCTAATGCATGCCAGTGGCAAGTGGTAAAATGTGGTGAAACTAAATCTGGATCCTCCAGCATCATTATCCACCTGTATCATGCATGTAATAGTGTAAGTTGCTTCAGTCAGTCAGATTCTTTTGCAGAGGACTAAATGGCTAACGCGGATCAGAATGATGCCTACAGCACTGGGTTGAATCTCCTATCTGATTGGGATGGATTCTGCCTTCTTGCCTTACCCATGGTGAAAGCCTTGGTGTTGTGGGCCAGAGATGCCTTCAGGCAGAGTACTCAAGATGAAGAAATATTCTGAGATTTTCAAAGGAACAAGTAATCACGAGACTTTTACCTTTTCACATTGACAGGTGGCTGAGCAGGCTGGGCTTAGCAACAGTGGGATATGCAGAAAAAGAGCAGCGACTCAAACAAGATCAAGGTACTGATGTCACCATGCAAAGTAACTTTATACTAAATTGCAATGAACCTTCCAACATCAATTAATATTACCACTACAATGTCATGCATGAAATCTAACGTTCACCTATCACTCCTGTGCTAATGCAGCATCTCAGTTTTAAAATTCTCATCCTTGTTTACAAATTCCTCCATAGCCTCACTATTCTCTATCTTTGCAACCTTCTACAGCCCCAGTCCCTCTGAGATCTCAGGACTCCTGTATTGCTGGTACCTTGCTTATCCCCAATTTTAAGTGCTCTGCCTTTGTTGGTTATGCCTTCAGCGGTTAAGGTCCTAAGGAATTCCTTCCCTGCATCTCTCTCCCTCTTTTTCCTCCTTTGGGACCCTTCTTCAAACCAACTTCATTGAATCTAAGCTGTTGGTCATCTATCCTAATATCTCTTCATGTGTCTCAATGCAAAATTTTTTTTGATAACACAAGTATGAAGCACCTTGGGATGCTTTGCTAAATTAAAGGTGCTACATATATGCAGATTATTGGTCCAAGAATACTGGGAGAATCGGATTGCTCATTTGTTTTGCACTCTGTTCAGTCTTAATTTTTAACTTCTGAAAATAAAATTGGGCAGGTTAATAAAAGGGTTTCAGATTTCCCTTTTTGGTTTTCTTTGTCAGATGGTTTAGGTTAAACTTAGCCTTTTATGTCTTTACTCAAGCATTATGGCATTACATTCCAGTGTGAGTTGAATGTCTAATCTTTTGCATTAAAAAAGGTGAATTCTAACTTTGAATAATGAAAATTTGACGGGAGAGGAAGGTAACTATGAGAATGATGCAGCACATGACTTCTGAGAAATGTTAAAATAACTGAAAACTAAGGTTTGCCTCAAAAGCTTGTTCTGAAACAAACGCTAATATTTCCAAAATGAGTGTATACATTTTTAGAAAAAGTTCATGAAAACTGCATAGAGCACTAGACTTCTGAAGAACAATTGATTTTCTGCATTTGTGTAAATGTAAACTTTAATACATATAAAATAAGTTACAATATATTCAAAGCTTCAATTATGTTGAAATCTGGTGCCATAATTTAGTTTACTCAAATCAGCAATGACAGATAGGAGTCAATTTAGCCATTTAGATGCTGCATCCGCATATTCTAATGTCTTTATGAGAAAATTTGGATTTTTTTTGCATGCCACTATTGTTCTTTGGGTTGGCATAAAGATATTCTGTACAAAAATACTGTTGGAAGATGACCAGGGAAAATGGTGATGGAAGAAGAATCATTTTTTGATCTCTATTTGCCTAAAGATATTGACACTGACATAACATTCGAACCCGATGAGAATTTCAAAGTCGTATAACTTTGACATATGTAATTCACCTTCTATATGGTTCTCTTTTGTCAGTCTTGTTAATCTGAAGTTACGGGCGTGATTTTAACAGGGGCAGGTTTGATAATCAGGGTAGTCATAGTGTGAAACCTTGTTTTCACCGAATGCCAATCCAAAGGTCAGCCTCATTGACAGGTTTGGCTTCCTGTGGGTCAAGCATTGCTCAAGAGTTGGTTACCCATCTCTGTTCAGCCCAGAAATAAATGGGTCAGGGTGAACGTTGACGTTTTGAAATTTTTCACGCTCCATCTATACCCTGCCCCATTTTTGGGGGCTGAAAATTCCCCTCTAAGTCTTCAAACACTAGGACAAGCAGAATGCTTTTGGAATTCTTCAACAGCATGTGGAGTGTGATAAAGACTGAAGATAAAGATAAATATCAAAATTGCTGTCCGTGCCTTCAGTTTTGAGGCCATTTTATGGGTTTTGGGAGGAGCAGAAACATGGATTCAAAAGGGTGTCGTGGGAGTCATGGGCATAAATTTTGGAGGCCAAAACAAATTTAAGAGGTTTGGACTAAAAAGGGAGGTTGGAATTGTGATGGTCGTCAGTGGCTCAGAGAATTCCTAAAAATCTTATGTGTTACATCTAAGCAAAATGGTGAAGTAAGTAAATTCATGACTTAATTGGACTTGCATTGGACATGAGTACGTTGAGGAGTACCAGACTCAATACGCTGATATCACTACATCGAGCCACACAGTTTCAGCTGCCACATACAGCACATGGTAAAGCCTATCTGCAGCTGAGTTAATGCCAGCAGTGGTACGATGAGATCCTTAAGTGACCACTTAAGGGCTTCAATTGGTGGCAGGTCAGGAAGGTTGACCATGGACCTTCCCCGCTCAGGACATAATTTTGCTGAAGGTGGGAAAAAGTGGTGGTGTTGAGGTCTGCCACCACCCCACCTAAACAAATGACCTTCCAAACACCCACTCACTCTCAAAGCTATCACCGTCAGCAGCAGAGGATTCTGCCCCAGGAAGCTTATAGCAATATTTGTGGAAAGTCAAACCCAGTTTACATTTCAGATAAGCGATCTTTATGCAGAACTGATAAAAGTCCAGATATGTCGTAGATATGAAAAAGGTGCAAGGGGTTTAGGTGAGAAAGAGACCAAAAGGGAAGATCTGTGACAGGGAGCAAGCCAGGAAAGATTAAAAGACAAAGCGTGGTGCAGGGACAAAGTGAGTGGTAAGGAGTAAAAAAAAAAGTGTGTCTGTAATATGTGAATGAGCATCTGCCATTGAAAAGCAAGTAAAAACAAAACTAATAAGGAAAAGGCCATTTTACTCTTCTGTGAACACAAGCAAGAACATTTAAGCCTATAAATGACACCAGTCAGTTTGACTGAAAGCATCATGAATAACCTAATCTGACTCAATGACCTATTCAGTTATCCAAGAAATATTAAGACAGATTAAAACTACGTCTACTGGATAGCTATACAACTAAAACCTGCTCCCCACTGATTCCCCACTCCTCCAAACTCCTGATCCTCTGACTCCTCTCCTCCCTCAAACCCTATGATTACCATTCGCTATCCACCCTCCAACCATCCCTGCCCCCTGGCTTCCCCCTAAACCCTCTGACCCTTCCTGACGATATGAACCTCCTCAACCCCCTCCTCCCTGACTCGACCACATAATCCAGTACCCCACTAACTTTCCACCCTATCTTCTCTCCCACCATATCCAACTGACACCCTGCCTACTCGGCCATGCTGCCCACGTACTGCAGTCATTCATTAAAATTTTTCAAAGCTTTTGAATGAAGGCGCATCAGAATCCAGCAGCATAAAAGGGTTGTGGTGACTGATCTGCCTCCCCACCCATCAATTCGGCAAGATTAGAAGATGCCATGGACAAGTTAGACTGAAGAGTTTGTTTCCATGCTGTATGACTCTGATGGAAGATTTCTGTGCATTTCTGAAGAGACAGCATTCAGATGTGCTGGCCAGGATCATGAGGCTCCGTCATTTGGTGTGGAGTAGTCATCTGACAGCAATTGCTACTCTTTGGAACATTCAGCCCATTGGTTTCATACTAGATTGAACAACTTTCTTTTGAAATGTATGTGTAAAACATTTGAGCTGTGGTATCATAAACAATACAAGAAACCATATTAGATGTGTGGTAAATTCTAAATGTCACTGTGTTTTACTCACTAATATTTTATCGTGATAGATTATTGGAGTGAAAGTGATCAAGAGGATGCAGATACCCCATCAACCCCCAAGCAAGAGAGTCCACCACCTCCTTATGATACCTACCCCCGAGCACCTTCAGTGAGTTTACATTTGCATCTTTGTTATGTCTGGAACATCAGTTGCTTCAGCAAACTCTTGGTTGGTACTATCAGTCAGTTACAAATCTCCATTACTCACAGCAGAGATATCAAAGAAACTGGATGATGTCACAAAGAATAGAAAATACTTGGAAACCATGTTAATTTCCTATTTAATTGCATGCTCACATTCGGCAGAACCACAAAAAGTAATTTTGGCTTTCATTAGTGGACATCAGTGACTTAATGTTAATGTCACTGGACTGTAATCCAGAGCCCATGCGAATATTCGGGGGCACGTGTTCAAATCTCACCAAGGCAGATGGTGATATTTGAATTCAATAAAAATCTGGAATGAATAAAATCAACTATGTAATTGTTGTTGATTGTCTTTAAAAAATTGATTTATTAATCTCCTTTAAGGAATCCTGCCTAACATACTTGGCCTAAGCTTCATATGACCCCAGACCACACAGAAATGTGGTTGACTCTTAACTGCTCTCTGCACTGGCCTAGAGATCCAATCAGTTGAAGAGCAATTAGGGATGTGCAATTGCTCTTCAACTGGTCTTGCCAGCAACTTCCACATCCTGTATTAGAAGAAATATACACAGTTAGCAAGTGGATTCAAGTGGGCTGTCCACATTTTGGCAATTCAAGTTAATCAAGCTGTTATGAATAAATGCAGCAAACATTTTAGGAATATTGTGGTCAAAATGCTTATTTCAAAATCACTTACAAAAATTAGTAAATCCATGGGTATTGTATATCATATTGTTCATTAAGCCAAAAGATCCTAAAGAGAAATTGTCCCTCCCTTACAACAACTAAATTTGTAAATTTTCACTCTGAACAGCTTGACACTGAGAAAAACCAATAAGGTTATAATCATTGATTCAGTAATTGGTGTACTCAAACTTAAGGGATAACTTTAGTGATGTAATAATAATCTTCAACAGCAATAAAGATTCATTTTTTTAAGACATGGAAATGCTTTCATTTATATTTAATCCTACCCAGGCATGGGATGTTGCTGGCTAGGTCCGCATTTATTACCCATCCTGATTACTCTTGAAGTCATGAACATTAGCTCATTCTGAAAATTTTTTCCTTCTATTTTTAGGAAAATTTTATCTATATTTTTATGCTTTGACCTAAAAATTGGACCCAGTGTATATAAATTGTATTTCACATATTTCATATTTATTTCTTTATGTTCAAATTCTGATTTATGCTTTGCAATTGTCCATTTTCCAGAAGGGATCAACTATGTCATCTTCTTTTTATCTGAAAAGATGTTCCAAGATCAAATATTACAAGTGGTGATGAATCAAAGAATAGCACGGTCAAAAAATTGCTAGGTTATTAACATTAATCTGAAAAATGAAAGCTGTTATCGAGAATTGAGCAATGTGTCCTTATCCTGAACATTTTAATCGTGTGCAAAGCACCATCAATGTTTATATTTCATATTGACCATTATATCATTATTTTAAGGTGAACTGTGCTAGTCCATACCTTGAACCTAAGCATAACAGACTGTCATCTACGGAAACCTCTCATTCTCATTCATCCCATGAAGAATTCCGACCAGAACCTGCAGGAGGTACTGAGTCACCCGTTCGTAAACCAGGGGCTTGGGAACGGCGTTCATGGCAAGATCTAATAGAAACTCCACTGACCAGCTCAGGGCTGCACTATCTCCAGACTCTTCCTCTTGAGGATTCTGTGTTTTGTGAAGCAGGCTTACCAACACCAGAACATCGGAGGCAGTCAACTTTGCCAGCTCAAAGGTGCCAGATCCAGGATCACTATGGACCCTTCCCATTAGCAGAGGGTGAACGATGGCCTGGAATAAGTGGTGGTGGGGGTAAACCACGCAGTTTCACTCTACCTCGAGATGGTGGTTTCAGTCATTCCTGTCAAAACTCCACAATCTGCGTCCCTGGAGTTCAGGCTGAATTGGCTCAGAAACAAGAAATTGCGGAAGAAAAGCAAGAAGAAAATGGTAAGGAGCATGTACATTCCTTAACAGTTCAAATTAAAAAAGAAACACCATCCTATGATTCTCAACTGTTCGTCTAATTTTCAACTAGTGTAGGATTTTAAATTATGGAACTTTCAGCTAAATTATAGTCTTTAAAGTAAGAAAGATTAAATAGGATGCTAAATCAGCAAAGAATCTGATAGATTAAATTCAGAATTGAAATTTCATCGGATTGAGTGACAAAATCACATGAAGTAGATCACTTCCTCTACTCACACTGGTATATTTTAAGAAAAAAAATTGGGAGTCCCTTCTAGCAATTTTACAATTTAGCTACACATAATCTTTACAAAGCATTCTTTTATAAAATCAATAGATTATGATGGCTAATATGATGTATTACAGAAAATAATAGGCACATAAATTTAATTATTTCTTCAAAAACATTGAGGATAAATCAGAATAATTCAAAGGCTATAGTCATAGTCCACTTGTCGTCGCCATGTGGTGAGGCTTGAGGTAAAAAGGTATTGTCCACTCATTTGTTGATACGATTTCACTGTTTTGTATATGACTGCAATAAGTTGAGCACTTTAGAAAAGCTGGCAAGCATGGAGGGCTCTTGAAAGTATAGTGCTATGAAGGCATATGTTCACTGTAGCCGCAAAATTATTATGACTCTACTTCTTAAGTGATAAGGCTCTGAAATTGTTGTAATGAGCTATAACAAATACCTTCAGGAGTGAAGTTGATTCAATGATTTGTAAGCATCAAGTGTAAAAGTATTTACTTTGTCTTGGTTTTAGCCATTCTTTATAGACTCATACAGCACAGAAACAGGCCCTTCGGCTCACCATGCCCGATCAACAAACACCAAATGACATTAATCTCATTTACCTGCATTTGGTCCATAGCCTACCATGCCCTGGCATTTTAAGAACTCATTCAAATGCTTCTTAAATGTTGTGAGAATATCTGTCTCTGCCACTCTCTGAGGCAACACATCCCATATTTCTACCACACTCTGAGCGAAATAATTCTTTCTCGTATCTCCACTAAATCACTTCCTCCTCAACCTAAGCTTATGCCCTCTGGTCTTACACACGTTTGTGACGGGGAAAAGATTCTAACAATCTACTCTGTATATACCTCTCATAATTTTATATACCTCAATCACAATCCACCCTGAGCCTCTGCTCCAAGGAAAACAAAGCTAGCCTATCCAGTCTCTTCTCAGAACTGGGACTTTTCATTGCATGTAACATCCTGGCCGATCTCCTTTGCACCTTCTCCAGTAAAATCACATCCTTCAGATAGAGTGTTGACCAGAATCACACACAGCTTAGCCAATGTTTGATAAAGTTGTAACAAGACTTCCTTCCTCCTATATTCCATGCCTAGGTAATGAAGGCAAACATTCCATATGCATTCTTCACCACTCTGTCTACCTGTGCTGACACTTTCAGGGATTTATGGACTCGTGCACCAGGGTCTGTTTGTTCCTCAGTATTCCCTACGGACCAACCGTTCATTGTGTATGTCTTTCCCTTATTTCAAAATGCATCACCTTGCACTTATTGGGATTAAACTCCATCTGCCCAATTTACCAACTGATCCATTGGACTGAGCCTATCCTCCTCAGTATCAATACCACCACCAAGTTTAGTATCATCTGCCATCTTACTAATTAAACCTTCTATATTTACATCCAAGTCATTAATGTAAATAAGCAAGGGTTCCAGCACTGATCCCTGTGGTCCATCACTGGTCACTGGCTTCCAATTACACAAACACCCCTACACTATTACCCTTTGCCTACTCTTTGCAAGCCAATTTTGGATCCAATTTGCCAACTTGCCTTGGATCCCATGGGAATCGAGATCAGCCTTCCAGGTGGAACCTTGTCAAAAGCCTTACTGAAGTCCATATAAACCACATCAACTGCACTACCTTCATCAACATATTTAGTCACCTTTTCAAAAAACTTAAATTAGTCAGACAGGATCTCACTCTTATAAGTCCTTGCTGATTCTCCCTGATCAATCCCAACCTTTACAAACACAGATTAATCCTATCCTTCAGAATTTTATCCAAAGTTACCCAATCACTAAACATCAGACTAACTGTACAAAAAAAAACCTGAAAGAACTATGGATGCTGGAAATCAGAAACAAAACCAAAAACAGAAATTGCTGGCAAAACTCACAAAATTCCAAAGCAATGCAACAGTTTAAAAAAGCAGTAATTACTGCTCCTCAAATTCGAGGAAATCAGCTGTAACACTGAAAATACCTCAAAAAAGGAGCAGGTGTTACAGCCACAACTTTTTCCTGTCCTCCATTTTGGATTACCCAGAAGTCAAACAGTTAGGGCAGGCAGGAACAAAGCAGAGAATGACGTAGGATTGGTGTATCAAACTGCATTTATTTCAATGCAAGAGGCCTAACAGGTAAGGCAGATGAATTCTTGGCATGGTTGGGAACACGGGACTGGGACATATAGCAATTATGGAGACATGGCTCAGGAGTGGACAGGACTGGCAGCCTAATGCTCCAGGGTATAAAAGCTATAGGAAGGATAGAAAGGGGGGCGCAAGAGACAAGGGAGTGTGGTGTTTTTGATTACAAATAACATTATGGCTGTACTTCGGGAGGATATTCCTGAGAATACGTCCAGGGAACTTATTTGGCTAGAACTGAGAATTAAGAAAGGAATTGTACTATAGAACGCCCCCAAACAGTCAGTGGGAAATTGAGAAACAAATTTGTAAGGAGGTTTCAGTTATCTGTAAGAATAATAGGGTGGTTCTAGTAGGGGATTTTAACTTTCCAAACATAGACTGGGACTGCCATTGTGTTAAGGGCTTGGATGGAGATGAATTTGTTAAGTGCGTACAAAAATATTTTCTTATGCAGTATGTGGATGTACCTACTAGAGAAGGTGCAAAACATGACCTACTCTTAGGAAATAAAGGAGGGCAGTTGACTGAGGTGTCAGTTGGAGAGCATTTTGGGACCAGTGACCATAATTCTATTAGTTTTAAAACAGTGATGGAAAAGGATAGACCGGATGTAAAAGTTAAAGTTCTAGTTTGGAGGAAAGCCAATTTTGACAGTATTAAACAAGAACTTTCAAAAGTTGATTGGGGGTGGATGTTTGCAAGTAAAGGAATGACTGGAAAATGGGAAGCCTTCAAAAATGAGATAACGAGAGTCCAAAGACAGTATGTTCCTGATAGGGTGAAAGGCAAGGCTGGTAGAGGTAAGGAATTGTGGACGACGAGAGAAATTAAGGTTTTGGTTAAGAATAAGAAGGAAACATATGTCAGGTATAGACAGCAGAGATCAAATGAATCCCTATAAAGGCAGTAGAAATATACTTCAGAGGGAAATCAGGAGAGCAAAAAGGGGACATGAGATAGCTTTGACAAATGGAGTTAAGGAGAATCCAAAGGGATTCTACAAACACATTAAGAACAAATGGGTAACTAGGGAGAGAATGGGGTCCTTAAAGATCAGCAAAGCCACCTAAGAGTAGAACTGGGGGAGATACTAAATGAATATTTTGCATCAGTGTTTACAGTGGAGAAGGATTTGGAACATAGAGAACGTGGGGAAATAAATATCTGGATCAACTATTACATGGAGACTGCTTTTGAGGGGCTGAAATTCATGCCCAGTGGAATAAAGAAAGAAAATACACAATGAATTACAGTAATTCTATGAGTGCTACAGGGGAACTGGGCTTAGATGAGCTGCATACAAGGGAGGTTGATTTGATGTGTCTTAAAGTTTCGTACCAAATTCTTCCATTTCCCGCTGTTTTCTCTGAGCTACTATTGTTTTAGTTTTTCAAACTAATATTGTAAGCTTTTATTTCTGATAAAAAAAAGGTTATCAGACATTTGACTCTGATACAGTCTCACCAATCATTGCAGCCGTGAGAAATCGTCAACAGCTACACGTCTAATCGATCAGTGATTTAGTAATTATAGTGAAATAAATGCATATAGGCCTTTCTTATGTAGGAAATGATGGTGTGATAGACTTTGTGTCACAGTATTTATTCTAATTATCGTGCTCATTCAATAACGAACTTAAGAAATTCATAGCCTAACATTGGTGTGAATTGTATATCAAAACACAAAATAGCACAAAAAATATTCAATTCCTCATTGTAACATTTACGTACAGGATAATACCTTGACTCAAAAATGTTGATCCATTATCTGTGAAGAACTAGGGTTGACTTTTACATGAGATATATGAAAATTCCAGATTTTTTTACCAAAAAAATCCACCACTCGCCATATTTGGAACTACTTGACACTGCCAGGCTAGCCTGATATTGACCAGCATCCTGGTGCCAAAGCCATTTCTAAAAGGCCAACGTGCACCCAGACAAGTGCTGCAGCACTCACAGTTCCTGATATTTGCTGCCAGACTTGGCAGAGAAAGGGAAGTCAGTACTCCACCTTGTGAGCAGGGGCATGGTGGTCCTGCTGGATGGTGTGAATGCAAGTGGGACATGCTCTTGCCCCAGAACCAAAATGAGAGGGTATGACACTAGACAATGCCAATCAGGTGCCATGCCAGTGCTTCTCAGGAGGAATACGCAGCAATGTAGGAAGAAGAATGGGACGTTCCCTTATTGAAACATACAAGGTTCTCAGGGGACCTGACAGGATAGTTATCAAAATGTTGTTTCACCTTGTGTGAGATTCTCAGGCCACAGGCATCATCTCAGAAAGTTGCCCAACTAAGACAGAGATGGACAATATCTTCCCTCAGAAGGTAATGAATCAGTGGAATTCTTTGCCACAGAAGGCTGTGGGGACTCATGCATTAAATATATTCAAGGATGAGATAGAGTGATTTTTAATCAATAAGGGAATTGGGGTTTGTGGGTAAAAGGCAGGAGAGTGGAGCTGAGGATATCAGATCAGCCATGATCTCATTAAATGGTGGAGCACACTCAGTGGGCTGAATGGCCTGCTTCTGCTCCTCTCTATCTTAAGGTCAATAACCTTCTCCGCTCTGCCAGCGTAGGTGTCACCACGTTCTCCCCTGTACCTACACTCCAACCCTGCCACTGTGCCACCTTCCAGCAACCTTCCTGCTCTACCATTCTCACTATCACCTGCAACATCTCCCTCGCTCATTGTCCCCCAGCCCTGACACCACTAGAGCCTGCAAGCCCTCTGTGCTGCCTTCACACTCAGGACAATTCCCTACCTGCACTACAGTAATACCTGCGCCACCTGCTTACATCTTTCCCATTCAAGGAGGAAACAACTCATAATATGATAGAAAGAGTCAAGGTGAGTGTTGGCCTGCCTGACATTCAGCTCCACACCCATTATGAGCAGTGGATCCTGACTCTGACTACCCAGACTGCATGGCTGACTACATCAAAGCCCCTGGAATGGACTCAAAGGCTGTCCTTGAATAACTGTGCCGGGATACCCCAACTGAAGTTATATGCCTTGACTTTTCAGAGAATCACTGACAACATGACGAGCATCCTAGCTATGTGTCTAAATGGCACAGCAATGATATCTCTGGCTGAGGGGCAAAGCCAAAAAACAAGGCAAGGCAAGGCAGGGATGCTGTGCGCATCCTGGTAGACAGAGTGAGGTCCAGTCCATGAGCTGGGTAAGTGTCCCTGACCCCACAGTGTCCTTGCTGCAGCATTACAATGATAATTGCTGGTCTACCCAAAGGTGCAGCATCAAAGTGTCAAAGTGTCCTGGAACTGAATCAAAGATGTGGCATGAGGGCTTAGCGACTGGATCCCAACGCCTGTAATGTGGGCTGCATGTGGCCAGTGCCCATGGAGCGTGCCCTTAGATGTTGGTGCCTTATTTCCAGCATGGAGGTCCTTTTGGAATAAGCATCAATCTGAAGGCTCCAGGTACCCACTCTGACTTACGCGTCAAGAATTCTCAGCATCTAGTTTGCTCGCAGTGGGTGTTAGGACAGGAATTTATATGTTAATGAGGTGAGATTTGCAGGTAATAAGGTTGTTAACAAGCAAGAAATCCCTAAAAGGCAAATCATTGTTGTTCAGTGAGAGTCTCATCTCGATCCTGGAACCTAGTTAAAAAATGTTGTGAGTTTCTCCTGATATTGAGATCAGCTTCACTGAACATCTCAGGCAATTCAGCCACATTTCTCACCATAGCCAATGTCTTTCAGTCCTCTCTAAGATTTTGCTCTATGTTTTTAATTGTTTGTACAAGAGAGTAAATAGTAAAAAAAAGAGAAACCCAGAAAATTACTTGAAACCAAATTGCAAGAAAAGAATAAGATTATATGATAGATGGCAGATTTAGAACTGGTGTCAGGAATAAGTGGACTTTACTTTTTGATATACAAACCCCTTGGAATTATTTAATAAATAGATGCTTTTACAGTAGCAAAATATTGCAGATATTAAGCGACTGAAATAAATAAAACTGAAAATGCTGGTTGTATTTAGCAGGTCCGACAGCATTTCGAGAGAAACACTTGCTTTGTATCTTCCTCCACGGGTGCTGCCAGACCTGCTGAGTATTACTATATTTGCAGTTTTTTATTAGATATCTTATTGTTCTTCCAGCTGCAGAACTGTATTGTTGAAGCTTTCACCAAACATGAAAAAACTACCTTCCACATTTTTTTAATTTTATCTTTGAACTTCTTTTCTACATGTTGGACGAAATTATACATTGACAAGACGTGCACCATTTTTAGATTACATGCAAACTGATAATGATCACTATGAACATTGAATTTTTCAGAACTGTACAACTTTGAATCAATAGAAGTTGTTCAGCAACATTTCGCTTCTTGCATCTGCATTCTGCACATAGTTCCTTTACTAATTCATTTTGATATGAGACAGTATTCCTAAATTTAGTTCATACATTCCATCTACTCCAAACTCCATTAAAATGCATTAGGAAAACTGTCAGCAAATTACATGGCAGTTGACAGAAGGATGGATTGTTTAATAATCTCTTCTAATGTAATTCTTTTAGGAACAGTTTAAGTAAAATTGTTAAGAAAGATGAATCATTTTCAGCAAATGTTCTTTTGTACTTTTTAAACTGTTTGGCAGACAACTCGATAATTCTTTGATCTTTTTCTAGAGCTTATATGGCCCTGACAGCAGTTCGTTACCGCTGTACAGTTTAGTTAAAATCTGCAAGCTACTAAATATTCAGAGCATGTTCTTTTGAGGAACATTATTCAGCCTTTATTAATTTCATTATTTTATTGGAAAAAGGATGTGTTTTGTAATGATGCTGTCTGCAATCAACAAAACATTACACTGAATTTTCATCACACTCAAAAGTTGACATTACTGATTGATGGTACTTAGCATTTATCTTTGCAGTCAATCAACAACAGAAAATGTTTTCACCCTTGAAAGCCTCTGTACTGTGTTCTGCAATGGTTTAAGCAGATAATTGCCTGCATATCTACCTTAATCTTGGATGAATTCACTGATCCTGCACGGACAGCAAATGGAATGTTTAAAGGAAGCACAAAATCATAAAAAAAACCTGAAGACTTGGTTCTTTCTGAACAGGGGACATTAGTTCTGTTTTCTAAAAAAAAATCGAATAACAAGTCTATGATTTAAAATCAGAAGTTATTAGCAAGTTAGATGTTCTGTTCATGTCTTCTGTCTGAGTAGCTCGTTCCTTGTGTTATAACCACCAGAAAGACCTTTGAGAACTCGTATTGTTCTGCTGTAAACATTTTCCAATCCATACTCCATTTTATCGTGATTCTGTCTGCTGGTGTGGGTTTATTAATATTTACCAGGCTATTAACAGCCTCAAAGAGGTATTGTTTGAGAATAGCCTCGCTTGGAGGAGATAATTTCAAACCCAGCATAACTGCCTATTTGTTCCAGAGTCTACATCAATGCTATGTTTAATGATTGCAAGTCAAGGGAGTTAACATGAAAGCTATTCAGAGCAAACAGAATGCTTTGTTTCTTGAAAAATCTAAATCATCTGAACTAATTTCAACAAGTCAGCTGATATTGTGTGGTGTACAGGAGAATTCCTTGTTACAGAGTCTAGTGTCTGTGTAGTTAAAGAAAGAAATTCACTTGACTTGTGCTGATTTTTCTTATTCACAAAAGTGATGTGTTTGTCACTGGCTCGGCAATGTCGTCCATTCCCAATTTCCCTTGAGAATGGCCTTCTTGAATTAAGAACAAAGAACAAATGTACTGTATTGTGTCACCATTGTCTCACCAGATCATAGGGCTATTCTCTCATTAGAGAGAGGCTACTGGTAGTGATTTAACCTAAGGCGACCATAACCTCAGGCGAGGGGAGAGGTTGAGAAGGAGAGTCCTTCATGGTAACGATAGCCAGTGACAGGAATTGAACCAACACTGTTGGCACCCCATTGCTTGGCAAACCAACCATTCAGCCAACTGAACAAAACTGACCCATATAGCACAGAAACGATACAGCGCAGAACAGGCCCTTTGGCCCACTCAGCTTGCACCGAAATCTGGTCCTTATACTTATTCACTAGTTAGATGACATGTTCATGTCTTCTGGCTGAATAGCTTGTCCCTTGTGTTATAACACCTTTGAGAACTTGTACGGCCCTGCTGTAAACATTTTCCAATCCATACTCCATTTTATTGTGATTCCCCCTGCTGGTGTGGAGTTATTGTATTTACCTAATCCTAGACCAGCTACTTATTACCCATTCACCTTTTCTATCCCTGTGTTTGCCTCCCATTCATGTGTCTATCAATATATGCCTTAAACATTGCTAATGTGCCTGCGTCTACTACCTCCATTGATAGTGCATTCCAGGCGCCCGCCACCATCTGTGTGAAAAACTTTCCCTACACTTCTCCCCTAAACTTTCCCCCTCTCACCTCAAACCTGTGCCCTCTTCTAGTTCTCCTTTCCACCCTGGGAAAAAGCTTCAGTCTATGTGATGAACAGCCGCCCACAGTACTGTTAGGGGTGGAGCCATAGGAGCTTTGACCCAGCGACAGTGGATTTTCGATTCACATCATGTATGACTTTGAGGGCAACTTGCAGGTGATGATGTTCCCTGTCCTAGATGCGAAAGGTTGTGGATTTAGGATGTGCTGCAGCAGAAGCCTTTGCAAGTTGCTGCAGTGCATCAAGGAGTGTGATATGCACTGATGGTAGAGGAAATGAATGTTTACAGTGGTGGAGGTTTGGCAGCTTCCTTCTGGATGAGGTGAATTTTCTTGAATATTGTAGGAAATGCTGTCATCTAGGCAAGTGGAGAGCATCTCAGCACACATCTGACTTGCATCTTATGGATGGTGAAAAGGTTTTGGAGACAAGGGGTTGAGTTACTGACTGCAAATATACAAACTCTGACTAGGGCCTTGATAAAGGAGTAAGCGATAGGTGGAGAGGTAGACAAAGGGATAGATAATGGTAAGCCAGGGAGAAAGAAGAGCTGCTCATGGGGACCATAAGTAATGGGGACATAATGTGATGAAAGCAGTCAATGTCATGACAGGGCCAGAGGTGTAAAGGACATGGAAGAAGGTGTTCAGGCCCTAAAATTTTTGAACTCAATATTGATTCAGAAGGCTGCAGGGTCCCCAAGCAGAAAATAAAATGCTGTTCTTCCAGCTTGCGCTGAGCTTTGCTGGAACAATACACAAGCCTGACACAGAGATGTTGGCCAGGGAACAGGGTGGTGTGCTGAAGTGGCAGGCAACTGGAAGCGCGTGGTCATTTTTGCAGACAGAATGTCGGTGTTCTGCAAAGTCGTCACCCAGTCTGTATTTCGTCTCTCCAGTCTAAAGGAGAACGGCATTATGAGCAGTGAATATAGTAGATTAGATTGAGTGAAGTTTGGATAAGTCACTGCTTCACCTGGGCCTTGAATAATGAGGGGGGAGAAGGTAAGTAGACAAGCGATACACATTTTGCAATTGCTTGGGAAGGGTGCCATGGGGGTTTGGGAAGGTGCTCAGAGTGGAGGAGGAGTGGACCAGGATGTTCCAGAGGGAGCAGTCCCTGCAGAATGCTGACAAAGGAGGGGAGGTGTATATGTGTCTGGTTGTGGCATCCTGCTGGAGGTGGCAAAAATGGCGGCTATTGATCCTTTGGATGTAGATGCTGGTGGGGTGTAAAGTGAGAACCAGGGGAACCTTATCAATGTTGTGGGAGGGAAAAGAACGGGTAAGGGCTCAAGTTCACGAAAGGTGTCAGACACACCTGAGGGCCCTGTCAACTGCAGTGGCAGGGAATCTTCAATTCAGGAATAAAGGTGGACTTTTATGAGCCACCCTGCAGAAGGTGGCATTATGAGAATGGATGCAACAAAGACAGAGAAACTGGGAGAATGGAATGGAGTCTTTACAAAGGGCAGAGTGTGAGGATGTATAATCAAGGTAACCATAGAAGGTGGAGAGTTTATAATGGATATCAGTGGCCAGTCTATCTCCAGAAATAGAAACAGCGATGTTGAGGAAGGGAAGGGAGGAGACCAGGTGAAGGTGAGAGCAGGGTGGAAATTGGAAGTGAAATTTATAATTTCTTCCAATTCCAGAATGAAAGCAGGAACCAGCATCAATGATGTTGTCGATGTGCTGGAGAAGAGGAAGAGGCCTTTGAAAGAAATTGCAGGAGTGTGGCTTTCCATAACTCTCATTCTCCCGACACCAAGTCCCTCGAAAGAGCAGAAAGTACCTGAATACTAGGACCCCCTATTACTAGGCCTCAGGCAAAATCGACAAGGGATTTGCTGGGCAGTCTTCCCTAATAGCAGGTTGCCAGCCCACTGCTGGTTGAATACCAACAGCACATCTATTTTTCTACATGTGTTGGCAGGGAAAGGCACTTAACTGGCCCTCAAGTGGCTATTCAGTTAGCCTCTGGGCAGGAAAGCCACCCATTCACCCTTTCCACCTTCAACTTGACCAGGAGGAGTCAGGAAGGTGGTGGAGTTTCTAACCTGCCTGATTGAATACCAATTTGATTATAGCTTCAGCTACACAGGCTGGAAAGTTCAAAATTTAATTCCTGGAAAAGTGTTGGATCGATGAACTCCAACATGGCAGCAATTGGAGTATAGCAACTGATCCTTGCCCCTAGGGAAGGGGACAGTCACTGTGGTTCCTCTCTCTGCGTTGTATTCATCGTATAAATTGCACGTGTGGACACAGCTGAGCTTCCAACCAAATACATTGAATGATAAAGTCTCCCAAGAGGGCTCAGTGTCTGGTCTCTGAGAGGATGACCACCCAGTTCAGTGAAATGTCAGAAGGATGCAAACATCTATGAAACTGTTTCACAAGAAGCAGCACACTTGAGAGGAAGCTAGGTGGGGGTAGTTGTTGAATAAAAATGAAACACTTTACATCCCAAGCAAATGAGACCTTGGCCTCAGCTTTAACTCTGTGCTCTTGTTGGCGTGTGGCAGTCAAGTTTGAGAAATCACTATTCCTGCAGATATCAGGCTTGGAATATTTCAGCTCCTTTCATAATTCATTAATAATCCATTTCCTACTGACGCTAGGCTGAGTGAGGAGAATAGAATTCCAGAAAGGTTATGTAGAAACTGAGAAGCAGGGTTGAGGCAGACAAGGCTTGGGCCTTAGGGAACACTAACATTCTTCCAGGCCCCTCACCGGAAATTTCCACAATTACCTCTTGCACATTTTCATTTTGCCAGAATGGAAGCCTGGCAACTTTTCAGCTCCAGCCGAACTTTAAATTATAGTCAGGGCCCAGTGTCATCAATAGATTCTAAATGCATAATTGTGAGTTTTGGCCAAGTGACTTACCATTCAGAAGCTAATATGGAAAATCTCAGTTGGTGACTCACTGGCATGTGGTAAGCAACTGGAATATTTTAACAGCCTAGTTTCCATTGGCCAGGTAGTGTTAAAACCACCTTTTCTGTCATTTTCTCCCACTGTTTTGCTGGGTTTTGAGACTAAGACTGGTCAGAGTTTCATCATGAATTTCACTATGTATATCGAAAACCAAAGTGGCTTTGCCAGTTGTAACAACTTATTAGAGAGGGAAGACTGATCTGTGAGTGCTTTGGCAAAATAACCGAGGCTAGACTAATAGCATTGGCAGAAAAGTCAAAGAATTAAAAGCAGCGATGAAGAAACCAGATGTAATTGGAAGTAATAGCACATGCAGATGAAGGAGCATGACTGGAAAAGGAAAAAGAGATGAGAAAAATTGATCTTGAGAAAGAAAGGCAACTGTTTAAACTTGAATTCTGGAGACAGAGCTGGTGAGGGATGAAAAAGATAAAGTAAGAAAAAGAACTTCAAAACAGGAAGAAATCAGAAGTCATGAATTGGCTAAAGAAAAGTGTGGGTTACCTGATTTTAGAGAAGTTGCTGTAGTTAATAGAAAGAATAACATGGAGGATAAAGTAATCTTATAAAACCAGTGTGTTTTCCTTGCCAGAAGAAAAAGCACTTTAAAAAAGTTGTTTGAATTGGTATAATAAAATAATAGGAACATTTATTTTCCAAATTAATATGATAAACTGAATTATTTTTGTGGAAATTTTACTTATTAAAGGGCTGGCATTTATATTTGGGAATGATTTAGCAGGGATAAAATTATCGGCAGCCCCAAAAAATTCAAGTGAGCCAATTGTGGTGAAAGAAATAGAGATTTATGAGTAGCTGGAGCCCAAACTTGTAAGGCTGGGCATGATAAGTGGAAAAACAACAAACGAAGGACAACGAGAAATTAATATCAGAAATGTAAAAATATAACAGGCATCATCGGGAATTAGACTCTATTAAAATGAAATTATTCTTGTAGAGAACCAATTTTCACACATGAAGGATGAGTTTGCCAATGAAAGATGTAAAGCGGTGACAACACGAGCATCGGTCACAGAAAGTAAAATGGTTGAATGAGGACTTGGAGGATGAATTAAATGATAAATTTGTTGAGGTGAATTTAGCCAAGACGGTCTTCAATTAAAACTCAATGAACTTCAAGTAACAAAAGCCTCAATGAAGTATTGTGAAAAATCCCTTGAACCGTTTAAAACCTAAGTTTGGCAGTCTGCTCTGGCATTGTAAATACAGTGCACCAAGATTAGATCAAACAAGTTCCAGATAGAACTGCCATGTT
This sequence comes from Rhincodon typus, assembly GCF_021869965.1. Taxonomy (NCBI): domain Eukaryota; kingdom Metazoa; phylum Chordata; class Chondrichthyes; order Orectolobiformes; family Rhincodontidae; genus Rhincodon; species Rhincodon typus. The sequence continues at coordinate 58,515,625 of NC_063342.1, read as the reverse complement.
CTCACCAATGCTGTGGCAGCATCTCTGCAGAGATAAAACTTTCCTTGCTTTGAAGTGCTACTGAACTTGTCTGTATGAAGATAGGGTGTACTCATTCATTCCCTGAGAAAGTCAGATAATTTTGATTCTCAAAGTTAATCTATTTCTTGCTCAGGCTGTTATTTCCTCTTCCTGATGTGTTTACTGCAGGGTTCCTATCTGGTGGTCTTAATGCTTCTTCTGCTTTGTTCAACGTGCTAACATGCCGCAACAGAAAGTATTACAGTCTGAAGCTCTGCTACACTGCACCCATTTCTCCATAAATATTGTTTTCTTTTAATACCTTGGACCAGACCTTGCTGGAGCAGGATGTCTGACAGCATATCCAATAAGTTTGACAGTTTCAGGTACACTTCAGTGTTTTTGTGACATAACATGCTGAAAGTCTAATGATAACGTAACAAAAACAACAGGCATCTCGAACTCGGCATGTGACGGACCAACTGTTTATCTTGTTAAACAAAGAGTTTTAAGGATGGAGAAGGAAACAGAAGAACACACAAGAAGCAGTAAAATCAAGTCCAAAAAGAGAAGTAAAAGGAAAGAAAGATTTGATTAAGAGCAAAAGAGAAAAGACAGGAAGGAAAATTTAGGAAAATAAACATTTGACACATTAAAATCTGTAAACAAAAAAACAATTTCAACGCCACTGCTTAATTCATTGCTTTTTTGGATTTTGGAGATCATACATCATTGCAGGAAGAAAATATCAAAAGGGCACTTATGCTTCTAACCAGCAGATTTATCTACTTCCAGTGAGGTTAATGAGCAGTGTGAAAATCCAACAAGCTCTTAAAAATAGCAAGGAAACTAATGACCAGATGCTCTTTGTACAAAGTGAGTGACAGAACACATTGGCTCAGTGGTTAGCACTATTGCCTCACAGTGCCAGGGACCTGGGTTTGATTCCACCCTTGGACAACTGTCTGTTTGGAGTTTGCACGTTCTCACCGTGACTGGGTTTCCTCTGGGTGCTCCGGTTTCTTCCCACAGTCCAAAGATATGCAGGTTAGGTGAATTGGCCATGCTCAGTTGCCCGTAGTGCCCAGGGATGTGCAGATTAGCCATGGGAAATGCAGGATTATGGGGATAGTGTAGGGAGAGCTGGGACTGGGTAGGGTGCTCTTCAGATGGCCAGTGCAGACGCAATGGGCTGAATAGCCTCAATTCACATTGGAGGGATTCTATGATTTAACAGCATAAATCAAACAGCAGCTATTGGAATCATAGAATCCCTACAGTGTAGAAACAGGCCATTTGGCCCAACAAATCCACACTGCCCCTCTGAAGAACATCCCACCCAGACCCATTCCCCTACCTTTGTATCTCCCCATGTCTAACCCACCTAACCTAAACATCCCTGGGCACTATGGACAATTTAGCACAGCCAATCCACCTACCCTGCACACCTTTGGACTGTGGGAGGAAACCGGGGCACCCGGAGAAAACCCACGCAGACACGGGGAGAATGTGCAAACTCCACACAGACAGTCAACCGAGGCTGGAATCAAACCCGGGACCCTGGCGCTGTGAGGCAGCAGTGCTAACCACTGAGCCACCATGTGGCACATCTTTTGCTGGCCGATCATCACATTTACAACTGTGTGCCTCACGAACATCACTATTTTTACAACAATAGTGTTGTGTTTTCAACTGAGTGTTTTCGACCAACCCCCACAATCTTGCACCTGTTAAGAATAAGTTGAAGGTAATCAGGCAGAGGCGATAGGGTTTGGTCAAAAGGAAATCATGTTTAACTAAGTTACCAGAGTTCTTTGAACAAGTAATTTGTGCTGTAGACAAAAGGGAACCAGTGCACAAATTTTACTTAGATTTGCAGAAGGCATTTGATAAACTGCCACATCCGATGCTATTGCAGAAAATAAAAGCTGTTCATATAGGGCATAACATGTTGGCATAGATAGAAGATAAGCTGGCTAACAGGGAGCAGGGAGTAGGAATAATTGAGTCTTTTTCAGGCTTGCAGGTTGTCATGAGTGGTATGCCACAGAGGTCAATGCTGTGGCCTTGACTTGTTACAGTTTATGTAAATGATTTGGATGAAGGGACCAAAGCTACAATTGCCAAGTTTGCTGATGATACAAAGATAGGTAGGAAAGTGAGTTATGAAGAGGACATACAAAGGAATATAGATAGGCTAAGTCAGTGACCATAGATCTGGCAAATGGAATACAATGTGGGAGAGTGTGAAATGGTCCAATTCGGCCGAAATAAGAAAAGTCTGAAAGGTGAAAGATTGCACAGCTCTGAGATGCAGAGATCTGGGTGACCTAGTGCATGATTCAAAGATGGTTAGTATGCAGGTACAGCAAGTAATCAGGAATGCTAATAGAATATTCTGTTTTTTTTTTAATGAGGGGAATTAAATGTTAGAGTACGGAGGTTTTGCTTCTGTGATACATGATATGGGTGCAGTTGCATCTGGAGGATTGTGTAAAATACTGGTCACTGTACCAACACGAAGATGTTAATGCATTGGGAGTGGTTCAGAGACAATTTACTAAACTAATATCCAGAATGAGCAGATTGCCTTATGTGGAAAGGCTAGACAGGCTGAGCCTGTATCCTCTGAAGTTTAGAACAGTAAGAGAAGACTTAAATTAAACATATAAGGTCCTGAGGGCTCTGGACCAAGTGGAAGTGAAAAGGATGTTTCCTCTTGTGGGAGAATTTAGAACTAGGACTCACAGTTTAAAAATAATGGGTCATCCATTTAAGACATGGATGAGGAAACATTATTTTGTCTCAGAGGTTCGTGTGTTGGAATTCCCTTCCTAAAAGGCAGTGGATGCAGAATCTTTAAATATTTTTAAGGCAGAGGCAAATGGATTCTTGACTACCAAGGGGATGAAAGATTATTATGGCTATGCAGGAATGGAGAGTTTAGGTTAAAATCAGATCAACTGTGATCTTATTGAATGGTGGGGCAAGTTTGAAAGCCCGAATGCCCCAGTCGTGTTCCTTGTTCATATGGTCTCAATTAAGCACAGAAGCTCCTTTTCTGCATTTTCAACAGAGGATACAGCCTAAATGCAGCGTGCCTAGCTTATGTAATTGGAGTTTAGCTGTTCAGCTGAATGTATTAATCAAATTTAAAGCCTTCCTGCTCCATGAATTCAAAGAACACACAATTACATTGAGGCCCCCACCTTGCACAGCCACTTACCTTTCACTCCCGGAATAATGGATTGGTCGAAGGTTCAAAATAATTATTTAATGTTTGACACCAGAAAACATAATTTAATATTATTTTTGTCTTTAAATATTGAATAATTGCAATGTCTTTTAACATTGCTATTCCTGCTCTGCTTTGTCATTCTAAAGGATACAATTAATCTGTTTTTATACCTGTAAAAAATTTTGTTGGGAATAGAATATCAATGTGTGAACGGTATTGAAGGTGGAATTCCCAGAGAATAACTCTGACTCGGACTTCTTATGCATTGGCCTGTTTTAGACTGAAAAGCAGTGCAACAGATGGCTTATGTTTGTACAACTTTCTGTCGTAATTCACAAAGCTCTGATATCCTAAATTTATGTAATCTTAGTAGCGAGAAGTAACGCATTCCATGTAGTTTTTCTGTGAGGATAGATTCATTGAAGTACTAACAAGTTGCACATCTGCATTGTTTTCAAATGGGTTTAAAATTCAGAATGAAATGGCAGAAAAAGCATCTCCACTGACTTCTACTGAACTGTAAATGGCCATTGTTTGCAATCTGAATTGGAAATCTACATTATAGCACTGTCTTTAATTTGCCATGACAATAAATAATTAATATATGAATTGAGATTAAATAAAATTGTTTGAGAACTCTTCTAAGGGCAATTCCATGTGAGTTATGAGAGTGAATATTTGCTGCAGTTGTTTAGAGTGTAGAGAGCAACATTGATCGAGCCACTTGCTTTAATGAGCACAAAATTGACATGAATCCATGAAGCTAAATGCGATAAAAGAAAGCTTTGTTAGCTTGGAATCTTGTTCTCAGTAGTAGATGTGCAATTGTACACCAGGAAAGGGTGTTTCTTATCAATCGAACAGTGAAATTAGAATGGCTGAAGCAGCAATTCTTGATTCAGTACCTTGATAGCAGGGAACAATGTAGAATAAAGCTGCCACAAAAATACAGATAGTTCCATCACTGAAAGTTTGGAGAAATCAGAAATATGCTTGATAAAACTATTGTATCTGACAAACATTCTAAATGCTGTTCCACCCTTAAGCTGCCTCTGAAAAATAGTCCTCATTCATCACTGGTATGGACACTCTGCCTCAGTTTAATTTCCATTTCAAAATTATAGTGGTGTTATAACTACATTCTCGCATTCCCCCCCCCATCAACCCCACAAATATTCATATTTCTGACATCACTGATTCTAAGTGACATTTGTAGTCAGTTTACTTTACAACTATTAGCATGCAACATTGACTGTGAGCGCTTCATCGAGTGATATGTTGAGAGTTGCCTATTTGTTTCTGTAGTGTAATGGAGATCAGTGAATATGGTGTGTACTGATGTAAGTAACATGGTACACTGATTTCTTTAGTGAATATTATGGGGGTAAAGCAGATGCAATGCAGTAAAAAAGACAAAGGAATGACTATTAGAATTTTTGACTGTCGGTTATTGTTACTGAATAAAGTATTGATTTAGTTTCTGGAATTCAGTATTAACATTCTGAGAAATTGTTTTCACGATGTATCTATAATTTAACTTTGTTTTGCTATCCTCCCTGCAGATCTTTCATTTTATTTTTAGATTTGCCTTAACAATGTAAAGGAACAATGCAGCACAAAGAAAATGTGTTGTCGGCAGCTGATTGTTTTGATCTGTGTAAATTTTTGAAGTTTGAAATGTTTACACCCAAATATAATAAGGAAACGTGTAGCACTGTACAAAGTTCTGATGATCTTCAGCAGTATGTGAATGCAACTTACTCAGAACTGTAAGCCGTGTCTCAGTAGTCACATTCTCACTTCTGAGTAAGAGGTTGTGGGTTCAAATCTCCCTCTAGAGATCTGACATTTCGGTGCAGTGTTGAGGGCTTGTTACAATGTCAGAGGTGTCATTTTTCAGTTGAGATGCTAAATTGAGCAACCGTCTACCCTCTCAGGTGGGTATAGACGAACCTATGGCTCTATCTTTTAAAAAAAAACACAGCTGTTCTCCCTGGTCTATCCGTAAAATAACATTGTGTTACTGTTTTGGGGATCTATCTTTGAGCAAATTGGCTGCCTTAAAGCAATGACTACTGTTCAAATAAAAGCTGTTAAGTGTTTTAGGACATCCTGGGGTCAAGAATAATGCAACTCTTTCCTTCTCCATGTTTGACTGCAAAATATATTCATCAAAATACATTAAGAGCTGAAGTTAAATGCAAAGATGAAAGATTCAATATTCTTTTCAGACCCCACATCCAAATTCCATCTGCTGTGTACAATCAAATTGGTATTTGTAATTGTATCAATTTCCAAGAAAGATTTTTATGTTTAACAACTGAAATCTGCTCGCTGAGACATATCCTGAATGTCACACATGTTATCGTGCTCCTTCATAAGCTGTCTGGTACATGCACCCTTTAATCTGCAACTAAGCTGTACAGCCTAGGAATAGGTGATCTCTAGTATATGTTGAGTTTAGCCAATTTCAGCTGTTTTGATACTTGAGTTGGGCTAAGCCTGTGTTTACCAGGGAGGGAATAAAATCTCGGTTCCTGACAGTCCTTCTCGAAGGCTCGTGTGTGAGGTGAGATCAGAATCAAGCTCAGCTGTCACATCACTCCCACTTCCCCATGATCAAATAACCTGCCAACACTAACATGTCAAACATAAACTTGATGAATGGCCACTTTGTCCTTGTCCCACAGGGCTGCTAACGTCTGTCAATCATAACCGAGCAGAAGTAATTGCCTCAATTGCAGAAGGACAGAAAATTTAGGGGAAGAGAGGGGAGGCTGTTTGATAAAACACTTTTGGACCTTTAGGTAAATGTCAAATATTTACAGAAAATTAATCAAGGAGCATTGATGCAGCAATTTATATCAACTTGAAAGGAAACAGGTTGTAGAACAGAGAGACTGAGGGGTTCAGGTACATAATTCTTTGAAATTTGCATCACAGGGAGACAGGGTGGTCAAGGAGGCTTTTAACATGCTTGTCCTCATTGCTCAGTCCTTTGAATATAGGAGCTGGGACATCATGTTGAGGTTGTACAGGACATTGGTGAGGCCTCTACTGGGGTATTGTGTGCAGTTCTGTTCATCCAGCTATAGGAAGGATATTATTAAACTGGAGAAGGTTCAAAAAGGATTTACCAGGCTGTTGCCAGGAATGGAAGGTTTGAGATATATGCGTGGGCTGAGTCTTTTTTCACTGGAGTGTAGGAGTTTGAGGAGGTTTATAAAATCATGAGGGGCATAGATAAGGTGAATAGCAAAGGTCTTTTCCCTAGGCTAGGGAAATTCAAAAATAGAGGGCACATTTTTAAGGTGAGAAGAAAGTTCTAAAAAGGACATCAGGGACAACATTTTTACGCAGAGACTGGTTCATGTGTGGAATGAACTGCCAGAGGAAGTGGTGAATTCAAGTACAGTTATAACATTTAAAAGACATCTGGAAAAATACACGAATGGGAAAAGTTTGGAGGCGATTGGGCCAAATGCAGGCAGTTGGGACTAGTTTATCTTGGAAATATGGTCAGCGTGGACTAGTTGGACCAAAGGGTCTGTTTCCATGCTGTGTGACTCTATGTTATAGTACTTGGCACAAAGAAGGGATCAAATCTAAAAATCTCTTATTCTGTATTTCTGACTTTCATATGTCCAATCATTTTCATCCTTAGAGGTTACCAAAAGGCCCATGCAGCAGGTATCTCACTAGTACTTCTTACCGTTATCATTCAACTTGCTTGGCAACTTCCCGTGAAAGAGGAAACATGGCACAGTAGCTCAGTGGTTAGCTAGCACTGCTGCCTCACAGCGCCAGCGACCCGGCTTCAATTCCACCCTCGGGCAACTTTGTGGAGTTTGCATGTTCTCCCCGTGTCTGCGTGGGTTTCTGCCGGGTGCTCCGGCTTCCTCCTACAGTCCAAAATTGTGCAAGTTAGGTGCTAAATTACCCATAGTGTCCAGGGATGTGTAGGTTAGGTGCATTAGCCATGGGAAATGTCAGGTTACAGGGAAAGGGTGGGTCTGGGTGGAATGCTCTTCAGAGGGTCGGTGTGGACTTGTTGGACTGAATGGCCTGTTTCCACACTGTAGGGATTCTATATAGCTTGAAAGCTTAACATTGTACAGCAAGAGATAGGTAATTGGATCTGTATTTACTGTTGCTTTTGATTAATCAGACTTTCAAAAGAGGAAAACAGCCAGAGGATACTGTAGATCTCTCAGCAGAGCAGATTGAGCACCAAAGCAAACAATTATCTTCCACCGACTTCCTAACTGAGACTGTAATTCCTGTTGATGAGATTTGTCTGATGTGCAAATAGGTAGCTAAATACAATCAAGTATTCATAAGATGAAGGCAACTTGCTTGATTTTGAGTTTATATTGTTTGTATGATCATTGTGAACATGTAAGTTTTGCTGCAATATTTAATTAAGGATGTTTTATCAAATGCATGCATTTCTTGTCAGAGGTGATAAGGTTGCCATCTAGTGTTTTTCATGGGACTTCCTGAGACAGTGTACATTCAGGAAACATTCTTTGTACTTTTACCAAGAACACACTTCAGCAGATGGAGGTTTGCTGAGACTCATTGAAGTGTTCTGCAATGATTTGTGCTGAAGCTGTGATTTCCTCATTTTCTACCAACTAGTTTTCACACCATTGATTAGTACATCTGGGGTTCTGACACTGCTTTTCTTCAAAATGTGTTGTGATAATGAAAAAGACCCAAATTGCTCAGTTATTTTTATTCAGTAAAAACTGGAAGTGCATAATTATTATTTGCTGATTAGTCTGGACCATTGTTTACTTGTCAGATTCTGGGAACTGACTAACATTAAAGAGGGCCCAATTTACAATTTGGAACAATGATTTGGGACAGGAAATGTCTTTCACACCTGAAGACTTGGCTGTGTTGTTCAAATAAACATTGACCTCCTGATGCAATAAGTCTTTTTGGTGTTTGTCATAAGCAGAGAGCAAGTAAAACATGTTTCACAGCTTAGAATATTTGAAAGGGCAAAATCTTTGTTTTCTGCAGAGTGGAGATTATAAACCATAACAAGTCATTACTATGATTACCAAACAGTAGCAACTAAAAATAATATGATTACTTCTGACTCATGCCTCAGAAGTGAACAGTATTAACATTTATAGACAACCAGCTCAGATGATGGGGAAAACATGTTAAAGCAATCGCACAAACAACTTTTTTTCAAGCAAAGTTTCTTATTTCATCAGAGTTTATGAACTCTCATAGAATTAGAGTAATCGGGGGGTAAGGAGACTTCCTGCTAGTTGCCACTTACCATCCTCGCTCGGCTAGCCTATCTTCCTCGTTTGAACAGATTTAGAAGATGCACTAAGAATAGCAGGGGCACTGAACAGACTCTGTGTTGGGCTTTTATTGCCGATCACAAAGAAATGTTCAGTAGCACCAGTACAGACAGAACTGTCCGAATCTTGAAGAACGTATTTTCCAGACTGGGCCTAGCACAAGTGGCAAGCAAACCAGTAAGGGTAAAAATCCTACTTGACCTCGCCCTCACTAAGCCACTTCTCACACATTCCACTTTCCAATAATGGAAGTGACTACCACCCAATCCTTGAATTTTCATCTTCACACTGAGGATCCTTCGCGTTCAGTTGAGTGTCAGTATCACCTAGTCAAATCAGGTGGATTCACAAAAATCCAGAAGCTCAACACTGACAATCTTTAAGGCAGAATTGTATTTTCAACTACTGTCTGTAACTTAAAGGCTGGTATATCCCTCATTCTGCCATTACCATTAAGCAAAGTGGTCAGCCTTCATTCACTGAATAGTGTAGGAGAACTTGCTAGGAGCTGCGCCAGACAGACATAATAATCAGATGTCAATCTGGTAAAACTACAACACACAACTACCCATATGCTAAACAGAGAAGAAGCATGCAATAAACAGAGCTAAGTGATCACACAATCAACGGATATGATCTAAGTTCTACTGTCCTGCCACTTCCAGTCACAATTGGTGGTGAACAATTAAACAGTGAACCAGAGGTACAGGCTTCACAAATATCCCAGGGAAAAGACCTTGCCTATTTACCCTATCCATACCCCCCACGATTTTATAAACCTCCAATAGGTCATCCCTCAGCCTCCAGGGAAAATAGCCCCAGCCTATTCAGCATCTCCCTAAAACTAAAACCCTCCAACCCCGGCAACATATTTGTAAATATTTTCTGAACACTTTCAAGTTTCACAACATCCTTCCTACAGGAGAGAGACCAGATTTGCACACATCATTCCAAAAATGGCCTAACCAACGTCCTGTACAGCCACAACATGACCTCCCAACTCCTACACTCAATGCACCATCCAATAAAGACAAGTATACCAAATGCCTTCTTCACTATGGGTGTTGGAGTGAGTAAATTACCTCCTGACTCCTAAAGCCTGTGCACTGTTTACAACGCACAAGTCGGGGTGTGATGGAATATTCAACACCTGCCTGTATAAATTCAGCTCCAATAACACTCACAAAGTCCAACACATTCAGGACAGAGCAGTCCATTTGATTGGCCATCCATCAACTGCCTTAAGTGCTCACTCCCTCCAACACTAACACACAGTAACAGCTGTATTTACCGTCTACAAGAAACACTTCACTGTACCTTACCAATCCGACTTCAAAACAGCTTCTCAAACCCCTGACTCCACCAAATGAAAGTACAAGGGCAACAAATACATCGGAATATCCCCACCAGCAAGTTTTCCTCCAAGCCACACGCCACCCTGACTTGCAACTATCTCCCCATCCCTTCAGGGTCACCTTTGTTGGGTCAGTAACCTGAAAGTTCCGTCCTAACACCACTGTCTGTACTGTCTATGTACCTTTACTACACAGATCTGAACAGTTCTGATGATGGCTCACTACCATTTTCTCAGTCAGCACTAAATGCTGGCCTTGCCAGCACACACAAGTTCTTTAAAAATGTAAAATAACGTGGCAATGCAGGTATATGAGGAGGCAAAGCAACTGCAGAAACATGTGCACTCAGTATCCCTTTCTTCCTTCACTGTGAATAAAATACCATCAAACTCACTAACCAATAAATGGAATTAAAGTCTTCTTATCTAATCATGAGTAATATGTGCATGAATATAAATGAAATACGAAATAAATCTTGAGTTAGAAACAAATTTAGTTCAAACAAAAGGATACAATAGAAATTATAAAGACCAGATTATAACCTGAATAAGATTGGAAAGGAATAATATTGATAAAATACGCAATCAACACAGAAAGAAGGGACTTCAGTAAGGAGCAGTGATCAAGCAGTGAACTCACTCAGCCTTGCTAGAATTATTGATGAGTAATGAAGCAGTTGTTAACAATCTGACCGTGTGCAGGATCCTGTACATTGTGACCATTAAATGTTTGAATTTGATTGAGTTTGAGAAGGAGAAAGGAAAGACTTTGAATCAGAAATTTAAATCATTGCTTCAAATTTATACAACCCAAACTTCCGAAGGTTAGAAATAAACTATCCACACTAAACTGGTTTGAAATGCTGATGAGGAAATGATGTGGAGGTGCTGGTATTGGACTGGGGTGGAAAAGGTCAGAAATCACACAACACCAGGTTATAGTCCGACAGGTTTATTTGAAAACATGAGCTTTCAGAGCATAGCCCCTTCATCAAGTGAATGAGGAAGTGGACAGAGAAACAATAGAAGGTATACACAGGAGTTATTTGCTCACAACAAAACCAGTACAATATTTGTGAAAGGCAATGTCTCCACTTGTTCAAATAAACAACAGTGCTCAACAGGGTAAAAGTCAGTATTCATAGAATGAAAGAAACAATGACAACATTAATGGAAATTTGAGTAAGGACAGAAACTATAGATCTGGCAGTGGGTAGCTACTGGAATATGTCACCAGAGCCAGAACAACTGAGCACTTGGGCAGTTGATCAGAAAGATTCAACATCAGCTGTGAAACATAGATTAGGTTTGATTAATCTCATTGAAATTTTTGAGAGATCAAAAGCTTGGTGGGTTAGGTAGCGTTTATGGATGTTACCTATGTGGACTTCCAAACAGCATTCAATAGGACTTTGCACGAGAGATGAACAAAATTGAGTCTGCATGGAGTCTAATAATTTGTCAGGAGTAACAGGATAGTGTGATTTTCTGGCAACTCATACACCACCCCAGTGCATCCCAGGTGGGTTTATTGGGCTTTTACATTTCCCAGCGTTGACATCCTGAGTTAGGGATGGAGTTCCAGGTTTTTGACCCATATCATTCCAGGTCAGAAGCGGAACTTGCAGTTAGTGGTGTTCCCATGCATATGCTGCACTTGTCTGTCTAGGTGATAGAGGTCATTGGTTTGGAAGTTCTTATTGAAAGGAGCCTTTGTAATTTGCTGCATTGCATCTTGTATATCATTGAGCATCAATGACAAAGGGAGTGAATGATGGAAGTGGTGGTTCTGTTTCTGTATGCTGTTTTGTCATCTCTGAAACAACTTCACGAAATCATCCCATAATTTTCTCTCTTCTTTCAAAAGCATTCTCAGTTTTTTTTTAAATCATTCCTATTGAACCTGCGCAACAAGCTTCATATTGCCTCAACATCTTTGCTGTAGTGTGGAGCACAAAACTTCACTCAGCACACAAATTGTGACTTTATCAATGTTTTATACAGATTTACATTCTCCATTCAGTCTTAACTTTTATATGCTATACCACTGCTGCAAAACCCAGAATTCCATTAGATTTTGTTAAACAACTTTACCCATTTAAGGTTCTATGTGAGCACCAGAAAGCAATGTTTTTCTTGCTCTCCTTAAAAATGTGTTAACATATGTCCTATTTTGATGTTTTCCTGAAGTAACTAAAGCTTTTGCAGCCATCTTAGTCAAACTGCAAAAAGATCATCTCTCTACATGCAAAACAGTGAATTTCAACTCTTGCATTAACTTGGTAGTTTTGAGATTACAAAAATGGAGTTTGGAGGTAATTGATGGCATTTTGTTTGGTTTCCATACACAAATGTATTTACCTCACATTCCTGTAGTCCATTCAAATTCCTGTAGCCTCTTCTATTGGACCTCTAACCTCAGGTACCCACCCACTGCCTTTAATTTGATGAAAGACACAAAGGCTGCCTTCCATTGCACACCTCCTGTCAGCAAGCTTGTAACTCATGTAGGTATGAAACATACGGATGGTCTCATAACCCTGGTTATGAACAACATCAAGGAGATACTGTCCATTAAAGCAGGTACCTTCTTTGTAAGTACTACCAATTTCCACTGTTCTGAAATTACTGTCTTCCTCCACTTTATACCTTTCAGTTTATCACCACCCCACTCCCCCCAGCAATTCCTGTGATCGCCAGTGAATACCAGTTCACTTGAGTTCATTATTCATCTTTCCTTGACCTTTCAAAGTAATTATTTTTTTTTAGAAGTTCTACAATGCAATGAATGCCTTCTGACTGTGAATTTATTTTGGCTTTCAGACTTTATTAATCTCTATTTTGTTGATAATCTGGCATAAGAACATCATTGAAACTGTCCTTGAAGAATTTGAAAAGAATGTTTAGCTAAACCGAAATGCAGTTTGCTGAATCTACCTCAGACATGTTCAACAGAGCAGCACCTCCTTGGTTTTATTTCAAAGTTATAAACTTGATCTTTAATAATATAAGTAAATCAGATTTGTGCTAAAAACCTGTCAGCATAAATTCAGCATTGTTGGTTGATGCGTATGAGTACAACATATCCCGGCTTGAAAGGCATATTAGCCAGCAGTAACTAGTGTAATATTTACTAATTAATTATGCATTTTATTTTAAGCTGATCATGTCTCTACACATTTGTGTGTTATTTCTTGGCAACTATTCTGTCAGATTTGCAATTTTGCACAATGTTTCCTTTCATGTGTGAGAGTTTATAGGTAATCTAACATGACATAAATCAGGAACTGATTACCTTAAAGATTATCAACTAGTTATCATTTACCTAGCAGCAGATGTATAAACTGATGCTTCTGTGCTTGATTGCATGTACTTCAGATTCAGGATTCTTGTGTAATAAAACAGAAAGCGCTGCACAAACTCAGTAGGTCTGGCCATGTCTGAGAAAAGAGAAACAGTTAATGTTTTAAGTCCAATGTCTTCTTCAGAACTGCGTAGAGCTAGAAAAATGTTGGTTTTTATATGGTTAATAAACAAGAGGGGGAGTAAGTACAAAAGATGGTGAGAGTGCCAGAGAATAACTAGTGGCTATAGGTATAGCAATTTGACACATGTTGCTGAATCTGTCAGTCAGGCATTAGTTTGTGAGGAGCAAGGCAATTATACAGTCAGCTGCCGATTTTTGGGTATAACTGTGCAAGTGCACTTGCCACAGCTGGTCTGATTTGCATTTAAATAATGGTGAGACTATCAGTGACTGGTGTTAATCTCACCCTTATTTCTATCTATCGCAAAATCCAGGCCATTTTCTTCAGCCTAGTTCGATGCTATTTCCTTGATCTCTTTCTTCTTGGTTTGCAGTTCACTCTCTATTTCCAGTTCTGTGGTATGTGCCTTGAGTTAAATTCTTGATTACTAAAAAAAAATCCTTCCAGCTGTCATTCTTGCTAATGCAAGTAAAGAGTTTCCACAATTTTACTCTAATTTATAATTTTGTCTAGTTTAGGAGTCAGTTGAGTTGTTATATATCACAAAACTTTTCAGAAAGATGATTATCTGAGCAGTCTGACATTCTGAAGATTCACAACTCAATTTTTTGTCTAAATGTTCACAGCATATGGGTGTCACTAACTAGGCCAGTATTTATTGTCTACCCTTAACTGCCTTTGAGAAGGTGGTTGGTGAGCCACTTTCTTCAATTGCTGCCATTCATGGTGTGTAGATACATCCACAGTGTTGTTAGGAAGGGAGTTCCTGGCTTTTAACTCAACACAGTTCAGGGACAGCAATATAGTGTATGTACCTTGGAGGAGGACATGCAGGTGGTAGTGTCTCAATGTGGTTGATAACTTTGTCCTTCTAGATGGTAGATGTCAGGGGTTTGGGATGAGACTTGGCACCACTGTTCATTGGTCTTGGTGGGAGTGAATGTTTAAGATGGTGGCTGGGGTACCAATCAAGTGAGCGGCCTTATCCTGAACGAATACTGAGGCTCTTCAATGTTGTTGGAGTTGCAGTCATCCAGGCAGTTGGGGAATATTCCATCATGACTTGTCATTTGTAGATGGCAGTCAGGTTTCAGGGAATCAGAAGGTGAGATACTGACTGCAATTTCCCTAGCCTCTGACCAGCAGTTATAGTGACAGTATTTCTCTGGCTGGTTGAACTAACCTCAGAACATCAATCTGTTCTGTATAGTTAACAGGAAGGCATTTCACAAGGGGAAACACTGTTCTTCATTGCTGTGAACTTGAGATCTTCTGTAGTAGTGTGAGTAGTAATGGTAGTAAAGTTTTCCTCAATTCAGGGAAAATAGGTTACTGTCTCCACAATACTTAATTTTTTTTATTCTAGCATTATTGTAAAACATGAAATCATAGTAATTCAGCAACTTCTTGTAACTTCCATACTGATATATTGCTGTTACAATTGTAAAATAGGGGCAAGAAGGAAATGTGATAGATCCACACAAAAACTTTTCATGATATATTGTAATAATTTTATAAGTTTAATTGCTGTGAAAATTGCAAAGATTACCACTAAAGTAACTTCAGTAAGACATTTACATAGACTGTCATTCATGGTTTTTAAGCTGTTCTTCACAGTATCAAATGTTTATAAGATACCTCTTTCAGTTAAAGTACCATGGTGTGCCATTACCTTCTGAGTCTGATTGCTTCTTCAGAATTAAATGAACAATCTACAACAATGCAGATGAATTTTAGCACTTGTGGAGTTTTGTGCCATTTCATGAGATCTGTAATGTCACAGATGCCAATTTTAAGCCAATTAAATTCATCCAGATGATAGGTGATACCAAGAAATCGCTGAGTACACTGATAACTGCAAAGGCTATGGGCCCTGACAATGTCCTGGCAATAGTACTGAAGACTTGTGCTCCATAACTAGTCATGCCCTGATAAGCTGTTCCAGCTCAACTACAACATTGGCACCCACCCAACCACACTGAAATTTTCCCAGGCATGCTCTGTTCACAAAAATCACAACAAATCGAAATTGACCAATTACCGATCTATTCAGAAGTATCACGAAAGTGATGGAAGGTGTTATTGACAGCAGTACTCAGTTTGCATTCTGCCAGAGACACGCAACCACAGAACTCATTACAGACTAAATCTAATTATGGACGGAGAAGCTGAATTCGAAAGAAGTGAAACTGTCTGTCCGTGACATCAGGCAATGTTTGACTGATTGTAGAATAAAGGAGCCCAAGGAAAGTTGCAGTCAATTGGAATCAAATGGAAAGCTGTCCACTGTTTAAAATCATACCGAGCTATCACAAAAGGAGATTGTGATTGTTGGAGAGTAGTCACCTCAGGAAATTGATACAGGGATTCCTCAGGGTAGTGTCGTTGGCCTAGACATCATCAGGTACTTCATCAATAACTTCCCCTCTAAGGAAGATCAAAAGTGGAAATGTTTGTTAATGACTGAAGAATGCTCATTCTCATTTGTAACTTCACTGATATAGAAGCAGTTCATGTGCAGCAAAACCTGGACAATATTTAAGCTTGGTGTGGTAAGTGACAAGTAACATTCACATTGTACAAGTGCGTGGCAATGACCATCTTCAACAAGAGAGGATCTGACCATGTCCTGTTCAGTATTATTTCCACTGCTGAGTCTCCAACCATCAACATCCTAGGGAGTACCACTGATCAGAAACTGAATTGGACTAGTTACACAAATATTGTGGCTACAAGTGCAGATTAAAGGCTGGGAATTATTTACTAAATAACTCACTACCAGACTCCCTTAAGCCTGCCCACCATCTGCAAGGCACAGGTTAGATTCGAATATTACCAGGTTACCTGCTGCTCCAACAATATTCAAGAAACTCAGTACCATCCAGGACAAAGCAGCACGATTGACTGGCACCCGATCCATTATCTTAAATATTCACTTCCTCCACCAGCACTGCACTTCGGCAACAGTCTGTTACATCAACAGAATAGATTACAGCTACTCACCATGCTTTTACCAAACACGTGATGTCTGCCATCTGAAAGAACAAGGACAGCAGGAGCATCACGCCACCACCTACAAATTCAATGCAGTGTGGAGCTGGAGGAACACAGCAGGTCAGGCAGCATAAGAGAAGCAGGAAAGTCAACATTTCAGACCTAGACCCTTCATCAGAAGGGTCCAGGCCCGATACGTCGACAAGTCCTGATGAAGGGTCCGGGCCAGAAACATTGACTTTCCTGCTCCTCTGACACTGCCTGACCTGCTGTGCTCCTCCAGCTCCACACTGTATTGACTCTAACTCTAGTATCTGCAGTCCTCGATATCTCCAAGTGACTCACCACCTACAAGTTCCCTCCAATCACCTACTGTTTTGACTTGGAAATATATCAATGTACCTTTAATGTTCTTGGGTAGAAATCCTGAAACACCCGTTGTTAACACCACTGTGAGTGTACCTACACAATAAAAGTTGAAATGGTTCAAGAAGATAGCTCAACACCACTTTCTCAATAACTGCTGGCCTTGCCAGGCATGCTTTCACCCCACGAATGAATAAGAAAGTACCCAAATCAATATTGGAATCTCTGGTCATTTTGATTAGTAAATAGGCCATATGCACACTGGGAGGTTTCTGGGACTGGACATCTCATATAAACTGGACTGCTGCATTAATTGAGCCTTTCCACTTTGACTTCTTATGATTAATGCTTCCAATGTGATTTGCTTTGCATTTTATAAAAAGCGCTCGTCTCTATTTTCATCAGCAGGAACTGATATGTAAAGGGAAGGTACATAAATGTTTGTTTTTGCAGTGTCAAATTTCAGTCATTAATGGCTGTGTTCAGTTTATGAAACGCCCACCAGAATGGAATTGAGCTATACACAGATAAGGATGGACACTGATCTGAGCGTGGGTAGAAGTGGGCACAGTGTGACTAAACTTAGCACCTCAGGGCCCCAGAGAGGAACAAATCAGACCAAATTCCTGTTTACTATCCAGCAACAGCTGCTGCGAGATACACTCGTGTGCACATCAGCTTAAATCATAAACTCTCCATTGCAAAGTGACTTGTTAATGAGACATAAACACAAGAGAGCCACTAAATCCAAGAGAAAAAAAATTTGTGAGTAACTTCACACCCCAGGGATTTGTTAGACTATGGGACTTGCTATTGCATATCATAGAATTTATGTGTAATTGAGGCAAATAGCATTGTAGCAATTAAGTGAAAGCTAGATAAGCGTGTAAGAAAGAAAAGGAAAGATTTGCGAATTGCATTAAATGAAGTAGGAAGAAGGTTATATGGATCATAAAACTGGCATAGACTAGTTGGACCGAATGGTTCATTTCTGTGCCATAAATTCTATGGGACAGCAATTGAGCCTGAAGAACAGCCACTTCAGCGAGGCAGTCCCAAGAGGTAAATTTCTGTCAATCTGCTTTATTATCTGGTTTCAATGAGTAACAGTATTGATTCATTTTACTTGCAGGAAAAAAAGTATAAAATCTCTTTCCGCTGAATCATAATTATTGTGGAAAGATAAAAGTTGGAAGGCGACAATTGGTTTTCTGCTGGATTAAATCCGGAGCTGCAGCATAGATTTAATAGTGCAGCAATATTCCTGTTTCCTACCTGAATAAGAGCACCTCCAATTTGTGGAGGGTTTTGTGTAATTAATTTAACTTCATTGGGACTACCTGAAACTGTGCAGACAGATTTAATATCCTATCCAGCGCACAGATGAAATCTAACCCTATCAGTTTTGACTGGGTTTCAATCCAGACTGTTGATATGTAAAACATGCCGTGTCTGAAATGTTGCAGCAATTAGTGGTACCTGTACTAGTATATTTCCCTACATATATGACTGTAAATTAGCACATTATAAAATGTAGAAACATTGTTTTGTTCATCCCAAATTATAAATATAAAGTATTTACGACTCTGAGTCATACCCTTTGATCTAATGGGTCCATCCCAATCACAAAAGCTCCACACACCCTTCTTCATTTAATCCAATTAACATATCCTTCTATTTCTTCCTCTCTCATGCTTATCTAACTTCTCCAAAATGTCTCTCCATTATTTACCTCAATTACTTGACGAGGTAGCATGCACATTCTAACCAACCTCTGGATAAAGACCTGTCATCGGAATCCTCTTGTTAGATTTATTGGTGACTCTCTTATAACCCCTTGTTCTTGCGCCACCCACAAGTATGCATGTCTACCTTATAAAACTCTATCTTAGAGATATTTATTAGTTCACACCCTCAGTCAATTCCTTAAGGATATCATTCTCACATTGTTCAATCTTCCCCTGTTAGATACCATCTCTCACTTTTGGTATTATTTTACTAAATCATTTTTTCCTCAGTACCTTCACGACTATAGTTTTTTTCCTAATATAGAGACCAGAAACATTCATCGTTTCTAAGTGTGTTCCAACCAAGGTTCTTTGCAAGTTGAACGTAACTTCTCTCCTTCTTAATTCAGTTCCTCTGGAAAGCCCCAATGCTTTGTCTGCTTTCTTTGTATCCTTTCTTTGTATCTTTTTAAACTGTTAGCTTCTTTTAATTATTTGTATAACAATGCCATCAGATTTCTCTGATCCTTTATCAAGTTAATTGCTTATTTTTCAACAAGTTAGTTGACTGCCTTCTTCCTTGGATCAAATGAACTTCCTCATAATTTTCTATATTGAAGTTCCTTTCCCATACATACCCATTCTGCAAGTTTATTCATGTCTTAGAGTATTGTATCACTTCCATTCTCTCTATTAATTATACTAAAGTCCACAAATTTTGAAATCATACTTCCATTTTCCAAGTCTAAATTGTTTATGTTGGTGGCCAACAGTGGTACTAATACCAATGATTATGGAACAATATTTCCCATCATCTGCCAATCTGAGCAAGTACCTTTAATCCCCAACTATTTCTTTTATTTCTTCTTATCCATTCTGCTATTTTTGCTGACTCTAATGTTCTGGATCATTATTTGACCCTTCTTGGAAAACAAAATATAATACTACCTCTGCTATCGGTACCTGAATATCATTTTTTATATATTTTGTGATTTCTTCTTCAAATGTCATGTCTGCTATGTTGGATTTACTGGGAAATATCAGGCAAAAGTAATTATATAATATTTATATCATTACCTGTGAGTTTATAAAGTTTATGCCTTAGTAGCTGCATCTCTTTCTTGATTTTCCTTTTGTTATTTATGTGTCAGTAGAATATTTCACATTCCTTTTTCTAAATTATTTGATAATTCAACTTTAACATCTGCCTTCTGAATTGTTGTTCTTTCCTAACCGTTTATTCCCTTTTGCCATTTTCTGCTTTATTATTTCTCTCTTTAATATATTGCATTTTTATTCATTTCAGTTTTGTCCTTACTTTTGTATTCATTTATGTATATCATAATCGCTGGTTCTGTCTTTTCTTCCAGCAGAATATATTTCCCCAGGACTTTCTTGAATGCCATTTATAATGTTTCCCATCTCTGTTCTATTTCTGTTAATAACATTTTTCAATTTATTTTCCTTCATTCAATTCTCATTTCCTCAAAACGAACTATTCTTTTTCCATTTTATTACTTTAAGCTTTGTCTTTTTTCAATGGTCTTTGGCCAGTAAACATAAGATAAAGAACAAAAGGAAATCATCTGGCATGTAGAAATTCAAGGTGCAATTGATGTATTGTCTATCATTGCTCCCGGACCTTTCTCTGCTTCAGATTGTTGTCGAATTTTCCTTTAGAAGACACAACCGTTTCTGTCCTATCACTGACCCTCTGACAAGATAAAATAATTTTTCCACATTTAGTTTTGCAAACTGGTGTATCATTTTAAAAACTATTATTAGCTATCTCCTCCTTTCCTAATCTATTGCCATTCAGCTAATAATCTGCCTTCCTACTTTTGCTGCCAAAGTGGCTAGCTTTACATTTACCCACATACTTCATCTGCCATGCATTCGCCCACATGCTCAACTTGTCCAAATCATACTGAAGCATCTTTGCATCCTCCTCACAGTTCACCTTCCCACTCAGTTTTGTGTCATCTGCAGAAATATTACATTTAGTTCCCTTACATTGTGAATACCTGGGGCTAAGTACTGATCATTGCAGTACTCCACTAGTCACTGGCTGCCATTCAGAAAAAGACTCATTTATTCCTATTCTTTGTTTCCAGTCTGCCAGCCAATTCTCTATCCATATCAGTACACAACGTCTAATCCCATATGCTTTCATTTTACATGCTAATCTCTTAACTGGGACCTTATTGAAAGGCTTCTGAAAGTTCAAATAAACCACATCCACTGGCTTTCCCTTATCAACTCTCCTACTTACATGCTTAAAATATTCCAGTAGGTAATCAAGCATGATTTCCCTTTCATAAATCCATGCGGACTCTGCCCAATCCTGCCACTGTTTTCCAAGAATAATTATTAGGAATAACATAGGGGGAAGCAAAGGCCTAGTGGTATTATCGCTGGACTGTTAATCCAGAGACCCAGAAATGTTCTGGGGACCCAAGTTCGAATCACACCATGGCAGATGGCAGAATTTGAATTCAATAAACATCTGGAATTAAGAGTCTAATGATGACCATGAATCCATTGCCGATTGTCCGAAAAATCCATCTGGTTCACTAATGTCCTTCAGGGAAGAAAACCGCCTTCCTTACCTGGTCTGGCCTACATGTGACTCCAGACTCACAGCAATGTAGTTGACTCTTAACTACCGTCTGGGAAATTAGGGATAGGCAATAAATGCTGGCCTAGCCAGTGACGCCTTCATCCTGTGAACGAATAGAAAAAAAAAATACCATGTTTTTGCAATCTCCCTTCCATTGTACTGATGTTCATGCATCTCCCCTGTCACTGTGATTTCCAGTAAAGACCTCCTGTGTCCCAAAGTTCTATGCTAATTAGTTATGCTTGGAGTAAAGGTATAGTTAAGCATTTACTCCACATCTACCATGTGTCCTGTAGCTTTTATTTTCCGATTTTATATTCTGCAGTTTCACTGTCATGCAATTTTATGTTTGACAATTTACGTTAATCAACAAGCTTCAG
The DNA here is from genome assembly GCF_021869965.1 of Rhincodon typus. Classification (NCBI taxonomy): domain Eukaryota; kingdom Metazoa; phylum Chordata; class Chondrichthyes; order Orectolobiformes; family Rhincodontidae; genus Rhincodon; species Rhincodon typus. The sequence goes on along the minus strand of NC_063342.1, from coordinate 58,494,131 downwards.
TGTTCTTCCATTAATTATGTATTTCCACTCATTCTTTCTGCTCGCAAGATGTATTGCCGCAGGTTTATCCACATAAAATTGCATTTTCCAATCAGGGACACATTCTGCCAACCTAGTCATCATCCACAAGTCGTTTTTACAGTCGTCCTTGTTGTTTGCTTATATCCCCTCTCTTTCATTACCAGCAAATTTTGTAAACAAATTTATATTGAATCACATTAAAAAGCAATTCAAGTCTGAATGAAAAGGGCACACTAAGAACTTATTTCACTCTATCGGCATCGATCATTTCCCTCCCAAGTTCATTCTATGCAAGTCCAAATTATTCATAGACACATAGATGTCTACAGCACAGGAAAAAGCCCTTTGGCCCATCAAGTCTAGACTGGTTAGAAAAAACAACCACCTAAGTATTTCCATCCCATTTTCCAACATTTGGCCCATAGCCTTGTATGCCTTGGGATCACAAGTACACATCTGAACACTTCATAAATATTATGGGGGTTTGTGCCTGCACTATCAATGCAGGCAGTGCGTTCCTGATTCTTCCTGCCATCTGAGTGAAAATGCCTTTCTCACATCCCTTCTATAACATCTGCCCCTCACTTTAAATCTATGTCCCCTGGTCATTGATCCCTCCACAAAGGGAAAAAAGTTCTTTCCTGTCTACTCTATCTCTGGCCTCATAGTTTTATACATCTCAATCACGTCCCACCTCAGTCTCCTCTGCTCTAAGAGAAATAACCCCAGTCTATCCAATCTCTCCTTGTCACTGAAACTCTCCAGCCCAGCACATCCCGGTAAATCTCCTCTGCACTCTCTCCCAACTCCCAGACTCTACCACTTTCAACTTTTCTCAAGTCTGAGCTATATCCTATACTTTGACTTTGTTTCATTACTATCGGCCACTTTCTATCTATTCTGCTGCATTTCCTGATATAATGTATGCCTGACTTTTTCTATTAAAGCTCTTATGGACAATTTATTAAAACCCTTCTTGAAGTTCATATTCACTACATTCCTTTTATCTGTCTTGCCAGAATTGCTCAAATGAAGGCAAAATACTGTGAAAGCTGGAAATCTGAAATAAAAACAATTTTAAAAATCCCGGAGAAACTGAGCAGTTCTGGCAGCATCCATGAAGAAAGAAGCAGAGTTCAAGTTTTGAGTTCTATGGCTATTTTCAGAATTGTCCTTGTTGCTTGTATTGAAATCTCTACTACGTTTGTTCAACAATTTGATTTTAGAAATCCATCCTGACTGGCCTTCCTTAATCCACACGTATCTTTTCTATCTCTAGAAATTTTCAAAATTATGCCATACATGTCACTGCTGTTGCCCAGAGATAGTAGGAACTGCAGATGCTGGAGAATCCGAGACAACAAGGTGCAGGGCTGGATGAACACAGCAGGCCAAGCAGCATCCTCTCTGCTCCTATGATGCTGCTTGGCC
>NC_063342.1:58486798-58492279 GCF_021869965.1 Rhincodon typus | reverse complement strand
GGATGAACACAGCAGGCCAAGCAGCATCATAGGAGCAGAGAGGATGCTGCTTGGCCTGCTGTGTTCATCCAGCCCTGCACCTTGTTGTCTCTGCTGTTGCCCAAGTTTCTTATGTTACAACAACAATTTATTTCTCTGCTGTGAACTTTGCCGTGAACCTACAACACTGTCCTGTGTGCTGACATTGCTGTCATAAGTGATCATGTCTAAATTCTCAATTCATCTGTTGCAATGGTTCTAAGCTCTTGCTCCTTTTAACCTTTCCTATTTCTCTGCAGAACTTTGTACAACCAACGTGCAAATATTGTGGAGTTTTTCATCATCTTCCAGCAGATGCATTTGCAGCTGCAAACTTTAACCTTTTAAAGGAATTTTTATATTGCAGTTTTCACAGCTAGCAATAGGCAAAAAACATAACTCCAGTGCAACATTGTGGAATACTGAAGGGAAATACGAACTGTGTTGCATTTTGCAGCGTAAAACATTCTGCTGTAACTCAGTTAAGTGTGTTCGGTTAGCTTGCTCCACCCATCTACACTGCTGATGTAAACCTTCTCCAGAGACTCTTTCAGGTCTGTCCTGAAACAGTCCACCATCAGATTAAAAGCATCTTGCTTTGACATTCATTCACATTATCATCCCCCATCTTGTGTGGAGGAGACGAGCTTTCCCTTAAAATCCCATCACAGTTGTTCAGCTGAGGTAAAGACTTTCACATGTGAACGGAATCCATGATACAACGTGCTAGTGCTGTAACGTCCTGTGCCATTGTGATACTTTTTCCTGGAGTACATGCTTATACTTTAAAAGTTGCATTAACCTCATATGAGGTGATGAAAGTGCAGAAACAATAATAAGGCTGGCAATAAGATAGTATTAACTATTGTGTAATAGTAAATGCCATGAACACAGGAATTCAGTGTTTTAATGGCACATGGAATAATGAAGTTACAAAATCAGAAAATTGCTGGAAAACTCAGCAGGTCAGGCAGCATCTGGGGAGATCCTTCTTCAGTTCTGATTTGCTGCCTGACCTGCTGGATTTTTCTTGCAATTTCTGTTTTTGTTTCTGATTTCCATCATCTGCAGTTCTTTAGCATTTTGGAATCATGAAGTATGTGGAAATTAAGCTGAAGGATCGTCATAACATAGACTTTTTACCTCTGGAATATGAATTCAATTCCAGCCCAGACTAATGGGCTACATATCTGTTTATGCTCAGTGTAAGGAATCACTGGGCAGTTAGTTCAATCTAAATCCAGGTAAGTGCAAGCCTAAAGCACAAACAAGTATGGTCCTAAAACTTTTTCGAAGAAATAATTAGGGCTTTTGGCCTGAAAATTTGTGCTGACAGATTTATGGCCACTGTTGTGGTGTGTTTGGAAGCACAGAGGGCATTTATTCATGGAGGAAGATGGTGTATAAGCTCCCTGCTGTCTTTCCTGCCTCTGTTAAAATTAGTTTGGAGGTGGAAAGGCCCATGGTTGAATATTCCATCCCACCAGCCAGTGTTGTCTGTAAATGACTCATTAACCAGCACTGAAGGGCCTGATCTCACTGCTGCTAGTATAGCCAGCTGGAGGCAGGTCTGTGTTATATAGGGACTATGACAAATAAACTGGTGTTAGTTGATTATCATCTGCTGGAAGTGGGTGCGGGTGAAGTTGGGGACAGTGGGGGAGTGTTCCCTTGTGCAAAGGTACTCAGTGCCTGATTGGGAACCCAGCATCAGGAAGGCTGGTGGCCTCCACAGAGTAACTCCCTTGCTGTTTTTCCTGATTCCACTCCCCTACAAGCTCAGTCCTACAAACTCCCTCCCTCCATGACTTAGCTCAGTCCGGAGCCACTTCCCGATCCTCAGCCTTGAGCGGGTGTCATTCCCACAGCAGCTACCATCTCCCTGGTGAAGCCAGTGAGTTGAAGGGTTCCTGGCCTCTGTTTGGCCAGCAACTCCTGTTGGGCAGCATTTCCATCCTTAATTCCAAGGAATACCTGTAAGTGACCACTTATGCTGATGGCATGTCCAGAAGAGACAATGCAAGTCTCTTGCCAGCTCTCTAATTGGCAAACAAGACCAATGATGTCTCCATAAAATTACCCCCATGTGTACTATAATGAATCCTCAAGTTCAATTTGATTGCTTAGAAATTGTGTAGCTTAATCTAATGCTTCACTTGTGCTATTTTATCATTTCTCTGTAAAGTGCTACTGTATACAAATAAATCCCATATGCACAATATTTGCAGATTTCACAGCAATGTGCTATTCATCCTTAATCGAATTCTATTAAAGGCACTTGATAAACTTGATGGTCTTGTAATTTTGGACTTACTGAATGATTTTGAAAACTATAGTGTTACCATTCCATCTCTATCGCTAGTCACATCGATAATTAATCTCTGCGATGAAGTGTAGATAGTATTATTATATTTTAAGATTGAGGTATTAAAATAGAGGCAGATAGATGTGGGTCAGTTCTTTGAAGGTACGTCATTTTTTTAAATGAGTCAGAAAATCACTTGGAATAGCAAACTGTTCTGAGAAGGCACATGACTTCAATCAAGTGCCTGACAGACCTCTGTACTGTTAATTACTGAGAGCTAAAATTTAACTAGATTGTTCAATTATATAAAAGGTTCATAAGATTAGCAGTGCTTAGTTCTATATTGGAGCAATAAGTGAAATGGAAATGCCATGTGATCGAAAAAATTATAATACTTCAATGTGTTATGAGGGAAACTAATAAACTATAGGGGCTCTTTTGCATATTTACAAGGCATGCTTCATGTACACTTACAAGACAGTTTAGAGCTACACGTACAGACTTTGAGAACTAATCAGTACAAGATGAAGTTACAGCATCTACCATCCATGGAATCAACTGTAGTACCATAATGCACAGGGTTCTACCTGTAGTTCACAGGGTTGTCCTGTGAAAGATCAAGGATGGCTACAACATAGTTGCCCTAATACCATGAATGGTGTGGAATGTGATGAAAGGACGGAGATAAATGAGCTAATGAGGACCTTTCTCAGTAATACTGCTTGTACGGATGTATCTGTGTTTTAAATTTCAAGAACCAGTATGTGGCAGTCATTTTTTTTAACAAGTTAATCTTGTAATCTGAAAATCTATCTTTCCTGATGGTTGGTACCTATAAGGTGACAACGTTCTGATCTACATCGAACATAATTGTAGAGTCATGGTACATGTTCAAGTCTGTGGCATTTTTGTAAACAAGAATTTTTCGTGATGTGGAGGTGCTGGTGTTGGACTGGGGTGGACAAAGTCAGAAGTCACACGAGACCAGGTTATAGTCCAAAAGGTTTATTTGAAATCGCAAGCTTTTGGAGCACTGTTCCTTCATCAGGTGTAGGATTTTTCAGATTAAAGTTGGTCAAGACAAATTTAGGGCACATGGTATTCATAAATATATAGAGACAGGTTATGAATAGAGTTGTTTACATTTAGACACCAACATGCAGAAAAAAAGTTAAGGTCTGCCATGGACAAATGATAATATGTTTAATAACAGGGTGACAGAATCTGGGTATTTTGGCCATCAGTGGATGTAAATGTCAATATTAGCAACTTTATGCCTTGGGCTTGCTGTGAATTTTTGTTGGGTGGATTAAGGCAATCAAGTGTCTCAATTACAGTCTCGTGAGGATTAAATGGAGTTTGCCAAGAATAAGCTATTACATAGTGCAGTGGAGTCAGCTCATAAAGAGGGTGCACATATTCTCGTGCTTTTTATCATTAGGCACCATCTATATATTACCCATTTCAGGTTAACTTGTCTCTCACAGGTAGCAAACCTGGAGAGATGACAGTCATCATGATTTATTCAACTAAACAATCAATTTGGCAGCTTCCAAACTCCATCTTTAATTAATCTATTATGTTATTATCCTGGAACCATCTTGGAGAGAAATAATTCTTACTTCCCAATGTTTTCAAATGAGCTTGTGTCTGAAAAGCACCACAAATGACGAGTATTTTGTAAGAGGTTCTGACCTTAGATACGCTGACGATCCACTTCCTTTTTTTGGCACATCACCTTTTCTGTGGTGCAGCTGTTCCTTCGTGTTGACATTGACCCATAACAGGTCGACATTGATGGTTTTCTGTAACTAATAACCGTGAATGCAAAACCATCTTCTAGTATTGGAACAGACCAGTCCAAAAGCTTGTGTCGTTTTGACTTTTAACTTTGGCTGAGGTATCTCTTCGAACAAAATGCTAATGCCTCATACAATGTCCACCAGAAAATAGTCTATTTTTTTAACCAAAATTATAAAACTGGAGGGTCAGTGTAGATTTTTAACTTTAAATTTCATCACTATCAAATGTTCTTTTTTGTTCATTTAAAAATATTTTAATTTGAGGTCTGATTTAATACTCTTTTGATTTGGTTATTTCATTTAAACAGACAATTTGCTTCTCTGACCTGGGTAAAGAATTTTGTTGATCATATGCTTGTGTAGTCCCTGACTGTGCTCTGGGATAATCTGCCACTTTGACAGCTTATGTCAGGTTGCTTGCTACAGTTGTCATGTCATCACTGTGAGATGTTTAATTCTACTCAGGTTCTGTACATGCCTGGGATGATAGATAACTGATGTGTGTGTAAGTATCCTAAATTTACAACTCATTAATACGAGTTGACCTTGCAAGAATTGGCCTTAACCAAACAAGTTGCACCTACTCTGCTATTCAACTCAGTAGCTGGATGATAAATGGGTGATAATCATTGGCATTTGCAATTTTCTATGTTTCCATTTTAAAATATTTTCAATATGGTATTCTGGATGAAGATTTTAATGACATGTCAGAAACATCTCATAAAATGTTAGCAATATTTACAGAGTTTGCCAATATGCACAATCACTTTTCATGATGTGCATAGAAAAGGTGAATAGCAAAGATCTTTTCCCTAGGGTGGGGGAGTTCAAAACAAGGGGGCATATTTTTAAAGTGAGAGGAGAAAGATTTAAAAGGGACCTGAGGGTCAACTTTTTCACTCAGAGAGTGTTTTGTGTATGGAATAAACTGCCAGAGGAAGTGGTAGATGCAGGTACAGTTACAACACTTAAAAGACATTTGGACAGGAGTATGAATAGGAAAGGTTTAGAGGGATATGGGCCAAATGCAAACAAGTGAGAGTATTTTAGTTTTGGGAAACATGGGAAGTATGGATGAGTTGGACCGAAGGGATTGTTTCTGTGCTGTTTCACTCTATGACTTCAAACTTTGAAGTTCTGTCCCCAGTAAAACATTTATTTTCACCCACTTTGATTGTTTCCACTGGTGTGAACACTTAACATTTGTTCCCACAAGTTCGAGACGATTTGAAGCCATCATCTTAATTCTACACTTCTGCCACTCATTCGGTACCATTTCCTGACCATCATATCAGCTGGAACGAGACTCTTGGCAAACTTAGAGTCATACTCTCTAACACAAAGACTGCCTACTTA
>NC_063342.1:58472988-58486298 GCF_021869965.1 Rhincodon typus | reverse complement strand
GTTGGGGGGGGGGAACATTACAAAGCGTGCAGGCCCGGGTCGTTGCCCTGGCCGGGGGGTAGGTCGAGGAGCTGCAGCATGGCGCACTGAGTGCCGCACAGGGGCAGCGGCAGCTTGCCGGCCTCGCTCCAGCTGTCGGTGCGGGTGTCGTACAGCACCGCCTCGGGGGCCGCCACCTCCCGCGAGTCGTGCCACCTCTTGCCGCCGACCAGGTAGACGCGGGCGCCCAGGACGGCCAGGCCGTAGCAGGAGCGGTCGAAGCCGAGCAGGGGCCTGAGGCGGCGCCAGTGGCGGCGCCGGGGCTCGTAGCACTCGATGTCGCAGAAGGGCTCGTAGGTGCCGACGAACGAGTAGAGTCGCTGCCCGACCGCCGCCATCTGATGGCCGAAGCGGGCGATGCTCATGGGCGGGCAGCTTGCCCACGCCTCTCCGCCGGCCTGGTATGAGAACATGTCCGGGCTGCTCTCCGCCTGGGCTCGCTGGCGGCCCCCGGACACGTACACGGTGCGGCCTTCGTGCACCGCACACGCGTGGCCGTGCACCGGCACCGGCAGCGGGGGCAAGGCCTGCCACACGCCGCTGCTCGGGTCGTACATCTCGGCCGAGGAGAGCGAGGCCTCGGGGGACGACGAGGACCAGGAGGACCCCCGGCCCCCCAGCGCCAGGATGCGGCCTTCCAGCACGCAGCAAGCGAACTGGGCCCGGGGGCTCTCCATGGCGCTCACCGGGCTCCAGCGGTCGAAGCGCGGGTCGTAACGCTCGACCTGCCGCCTGACGCCGGAGCGTTTCGCCTCTCCCCCGGCGCCGGCGTCCAGCTCCTCGCCGCCCAGCACGAACAGGAAGTCGGCCAGGACGCACACGCAATGGTGCTGGAGCCTGGGGCAGCGGCCTAACTCCCTCCACTCGCCGGTGCTGGGCTTCAGGGCCCAGAGGCGGTCGACAGCTGCCGGCCCGGGCTCCGGGCTCTCCCCGTCCCCACTTTCCCCGGGGGGCTCGGGCAGCACCAAGCCGCCGACCGCCAGCAGCTGCCTCTCCCGGCCCCTCAGCGTGCTCTGGCGGCTCTGGCGGGCCGGCTGCGCCGCCTCGTCCCGGTGGTAGTCCAAGGCGCCGGAGACGAGGAGCCGGACGGCGGGGTCGAGCCGTGGCTCGCCCTGCAGGAGGCTGAGCGTGCCGGCGGGCAGCAGGCAGTAACGGAGGGCGGGCAGCAGGCGCTGGGCCTGGGCCTGCCACCTCGGCTCCTCCCAGTCCAGCCAGGCCAGCAGCAGCTCCAGCAGCTGGCTCTCCCGGAGGCCGGCCAGCCGCTCGCACTCCAGCACCGCCCGCAGGGACTCGGCGTTCAGCTCCAGCAGGCCGCTGCGCTCGGCGCCCGCCGCCAGCAGCCGCCGCAGCTGCGAGGCGATGTAGAGCTCGGCCTCCCTCTGAGCGTCGGCCAGGGCGAAGCGGGCCGCCACGTTCGCCGCCTGGCAGCAGCCGCCGGGGCTCAGGCTGCTGACCAGGTAGCGGGAGCAGAGCTGCACCGCCTCGGGCACCTGCAGGTAGCGGGCCGTCTCCAGGGTCTGCGGCAGGCTGTCGGCGGACAGCGCCAGGCACGAGTTGTAGATGAAGTCGAGGACGTGGCGCAGGCCGCTGGCCGACACCGCCTGCAGGTGCACCACCCCGGCCTTGGACTCGCGGGTGTACTCCTTAAACATGGACCTGAAGTAGTCGCTGGCGCACGCCAGCAGCGACCTGTGCGCCATGAACTCGCTGCCTTCGGCCACCAGCACGATGTCGCACAGCAGCTTGTCATTGCGGAGGCTCTGGTACTGCGACAGCACTGACTCTCCGTGTGTGGGGGACAGCGCCAGGAAATAGCTCACAGCCTGCTCTCGACTCGACATCCAACTCCTGCTGACAGCCCGGAGGGGAGACGAGAAGCTCCGGCACAGTACACCATGGGAGAGGGGGAGCGGGGTGGCTGGGTGGGGTTTTCGCCAATTCAGGTCGGAGGTGCAGCACCCACTTTGCTCGTATCAAAGGTTTCAAATCCACACGAAGCCATTCCCGTCCGTCATCGCCTCCGAAAGACCATCCTCGCTAAAACATCCTGCAAGTGACCCGTTGCCTGGTCCACGCGTTTTAGAGAAAAACAAGTTCTCAGTCCCGGTACGCAGTCTTGTCAATAAGTAACCAATCTCGCCAATAAGTTTTGATCGCGAATGCTAAGGTCCTTTTCCTGCATTATCGCTGTCCGTCTCCAGCAGGCTGATCTCGCCCCTTTGTAGTGGGCTCCCCGGCAGGAAAACTTCCCGATAGTAGACTCCGTTTATGTTTGCCTCTTAAACCTCTCCTTATGTTGTTCCGGACTGGAATACAAACAACAATAAAAAGAAGTCAAGGGTCCAGTTAGTTAAGGTCCGCACTGGGGATGATTTTTTCTCCGACCCTTACCTCTTGTTCTCGCTGCTTGATGCTGTGTCAGCGGACACCGAGAAGAAGTTGTTGATGGGATAAAATCAAGGAGGCTGGCTTGTGTGCAGCATAAACCCCATCAATGACCTGTGGGACTGAATGGCCTGTCTCCATGCTGTAGACTCGATGTAATGCACACGGGGATGCTGGCATATATCCTGACACAACGAGGGCGCTAATGTGTACCATCCTCATACTGGAACTGAATCTGACATCTCATAAGGAAAGTTATAAATAAGCCCCTCCACAAGAAATAATAATACCCTCGAGTAATCCAAATTATTTCTGTGCGGAAGATTTTTGTTTAGTTTTCTGAAAGGTTCTGTGTCCAAATGCATATGTCCTTCAATCGGAGAAAAGTTTCAGCTCCCCGCTGCATAACGAAAGCTGGTTTAGAATTTCGCTGCACTTAACGCACAGGAAAATCTCCGACGTTACACTCATTGTGGCACAGAACGAGGCTGATCAGCCCATCTCGTGCGTACCGATTCTCTCTAGGACAATCCAGTCCCATTAACCTGAAAGTTTATCTTGTAATACTTGATACAATGATTTCTGCGCTTCTCTTTTTCCAATACAACGACAATACCATTTTAGAAACATTTAAAGAAACACTCATCTCCCGTTGCTAAGCATTGTTCATTTTTGAATCAAATTGAACAATGTTTAACTGCGGGTGATGAGTGTTTCTTCAAATGTATTTTTACTGTTTAATAATATGAGCTTGGCTTGTACGGTTCGAGACATGCAAAAAAAGTCCTAAAATAACAGGTATGAGCCTTAAAGAGACCAATATTCAGTAGTATGCGTATTTTCGCAATTGAAGATGATTCGGCAGTAACTGTTGATGAGAGCCACGTAAAAATAACTTCCCTGGCAATGGTCCCACACCCAAACCTTACTTTACATTTTGGGGCTGGATCTTTTCACGTTAGTGAAACTCCCTGTGGAAATGGGAGAGTATTTTGCCTGTGAAGAACGTTCGGCCTTTTTTGCCTGTTGATTTTTCTTGGATACACGTGTTAAGGTGCAGTCTTAATAGCAGCGATGAGTCCTTGAGATGAAACATCATTTAACGAGATAAAAGTAGGTATCCGACCAAAACAAAAATGCAGCGTGAATGAGGCATTGGTAATACAACAGGTTAGAATAAGGATGCCTCTTTAATTCGTCGTGTTTTCCAGCTAAGATTATGCAAAATTTCAAAGCCCCAAACAAATGGCACCAGTTAACCAGGAGGTCAGGCATGACGACATGTGCTAAACCCTACAGACAGAGGGTGTGTAATAACATCGCTCAACAGGTTGGTTTGAAAAAATGGGTTCGATGAAAAAAAAATGAATGGCTCTCCATGGATTGCTAACAGTGAATCCTTCATATGTGTCTTTTTTTTTCACCCGGAATATGCCCACGGTCGTTTGTTCTTGCTGACTCACGTCTGCCCCCGTGCCATTTAATGTTGTTTTTGTTTGTAAGGAAATGCTGAACTGGCCTTGCACACTAGCTCATGTGTTCTGCTGCCTCTCTGATTTCCAACTTCCATAGCCCAGAGCATTGAGTACAGAAACTGGGACATTCTGTTGCAGTTGTACAATACGTTGGTGAGGCCACTTTTAGAGTACTGTGTACAATTCTGGTCATCCTACAATAGGAAGGATGTTATTAATTGATAGAGTGCAAAAAAGATTTCCAAAGACATTACCAGGACTGGAGGAGCAGACAAGTGGGACCAGTTCAGTTTGCGACACTTGGTCAGCATGGACAATTTGGACCAAAAGCTCAGTTTCTATGCTCTATGTCACTATGAAAGGCAGGGATTTGTTTTCTCTAGAGCGTAGGAGGTTGAGGAGTAACCTTTATAGAGGTTTATAAAATCATGAGGGGGCATAGATAACGTGAATAGACAAGGCCTTTTCCCCAGGGTAGGGGAGTTCAAAACTGGAGGGCATATTTTTGAGGTCAGAGAAAGATTTAAAAGGAACCTGAACGACAATGTTTTCACACAGAGGGTGGTTCGTATTTGGAATGAATTGTTAGAAGTAATGGTAGATGCAAGTACAGGTACAACATTAATAGACATTTGGACAGGTGCATGAAAAAGAAAGCTTTAGAGGGATAAGGGCCAAATGCAGGTAGGTGAGACTAGTTTGGGAAGCTTGGTTGGCATTGATGGGATCAACCAAAGGTCTGTTTCTGTGCTGTATAACTCCAAGTAACTTCCCCTCCCTTCAATCACATTGATCTGCATCTTCTGAATTTATACTTCCAAAATATGAAAGAATTGCTGCCTGACAAGCTAATGTAAAGTGGGCTGATACAGCAGAAACATCATCACAGTCACTCGGGAAACCTCAGAGGGTCCCAACTGAGACTAATATAGACACAGTGAATCAGTAGACACAGGGCGCTGAGACCATGGTATGGATCGCAGTTGGGTTATCACTAGACAAGTCAGAACCCAGCTTCAGAGATCATTATTTTACTGGTATTTATATCGCTGAAGTATAAATAGGCAATGTGGCAGATTTTGCTTTAACAATAAAATCAATGTTTATTATGAAAGAAAGGAGGACATAACAGAATAATCCAAGCTTTCTAATTCCAATACAAATGGAAAGGTTTTAAGCGTACAGTAAAAGTGTAATCCCATTAATCTAAATTGAAAAGAAACTAAACAGCTTTCGTGTAGTACCCAAAACACCACCTCAGTACAGTTCCTAAAATTCCACTCCTGTTACAGTTCCCAAAAACATGACTCCTATAATGCTCACTCTGGAATCCTTGTATCTAACACCACGGTAAGTTTAAGTCACTTGCGAATTCAACTTTTAAACTGGAACTTCGATAGCATCTTCCTGGAGCTACCACACCTGGGCTTCAATAGACTTCACTTAAATAAATACTTCCAGGTTTTCATTCCAACAAATTTGTCTGGAACTAATTTACTAAATCTCTCATTTCCTTCTCTGGTGTACTGCTGTATCCTCTGAAAGGGTGATAGTATTCAAATTCTCATGACAGCCTCTGTGCTAGTACTCATGTTATTGCCAGTGAGTCAGCCAGCCCAGATGCTGAAATCTATGCCAAGTTGGTGCAGTTCAAATCCAGGCCTTCAAGGCTCAGAGGTGCCTCAGGTCCTCTTCCATTTGCATCCTGCTCTGCTGAAAATCAGTGGTCTTCTACCAGTTATGCCTGCAGTGCTACCCTAGTGACCTCATAGAAGCATCAGGCTAGGCAAAGGCACAAGAAGGACGGCGAATAAGTGACAAGAAGTTGAGCACTATACTGGAACGTTAGTGTTGGATTGGGTTGGTACTAAATGGTTTCTTCATGGTGGCTTTTATTTCAGGATAGTAGCTAAAAGGACACTAGACTCGTCCATCAGAGAGGAATGGTAATGTTTAGAACTGTTGTGTAGTGGTGTTCCATTCAGTAGAACTAGGGTTTAACCAATCCTCATGTACAGTGTGCATGTGCTGGCTGCCTTGTACCTTTCTTCTCCTCCTGTTCCTCCTCCCTCTACCCACTTGTATTGTTGGCAGGAGCTGGACTGTCTTAATTGCCAGGTTGTGGAGAATGCAACAGACCACCACAGAGCAAGATTTTTGCTTCACTGAATACCAATGGCTTCCTTCAAAAACATTGAGGAAATAGAATTGTTCATATATAACCCCACCTGAAATTTTCCTCAAATTTACCCAAGGCAGCATTGCTGTCTCATGAATGCTGGCCATGTGTTGGAGTGTGGAGAGGAGTTAGCACCAACTCTTGACAATGAGCTGCTGTACCTCTGGTTTAACATAGTGGTGGAAAGATTGCTGAATCAGCAAACTGGCTTGGAATAAATGGACAATGAATGATGCCAAGATGAGGGTGGATTGGGCATGGTCAGACACCAGTGTTCCCTTTAAGCTCCTCTAGTGCACAACTATGTAGTGATTAGGAAACAAAAAACAGAAGCTGCCAGAAAAGCTCAGCAGGTCTAGCAGCATCTGTGAAGAGAAATCAGGTTCAGTGACCCTTCATCAGAACCTGGGTCACTCCACCTGAAACTTTAATTCTGATTTATTTTGCTTCTGGTGTCATGACCTCATGAATAATTTTCTCAATCAGATTCCCAGTATCTAACCTTTTCAGAAGAGGAGGAAAGCCCACAGATAGATGGGAATAAGGCTGAATTTGAAAGTGATGCTTTGTGTCCATCTCTCAGCACTCACAAACCCACATTTGGAGTGAAGTAAATACAACTTTAGTAGATAAGAAGTTTGGGAAATAAGGCAGGACAAGTGAGTGAGATGTCAGTGGGAGAGCCCTTTGAGGCAAGTGATCATGATTCTATTAGTTTTAAAATAGTTATGTGAAAAGATAGACCCAATCTGAAGTTAACGTTTCAAGATTGGAGGAAGGCCAGTGTTGAGGCAAGAACTTTCAAAAGTTCATTGGGGGTGGAAATTCGCAGGTAAACGGATGGCTGGAGAGTGGAAAGCTTTCAAAATGAGATAAAGAGAGTCCAGGGACAGTACGTGCCTGTTAGGGTGAAGAGCAAGGCTGATATATATAGGGAGTGTCGATGACTAGAGAAATTGAGGTTCTGATCAAGAAAAAGGAAGTATTTGTCAGGTATAGACAGCAGGGATCAAGTGAAACCCAAGAGGAGTATAAGGGCAGTAGGAGTATACACAAGAGGGAAATAAGGAGGGCAAAAAGGGAACATGAGATTGTTTTTTCAAATAGAGTTAAGGAGAATCCAAAGGAACTCTACGAATACATTAAAGATAAAAGAGTAACTAGGGAGAGAATAGTACCCCTTAAAGATCAGCAAGGCCACTTACGCTTGGAACCACAGGAGATGGGGGAGATACTCAACAAATATTCTGCATCAATGTTCACTGTGGAAAAGGATATGGAAGCTACAGAACTTGGGGAAATATATAGCAGTATCTTCAAAAGTGTCTGTATTACAGAGGAGAAAGTGCTGGACGTCTTAAAATGTATAAAGGTGGATAATTCCCCAGGACTGGATCAGGTAAACCCCAAAACTTTGTGGGAAGCTAGGGAAATGATTGCTGGGCCATTAACTGACATATTTGTATCATCGATAGCCACAGATGAGGTGCTGGATAACTGGAGGTTGGCTAACGTGATGCCGTATTTAAGAAAAGTGGTAAGGAAAATCCAGGGAACTATAGACCGGTGAGCCTGACATCAGTGTTGGCAAGTTGTTGGAGTGAATCCTTGCACAGGATTTACGTGTATTTGGAAAGGCAAGAAAAAATCAGGGCAGAACTTACACACTTAATGAAAAGGTCCTGGGGAGTGTTCACAAACAAAGGGACCTTGGAGTGCAGTTTCGTAGTTCCCTGAAAGTGGACTCACAGGTAGGATAGTGAAGAAGGTGTTTGGTACGCTTGCTTTTATTGATCAGTGCATTGAGTGTAGGAGTTGGGAGGTCATGTTGCAGTTCTACAGGACATTGGTTAGGGCACTTTTGTAATACTGTATTCAATTCTTGCCCCCTGTTAGAGGAAAGATGTTGTTAAACTTGAACAGATTCAGAAAAGATTTGCAAGGATGTTGCCCGGTTGGAGGGTTTGAGATATATGGAGAGGTTGGATAGGCTAGGGCTATTTTCCCTGGAGCATCAGAGGCTGAGGGGGGACCTTACAGAGTTTTATAAAATCTTGAGGGGCATGGATAGGATGAATAGTCAAGGCCTTTTCTCCAGGGTAGGGAAATCCAAAACTAGAGGGTATAGTTTTGGTTGAGAGGGGAGAGATATAAAAAGGGACCTAAGGGGCAACTTTTTCACACAGAGGGTGGTGTTTGAATGGAATGAGCTGCCAAAGGAAGTGGTAGAGACTGGTACAATTATAACATTAAAAAGGCATCAGGATGGGTGTATGAATAGGAAGGGTTTAGAGGGATATGGGCCAAATGCTGGCAAATGGGACTAGATTAATTTAGTATATCTGGTCAGCATGGACGAGTTAGACCAAAGGTTCTGTTTAATGCTCTATAACTCTATGACTCTAAGTGCAGACAGAGATTCCAGTTCCCTCCAAAAGAATCTATGCAGTTTATAGCATCAGTTAGAATTGTGAATGTTTAAATATCATCCTCAGGAGAATATCAAATACCTAATGACAACAGTCATTTTCAGTGGTCATCTATGGATGAAGATGAGCAACAGTTAATATAGCTTGATTTTTGAAAACCAGCTAAGTTGCTATCTGGAATATACCTGATCAGGTCCTAGGGATTTATCCACCTTTATGCATTTTAAAATGTTCTGAACCTCCTCCTCTGTAATATGGACACTTTTCAGGATATCATTGTTTATTTCTCCATGTTCTCTAGCTTCCATATCCTTCTTCACAGTAAATATTGACACGTTTAGTATCTCACCCATATCCAGTGATTCCACACATAAACAGCTTTGTTGATCTTTAAGGGGCCCTATTCTCTCTCTAATTACTTTTTTGCCCTTAATGTATTTGTAGAATCTCTTCAGACTCTCATTAGCCCTATTTGCCAAGTGATCATTATAAAGCTACCAGATTGTCATAAATGTCCATCTTATCTACTACCATCTTTCTGGGGAAAAAAAAATTGCCATCCCTACCTGACCTGGCCTACCTGTGACTCCAGCAACATGATTGACTCTTAATTGCCCTCTGCCACTCAATATATTAAACTGTGATAGAAGAGCTGTCCAAGAATAAAGCCAGGCAGACCACCTAGCATCAACCCAGTCAGTGGAAATGACAATGTTAGATATTGCAAGTTATCCTCATTAATATCAGAGGACTTGTGCCAAAATTTGGAAAGGTGTTGCATAGATTAGTCAAGCAATAACCTGACATTGTCAAACTCACTGAATCATACATTACAATCAAAGTCCTAGATTCTTACAGCGTGATCCCTAGCTATGTCCTGTCCACCAACAGTGGTGGCACAGTGATGTACTGGCAGGAAGAGGTAATGGTTTGAGCCCCATGAATTCTGGTGGTATCAGGTTGAACAGAAGTAAGCAAACATCCTTCCTCAATACCGTCCTTCAGCTGATGGATCAATGTTCAGCTATATCAGAAAGCCACGTGAAAGAGGTATAAAGAAGTAAAGGCACAATGGAGTAATTCAGTGTCTATCACCATGAGTGGGTTGGTGCTATGACCACTGATCAAACTAGCCAAGGCCTGAAAAGCTTATCTGCTAGTTTGGCCTATGGGGGTTTGTTGAGAGAAAGAATAATGGGGAAAACTACTTCCTGGCACACTCACTAATCTAGTTGTCTTAGATGCATCTAGGCATTACAACTGCACTGCCCTTACAAAGACTAAGTCCCATGTTCACTTTGAGGGTATCCTCTATCAAATTGCATGACATTCCCACCATGCTAACTAGAACACATTTAACAACTCAGAACTGGCCATCCATAAAGTGCTGTGGTTCATCAGGAACAGAATTGTATTCAACTACAAGCTGTAACCTCATGACCAGTATATTCATCACTGTATGATTACCATCAATATCATCAATGTTCTTAGACAGCATTCCAAGAGCAATGCCAGGCATATATACAAATGAGGTGTCAAGCTGATTAAACTATAGTAGGACTAATTGCATCCAAAATAGCAAAAGCTGAAAGACAGGGCAAAGTTATCAGGTCAAAGCTCAGCAGTCCTGCAACTTCCTGTCATGATAGTAATGCACAATTAACAGGAGAAAGATGAGATTCCACAAACATCCCATCTTCAACAATGTAATGGTCTGCAATCTCTAGAGGACCAACAATCATTTTATTTACACCTTTCCTTTTTAATTGCCGGTAGAAACACTGGCTATCTGTTTTTACATTCTGTTTGATACAGAAGGCAGGCAAGATGGCAGCAGAGTAAGATGCTCCTGGTGGAACTCCTCTGCTCCACCTGTTCTTTTTCATTCTTTTTCTTTTATTCTCTCTTTTTCACTTCCCTTAACCCCGGAGGTGAATCCTTGAGCAGCAACAGGCGCAGGCAGCGAATCCCAGAGCTACACAGGCAGCAAGTGCTGGAGCAGCGTGCAGGCAGCGAGTCCCAGGTAGGGACCAACACGAGGGAGGCAGTCCTGGAGCAGCTGAGTGCTGGTATGGAGCGGACTGGAGGCTTGGAGCAGAGCGGGGACGGCTATTGGAATGGGGTCTGGTGTGGGCAGTCAGACCATTTGCAACGGCACTGTGCTGAGCTGCTACAATGTAATTTTTACTTGAAATGTTTTACCCGACTGTAATGTCAATCCTCTAACGATGTCTTATTTCTATCTTACTTTTAAACTCTGTAAAGTAATGCAATTATTTTTCATTCCTCTTTTGTATCCATGATTTGTACCTAGGTACTTGTACCTAAGCTGGCACTGTAAGAGGAAGACATCGTAAAAACTTTTCATTGTATTTCTACAATGGAATACATGTGACAATAAAGGATATTATGAATCTGAGACTCTCCCTAACTCCTTTCATTAATCACAGATGGCAGATCGTCCCTTGAGAATTTTTCTATACTTAAGTAACACTTTAAATATCTGCCAACATGTCTTTATTGATCTGTCTCCTAGCCTAGTAAAACAGTCCTCTTCAGCTAGAATTAGAGAAGATGGTTAGGAATATAAAAACAGAGAGGAAGAGTTACTACAGGCATTTTAAAAAAGGACAGGAATAGCTAAAGTGAGAGTGGTCCTATAGAGATTTTCCAAAATTCCTTCGATTCAGGAAAGCTCCTGTTGGACTGGCAAGTAGCAGATATAACCCCTCTATTCAAGAACAGAGGGAGGCATAAAACAAGAAACTATAGGCCAGTTAGTGTGACATCTGTCATGGGGAAATTCTTAGAATCAATTGTTAATCAGATTATAGCTGTGTATTTTGAAAAACTCAAAGCAATCAGGAAGAGTCAAAGGGAAATAAGGTTTCAACTATTTATTGGAATTGTTTGAAGGAGTAATACACGTGCGGATAAAAAGGAGCCTCTAAACATGTTATAGGTGGATTTCCAGAAGGTATTTGTTCAGTTGCCAAATCAAAGATTATTGCGGAAATATAAGCTCATGCTATAAAGAGTAATATACTGGCATAGATAGAAGATTGCATGGTTAGTAGAAATTAGAGAGTACGTATAAATGGGTCATTGTTTGATCGTAGGATGTGACAAGTGGAGTCCTGCTGGGCTCTGTGCTAGGGCCTCATATTCTTATAATTGACATCAATGACTGAGGTGAGGAGAGCACAGGCATGGTAGTTAAAATAAACAAAAGAACTGCGGATTCTGGAAATCAGAAACAAAAACAGGAACTGCCGGAATATGTCAGTAGGTCTGGCAGCACCTGTGGAGAGAAATCAGAGTAAAATTTTGGGTCTAGTGACCCTTCTTCAGAACTGATGGTTGCTAGGAAAATTTTTTTTATACAGAAGAAGGGGTGGAGATAGAGCCCAAAGAGAGAGGAGAACAGGTGGACTGACAAAGGAATGCATAATGGTCAGCCTAGGAGAATGAATAACTGCTAATAGGGACTATAAGTGGCAAACAATGAATTGTGTGTAACAGCAGATAACAAAGCCTGGCGTTATGGGGGTAGGTCATGGAGAAGGTGCTTCAAGCCATAAAATTGTTGAACTCACAATTGAGTCCAGAAGGCTGTAGTGTTCTCAAGCGGATAATGAGGTGCTCTTCTTCCAGCTTGCGCTGAGCTTTGCTAGAGCGCTGCAGCACGCCTAAGACAGAGATGTTGGCCGATGAATGAGGTGGTATGTTGAAGTGGCAGGCAACTAGAAGCTCAGGGTCTGTTTTGCCGACACAAGTGTCCTGGGTAGTTAAGTTCACAGATGACACCAAGCCATGTGGAAAAGTGTGTTGTGAAGACGATGTGAGGAAGTTGCAGATGGATATAGATGTGTTGAGTCAGTGGGCAACAATCTGGTGGATGGAGGATAATGTGGGAAAATATGAAATTGTTCACTTTGGCAGAACTAGTAAAAAAAGGAGAATGTTATTTAAAGAGAGAATTAATGCAGAATTCAAGGTGCAGAGGGATCTAGGTGTTCCAGCTTATGAGTGACAGAAGGTTAATATGCAGTCACAACATGTAATCTCTCAAGGCTAATGGGATGCCATCCTTTATTGTGATAGGAATTGAACATAAAAATGAGAATTTTATGCTTCAGTTTTTTGGCTCACGGGTGAGCCCATGTCTTGATTACTATGTGAAATTTTGATTTTCTTATTCTTTGATTCTCCTTTCCCTAAACCTTGCATTTCTTTTCCTTTTATTTTAACTGTTACTTGGTCCTTTGTTCTTCATTCTTGGTAAAAGCTGTTTCTTTAAGCTTTTTTCACAATTTTCTATCCCTATTCAGCCACTTCCCTCTATATCTTTTTAAATGTAATTGAGCTGTAACCATATGCTCCCACAGCTGTTCAGACCTGTTCAGCTGGAGTTGCTTTTTGCGTTCTTCTGTAGAATTGAGTACAAACAATACACTTCTAATTGAATCTGTCTGAAACTTACATAATAACTAAAAACCTGATTAATTTGAGTCTAGCCTGCACCCTTCTCAGAAAACCGCAGCTACTTCAGCATTGTAATGATTTGCCAGTTCGTATAAGAAAGGATTCTTCATAATGGTAACAACAGTAACTAATGTTCCAGCTCAGCTCCAAAACAGAGAGGAGTCAATGGCATACAGTGTCAGATACTGGTCTAAAATCTTGAGATAGTAGGAACTAGCCAATGCTGGAGAATCTGAGATAACAAGATGTAGATCTGGATGAACACAGCAGGCCAGGCAGCATCAGAGGAACAGGAAAGCTGACGTTTCGGGTCTGGAA
>NC_063342.1:58466421-58472488 GCF_021869965.1 Rhincodon typus | reverse complement strand
ATCCAGCTCTGTACCTTGTTGTCTCAGATTCTCCAGCATCTGCAGTTCCTACTATCTCTGGAGTATAAAATGTGCTGCTTTCCATGATTACCCATGTTGCAATGCCATCCAAAACAAACCTATTCTACACCAACCCCAGTAAGTTTAGTTAACAAATCATGGACTTCTGTCGACTGGGGAAATGCAATGGTTCAGTGACAGTCCGTGCCGATTTTTTTGCTTGATTGTTATCCGATGACACTTTTGTGGACATTGAGTGACAAGAAGATCTGAATTATACATGATGTCTCCATTCACACCAAAGAGGCTGCTGGTATCCATTGTCATAATTCACATATGAACAAAAGCAAGTTAGTAAAAGGTGATCATCATTCATTGAACTGCATCTCAAACAAGAGTCACAACCACAGAAGGGAAGTGAAAGAAACAAGCAAAATATTTTTGACATTTTATTCCCTCAATTTATGCAGCATGTGTGCTAGGTTTTACTTATTATATTTTTCGGCAATCTACCCTATGAGCATTAAATCTTGTTTAGCATTAGGAGTTATATGTAACATGAAAACAAAACGTGCTGGAGAAATTCAGCAGTTCATACAGCATGGAAACAGACTGTTCAGTCCAACTAGTCATAGAGTCATAGGGATGTACAGCATGGAAACAGACCCTTCGGACCAAATCACCCATGCCAACCAAATATCCTAAATTAGTCTAGTCCCATTTTCCAGAATTTGGGCCATATCCCTCTAAACCCTTTCTATTCATATACCCATCCATATGCCTTTTATCTAACATGGTGCCACTATTTAAGAAAGGTATGGAAAAGCCAGGGAATTGTAGAATGGTGAGCCTGATATCTGTGGTGGGTAAGTTGTTGGAGGGAATCCTGAGAGACAGGATTTACATGTATTTGGAAAGGCAAGGACTGATTAGAGATAGTCAACATGGCTTCATGCGTGGGATATCATTTCTCACTAACTTGATCAAGTTTTTTGAGGAAGTAATGAAGACGATTGATGATGGCAGAGCAGTGGACATGATCTATATGGACTTCAATAAGGTGTTTGACAAGGTACCTCATGGTAGACTAATTAGCAAGGTTAGATCACATGGAATACAGGGAGAACTAGCCATTTGGATATGGAACTGGCTCAAAGGTAAAAGGCAGAGGGTAGTGGTGGAGCGTTGCTTTTCAGACTGGAGGCCTGCGACCAGCAGTGTGCCACAAGGATCGATGCTGGATCCACTACTTTTTGTCATTTATATAAATGATTTGGATGTGAACCTCGGAGGTATGGTTAGTAAGTGTGCAATGGACACCAAATTTGGAGGTGTAGTGGACAGCACAAAGGTTATCTCAGAATACAATGGGATCAGATGGGCCAATGCACCGAGAAGTGTCAGATAGATTGTAATTTAGATAAATGTGAGGTGCTGCATTTTGGAAAGGCAGCTGATAGTTCCTTGAAGGTGAAGTCACTTGTAGATAGGATATTGAAGAAGGTTTTTTGTATGCTTGCCTTTGTTGGTCTATACATTGAGTATAGGAGTTAGGTGGTCATGTTGCGGCTGTACAGGTCATTGGTTAGGCCATTTTTGGAATACTGCTTGCAATTCTGGTCTCCCTTCAATGGGAAGGATGTTGTCAAACTTGAATGGGTTCAGAAAAGATTCACAAGGATGTTGCCAGGGTTGGAGGGTTTGAGCGAAAGAGAGAGGCTGAACAGGCTGGGGCTATTTTCTCTGGAATGTCGGAGGCTGAGGGGTGACCTTATAGAGGTTTATAAAATCATCAGGGGCATGGATAGGGTGAATAGCCAAAGTCTTACCCCCAGGACAGGGAAGTACAAAACAAGAAGACATAGGTTTAAGGTGAGAGAAGAAAGATATAAAAGGGACCTAAGGGGCAACTTTTTCACACAGAGGGTAGTGTGAGCTGCCAGAGGAAGTGGTGGAGGCTGGTACAATTACAACATTTAGGCATCTGGATGGGAATATGAATAGGAAGGCTTTAGAGGGATATGGGCCAAATGCTGCCAAATGAGACTGGACTTACATAGGATATCTGCTTGGCATGGACAAGTTGGACTGAAAGGCCTGTTTCTGTGTTGTATATCTCTATGACTCTAAATGTTATAATTGTACCAGCCTCCGCCACTTCCTCTAGCAGTTCATTACATACACGCACCACCCTCTGCATGAAAAAGTTGCCCCTTAGTTTCCTTTTAAATCTTACCCCTCTTAGTTTAAACCTATGCCCTCTATTTTTGGACTTCCTCCCCTCGGAAAATGATCTTGGCTGTTTACCCTATCCAGGCCCTTCATGATTTTATAAACCTCAATAAGGCCACCTCTCAGCCTCCAATGCTCCAGGGAAAATAATCCTAGCCTATTCAGTGTCTCCCTAGAGTTCAAACACTCCAATCCTGGTAACATCTTTGTAAATCTGTTCTGCACCATTTCAAGTTTAAAAACATCCTTCCTATAGCAGGAAGACCAGAACTGAATGCAGCATTCTAAAAATGGCCTAACCAATGTCCTGTATAGCTGCAACATGTCATCCCAACTCCTAGACTCAAATCACTCAAATACTAATATAGGCAAGCGTACCAAATGCCCTTTTCATTACCCTGTCTACCTGTGATTCCATCTTCAAGGAACAATAAACCTGCGCCCCAAGCTCTCTTTGCTTGGCAACACTCCCCAGGGCCCTATCATTAAGTGTATAAGTCCTGCCTTGATTTGCCTTACTGGAATGCAACTCCCCAGCTCATCGGCCCATCTGATAATGGTCCTGTTGTGGTGTCATCTGCAAACTTACTAACTATTCCTCCTATATTCACATTTAAATCATTTGTATAAATGACAAAAAGCAGTGGACCCAGCACTGATCCTTACGGCAAACCACTGGTCACAGGCCTCCAGTCCAAAAAACAATCCTCCACCACCACCTTCTGTTTCCTATTTTCAAGCCAAATTTGTATTCAAATGGATAGCTCTCCCTGGATTCCATGTGATCTAACCTTGCTAACCAGTCTAACCATGCAAAACCTTGTTGAACACCTTGCTGAAGTCCACACTATGTTCTCAATTTAAACTAGTCTCACCTGTCTGTGTTTGGCCCATATCCCTCCAAACCTTTCCTATTCATGTACTTATCCAAATGTCTTTTAAATGTTACAACTGTACCTGCATCCACCACTTCCTCTGGCAGTTCATTTCCACACTCTGAGTAAAAAAGTTGCCCCTCATGTTCTTTTTAAAACTTTCTCCACTCACCTTAAAAATATGCCCCCTAGTTTTGAACTCACCCACCCTGGGGAAAACACCCTTGCTATTCACCTTTTCTATGCCTCTCATGATTTTATAAACCTTTATTAGCTCACCCTTTAATTTCTTATGCTCCAGTGAAAAAAGGTCCCCGTCTATCCAGCTAATTTGCATGACTCAAACTCTCCATTCCCAGCAACATCCTGGTAAGTCATTTCTGAATTCTCTCCAATTTAATAATATCGTTCCTAATGCAGGGCGATGACAGCTGCACACAGTCCTCCGGTAGAGGCCTCACCAATGTCCTGTACAACCTCAACATGATGTCCCAACTCCTATACTCAAAGGTCTGAGCAATGAAGGCAAGTCTAGTAGTATCTGTGTATTGCAAAGCAGACTTAATGTTTCAAGCCCAATAACTTCAGATGTGTTTGTGGTATGTCGTGTGTGAAAGCAAAGAAGTATTTAAAGAGTTATAACAGTCTTTATGGATCTGCCAAATCATGTCGGAATCCTGGTACTGGAATGTCCGAAATGATTTTCTATATTACAACAGTGGCTACACTTCAGAAATAGTTCAGTGCTTGTAAAGTTCTTTGAGCTATTGCGAAAGGCATATATAAGAGGAAAAATATTTTTTATCTTCATTTCAATTGCGCTAATGTTTGAAATGTTTTATGTTTACATCTAAGGGGTAGATATCCCCAAACATTAAAAATGACCTAAATATACTTTTTCTTAAAGAGAAAAGCTGACTATCAAAAAGATGCTGTTTCAGAGAGGACAAGAAAATTCTTCAGTTCCTTATCAATGTTCTAGAAAATAGCCCATAAGAAACGTGTCTATTTCAAGCTTTTTTAAAAAATGACTTCGTTCTTCCCTAGTTTGCTGTCATCAAATGAACATGAATTTAAAATTATTTAATATACTCAAACCTTCAACCCTTTCGTGTTGGCAGACAAACTTCTCATAATGTTGTTGCTGCATTTCATTTAATTTTCCATCATAAATTCTACATGATATGTTCACTTAAGCAATGATTTTCATGTCTTTTGCATATTAATTGATGAGGTGCAAAAGTTGAGCACAAAGGAAGGACACTACTCCACCTAAACCTGTTTCCAGAAAACTACAATACCTGTCACACCACAATACCTTTTAAACGTATTGGCCTCTCACCTTTATGAAAGTGGCACTATGGCTTGTGCTTATATAAATATTTGTAAATAATCAACAAAATGCCCTGAAATATAAGCTACACCTAGTACGTGCTGGGATTAAAATTCACTTTCAGCAGGATATAATCTCAGAATTAGCAGAACAGGCGCTCAGCATACACCCAACCCAGTTTCTCCAGCTTCCGCAAAATTTTCTCACTTACCTTTTATTGAACTACCGTCTCTTAAATCATTTGGGGAATGTGTATGACCAACACTCCGCTTACTTCACCCTCAAGGTTGCATCAGGATCCCATAATTTGGGCCAGTGCTAAGACTGTCCAGTGAAGGCTCCAATAAATAGGTGGAGTGGAACAGAGTTGTGCCAGCTCACTATTCTAATGCTGCTGCTGCCCAACTATTTGCTTGGCAAGCTGAATTAAAGTTAGCCCTATGGACTCTAATAGAATTTGGTAAGCTTGTACTGATAGTCTGGGATGTTTTTTTGGAACACCTCATGTCCTTAAATAAATGTTATAGTCATAAACAAGCAGATTGGTGATGATGCATGGTTCAATCTGAAGGACCAGGCTGTCTTGTAATGTGAGCTGTGTCTACACACATCGCATTGAACAACAAACAAGCAGTATGTAACTAGGAGATGGGCTTTGAGTGCTTACAGTGGGCTTTGCTGAGGCATTATTCAGCAGATTTGCAACAGTGAAACCAGTAGTGGGCCAGGAATCAGTCCACAGCTGACAACAGGTTCTTGGAACTACACAAGGCAAGACAGTGAGATAACAAGGTGTAGAGCTAGATGAACACAGCAGGCCAAGCAGCATCAGAGGAGCAGAAAAGCTGACGTTTCGGGCCTAGATCCTTCTTCAGAAATGGGGGAGGGGAAGGGGGTTCTGAAATAAATAGGGAGAGAGGGGGAGGCGGATAGAAGATGAATAAAGGAGAAGATAGGTGGAGGGGAGACAGACAGGTCAGAGAGGCGGGGATGGAGCCAGTAAAGGTGAGTGTAGGTGGGGAGATAGGGAGGACAGACAGGTCAAGGGGGCGGGATGAGGTTAGTAGGTAGGAGATGGGGGTGGGGCTTGAGGTGGGAGGAGGGGATAGTGGGAAGAAGGACAGGTTAGGGAGACGGGGACAAGCTGGACTGGTTTTGGGATGCAGTTGGGGGAGGGGAGATTTTGAAGCTTGTGAAGTCCACATTGATACCATTGGGCTGCAGGGTTCCCAAGCAGAATATGAGGTGCTGTTCCTGCAACCTTCAGGTGGCATCGTTGTGGCACTGCAGGAGGCCCAGGATGGACATGTCGTCTGAGGAATGGGAGGGGGAGTTGAAATCGTTTGCGACAGTTGTTTAGTGCGAACCGAGCGTAGGTGTTCCGCAAAGCGGTCCCCAAGCCTCTGCTTGCTTTCCCCGATGTAGAGGAGCCCACAACGGGAACAGCAGATACAGTATACCACATTAGCAGATGTGCAGGTGAACATCTGCTTGATGTGGAAAGTCTTCTTGGGGCCTGGGATGGGGGTGAGGGGGGAGGTGTAGGGGCAGGTGTAGCACTTCCTGCGGTTGCAGGGAAAAGTGCCAGGTGTGGTGGGGCTGGAGGGGAGTGTGGAGCAGACAAGGG
>NC_063342.1:58457661-58466321 GCF_021869965.1 Rhincodon typus | reverse complement strand
AGTGCCAGGTGTGGTGGGGCTGGAGGGGAGTGTGGAGCAGACAAGGGAGTCATGGAGACAGTGGTCCCTCTGGAAAGCAGATAAGGGTGGGGAGAGAAAAATGTCTTTGGTGGTGGGGTCGGATTGTAGATGGCAGAAGTGTCAGAGGATGATGCGTTGGATCTGGAGGTTGGTGGGGTGGTACGTGAGGACGAGGGGGATTCTGTTTTGGTTGTTATTGCAGCGAGGGGGTGTGAGGGATGAGTTGCGGGAAATGCGGGAGACACGGTCGAGGGCGTTCTCAACCACTGAGGGGGGGAAGTTGCGGTCCTTGAAAAATGAGGACATCTGAGATGTTCGGGAGTGGAATGCCTCATCCTGGGAGCAGATGCAGCGGAGGCGAAGGAATTGGGAATAGGGGATGGCATTTTTGCAGGAAGGTGGGTGGGAGGAGGTGTATTCTAAGTAGCTGTGGGAGTCAGTGGGCTTGAAATGGATATTGGTTTCCAGGTGGTTGCCAGAGATGGAAACAGAGAGGTCCAGGAAGGAGAGAGAGGTATCAGAGATGGTCCAGATGAACTTAAGGTTGGGGTGGAAGGTGTTGGTGAAGTGGATGAACTGTTCAAACTGTTCTCCAGCATCCGCTGTTCCTACTATCACTAAGGCAAGACAGTGTAATTTTTCAATATCTTTAATTAAAACATTCACTTATTTAACACCATGTGTTCTAACAAAACATTATTTATCAAACAATAAGATTTATTGTTTAATAAATTGTAGTTATCTTATAATACAATATTTTATACTTACATTTTTAAGAAAACAGTACAAATGGCAGGCAAACATTGATTTTACAGTAACAGAAGTATCAGTAGCAATGTTTCATTATACAACCATTATACAAATGGTATGTTTATTCTATCAATACCAGTAGACCTGTATAAATTGTTGGGCCATATGAGATGCCCATTGCCATTCTGCAGGAGCAGAGGTGGATCAAAAGTGAAAGTCAGTGCTATCGACATTTCTGAATCTGAACCCAACTCACTTTTACTCAAACTTGGGGACAAATTTCAACTCACTCTTGGCATTCTGAAGTTGCTTGAGGTTGACAGCTGGTCCTGGTAACTTCACTGCTCCAGGCAGCTCTTTTTTTTCCTCTGATTTAATGCATGTCCCCTGTATCAGATTAAACAATTACTAAACTTCATAAAAATATACAGCAATGCCTTCGCTCACACCTTGTTTTTATCTTGGTCTAAATGTCAACCTGTGAATTGTACTCAGAGCTCTACTTTGGCAGTGATAGCACTCTCATCAATGAGTCAAAAAGTTATGAGTCCAATCAAGTTTTTTCATCTTGGAATTGTGTAAACCTGTACTCTGTGGTTGCACTCTCACCTCTGAGTCACAGCAGGTCTCCCTCTCCAGAGAAACACACTCTGAGCACAAAGCTGAGATTTCAGTCCCAAACGGTGATAGTTCTCAATTTTCAGATGTGCACTTTTCAAATGCGATGAGATCACAAAATCAAAAAAATCATCACAGTGCAGAAGGAGGTTATTCAGTCCATCATGTCTATAGTGGCTCTCTGAGCATTTTAACTTTGTGCCAATCTACTGCATTTTTGAACTTTGTTTCCACTTAGGTAATTGTGCAACAGCCTTCTCACTGCTCCCATTGAACCTGTTTCCACCACATTTCCAAGCAGTGCATTCTATACCCTAAATAGTCACTATGTAAAAACTGTTTTTTCATCTCATTTTTCCTTCTTTTGCAAAACACTTTAAAACTGTGCTGTCTGATTTTAATCCATTTATAAATGGAAACAGGTTTCTCCCTATACGCTCTGCTCAGACCCACTATTATTTTGAAAGCTATTATCAAATCTCTCCTTGGCCTTCTCCTCTCTAGGGAAAGCAATCCCAACTTCTCCAGGTTATCTTCAGAACTGAAGTGTCTCATCCTTGGAATAACTCTTCTAAACCTCTCTACACTGTCTCCAATGCATTCACTTCCTTCCTATAGTGTGGCATCCATAGCGATGCACAACACTCCATCTGAGGTCTAACCAGTGTCCATCATAAGCAGCTGCTCATGTACTCCATTCCCCTGTTAATGAAAGCCAGAATAGTTTATGCTTTATTATCAGGTTTCTCTTCCTGTCCTGTCATATACCCCAGGTCTATCTGCGCCTGCATATCCTTTAGAATAGTACCTTTTATAATTACACAGGAAATAATCTGAGATTATTACTTTACAGGTGCTGCTTGCTCATTTTCTACCTAACTCCCTACGTGACAATTGCAAGATCATTAACCTGCTTCCAATCAAAAACAACCCTTGACCCCCTCTATCTTTGCAAACATCAGCCCCATCTTTGATGTCCCTTACCCCTCCAAAGCCTTTAAAACATTGGTTGCCTTACAAATCCCCTCCCTTCTTTCCAGAAACCTCATATGTGAATCCTGCCAATCAGTTTTACACCCTGCCATGATGTAAAAATGAAGTTTTTCAAAGTCACAAATGATATTGAATGGAGATAACAAGGTGTAGCGCTGGATGAACACAGCAGGCCAAGCAGCATCAGAGGAGCAGGAAGGCTGACGTTTCGAGCCTAGACCCTTCTTCTGTGTTCATCCAGCTCTATACCTCGTTATCTCAGATTCTCCAGCATCTGCAGTTCCTACTATCTCTGATATTGAATGGAGCTGTGCTATTATCGTGTCTTTCTTCAACATCTTCTCACAATTGTTAACCTGAGTGGGACTCTGCTTTCCTGGTTCAAATTTATTTATTCACAGCCAGAGAATTACATGCTTTGGCTTCTCTTCCAATGCCCACACCATTACATCGGTGTCTCCCAAGGAACATTTCTCGGCCCCCTTCTATTTGTCATCTTCAACTTGATCCATCATCTAAAAACACAATGTCCAACATAACCACTGCTGACACCCAGCTCTGCGTCACCATTACCTCTCTCAACCTCTTCACTGTCTCTAAATTATCAGATTGCTTAGTGAACATCCAGTATCAGATACCCATAAATTTCTACTAACTGTCTTTGGTCTGTGCCACAAACTTAATTCCCTTGTCACATTTCCAACCTTCTCTTTGGCAACTGTCTGAAGCTCAGCCAAATTGTTCATAACCTTGGTGTCGTACTTCACCCTAAGATGAGCTTCCAACTACATATCCACAGCGTCATTGACCACCCATTTCCATCTCTGTAACTCTACTCTACTCATTTTCCAGCTAAGCTCACCTACTGTTTAAACCCTTATTTGTTGCCTAATTTAGGTCTGCAGGTTGACCATTCTATTGCTCCACTGACTGACTTCCCATACTCTGTTTTGCTGTATTAGTCATCCTATATGATGTTGCCTCTGGCCTAATTTGCACCAAGTCCTGTTCATTTATCACACATGCTCACAAATCTACATTGTCTAGCAGTTAAGTATCATTTCAATTTTAAAATTCTCCTCTAGTACTTGTTTCCACAGACATCTATGCCCCCAGCACTGTTCCATACTGCTTTGTGCTCTCCTCCAGTCTAAAACCCTTTTAGATATCTGTTCTCCCAGTGAAACCTGGCATCTTGAATATTCCACATTTTAATTGTTCCACCTTTGGTGGCAATAAGCCATCAAGACCTTAAGCTCTGCAATTGCCTCTCTAAAGTTTTCCATCTCTTTCCTCCAAGAAACGCTCCTTAAAACCTATATCTTTTACCATGAGTTTTGGATAATCTATTCTAGTATCTCTTTATGTGACTCAGTGTCAAGTTATGTTTTTTCATGCTCCTGTGAAGTTAATTGGTAATTTGGTTTTATTACATTAAGGATATTATACTGATACAAGTTCTTGTTGTTAGAACAGATGATCTGATTTCTGTCGGTGGAAACTTACAGTGAGCGAATTGCTTGCCATGTTTCTAGTGTTACAGTGGTGATCACACTTTAAAAATACCCCATTGTCTGTAAAATCAATTTGGGCCATTGTGAGCCTAAGGACAATGCTCTTTAAATGCAAATCTTTCTTCTGTGCGGATGCACAAGTACTCTGTCCTGACATGATGCTTCATTCTGTGAAGTGTGACATGGTCTTACACAAAATTTCACAAGACAGTATTTATCAAAGGGATAAAACTTTTCCAACAAGTTAACTCTACACAATCCTGGTGTGGAGACAGGGACATAGTTCCATTGTCTTTTTTTTAACACTGGTTAATAATAGAATGATGTAAAATCTTCCTTTTTCTTCTTCTTGGGTACTGAGTTAGCAGTTGTAACGAATTCCAAAACATACCACATTCAACTCCCAATCTTTCACTACTTTCTAGTTGTTGATATAGTTCCATGATCAGTATTTAGTTGTCTGTATGACTCACTCTGTCTTTGAGTTAGAAGGCTGTGAGTTTGAGACGTTGAGTGCACAATGTAGGCTGACATTTCACAGCAATACTGGGGGAGTGCTGCACTGTCAGATATGCTGTCATTTGGGTGAGACGTTAAAATGAGACCCTGTCTCTGTTCTCAGTTGGGTGTTAACGTCCTCCATTGGAGGAAGCCCAGGACAGATCTGCCCGGTAATAATGATTTATATTTGAAGTGCTATCACACTCAACTTTCCCATCCCCAAAGTCACTGTGACTCTTTTTTTTGTTTTTCACTTCCCTTTTTAAACACTAACCATCACCAGTGCAGCCAAGTTTATTTAGAAGCAAAGCCCATTTAGGGCAATGCAAACCATCAAATGGAGTTGGAGGGGGAAATAAAGTACTGTATTCTCCCACAGTGCCCACTTGTCTCTAAAGACATCAAGAACATTGATGGATACCGCTTACTCCATCTCCAAGGACACCTTGGCATGAAGTTAACTGTGGGAGAGGGTCAGACAGTTGGCAGACACACTCTACAGCCCGCTGCCTGGGCCTGTTCAAAGCCAACCTGGCCAGGCCCAGGAACAGACCTATGAGGAGGTCCTCCCATCTGCCCACACTCCTCCGCAGCAGGTGCCTAATGATCAAGAGTATAGGGCTGACATGCAACCAAAAATGCAAAAGATTTTTCAAATACTTTAAAAAGGGGTGCAATCACTCGCAACCAATAGTAATGATCCATTTACCAAAACTGATGAAAACAGATCACTTGGTCATTATCACTTTGCTGTTTGTGGAACCATGATGTGTATAAATTGGCTATGGATTTACCTACAGCACTTCAAAACAGAATACTTATTTATATGTTAAACACTTTGGAACATCCTTACATCATTAAAAAGTGCTAAATGAACACAAACTGTTTCTTTAATGAGAGCCATATAAGGCAGGAAAAAAAAGGAAGTGCTGGAGAAACTCAACAGACTGGCAGCATCTGTGGTGGAAAAAGTTAAGGTTTGGAGTCTGGTCTGACACTTTCTTTTTAAGTTATTTCTTTTATTCCTGTTAACCAGTAGGAGGAGGAGAGGAGTCAGTCAGCTCAGTTGGCTGGACGGCTGTTTTGCGAAGCAGGGTGGGTTCAATTCCCATACCAGCAGAGGAATGGACTCTCCTTCTCAATCTCTCCCTTTGCCTGAGGCCTGAACCATTACCAGTCCTCTCTGTCTCTCATGAAAGGGCAGCGGTGCGGTCTGGTAGGACGATGGCGACTTTACCTTGACTTTCATTATCCAGTTTCTCACTCACCTCATCAGGTTCTAAGGTACCCTCTTTTCTTTTGCTGGGATGTCCAGCTCCGGGCAGGAAGGCGCCCATGGGGATGTTTATGTTAGCCTGCAAAATGGATCAAACAGAACAAGCTGTTAGCGTCGCTAGAGACCGTCACCCCAAGACAGGGTAGTGACATATAGTGTGGTCACAGTGTCACTCACAGTATACAGCGGTATACCAACAGCTAAGATCAGAGGTGTTTTCATCTCACCTGGATGGATTTGACATTGGAGCTTCGCTTGGACATTGCGTAGAGGGAAGCTGGATTTCCCGCTGGAAACGAGAAAAGACAGTTAAACCCAAACATCCAGAATGTGGGAGCTGGAACGGCGGAGAGAGCTGGAACTAACTCTCTTGCTGTAACTTTGTTAGCGGCCCCACCAAAGATAATCTTTCAGTGTCCATTTCAATGTTGCCTGGATACCTCTTACAGGGTCATCGAACATAAACACTTGAGCCTCTGTTCGCTCAGGTCTGAGTGAATCTTTAATAGACACTGAAATTATATTCTCAGTGCTGAGAACATTTGAAAGAATGTCTTCCCTTCGTTAAATCGCTACAACAATGAACAAGAACCCATAACACATTTTTCTTTCAGCGGGAGTTCGCGTGTTGAATCTACAGTTATGTCAGAAATGTCAATGTAGACATGATTAAATAGAGAGGGATCAAATTCCATAGCAGTTCACATCCATCCTGTTATTCAAATCTCAGACAGATCTTAGGAATTTTATCCCTGGTATGGCATTTATTAAAAACATGGCACGTAATAAAGAAATCAACAATTCCAAATAACTTTCACTGAACAATGTTAACTTTCACTGAACTTCTCCTTCTGCAAAAGAGTCCTACTGGGACTCGAAACGTTAGCTCTGCCCCCTTTCTTTCTCCCTCTCCCCATAGATGTTGCAGAGATTTTCCAGCATTTTTCCGTGTGTGTTAATTCTTAAACGGTGTTAAATGTACGGATTGTACTGTGTTACGCGGAGCAGAGGGACCAGACTGGGTCATGCATGTGGTATAAGCAGGAGAATCATCTCCTAAGAATAAGCATTGGAGGCGAGAGTGGATAGCATGGGGATGAGTCACGGCCTCAAAGTTTCAAAGTTACGGTCCCCTGGCAGCTGGAAGAGCGGGACAGTGGGACTGAAAAGGTCAATGTCGCTTTCTTGGGCCAGCCACGTCACGGTCATAGGACTGGAGCTCGGTTCTGTAGCTCTGTCACGATGAGCGAGGTCCCCAGTCCAACTCCGAGAGGTTAAACCGGTCCAACAAACAAACACAAGTCCAGGACTAGCGACAAAGAGAAGCAGAAAGGGTCACCTTTCCAGAAGCAGCTCCCCAATTAGAACGGGCCTTCCGTCCATATCAGCTCACTTTCTCCTTGAGCTGTTTCAAGTGTCCCCTTTCACTCTGGCTCCCAACAAACGGGACAACAACTCAGCCGGAATGATCAAGTTGGCTTCTCAGACAAGCCTTTAAGTTCTCGGCCACTCCATTCGACAGTGGATCGCAGGAGAAACTTTGCCGAGCCTTACCTGGAATTGGGTGAACACCTTTGACACTGCTGCTGGCTTTTTTCTTTGCTGTTTTGTTCCCCCCAACCCAGGCTGGCGGGATGTTAGGGTGTTAACTTTTGCCGGTAGTGGGGTCGTTGAGGGTTGAAATGACTGAGATTTTTTTTTAGGCTAGACAGAAGTCGATCGAAGAAGACTGTGCATCAGTTTAGTTTGGAGGCAGATTATGAGAGGATTCCTGACGTGGCTGACAGTTGTTCCAACTAAAAATAGCGCCTGATAGGCAGAGGCTTCTTTTTCCATGTTAGTATTTACCCTTTTGAGTGGAAGGGTCAAATGTGTATGGGTCAAACCTCATTGAACCAGGTCTTATCAGGAAGCCATGTGTTGTCATTAGACCTCTTTTATTCAAACTGTCTTATTCGAGAAAGTATTTTTTTTACTGTTTTCACATCTTACTAAGAGTGCTCTGAACAATCACAGTAACCCAAACTGAAAGCAGGATTCTGATGTTTCAATATGAAGATAAAGCTGGATTTTCAGTTTGAAGTAATGGCGATGAATAAAGTGAATGGGGATAAAGGGATGGTGAGGATTGGTGATCCAGTCAATAAGAAATATAGGGTGAAACGTCAAACTATTTGCATGCTTCAGGCAACTATCAGCAGATATTGCAACACAGCAATGTTTTGATCTACGGTCAAGGTTATTTCTACCTGTGTTAAAGGTGAGTTGTAAAAGGGAACACACATGCTTAGTGCATTACGCCTATGGTAAACTATTCTCCCTTGACGCATCAACTCTACAAAGCTGACTATCAGCTGTTACATCGCATGGCTGTATATCAGCAGAGAATTTTGAGATCAGTTGTTTCTCGATAAGGCACAGAATATGCTCCTCTTGTTTGTGCACACCTTACCAGGGATATGGTCATTTCGATAGTTTCTTGTTCAGACTGATTCCTGTTCTCACTAACCACATAAACTCCTGGTCTGGCATTTCCTCAAATTTAAAAATCTCAATTTTGTTCAAATTTCTGCATGGCCTTATGCCATTTCACCTCTGTAACATCCTCTTGCTTTATAATGTTTTAAGTCCTCTGTGTTCCCTCAAACCTGGTCTCTTGTGTATCTTTTATCTTGTTACTGATGATTTTCGGCAGCTTGAGTGCCAAGCCTGGAACTTTCTTGTTAAACACTACAAAGTCTCTGACTCGCTCTGCTCCTTAATGCTGTCCTTAAACCTTAACTTATCAAAGAAGCTTTTAATCCCAAATGTATTGCCTTCTTTGGCTCAGTATCAGATTTCATTTGATAATGCCTCTGTAAAAGCGGTTTGGAATATTTTACGCCGGTAAAGGTAATATGAATGCAAGTTGCTGTCTTTATAGCATAACATTAAAAGATCTTTTTATAGAGAAACCACACCATAAACTAATCCTTAAAACACATGAA
>NC_063342.1:58425169-58457161 GCF_021869965.1 Rhincodon typus | reverse complement strand
AAACAACTGCACCTCCCAGTCGCGAACCATTTCAACTCCCCCTCCCATTCCTCAGACGACATGTCCATCCTGGGCCTCCTGCAGTGCCACAACGATGCCACCCGAAGGTTGCAGGAACAGCAACTCATATTCCGCTTGGGAACCCTGCAGCCCAATGGTATCAATGTGGATTTCACAAGTTTCAAAATCTCCCCTCCCCCTACCGCATCCCAAAACCAGTCCAGCTCGTCCCTGCCTCCCTAACCTGTTCTTCCTCCCACCTATCCCCTCCTCCCACCTCAAGCCGCACCTCCATCTCCTACCGACCAACCTCATCCCGCCCCCTTGACCTGTCCGTCCTCCCTGGACTGACCTATCCCCTTCCTAACTCCCTACCTACACTCACCTTTCCTGGCTCCATCCCCGCCTCTTCGACCTGTTTGTTTCCTCTCCACCTGTCCTCTCCTCTATCCCTCTTCTATCCGCCTCCCACTCTCTCCCTATTTATTTCAAAATCCCCTTACCCTCCCCCTTTTCTGATGAAGGGTCTCGGCCCAAAACGTCAGCCTCTCTGCTCCTATGATGCTGCTTGGCCTGCTGTGTTCATCCAGCCCTGCACCTTGTTGTCTCACTTGAGTATTAACCTCTCAGCAATTCAACTACAAGAAACCTCACAGTTTACTAAGAATCCTCTGCTTTTACCAGACCTTCAAGTCAACTAAAACATTAATTCAGCTAAAGCTTGCTATTAAAGAGATTGAAATCAATACATTTTGAAATTGTACATTTTTTCTCCTCTGCAGCTAATTTTCGTGTGATGATAA
Source organism: Rhincodon typus (assembly GCF_021869965.1). Lineage (NCBI taxonomy): Eukaryota > Metazoa > Chordata > Chondrichthyes > Orectolobiformes > Rhincodontidae > Rhincodon > Rhincodon typus. Next base: position 58,456,358 of record NC_063342.1, on the reverse strand, counting down.
TGTATGAGACATTTCATTAAAATGTCTGAGGCACGTGGATGATAACAAATTCTCTTCTTTATTTTTAAATTGATAAAAACATGTTACTGGAAATTATCTAAATTGGAACAAACCACCTTAACTCCACACATAAAAATACTTAGATCATGAACACTAAGGTTATGACTAGATAAAATCTTATAGTTTTGAAAGATTATGAAGATGCTGTCTCTGCAAACACTTTTCGCAGAACTTACCCATTCTCGGTGTTTTGTTGAGTGGGATACATTACACCTGTGTCTGCCATGGCTCAGAGTGATCTACCTCACATTGCCTTTCACTGTTCACCTCATCTATGCAACCAGGCTTTTGTGTGCCTTTTGTTCAGCCTCAGGGGCAGGAGCACTCACTACTGCTGAGATCTTCCAGCTTTCATGCCTCTAGCACCATATTTAAAGCCCAGCTGCCCACTACTTCAAATGCTGCAAGCCAGGAATGACCCCTTACACTTGATCCTCCAGATTCAGGACATAGCCTGGAGGCAAGGAAGCCTTACTCATCACTTCGTTGACAAGGACCTGGAGGCATTAATTGATGGGGAGATGGAAAGGAAGGGAGTCAGTTTTCCATCTCAAGGCCGCAGGAGTCCACACTATTAGACCAAGGCAGCCTGCTCACAAATTGTAGCCTGGGTCTGTACTGTGTCCCTTGAAATGCCCAACAGTGCAGGATGAAGGTAAGTGATCTTCTGTGCTCTGCAGGGGTAAGTGTCCCCATCTTCTCCTTGCTATTTCACATTCAAAGGGCTATTGCTTACACTGACTCTACCACTGAGCACACCTCTCATCAAAGTTCATGGATAATAACTATGCACCATGTCCACTCAATGCCTCTCACTCACCTCATCCCTGCCCTCTGCACCGTTATTCGGACCCTGGTATTTAATTTTCTTTCAAATAATTCCCATCAATCTCATGATGTTTTTCCAATGAATACACTTGCCCATCTTACTGTTAGCAGGTTCAGACTAATCATACTAATTTCAGACTTAACTAAATCTAGAATCTTGGTCGCTGTTTTGCAATTCTCCTTTTCAGAAGACGGACAGGTCAAGGAAGCGGGGATGAAGCGAGTAAAGGTGAGTGTAGGTAGGGAGTTGGGATGGGGGTTGGTCAGTGAGGAGGGAGGGTCAGATAGGTGGGAGAAAAGACGGACAGGTTAAGGAGGCGGGGACGAGAGGGGATGCTGGTCTTGGGATGAGGTCGGGGGAGGGGAGACAGGATTCTTGCCTGTGAGTGACGAGAGGCCTATTAACAGGGATTATTGCCCATTATCACACTAATAACAAATTCATTTCACATCATTAATATGCAGGCTCACGTTCTCACACACGAACCACCCCACGCACCCCCCCTCCCCGCCACCAATAGAAACTAGATGCCTAGAATTTCCAACATGAGTACTTGTGTGATCCCAGCATGCCATTTGCTTGTTCAAACCTCCCTTAGATGCCAATGCTACATTGGCAGAGGGCATAAGCACTTCACAATCCACCTTGGAGCAGTTCCATCAGCTTGCTCTCTCCACATGTATGCTGTCTGACATGCTGTGATTTCCAGCATTGGCTGTTTTCAGGACAGATTCCAGCATCTGCAGTAATTTGCTCCTACAGCTCTGAGGGAATGCTGGGTATGGACAGTAGCTCGATTGTTGTGAGCAACCAGAAAGATAGAACACAGAAAGGATTGTAGACAGAAAGAACATGTACATAGCAGGTTAATAGGGTAGTTAAGAAGGCATATTGGACACTTGCCTCTAATATATGTGCAGAGAGGTTATGTTGGAACTGTACAGGACTTTGATTAGACCACAACTGGAGTACTGTCTGTAGTTCTAGTTTTCACACTATAGGATGTGATTGCACTGGAAGGGATGCAGGGGAGATTCACCAGGATGTTGCCTGGGATGGAGCACTTTATCTATGAAGAGATGCTGAATAAGGTTGGGTTGTTTACTTTGGTGCAATGAAGTTTGGGCAGGCGTGGAGGGGAAGTTACCAGATAAAGGTGTATAAGATTATGACAGGCATGGACAGAATTAATGGAAAGCAGCTTAGTCAAAGGGTCAATGAAAAGGGGCATACTTTTAAGGTGAAGAGCATAAAATTTTGGAGGCGATTTGAGGGAAAAAATCACCCAGAGAGTGGTGGGGATCTGGAAAGCACTACAAGGGTGGGTAATTAATGTGGGTAACCTCACAACCTTTAAAAAGCATTTGGATAAGCACTTGAAATGTCATAAGTTTTAAGGCTATGGGCCTAGTGCGAGAAAGTAGGTCACATCCATTCTTTGGTTAATTCCTCAGGGAAATGCCTTGACCAATACAGCCAACTTGCTAACCACTCTCCTCTCATACAGAATAAATATTGTTTTCCCTTGTTTTGTTATTACTTGGGAATAGTCGTGATGATTTCAATAAATAAAAGTTTTAACAAAACATGAAATTTTTGGCCACGACCATTCGTTCTGCGATGTTTCGTGTGAGTAAGAGTTCAAAGTTACTGCTCCAACGCAATGTCAAAGAGGCTCTGGAGTTTAAACCATTCTTTTGCAAGGAATGGCTTGTCAATATACCAGATCTATTCTCCTACTATTCCAAGCTGCTTTCAGAATAAGTGTGATCTTTTAACTTTAAGTATGGCGCATATTTCACTCATGTCTTTGATATGTCAAATTCGTTTTAAAGTAGTCAAATCTCCGGCACACCATTTAAGACAAAGGAATTTATTGTAAACATGGGAAAACTGGTGGTACAACAAGCAACAATATCAACTCGTTATTTTCAGTCATTTAGGACGAGCCCAGCCTCCCTGTGGTTTTGAGCGATGCCCCTGCTCACTGACGATTCAGAGCTGTGTGAAGTTTTCTCCGGCCCTGCTACTCCTGCTCCTTGTTTCCTGGGGGGACACTAACATCCCGCGGACTAGGCAGCGCCGTTACTCGGGCAGACAGAAGAACGGCCGGGCCTCGGGCAGCCGCCTCAAAGAGGATAAGCCCTGTGATTGAGACCTCAGGGGAGGGAGAGAAGGGCAGGTCGGTTGTACTTTGGGAAATGTCGGCTGCTCCCACGCAGCCTGTCGCTTGGTGACGGTAACGGCGGAGGGCGCCGGGCGGGCTACTGGGGAGAATGGTGCAGAGCCTCGGTTTTGGAGGCGGGGCCATGAGTGGAGGGGGCGGGGCCGTGATGGAAGGGGGCGGGGCCGTGACTGGTGGGCGGGGCCCAGACATGAGACGGCGGGTTTTGGTGGGCGTGGTCAAGGTACGTAGGGGGGGTGGTCAAGGTGGGGGGGGTGGAGCCAGGACTGGGGGTTTGATGGAGACTGAGTCAAGGTCGGGGAGTATGGGTCGAACTAAGGTTGTGAGCGCATAGCAGATGGTGAGGGTTGGCTCTTCAGTGCTGGATCCCGGAATTGTTTGCTTAAGATAACTTTTTTAAAAACTGCATATGTTTTGAGTCAGTGGAATGACAAGTAGTTGACTGGTACCTTTATGCATTACATCAGGCTTCTTTCTCCCGATGTTACAGTTGTTGTAGTCAGCAGAATTCCAAAAGATAGGCACCAAACATGATTCTATTGTTGCCAGGGTTGCAACTCCTACCAGGTAAGGTCGAGTCCCAGTTTGGCACATTGAGAGCAAATAAAAGTGGCTCAGCGGTTAGCACTGCTTCCACAAGGAATCTGGGTTCAATTCCAGCCTTGGGTGACTGTCCACGTGCAGTTTGCAAATTCTCCCCACGTCTGCTTGGCTTTCCTCCGAAAGCTGCAATTTCCTCCCACAACCCAAAGATGTACGATTGATCATGCTAAATTGCCTTGTGGTGTCCAGGGATATGCATTCTAAGGATATTAGCCATGGGAAATGCAGGGTTACAGGGATAAGGTAGGTAGGTGGGTGGGTGGGTATGGATGAGTTGCTGTTCAGAGGGTTGGTGTGAACTCGATTGGGCCAAATGGCCAGCTACTGCACTGTAGGGATTCTATGATTCTAATAGTGGCTTGAGTGCCCTCTAGACCTGGTTTATGCATACTACAGAAACCCACATCCGTCATCAGACTAATTTCTGCATCCTTTTTTTTGGTCACATAGATTCTTGAGTAATGAGTCAAAGGTTGTCGGAAATAGGTGGGAATGCGGAGTTGAGGTTCCAATCAAAACAGCCATGATCCCATTGATTGGTGGAGCAGGTACAAGGGGTCAAATGCCCTTCTCTTCTAATTTGTGTGCTCTGAAGCTGTTGGCGAAGTTAATGATTAGATAGCTGAGCATTATTCAAGGCTACCCACGCTTTTGAGATTGCGTCCTCTTAGAGTAAACCATTCCAGAACCACATGGCTAAAGGACTAAAATAAGAAATAAGGTGTCTGTGATCTTCAATCCCACAAAGTCATCAAACATCTTCACACTGATTGTTGTAATTGAACTTGTAGCTGGAGGCAACCTCAGAAGACGGTTCACAGAAGGGAGCTGCTTCGTGCCAAAAGCCTCATTTACGGTATGAGAATAGCAGCACACCCAGTAATGTAACCAGACCTAAAGTGTATGCTAGCAGTGGCTCATGTGACACAGAGTCGGATAGTGGCATTGAATGCCAGACCCTGTATGTCATGAAATCTCAGGGAACATCTCGTGCAAGGAGACCCACTCCAGGACATCAAGAAAAGGCAGGAATGTTATGCAGTGAGATTGCAACTGTACTGGTGTTCCTTAAGATGTGAATGTCACAGACCTAAATGTGACTGACCCACTACTGACCCCAGGTCTAATTGAAACACAAGATATTCATAGCATTTCTAACATCTCAGGTGCTCCCACAACATTTGTGAAGAAGGTCATCTTGAGAGAATGCTGGATGTTATCCTTATTCTCACTATTGCCCAGATCTTTGATTACTGAAGAAAATGCTGATATTAATGAACTATAACTTAATCCCAGTGAAGTATAACTGCTATCTTCATTTCAAAATATCTTACTGAACTGATAAGGTTACAAGTGTTTTCTTTCCATGAATTTCTGCACATTCACCAGATGTGATTGTCTGGATTACAGTCCTCTACCCAAAGCGCCCAGCGACCAGGTTAACTCACTGACCTTTCTCACTGAGAACTGGGCAAAAAGGCTTTGCCTACTCTTAAGCTGCTAAACAGCATATCTGCGAATGTGGATCTTTTCTTCTGAACTGCCACCTACATCTAGCCCCTGACTTCTCCTTCTGTAAGTCTTTAAAAACTCAAATCAACAACAAAGCAGCAATTATCTCTCCAGGTAGCTTGTTGAGTCATTTTGCTGAACTCCCATGATTTCTTAGAAAGGCAGTCTTTAGCTGATTGTTTCAGATAACTCTGATCTTTTTTTTCGGATAACTCATCAACCATTTTCTTTCTTTGTATGTTTTCCCAACAACTTGGCTTTGTACAAATTCTGCAGTGTAATTCATGTGAGTCAGTTCCTCAGACTGAACTTGTGGTTGTCTACAGCTTCTGCACTTCTTTCTCTTTCTCAGCTGTGCATTATTTTGCTGGTATTTCACTGCATCCACCCTGCTGAGTTACTCTTGATGTCACTGAAAGTTAATTGTTTGGATAGGCAGTATGTTTACCTGTCCACTCATGACTTTGTGTGCTCTGGTAACACCTGCAATTTGTGATATTGTGAGCTTGTTCTTTCTGATCCGAGGTATTGCATTTTCCAGTGTACAAAGCCCAAAATCAGCTGATCTGGAGATAGTAGGAACTATCTCCAATCAGCTGATCTAGTTGTTTTTCAATTATGTCCTTGAATTTCTGTCTTCTGGCTGCATTTATCACTTTGTTAAGAAATGGCCAAAAGGCTCAGCTGGTTCCTGCTTTGGTCTTTGAAATTTGTATTGGTAGCTCCTATAATTTGATTTTGATTGGAATGTGTCTGCTGAATTTTTCAAAACTGTTGTCTGAGGTTTTGCTGTCAGCTTCACTCAACTTCCAGCTATTAAACAAATTAAACCCTTGCCCACCTGTCCACAAAATGATGTCACTGAACTTTTCCTCTTCATTCATGCCCTGTTGCAACTGACTGAATATCAGAATTTTGTTTAAATTTCCCAAATGCTTTGACAGCATCATCAGCCTCTCATTCCATCGTGGATCTGTGTGTTCATTGCTGCAGCACTCATATTGATTTTGCATGATTCACTCCACTTTCTCTTCCTCTTTCTGACACATATAAGTTAATTTTTTAATTTAATTCAGCATTACATTTATTTAAAATGTTTATGTTTTTGCTCACAGACAGCCATTGCTGCCATATTAAGCCTTCTGGTTCCTGTACATTGGAAAGAATCACTCTTTGGCCTCATTGCTGAGCTTCATTGAGTATACAGTATTTCTTTCAGCTCTCCATGTGGCTGGTGCACTGATGCTGTTACTTGGATCATGACAGTGCTGCAGTAAAATGTGGTGCCTTGGAGATACATTCTCAGAACAATCTGTTCTTTTTTCTTAGTACTGTAATAAATACAGACAACTTTTCTTTGGTCAGTGATTTTTTTGTTTTTTGCTTTCTCTCCCAGTTTGCTCAAGAGCAATGTAAAGGAGATTAATTCTTTATTCATTCATTCATGGGATGAGGGTGTCGCTGACCAGGCAGCATTTATTGTCCATCCTTAATTGCCCAGAGGGCAGTTAAGAGTCAACCACATTGCTGTGGGTCTGGAATCACATGTAGGCCGCACCAGGAAAGGATGACAGTTTCCATCCCTAAAGGGCATTAGTGAACCAGATGGGTTTTTCTGACAATTGACAACAGATTCACAGTTATCATTAGATTGTTAATTCCAGATATTTATTGAATTCAAATTCCAACATCTGCAATTGCAGGATTTGAACCCGGATCCCCAGAACGTTATCTGGGTCTCTGGATTAACAGTCCAGCAATAATACCACTAGGCCATCGCCTCCAATCTCTACCTTGTGTAAACTCCTGGTCACTCCTGGAGAGTTGGCAACCAGAATTGGGCATGACTGTCTTTTATAGAAAACACATGGATGTATGTTCTTCTTGTTGCCTAGAATACCCATTGCCACTTATTTTTTCCACCATGATATGGGCTGGAATTACTCCTGCTCATTAATCAAATTACTTTACCATGGCAGTTGTGAAATGACTGAGTGTAGGATTAGCTTCTCCTATTCTTCCATTAGGAGAGGACTGTGGCCTTTGCTTTATCTCTGATATAGTCTCTGGAATAACTGCCCCTCACTTCCTCCTCTGAAAGTCAAGTGATGTGCCACAAGGCTGTCACTAGCTTAATGCTTCATAAACAAGAAAAAGCAGATCTATTCAAAGCTGTGAAACACAGAAATACAAGTAGGCCAGCGATCCTTCTGAGGTATCTGGGTGTTCATGCCTTTATTCCTTCCTCAGTTAACTATTATATCTGTTGATGCCGTAAACAATTCCCTGAACAAAAAATAAATGCCACAGCTTCTGAAGATCTGAAACAAAAGTGGAAAATGCTTCTGTCAAGAAAATATGAGAGTTGATATTTCAAGTAAAAATACATTTTGCACCTGTTGCAAAAATCTAGTGCAGAGTTGGTGTTTTAGAATATAATTTTTTAAGTTTTAAGAAGTAATCTTGTACCTGTAGAAAATGGTGCATCTGATTGAGAAACTGATGAACATCACGGAAGTAAATGCAATCAAAACAAGCTGGAGTTTGTTGCATTTAAAAGGTTGGGGCTATGTGAAGAAGTCAATAGCTAGAAAATCAAATCCTAAACAGCAGTGAGCTTGCACTCACTGCTGGTAATTCTGGAAGAACCGTTCTATATTTTCTTAGCAATATAAGTTATTCTTATGGTTTACCAGAATCAAGGAAAACTTTGGAATTAAAAACCAGTTAATTTGCATTTCAACCTGGGAATTGGCCATAGAGACTAAGTTATGGCAGAGTGTGTTGGGGACTGTTGTGGCGCAATAGTAGTGTCCCTACCTCTGAGCTAGGAGGCTTGGGTTCAAGTCCCAACTGCCCCAGAGGTGTGTAGTAACATTTCTGAATAGGCTGATTTTAAAAAAAAGGAGAGACAACCAGCAGGAAAGCTGTTTGGTATGCAGAAAGCTGCTCAGAGACTGTGTCAGCTTTGGGCCTTATTAGTTTAAAGCTTCTTGGAAGTCAAGAGATCAAGTTAGATCTACACATGAAATAGAGTCAATGCTAGATCATTTTAGGCTAGATCTATGATGCAGTCTGTGATTGGTAGCTGGTATTTGGTATAAAACAAAATTGGTATGGGGAAAAAAATGTAAAACAAATGGAAGATTCTTCAAGGAGAACAGTCCAGTTATCCTCTCAGTGAAATACAGTTAACCTTATTGCACTCGAAGTCTTGGAAGTCATCAACTTGGTTGCAATTTGATATCCTAGCAATGGGCTATTAGAAATAAGGAGTATTTTCCATCGTTTTAAGTCATTGCACAGGAATTGCAGGGTCTTCCGGGCTGGAGCTGTAGCATCTAGAATCATGAGATTTTAAAGCAAAGTTTGAGGGTTGCTTAACCAGGAAATTTGCTACTTTGGCAAACAAAGGGGGGACTGAAGAGAATTCAAAGGGTGGTGGTCTACCTTTCAAAATTTCATAAGAGAAGGAAACTGTTGACGAGAAGTAAAAAGTAGAGCTGAGTTTATAGTACAGATCTTTATATGCTATAGTTTTAAGTTAATGGTGCTTCTTTTGTTTAGTTTAATTATAAGCATAGAATTTTTGTGTAAAGTTTTGTGGCATAGTTTCATCAGTTAATTGCGACATTTTTGGGGAAGGTAACGGATGTATTAAAGAGCAAATTAAAGGAGAAAGGATAGAAGAGAAATGTGTAGATGTGCATTTTTATTCACACACACACACTCCTACACAGACAGACAAACACACACACGCACACACACACTCCTACACACACACACGCACACACACACTCCTACACACACACACGCACACGCACCCTCCTACACACACACACACACACACAAACTCTCCTACACAGACAGACACACACACACACTCCTATGCGCACATGCACGTGCGCGCGCGCGCACACACACACACACACACACACACACAAACAAAACCTGGCTGCATCATCTTTCATGACTATAATTCAACTAACTTCTCTTCAACAGTTTCTCTTCAACACACACACACACACTCCTACACCTACACACACACACACTCCTACACCTACACACACACACACACCCTCCTACACCTGCACACACACACACACACACACACCCCCCCACACCCTCCTACACACACACACTCCTACATACACACACAGACACACACTCCTACACACGCACACCCTCCTACACACACACACACTCCTACACACAGACACACACTCCTACACACACACCCTCCTACACACACACACACACACTCTCCTACACACACACTCCTACGCGCACACGCACTCCTACATGCATGTGCACACACACACACACAAGCTGGCTGCATCATCTTTCTTGACTATAATTCTACTAACTTCTCTTCAACAGTTTCCTTCTCTTTTGAAATCTTGAAAGGCAGACCTCCACCCTCCAGAATTCACTTTGAAATCTTTTCAGTTCTATGTTAAGGAAAACTAAATGTTCCAACTTCAGATGAGCAATTTAGACGTATTCTGAATTTTGCTGTGAAATGTTTAGTCTGTTTGATGCTTCTTCTGTCTTTTTATTTTAAATTGCCGTTTTCCATTTCAGATTAATGTGCAATTAAATAAAGCAACAAATTGGAAGAATGCTCACAATACGAACATGTTTTCTACAGTTGTCACACGCATTCAAAGCAAAAACAGTGCACGAGAGGGTTGTTTCAGTCTGCATGGTGCATAGAAATTCTCACAAGTTAGCTTCTGTCCACAGTGTCTTCAAACTTAGTGAGAAGAAGCAAAACAGTATTATTTTTCCATTCAAAAACTTGGAAAGGTACCTGGTCAAAACTGTAAATAAAATGAATTTTCAAATATTTGCTCCAAGTTTTGAAGATATTGGAAATGCAGAACGACTCTTCATACCTTCCCATAAACACCATATCGATTATTTCACTTCTGCTGTCAGGATTGATCATGCACCGACAACAGTTCATCCAGAGGTTAGTACTACTTTTCTCCATAGTTTATTTATGATTTATTATCTCTCAGTCATTTAACAATAAGCAATAACAGCTTCTGTTGTTGAAAATAGAGACATTTCATCAATTTTCTTTTGTCTTATACTCATCAGGACAAGCCATTAGAATACCAATAAAGGGGCAAAGATTGGTGGAGTGCTGACTGGCAGTGTACTCTGATTATCAGAGGCATTGCCATGGAGAATGTAGCAGTTGAAGGTGATTGACAGTTAACCAGCAGGCTTTGTTTTTAGATTTCAAATTTGGCAGGTTGACGCTGGTCAGGGTGTGAGCATCAGTGGGTTGGAGAAACTGGAAATGACAGGACCAAATAATACTGCGTGCAGCTTGTAAAGGTGATAAGGATTTGAAATCAATGTGTTGAGTGATGGAAAACCTGTGGAGGCAAACTGTTATCAGGGTAAGATAGGATACAGGTGGCAAAAGTCCACAGCAAAGAAATCTTTAAAGATATTGAGCATGGGATTAACAAAGGCCTTGATGAGGTTTTTTTTCAACAGTATGGTGGGCACAGTTAGAAGAGATCATTTGGGAGTCAAATCCAGCGAATGATAAGAATCCCTAGAAGTGAAACTGAAGGAGCACAAAGTAAGTGAAAGCTGCCAGAGGAGGATTGAAACAAAAATGAGGGCAGATGTGGGAATAGAGGCAGTTCAGTAGGGAATATAGTCACAGCAGAAAGCAAAATACTAAATGGAAGGTATATTGAAATCTGGAAACCTGATAAGACATATAATTTACCCAAGGAGAAAACAGAACAATTGTGACTCCCAATGGGAGTTCTGGTACAGTGAGTAACCCATTACATCTCTTTGTTTTTAGTGTTATGATCATATTGGTACTGGAATTGTTGTCAACTGTATCAACTTTCAGAAGAGCTTCTAACTATTGAATGTGGATTGGAGAATAAAATTAATTTTGACTAAATCCATGAAAATGATGGTCATAGGATGGAGAGTTTTTTTTTAAATTCTGTCATGTATGTGAGCATTGCTGGTTGCCCAGCATTAATTGCCCTTCCCTAGTTGCCCTTGAGAAGGTGGTGAGTTGCTTTCTTGAACTGCCGTAGTCCATATGCTGTAGTTTGACTCACAATGCTCTTACAGAGGGAATTCCAGAATTTCGACCCAGTGATACTGACAGACAGGATGCTGAGTGGCTTGGAAGGAAACTTCCAGGTGATGGTGTTTCCACCAATTTGATACAGAATTACATGCATGCAGTTGAGGCTAGAAGTTTCAAACCCCTTCACTACCCCATTAAAATATCATGGAATTGAGGTCTTTGATATGAACTGTATATTTGTTTCCCTTGCAGGTGTGTTTTATTGGCAGAAGTAATGTGGGAAAGTCTTCATTGATAAAAGCCTTGTTTTCCATGGTTCCTGGTATTGAAGTTAGAGTTTCAAAAAATCCTGTAAGTATCTGCATTTTGTCTTTTGGGGGAAATTCACATTTATTTTGTCTTAGGCAATCAAAACATACCATACTTTACTGACATCATCTGTGATGTCCTGAGTGTCCTGTCTCCAAAGTCAAAGGTTCTTCAGGTACCTCCTCTTCTTTCCCCTCCCTAACCTTATAGCACTCCTGCTAACCTTAACTTGATCGCCTCATACACTGTACTTTTGTAAAAACGAAAGAACTGTGGATGCTGTAAATCAGAGACAAAAATAGAAATTGCTGGAAAAGCTCAGTGGGTCTGGCAGCATCTATGGAGAGAAATCAGTCAACGTTTCGGGTCAAGTGACCCTTCCTTGTGTCACTCAACCTGAAACATTAACTCTAACTGTGCTTTTCTTGCTCTGTCTACCTCCCCATCTCTTTTATTTCTTCCAGAAGATTCATGCTCTGTTACACTGAAGCCCCTACAGAATTCTTTGCCCAGGATTCTGATTTTGTAGATGACATCCAGCCAATGTTCTTTAGCCTGTAATGCTGCTGTCATTAAAAAAAGTACTTCAAAAAATACTTTGTTAGTTCCTCTTTCCTCTCTGGTTAAAAAAATGTTCTGAACATGAGGTTTCATAAGGTGATTATGTTTTGGACTGTCTCATTAACTCAAGGTAAAATGGCACAATCACATAATCATTAAAGCATTGAAGGAGGTCATTTCACACATCATGTCTGCACCAACTTTCCAAATGAACAACTTACTTAGTATCATTCTCCCATCTTCTCCCAGTAACCGTGCACATTCTTCCTTTTCAGATAGCTGTATAATTCCCTTTTGATTGTTGTAATTGATCCTACTCTTTCTGGCATTTTAGATCCTAACCACTCCTTCAAGAAATTTTTTTTCTCGTTATGCTTCTGCTTTTTTTACTTTGAATCAGTGTCACCTTGTTCTTAATGCTTTCACAAATGGAACAATTTCTCCCTCACTACTCTGTCCAGTTCCCTCGTAATTTTGAATAACTCTCTGAAATTTTCTCCATTTCTCCAACAATGAGAGTCATGGAACCTGTCATGTGTTCTGCACAACAAGCCTATGTGGCTAATGCAGCAGACATGCGGACCTGGATCAGATTTTATTGAAATGCACATGCAAGGCTTAACACCTGGAAACAAAGGTAGATGTTCTTGTTATTGAAGATTCTCTGTCTCAGAGAAGAGGAACAGGGGACAAGGAACAGTGGTTGTTGCAGCATGCAGAGAGAAAAAGCTGCTTTTCCTGTTAGCTGCCAGACTATATGCTGAGGAAAGTTGGTCCACTGCTTTAAGGAAAAGAACCCAGAGTGTTTTAAGGGCATTGGAATATTTGTCTTTGTGAGACTGGAAGAATAAATCACTGGGGTGGCAGTGTACTGCTGCAAGTTGGTTCTGAGAGGAATGAGGGACAGAATCTTCATTGGCTGCTTCTTGGGTTTCACTAATTCCTGTGATTAATGCTTCCAAATACTTTGTGAATGATTATCCAAACTCCCAATTATATTTTGAAAGTTAACTCATAATTTGGTGTAACATTTCTTCATGTATCATTTCCAATTTTTCTACGAAGTGGAAGTGATTTGTTTTTGTTAATCAGAACAGCATTATGTTTGTAGCAGAACAATATTATTCAGAAACATGTTTCCTGGGTAGCTGATGCTTTACCATGTTTGTAAACTGTAAGAAAAACACCAAACTTGAACTAAGGTATCATTGCACTAAAGGAGCTTCCTTTAATTCATGAGTTGACTTTTGCTTTTGTTTTCTGTTATTTTAGGGACATACAAAAAAGATGAATTTCTTTAAAGTAGGTAAGGCGTTTACTGTTGTTGACATGCCTGGCTATGGATACAGAGCGCCTTCTGATTTTGTGGACATGGTAGAGAGATATCTTGAGGCAAGACAGAAGTAAGTGCCACATGGCTTCTGTTTTGATCATTTATTTTCCCCTTAATTTTGTATAAATGGATAATATTCCAGTAATTGTGTCAAGTACCATTGACATGTAAATAAAGGGTGACTTGGTGATGGGATACCGGCCTCTGTGCAGTTATTTCTTGCCGTGACAAGAGTGGGATTGATAATGTAATTATGCAAAAACCACTACTAGCTGAAGCCCAAATGGGCACTGCAAATGGCTTTGTCATTAGAAAATGCAGCAAGTGGAGCACATGAGTTGCAGGGTGGAAGTGGACACACTCACCAGTCTAATTGTGCTTGGGGAACATCACTTGAGTGAAGGCAATTGCATAGTCTCACTCAGGACATATCCCCAACATAGGGACTCAAGGTTAGCCCACAGCAAAACCCCAAAAACAAAGCCAAGCCTTGGCCAAATGGCTAACATTTTCTCAGGTTTTGGAGTAGATCTGTAGCTCGGGTTGTGGGTGTTGAGGTTGGTTGGCTCGCTGAGCTGGTTTGTTGTTCCGCAGACGTTTCGTTACCATGCTTGGTAACATCCTCAGTGCAGCCTCTGATGAAGCGTCGGTGTGTTTTCCTGCCTGGTTTTTAAACTCTGGGGTCCGTTGCGATGGATTGCCTCACTTCTGGGTTTCCTCCATAGTGGAATGTATATGGGGTCGAGTTCAATGTGTTTATTAATAGCATGCTTCGTGGAGTGCCATGCTTCCAGGAATTCTCGTGCTTGTCTCTGCCTAGCTTGTCCCAGGATCTTGGTGTTGTTCCAGTAGAAGTGGTGGTTCTCCTTGTCCATGTGGATTGAGGTGAGTGAGTATTGGTCGTGTCTTTTTGTACCCAGTTGGTGTTCATGTACTCTTGTTGTTAGTTTCCTTCCTGTTTATCCGATGTAGTGTTTCTCGCAGTCTCTGCAGGGGATCTTGTAGATGACATTGGTCCTGTCCATGGTGGGGAGTGGGTCTTTAGTTCAGGTGAGCACTTGTCGTAGGGTTGATGTGGGCTTGTGTGCCACTCTGATGCCTAGCGGTCGTAGAGTCTTTTGGTGAGTTCTGATGTGTTCCTGATTTAGGGTAGTGTGATGAGTGTGTCGGGGCGTGTAGAATCTTTCTGATGCTGTTCCTGTAGACATCTCCTGACCCAGTTCTTTGGATATCCATTATCCTTGAACACTTGGAAGAGGTATTCTTCTTCCTCTTGGCGTAGTTCCATGTTGCTGCAGTGTGTTGTTGCCCTTTTAAACAGTGTTCGCACGCAGCTTCGTTTGTGTGTGCTGGGACGGTTACTATTGAAGTTCAATACCTGGTCTGTGTGTGTGGCTTTTTGGTGTGCATACCGTTGCACACACCGACACTTCATCAGAGGCTGCACTGAGGATGTTACCAAGCACGGTAACGAAATGTCTGCGGAACAACAAACCAGCTCGGCGAGCCAACCAACCTCAACAGGTTAACATTTTCTTCAGGATCCGGGCCAGCCAGCCATTGTAGTTGCTGCTGGTATGTGGACTCGAGACAGCAAAAGAGTCCCACTAGGCCTGAATTGATCAAGAGAAGTCTTAGGCCGGAATCCAGGAGAGTGCGCCGCGCACCCTGGAAAGTTTACCTACATCTGGCTTAGAACAGTTAGTGTTTAGTGCCATCCTAATCAGAACCAATCAAAATAAACAGCTGGTTAAATGGCCACCCGGTTCTAATGAGGTTGATACCGGCGCAACTATATCAGTATTTGTAAAACCAGTCTTTAACAAAAATTACTGCCAGCAGATTCCCCACATTCATGGGAATGGCTGGGTAAACGCTGGACTCAGTTTCACGTCGACTCTGCCTGCCCTTTCATGGGATCAACATCTTTAGTCATGGTGGACACCCATTCAAAGTGGTTAGACATGCATAGAGTCCATTTATCAAACAGAAAATATGCGAGAGCATCTTTTGCACTACACAGGCTCCAGGAAGTGTTAGTCACAGACAATGAGCCATCATTTACCAGCAGATACTTTGAGTATTTCCTAAAGTCGAATGGCATTCAGCATATAAGGATAGCTCCATTCCATCCATTATCCAATGGTCAGGCAGAAAAACCAGTCCAAACTTTGAAGGCATGCTTAAAGAAACAGCCTACAGTTTCACTAGATACCAAACTGTCGCCATTTCTATTTGATTATCGGACCACCTATCATGTAACTACAGGGATAGCTCCAGCAGTGTTGTTAATGGGGAGAAGACTCCACACCAGGTTAAATTTGACCTTCCCGGATCTGAGCAGGAAAGTGAAACGGCATCAGGAACGCCAATATCAGATACAAGACTCCTCTAAGCAAGGGAGACCGTTTACTTCAGGGGAGGAAGTTTGGGGTAGGAACTACAGGAATGGCCCTGCATGGGTAAGAGGCATGATCGACGAGATGTCAGGTCTGATGGCAAAGATTGGGTATATGAGATGGCCCTGAACAAGCACATGGACCACGTGAAAGCTGCAAATTCGCAAATGGGGCAGGAGCAAAACATAACCAGAACAGACGGAAAGGCTGACGGAACCCATGGGTTCTACCCCTCTGTTTAGCGTCAAACTAAACTCGGAGTCTGAGATGGACACAGTGAATGTCGCAGCCTCGACGCCCATACCGCATAAATTTCTTCCGAGACACACCGGGTGCAGGAGGTGGGCTGTGGTCTGGGACATGCCACCTATATTTGAAGGTGGAACTGGACCTGGTGAGAAAATGCCCCAGGAGAGGCTACGAGAGCAAGAATAGGCCTATGTCCCTGGACGTAGAGGGGGAGGGATGTATTGATTGTAATGAGGTCAGCCAGGTGGACCTCATAGAATATGAGTTCCCTGATTGGGCTGCTAATCTAGTCCAATCAGGGAGCCCTGCCTGACAGATAAAAACATGAGTGTCAGAGGCTGTGTTCACTCTGAGAGCTGGCTCTGAGTGAGCTGGGCCAGTGTCAAGACAATTAAGGCGTTAGTCATCCAAACCATCACAGGGATGGGGGGGTATAGCAACAACACTTTGATGAATGGAGACCGCATCTAGCAATAATTAAGGCAGGTCAATAAATGCTGGCTGTGCCAGACCTCCTGCTGTAAATGAAAAATAAATATAATTTAATTAACAATTAGTTGACACAATGCGGTGGATGGTAGGTCTGTCTTGGTGGATAATTGTATGGGCTGAATGGCCTTCCTCGTCTTTCAGTTTTTGTTGGTTTTATGGCCACCTTTCCAAGATGTAGAAGTGTTTACTTCTGACACCTCATCACAATCATGAAATGAATAGTTCCAATATCGAGTGCCTAAACATCGGCAGTTCGTACTATCTCTGAGTGAAACTTGATTAGATTGTTTGTTTTCTCCATAGTTTAAAGAGAACATTTTTGCTATTGGATGCATCAATTGGAATCCAGGAAGCAGATCAAATAGCAATTGAAATGTGTGAAGAGTTTGGTATTCCATATGTTGTAAGTAATAAAATCCAGTTGCTTAATTTTACGGATTACTCCTATTCCCTTTGGATTTCATCCCCACTACATTCTTTACTGCAAGAACATATGACTGGCCTGTTTGCAGACTTCTGCCAAAGCTTGAGTCGGTTTACAGTTGAATCCAAGTGCTACAGGTTGACTTACTCTGCAACCTGGCCCTTCAGGAAACCTCTTCTTTTTCTGAACTCCCATTTGTAATCCCCTACAATAGATATGGCCCTATCTGATAATGAGCTGCCTATATTACTCAGTTACGTGTCACAATAAGTTAGCAGACTGTTCTGCAACTTTGGACATTAATTCCAACTGAGGCTGACGTTCTCACCATTGTCTATCTCTTCCACGTGAGAAGAGAGTAATTTCGAGATTGCCAAGAATCCATCAGTGTTCAACTCAGTCTAACTTGAGGTTTAACCCTTTGTATCTGCATCCCTGTATTTGACACAGTGAATCAACACATTGCATACGTTCGTACAACCAGTCCCTATGTCCCAGTTGTGGATATGGTCACTGTATTTGGATGTGTATGTCCTGGGTCATTACAATGATCCGTGGGTATGCGACAGACATGCTCACCCTAAGAGGAGTTCCAGGTGTAGGCACAATGGCAGCTTTTTCGCAATGCCCTGCTTCATGACATAAAATGGTCATGCTCCAAACGTAATTCCAGGCAACATAATGAAGAAACAACTGCCTTGCCCCATTCACTGAAACCACATTGATGAGTCTGAGCCCATCCTTGGTGTAGTTGAGAAAACCTTGGAAATCTGTGTCTAACAATCCCTGGTATAATTGAATTCTGTTCCCTTTTTGTGACAGCTTGGCAACTAGTTAACAACAATCAAATCCTGTATCTTTATTTATTGTCATAAAATACTGAATTAAAAGTTTTTAGAGATCCAAAACACATTTAAAGTTACAAAAAAACTCATTAGATTATGAGCAAAACATACATTTTTATATTAAGCTAATGATGAAAATATCTTTCTCCCACTGAATAAACTATTTCGTGTTCGGCTGGTAATCTCCGGATTACTTCCAATACCACATGCTGGCAAGAGTAAAAATGACACATCAGACAAATTCATGGCTGGGGAAGTGGTGTTGGAGGGAGGGAATTCAGCTTCCTGGAACACTGTTGTTGGGGGGTGGTGGGACTGTTTCCAGACACATCTGGGTAGGACCAGGACTGATGTCCTCAGGTGTGGGTGGGAACCTGAGCAAGGACACAGAGGGAGAATCAAGGAAAGAAACAAAAGACCAAGTAAGAAGCAGAAGTGGAAGGCAGAAAAATCAAGGGTGAAAAATGGGGCATTAGTGCAACATAAAGCTGAGATGACTAACATGGTTAAAAAGACAAGTGTAAAGGTTTGTGGGGCCCAATGCCACAATGGAGTGGCACTCAGTGACTAATGGAGTACCGTGAAGATTGGCATGCTTCAGTTTTTCACGATATATATATAAATAACCTGGATGAGGGAATTAAAAATCAACATTTCCAGGTTTGCTGACGACACAAAACTGGACAGGATTGTTAGTTGTGAGGAGGCTGAAAGGACGCTTTGAGGTGATTTTGAAAAAGTGATGGGCAAACACATGGCAGATGCAATACAGTGTGGCTAAATGTGAAGTAAATCACTTTGAAGTGACAAGCAGAAAGGAAAAATATTATTTAAATGGCGATATATTGGGAAGTGTGGATGTATAAGTAATCTGAGTGTTCTTCTATGGTGGTCTGTGAAAGTAAGCAAGCAGGTGCAGCAAGCAATTTCGAAGGCAAATTGTACATTGGGTTCCATTGCAAGAGGACTTGAATTTTTGTTTTGGTCTCCCTACCATGGAAAGATATACTTGCCGTAGAAGGCATACAGCAGAGGTTACCAGGGAGAGCAGGACTGTCCTAAGAGGAGAGATTGGTTCAACTGGGCCTGTATTCAGTAGAGTTTAGAAGGATGAATGGAGATTCAGTTCACATTCTAATTGGGCTGGACAGACTAGATGCAGAGAGATGCTTTCCATGGGGAGATTGGGGAGTTGAGAACAAGGGGACATCTCAGAATACAAAATAGACAACTTGGGACTGAGGTGATGAAAATCTTCCTCGTTCAAAGTGTAGTGAACCGGTAAAGTTCCTTGTCATAATGCCAAGGAGGCCAAGTCAGTGAATATATTCAAGAAAGTGATAGAGGAAGTGGTAGAGGCTAGTACACATACAACATTTAAAAGACATTTAGACAGGTAACTGGATAAGAAAGGCTGAGAGGGATATGGGTCAAGTGCAGGCAAATGGGACTAGCTCAATGTGGGAAACCAGGTCGGCATGGACAAGTTGGGCCAAACGGGCTACTTCCGTCCTATGACTGATAATTTGAAGTGCAATGAGACCTAAGTGTTCTTGAAGATTATCAGTGAGATTAAGCATGTTGGTGCATCTGGCAGTAAGAAGGCAAATGCTATGTTGGTGTTCATAGCAAGAGAATTCAAGACCTGGAGCAGGGCTGTCTTGCTGCAGTTGTACAGGGCCTTGGTGAGACCACACTTGAAGTATTGTATACAGTTTGGTTTCCTTACCTGAGGAATGGCATTCTGGAGTGTAACAAAAGTTTACCCGACTGATTCCTGGGATGCCAGGATTATGTTTGGAGAGAGTTTGCTATTAGGCCAATCTTTTATTCCAGATTTGTCACTGAATTCAGATTTCACCATCTGACGTAATGGGATTCAAATGAATACCCCAAAACATTACTCTCGACTCTGGATTAATGAACTAGTGCAGTGACATTACCATTTTACTGTTACCTCCCTCACATATATACAAGTCTATTATATGTACAAAATAATCCAAGTTAATGCTTTTAAAAAAAAAGAAAAATGAATACATTTTAAATATTGTTTCTTATTGCTCTGTAGTTCAATTAAGAGCTCCATTGTAACTTAACCATTGAGAGGGAAATTAGACAGTCTATCATGTCTCTCTACGGCAATATTTATTGAAGAATTCTGAACATGTAATTGACCAGCTGTCAATGTGCTTTCTGATTTTTGATTGGAAGCAACATAAGAATGCAGATATGTTTTTACTTGCATTATAAAATTGCACATTTGCTTTGCAGAAAGCCAGTAAAATCGGCAAGTTGGCAGACTAATGGGCCACTTCACAAAAAATCGTTTTGCACATCATGTGAAATAATAATGATGGAGCTGGTAAAATTACATCCTTAGTATAATCAGTAATTGCCTTCTTCTGTTATGTTTGCCACAGCTTGTATTAACAAAGATTGACAGACCTCAGCAAGGCAACCTGCTGAAGATAATTCTAGGAGTACATGAAGTGATAGAAAAACAAACGTTGGGGTGCTTTCCTCAGCTGTTCCTTGTGAGGTATGTTAAAATGTATTTCTTTAAAACTCCATGAAAAAATTGCTAAGATAATAGGTGGGAGGAAGCTATGGATGCTGAAATTAGTTCTGTTGTTAACTGTTTCCTTTCTTAAAAAAAAAGACTTATTCATGGGATGGGGGCGTCACATGCTTGGCCAGTATTTATTGCCCATCTCTAGTGGTCCTTGAGAAGGTGACGGTGAGCAATCCTGCAGAACTGCTGGAGTTTGTGTGCTGTTAGTGGACCCACAATGCTATTAAGGAGGGTGTTCCAGGATTTTGACCCAGCCACAGTGAAAGAACAGTGATATATTTCCAAGTCAAAATGGTGAGTGGTTTGGAACTTGCAGCTGGTGGTATTCCGTGTATCTGCTGCCCTTGTCCATTTGGAGAGAAATGTTTGTGTGTTTGGAAGGTGCTGTCTAAGGAGCTTTGGTGAATTTCTGCAGTGTGTCTTGTAGATGGTACACACTGCTGTTACTGAGTGTTGGTGATGAAGGGAGTGGATGCTAGTAGATGTAGTACCAATCAAGTGGGCTGCTTTGGCCTGGATGCTGTCAAGTTTCTTGAGTGTTACTGGAGCTGCACCCATCCAGGTAAGTCAATGGGGAAAATATGGCAAGAACAGAAAAATGAG
The DNA here is from genome assembly GCF_021869965.1 of Rhincodon typus. NCBI lineage: Eukaryota > Metazoa > Chordata > Chondrichthyes > Orectolobiformes > Rhincodontidae > Rhincodon > Rhincodon typus. The sequence goes on along the minus strand of NC_063342.1, from coordinate 58,435,303 downwards.
ATTTTCAATTTCGAGAAAAATAGTCCAATGTTCCACTCAAAGTTTTAATGGTTAGATGAGATTCTTACTAGTGAGCAATAACAAGCTTATATGCATGTATTACATCTCATTATCATGCAATCTTTCCTCATTTGTATGCAGTTTGCTATTTCCCAGGCATGGAGAGGAACGAGATGACGACAGGCCTGATGTGAAAGTGTGAGTGGGTGCCCAGAGGCTGCAGCTTGCTGCTGTCTTCTCCAGATGCCTACTTTGGCCAGCTTTCCCCAACACGCAGAGTGTGCTGCATGGGCAGCGACTTCCTGAAGCCTCCGTCCATGGAGGTTGATGTTGGCAAAGCATCCTGACACATTTGGGATTGACCTCTGATACAAGTCACCTCCTCAGTACTGCACTGTGGAGTTTGTCAACACCCTACATTGCAGTGGTGCTGCCAGGTCTCATTGCACACAGTACCCATCTCGTACATCAGAGCGGCATGCTCTAAGCTCTAAGCTCACTTTCTTAGTGCCCACTCACTTTGTGCCTACCTGGATGCTCACAGCAACTCTGCTTTGCCTTTCAGTACAGATGGGTGGTAAGGCAACTTACCATGTTTGCCAACAATGAACAGTCAAGGGGGATAATGGTTAATAAGGGGCCTGGTTCTTTGTCAGTCAGGAAGAATGTGAAGGTTTCCTGAGTAAGTAGGAAGCAGAGAGAGTAAGAAAATTAACTAGTTTGGGTGCGGGTGAAAGCCATTGAAGGAAAACATGCTACGTGCAATAATGAGAATAGTGGACCATAAGCCTTGGTGGGAGATAGGTACAATTACAGAATGAAAAGTGAGAGGTAGCAGAGAGAAAATGACAGCACTTACCCTTGCAGAATGCAGAAGGCTGTTAACCTTCCTGCAGCCTGTGGACACTGTGCTGACCCAGCTGGCTACTTCAAGCCAGGCTGCCAGCGTAGCAGCTGGGGTTTGAATATGGTGCCTGTCGTGTGAATGTCAGAAGGGCCCCAGAACAGGCAAACACTTTACCACTGCTGAGCGCCCGACAGCAGGAGAGCAGCATCACAGAGGTGGTATGCATTATCAATGAGACGAACAGCATAAAATTTCATGAGAAAAGTCTCCAGCACTCACAGAGGGATACCCTCCATGAAACCCTCTCCCAAAATTGATGCTCAGCCGATTCCTGAGGAAATAAATATCCATAAGTCAACTAGAGTCCAAATCTGCATTTAAACTGAAAAGGGTTATATTCACCCACACGTAACTTATCATAACACCAGATTCTTTAGAATTACAAGCTTCTTTGTCTTGCTCAGTATGCTATCTGCACTAGAGCAAACATTTTTCTGTGTTATGCCAAGACTGTTTATCTCCAGACCTCTTTACAGCCTCAATCCAGACATAAACACAAGAATTGACGTCAAGAGGTGAGGTGAGAGTGATTGGCCTTGACATCAAGGCAGCTTTTAGCTAAGTGAGGCACCAAAGAGTCATAGCAACATTCAAATCAATGGCAATCAGGAGGAAAGATCTCTCCTGGTTGGAGACATACCCAGCTCAAATGCAGGTATTGGGGGTTGTTTGAGATCAGTTGTCTCAGCCTCAAGACATCACTGATGAAACCATTTTAACCTGAAAAACAGACAATGAAATGAATGTCATATTGAAAGTCTGTACGTGGAGGAGCTCGGTTTTCCAGACAATGAATTGTATTATAATTACTGCTATGTGTATATTCGTTTTGTATTTGCTTCCTATGGAAAATTACCCGACCGTGAATTAGTTTCTCTCTATAGCTTAAATGAGGAATTTGGTACGTGGCTAAAATCATAAATTAGCTCATTGAGCAAGGAGTATGGTATTCTTTACTGTTTCATCCATATATGGTTAGTGGTAGCTTCAAATTTAAACACCATACTGTTAAACGTTAGATCAAAATTTTCACAGGTTGCATAATGCAGCATTCTCTTGCAAAATGTAAAGTATTATTTTTAAAAATTGCGACATTTATTCCTGCAGCTCTTTGAATTATTCTGGGATTCATCTGCTGAGATGTTTCATAGCTCACGTAACTGGAAATCTTCAGATTAATGAACATAATACCCCGTCTTTAAGATCAGGAGTAAACTCTGCAACGATATGAAAATTGATTTCAGAGCAGGACCATGTGTCTACAGTATCAATTGCTGATTTGATTTCACTGAACTACTGAATACAGCCTACATGCAAATTAAAAAGTCAAATTAAATTTGACCTAATTGAGATTATGTATCATGGGAAATATTACAGAATATGTGTAACACCTTGTGTAAAATTGTAAAGTTTACATATTCTGTTTACAAAATGGACGTATCCTGATTGCTATTTAAATAGAATCAGTTTCTATTGTTCCTAAAATGTATTTCATAGAAATTCATAGAACCTTGCTCCTTCACAATTATTCAAACTCCATAGTTGCATTTTTAAGAAAAAACTTTTGAAAGATTGAAACAGTTGAAATGTTGAAAGCTTTTTCCCAGAAAATTACCCTTTAATATGCATCAAGTGCATTCCCGCAGAGTAAGAAATTTATTTTCAGTAGTAGGTTGCTGTTAATGCATTCAAATGTGAAACAAGGCTATTCAAATGCTAGATACGGTAGGACATCTTTGCAGTGAGAAGCATTTTATGATTATCATGTCATTTTGACTGACATTATGTTTCAGAATTACTGTGGGTTTTCTGTCTTATGAGGACACAGTACGATATTCTAAAAAAATGACATTTGCAAAAACATTGTATGTGCCACATTTTAAGCTTTCTATTTTCCTCAGCTGACCAGCCAAATGTTCACTTAAAATTTACAGGAGCCTTATATTCGATGCTCACTCTTTTTGGTTTTTTACAGGAGTTGTTAAGCACAGTACTCACTTTATATACTGATGAAGACTAATACAGTCACATTCCAAGAATTAATTTAAAAAAAGATGTGTGTATATATAAGTCCAAAGAATGCTAATAAAACTTGAAGAAAGGAGAATTGAAAAGCTCTCATGGTGATTCCTCATCTTGCATTGGGCATCATTTGCCAATAACAAACCATAGTCACAATGTACATTGGGATTTATGGCTCCCATCTTGTAGCCCAACAAGATTCCAACCACAAACTGCAGATCTGCTTTTATACAGTTGATAAACCACTGCAGTTATGTGATGAATGGAGTAGATCTTGACTTTGTTTGATAGTGTATTGTAAAACATTAAAGAAAACATCCTGACACAAAATGAAGGATCTACCTTGATATGTTTAGAGTTAATAAAGTGTAGGTATAACTTCTTTTGTCCTTGAATCTTCATATAATCAAAGTCAATCAAAAAGCAGTTCTCCTTCAAGTCATACTCCACCCTGACTTGGAACTGTAACACTGTTCCTTTTGGAACTCCTTAGCTAATGGCTTTGTTGCAGTACCTTCACTGCACAGACTGCAGTGGGTCAAGAAATTGGCTCACTGCCGCTTTCTTAAGGATAGTTGGAGAGGGGTACAAATGCTGGCCTCGCCCCTGATGCCTAAACCCCATGAATGTTTCTTTAAAAAAATTTGGATAATTAGAGAGCAGTTGTTGGAAGTTTAACAATGAATAGTTTGTGCTGACACTCCAATGCCTTAGTCTGTGTTGTCACTTGAATTTAAGTAATAATTTTGGCTTTATGCAAGGGATCTTGTCAGGTTAGGGTTTTAATGGGACACATGCTGAAAGTACATGGATGCATCAAAAAAACTGTGGTTTGTGGATTTTCACAGTCAGTTTGGTAATTATTTCATGCCCAGTACAGACCTGCTGCTGTTCACTGCATTAAAAATCTCATCACTTTAAATGGCTGTGGTGTTCATAATAGTGTAGCATGAAATATTCCAGTTCATTGGATTTGCATGCACACATGATCATGTAAGCAATAAAACGTAAAATGTATTACAGTCCCAACCTGTTACTTTAATAATTGGCAAACTCTTTCAATAATATAAGATTGCATCAATGCCAAAGTGTAGTATTAGTGCTGATCAATCAAGTAATAATATTTAACATAGAGGAATAGAAGGATGCAGTTTTAATTATCCAGAACGAGACAATATTCCGGTGTCAGAAATAACATGGCCGATTATGAAGAAAGGAAAATCTTACATTTATATAGTGCCTTTTGCAACCACGTTATGTCCCAAATCAATGGAAAACAATGTAATACCTTTTGAAATGTCTCATGAAATGTAGGAGATGCAGCAGCCAATTTGTATGCAGCAAGATCCCATGAAGAGCAATATGATAACGACAAGAAAATCTGTTTTGTAAGTTAGGCAGTTAATAATATGTCACACAAGAGACTCATGAATAGTTATGGTTTGTAGAGTCTGGAGAAAAGTGCAAAATGGGATATGCCAGGGATATTTATCAAAACCACTATATTCACCATATGCAAAAGCTCAGAAATTGGGCGAAAGAAAAAGTTAACTTCTGGAGCCTTCTTCACCCTCCATTTCACTGCTGACTCCCCATGCTCTGAGGAATCTAGTTAACATCTGTTAAATTTAATGCAAGCTCTGGACTGTACTCTGCAATATGCTTTAAATGTCATGGTGTTCTTGAGGAAAGGACACTTACAGTGTATGCTACACACCTTTCAAGATAGTAATGGATAAATATATAGAGTCATAGAGATAGAGTCATAAAGTTGTACAGCATGGAAGCAGACCCTTCAGTCCAACTTGTTCATGCCGACCAGATATCCTAAACTGATCTAGTCCCATTTGCCAGTGTTTGGTTCATATCCCTGTAAACCCTTCCTATTCATATACCCATCCAGTGTCATATACACATAGAGCTCGACCCCATGTACACTCCATTGTGAAGGAAAACCGGAAGTGAGGTAATCCAGCTCAATGGATGCCAGAGTTCAAATAACAGGCAGGAAAACACAACAGTGCTTCATCGGAGGCTGCACTGATGATGTTACCCAGCAGGGTAATGAAATCTCTGCGGAAAAACAACGAACCAGCTCAGAGAGCCAACCAACCACAACATCCACAACCCAAGCTACAAATCTACTCTAAAACCTTATGAACTGTCAAACCAATTTTGTATCCAACTGGCAAGCTCACCATGAATCCCAGTGATCTAACTTTACTAATTAGTCTGCCAAGCAGAAGCTTGTTAAAGGTTTTACTAGTCCATGTAAACAATATCTACCACTGTGCCCTTGTTGGTCTTTTTGGTTACTGCCTCAAAAAACACAATCAAGTTTGTGGGACAGAATTTCCTTCACTCAAAACCAAGCTGATTATCCATAATCCGTTCTTCCCTCTCCAAATGCATGCAAATCCTATCTTTCAGAATCACCTCTAACAACTTACCCACCACTGATGTCGGGCTCATAGTCTATAGCTCCCAGGCTTCTCCTTACAGCCTTTCATAAATAAATGCACAATATTAGCTGCTGGCACCTCACCTGTAGTTATAGATGATAAAACAACTCTGCTAGGGGTCCCACAATTTCTTCCCTGACTTTCACAACATCCTGGGATACACTTGATCAGATCCCTGAGATTTATTCGTTTTTATATTTTCTAAGACCTCCAGCACTTCCTCTTCTGTAATGTGTACTGTTTTCAAAACATCGATATTTATTTCCCTGAGTTCTCTAGCCTCCATTTCATTCTCCACAGTAAAAACTGACATGAAATGTTCAATTAATATCTCTCCCATCACCTGAGGTTCAACACATAGATGACCTTGTTGATCCTTAAGGGGCCCTTTTCTCTCTCTAGTTGCTCCTTTTCTTTTAATGTATTTATAGAATCTCTTTGGATTATCCTTAACCTTATCAGTCAAGACTACCTCATATCACCTCTTTGCCCTCTTGATTTCCCTCTTAGGAATGCCCCTACACTCTATACTCTTCAAGACATTCATTTGATCCCAGTTGTCTATATCTAATTCACGATTCTTTCTTATTCTTGACTAGAACCTCCATATCTTTATTTATCCATTGTTCCCTGATCTTATCAGCCTTACCCCTCACTCTAACAGGAACATAATGCCTCTGAACTCTCGTTATCACTCTTTTGAAAGCCTCCCACTTGTCAGTCGTCCCTTTACCTGCAAATAATCTACTCTAATCAACTTTTGAAAGTTGATATGAGCACACAACATGATGGAAGGTGTTATCATTGTGAAGGTAGGGCTTTGTCTGAGGACTGGCCACTCCTTCAAATACTTTCATGCACAGAAACATTTGCAACACAGAGATGGTTGAGGATGAGGTCAAGTAGGTTTTCCTTCTTGTTGATTCCTTACCACCTGTCTCAACAGCAATATCATTTAAGATTTGGTCAGCTCAGTCAGTATTGGTGCTACTGAGTTACTCTTGGACATTAAAGACTCTCACTCAGAGTACTCCCTGGTCACCCTCAAAGCTTTTTCCAATTTGTGTTCAAGGTGGTGGAGTACTGATTCATTCTTTATTACCTTATTCTTGATCACATAAAAGAAGGCTTAATTTTAAAAAATCATTTATTTTATCACTTTGTCACCAATTCAATGAATTAGAAACCATAGAAGGAGCCTCTTGACCATTGCACTCCCTGTACTATCAGGAAGAGCTGTGGCTTACTTGAGGCAAATAAGCCTAAAGAGATAGAGAAGAGAGCATGAGTGATTGGATTTGTCTGTAAAGAGCTTATATGGACTTAATGGAACAAATGGCCTCCAGTGAGAATAGGACTCTATGCTGATGACTCCTGTAAGGAAACCAAGCAGTGATCTAGAGGAGAGCTGTAACATGATGCACATCATTGAAAAGGGTGTAGAACAAACGAATAGATTCCTTCAGATGTACTCCAGGTGCCTCAACCAATCCTGAGGTGTTCTTCTTTGTGTCTGGTGTGGTCTCTAAAACACTGTCCTTCATTACTTCATGTTCTGGAGAAGAATGCAACTGCAGCAAAGAGAAGGTGCAGATCCACTGACGTCCTTTACTGAGTAAGTGGAGGAGGAACCTGGTATAACCATGGTACCTGCATTAGACTTGCCTGTCTCAGGACTCATTCAGGCACACTGGACTTGATCTGTGTGTGAGGTCATCTGACATTGTGGATCCTCATGTATTCCAGCAGTCAAACAGCTTATCAGCCAACCATTGTGTTCACACACTTTGCTCCTCATAAAGGCTGCTCTCCAGAAAGCTACTATCCAGAGTGACTGGGAAATGCAACGAAGTAGAGGTCAAAAGAAAGAACAGTTAAAGTAAACTGCCCTATTATTACACGTCCCCATCTGGTGTCGTGTGATTTTTGACACTGCTCAGTTAAACCAATGCAGGTGGGGGGTGATTCGTGTCTTTCTTTAGTTTGTGGAAGGATCTGTGTTTTGCTTTATTTAAATAATTACGGTATTTCTTTTAACAAGCACAACATAAACTATTTTGCAACTTCTATAAGATTTTTTTTAACGTGGAAATAATTTTGGTTTTCATATTCTGAAAATGGCAATTGTAGGCGTTGCAACATCCCCATCTAGTGGCAACGCGCCATGCAGCATCTCCTCAAAACTCACTGGCATTGACCCTTTGAGATATAGGGGCTCCAATCTTCCGATTGGAATCGGTGTGTGCTGGAGGACGTGGAATTGAGAATACCAAATACCTACACAGAAGAAGTGCTCTGGATTTGAATTACCAAACCGGACATTAAGCTTAAATGAAAGAAAAAATACCGTTGGGTGCTGGAAATCTGAAACAAACACAGACAAAGCTGGAGAAACTCAACAAGTTACGGCAGCAAGACAGAAACAGACTTAACATTGCGACTCCAACATGACTTGTGTTCACTTTTGAAGTTCTGCATGTTTGTTTTGAGTGTTTGCACTCCCCATTTGCAAAGAGGATTTCAAGCGTTGCTATTTAAATCATTCTACTATGTCAGACTGCAAATGGATGCCCCATAGAAACAATGCTTCATCAGGGCGACCCTGTAAAGGTGGTTAAAAGTTGCTGAAATGGTCTGAAACTACAGAATGTGCTAAAATGTTTATTTTTAAGCTTTTTTTTTCCATATTCATTCACTGGATGAGGGTGTCGCTGGCTGGCCCAACATTTATTACCTGTCCCCAATTGCCCAGAGGGCAGTTAAGAGTCAACCACATTGCTGTGGGTCTGGAGTCACATGTAGGCCAGACCAGGTAAAGGTAGCAATTTCCTTCCCTAAAGGACATTAGTATTTTAAAGGCAATTCAAATGTATGTTCCTTTAAAATGTCTTTTTTTAAAAGGTTGCCTTCATCAGCTCTTTAAAGTAATAAAGGGTGTGTATTTGCATTGCCTTTTAGCTGGCTTCTGCCATTGTGCTATGTAAGTTTGAACTTTTAATGCAATTTTGCTCTGATGCTGCAGACATATTTTAGTGCTAAGAGTGTCTGTAATGTTGATCTTTATAACTGTTTTAGAAATATCATATTTGAAACGTGATGAGTTCTGCAGCATTTTGTAATTCCCTGTTTACAAGCTGACATGTAATATTTGCAAGTGAGCTGTAAGTTGATGTTCTGTATCATTTTTAACAAGTAGTCCAGAATACTTTGAGCATTGAAATGGCAGGAGACACGTTTGCCACCTCCTTCCCCAGTCTTCGATCAATGTCGTTGCGTTGTTTATCTTGAGGACTCGAAGCAGAGACCATCAAATGAGAGTCCAGCAACATGTTTGAGGGAGTGTGTCAAGAATCAGTTACTCACCCCAGAGAGTGAATGTGCAGCGGACATCATACAGAATAATATCTGAGGAGTAATGTGTGTGTAGACTGAAATAACTTTACAGATACTGGTAATCCATCACCAAGCCACCTTTATTTACACGTGACAAGTCCTTGACACCGATCCAGCTTCCTCAGAATAAACAGAACCTGTTTATATCATCAGGCAGGGCTCCCTGATTGGGGCTGTTAACCTGGTCCAATCAGGGAACTCCTATTCTATGATGTTCACCTGGCTGACCTCCTTATAATCACTACATCCCTCCTGCTCTGAGTCTGAGGACATAGACTGTTTTTTGCTGTAGCTCCTTTGGGGTGTTTTAGCACTGGGTCAGGTTCCTACAGCTCTGCCTCTGCCACAGGCAGTGTGTAACGCACAGTAGCTCACCTCTTGTGCCTAGAGTGTCTTGGAAGAAATTCGTCCTCCTTGTTCAGATGGCAAACGTGTCAAGGCAACAACATCGTGCTGTGTCCATCTCAGATTCCAAGGTATCTTCAATGCTTGACAGAGAGGGAGAACCCACATGTTCTGGAACAGTCAGAAAGACTGTTGAGGAGCTGGGCATGTTTTGCTCCTATGCTGTTTGTGAGTTTGTAGCTCTCATATGGTCCACATGCTTGTTCAGGACTGTCACACCTACCCAAACTTTATATGTTACTGGATCTGACCTCACGTTGGCCATGCCTTTTACTCATGCAGGGCCATTCCTGTGGATCCTACCCCAAACTTTGTCGCCTGAAGTAAACTGTCTCTCTTGCTAGCCTTGTGTCTGGCATTGGCGTTCCTGATGCTGTTTCACCCTCACCCCAATGTCCTAGGAGATCAGATTTAACCTGGTGCAGAGTCCTGCAACAACTCTGCTGGAGCTATACCTGTAGTTGCATGAGGGTTGGTCCTGTAATCAAATAGGAACCGGGACATCTTGGTATCTAGTGAACCGGAGGTTGTTTCTTTAAGCCTGCGTTCAAAGTTTGGACAGCTCTTTCTGCCAGACTATTGGATAATGGATGGTACGGATCTGTCCTTATATGACGAATACCATTCGACTAGGAAATACTCAAATTCCCTGCTGGTAAATGATGGCCTGTTATCTGCAGCCAATACTTCCAGGTGTCCTTGTACTGCAAAGGATGTGTGCAGTTCTTCTATTGTTGTCCACATGTTTGACAAATGAACTCTGTGCATGGCCAGCCACTTTGAGTGAGCGTCCACAGTGACTAAGAACATTGAACCCATGAAAGGAGCTGCATAGTCAACGCGTAACTGAGCCCAGGGAGTACCCGGCCACTCCCATGAATGTGGGGTGGGCTGCTGCCAGTAGGTTTTGTCCTTGTTGGCACTCTGGGCACTTCCCCCCCCCCC
>NC_063342.1:58408158-58425069 GCF_021869965.1 Rhincodon typus | reverse complement strand
ATGCAGCTATGTCTTCATCCAATCCTGGCTGCCAGACATAACTTTTTGCTGACATCTTCATCTTGGAAACCCCTGGTGGGGTTCAGCCACTATCTGGCAATGACCTTTGCTCAGGTTAATCATTCTTGCTCCCCATAATAATATGGTGTCCTTTATGGTGATCAGGTCTCTCCAGGTCCAAAAAGGTTTCCATTCTGGTTGTGACAGCCTTTTGGTTTCTACCATCACCACCAGCTGTTTCAGTTCTGCCAGGACCAGATCTTTCTGCATCTAAAGTCTGATATTGTCAGCTGTGACTGGAAATGAGTCCAGGAAATTTAAAACCATTACAGACCTTCCAGTGGCAGTACCACTGTTTGTGTATCTGCCAGCGTGAGGCAGCTCAATGCATCCGCATGTGCTACTTGGCCTCCTGGATGGTGTTCCAACTTGTAATTTTAAGCACTTATTTATAGAGTCCATCACTGAATTCTGCCTGAAGCTATGGGCGGCGCTATCTTGTCCTCTTTAAGTTGAGCAGGGGTTTGTGGTCCATTTTTAATACAAATTTATGTCCGTAAACGTATTGGTAGAACATCCTGAGTCCAAATATGACTGCCAAACCTTCCTTCTCTATCTGGCCTATTTATATTCTGCATTAGCCAACGTTCTGGATGCATATACTATTGGGCATTCCTCTCCATTGGGCCACCGAGGAGTTAATACTACCCCGATGCTGTTCGGGGAGGCATGTTAATACCAGATTTCGCTTGGGATCATGGTGTGCCAACATCTTAGAGGATGATAGCAGCTTCTTCACTTCCCTGAAAGCCATAGCTTGGCTATTTCCATGGCTGACTTTTTTTTAAGAGTTGATTCAAATGTGCCAGAATGGAGACCAAGGTGATATGTGAACTTTCTGTAATAGTTCACTATGAAACTAAAGACCTAATCTCCAGTACAGACATGGGAACCAAGGCACCTTTGATCACCCTCACTTTATCTTAACATGGGTGTAACCCGGTCTTGTCATCTCTGTAGCCTAAGTAGGTCACTTTATATGCCTGGCCCACTCATTTTCCCTTCTAAGGCATATGGCACCTGAAAGAAACATCTAAGGTCTATGTCCAAGTTTTCTAAATGCTCCTTATTGGTCTTCCCTGTTATTAGTACATCATCAAGATAAATGGTGACGTGGGGTAGACCTTGTAAAATGTTCTTCATCGTCTGCTGAAGAATTGCACAGGATGATGATACACCAAATGGCAGTCTCGTATATTGGTATAAACCCTTATGGGTATTAATTGTAGCATACGTCTGAAAATCCTCATCTAACCACAATTACAAGGACACATGGTTCATGTCCAGCTTCATGAAGGACAGCACCCCCCCTGCCAGCTTTGCTTTTAAATCCTCACTGCAAGGGATTGGGAATTTATTCAGCTGCAAAAAGCAGTTTGCCATTTGCTTAAAATCCCCACAAGGCAAACCGACCTGTCAGGCTTCACAATCGGTGCTGCCCGTTCTGCAAACCTCTTGATGATTCCTTCGCTCTCCACCCTTCTGATTTCTGCCCATAAGGCAAAAGGCACTGGCAGGCCTTACAGAATCGTGGAACTGCTTCCTGGTCAAGGTGGCCTTGTCTCCTTTGACAGCCCCTAGACCTTCTTGAAAAACATCTGGGTATTTCATCAGGACTTTGCTTAGGAAGCCATTTTCTAATTGAAAAATGTTGAGCCGATCCAGGTGAATCTTTCTCAACCAATGTTGCCCTGCCAGGTTTGGGCCTGAGCCTTTTAGTACAATCAGTGATAACTGAACCAGCTGCTTTTCATAAGAGACTGGAAGCAAAGTTATAACCTTAATCTGTAAATGTTCCCCAGTATAGGTTCTCAGTTTAGCTGAGCTCTTGCGCAAACTTAAAGGTTGGAGTCCAGAGCAAATTTTGTTAAAGCCTGGTTCTGTGATCACTGAAACAGCCGCGCCAGTATTGACCGCCATTAGAACTGGGTGACCATTTAACCAGACATTTGTTTGGTTCTGATTTGTATGTTGCTAAGCAAATTAACTGTCCAAAACAAATGTGGGTGGATTTTCCAGGGTGTGCACTCTCCTGGATACCAGCCTATGAGTCCTCTTATTCCATTTAGGTCTAGTGGGATACTGTTGCTGTCTTGAGCATGCATACTGGCAGCAACTACAATGGCTTGCAAGCCCAGACTCTGAAGAAAATATTAATCATTTGGCTGAGGCTTGGCTTTGTTTTGAGGTTTTACTGCGGGCTTACCTAGAGTCCCTATGTTCAGAATATGTCCTTAGTGAGCATATACAATTGCCTTCACTTAAGTGATGTTTCACAAGCACAGTCGGACTGGCAAGAGTGTCCACTTCCATCGGAATACCCTGCAGCTCATATTCCTCCCCTTGCTGCATTTTCCAATGATGAAGCCAGTTGCAGTGCCTGTTTGAAGCCCAGTTGTTCTTCAGCTAGTCGGCGCTTTTGCACAGTTACATCATTAATCCCACACTCCAAATGGTCTCTCAGCATCTCATTAAGGGTTAAACCAAGGCCACATGCCTCTGCCAGTCATCTTAATCTAATCAAAAACTCCAATATGTATTCCACTGGTTCTCGAATTGCTGGGCAAAACTGATAGTGTCTCAGAATTAGAGGAGGTTTGGGATCATCATATTCCTTCATGAAATTCATCAATGCTTGAAAGGTTTTAGTATCTGGTACCTCAGGGAAACTTAGGCTCCTAATAACTGAAAATGTTGCAGATCCACAAGCTGTCAAGAGAATTGCCTGTTGCCGAAGTTGAAGTGCAGGCAAGAGGGTTCTGATTTGGTCAGTGGTCAGGGACAGGAGGATGTGTTTGTAACTGTGGTAGAAACACAGAGTCTCAGCCTTTGCATTTGTCATACAGGTTGAGGCTTTCTCAGTTTGGTTGGATGGGAGAGAGGGCTGCAGTGTGGATGAGCTAACTGGCCATGGGGGTGAATAAGAAGGAATGTGGTGAGGAGGATTGGCATTGTTCTCCACAACAAAGAGTGAGTCCAGACGGCTGTGCTGGGGTTAAACACATCTCCTCAGGGCTGGAGATAAACTTGGAGTGGGAGAGGAAGGATTGATTGTTGTCATCCACATTGGTACAACTAACAACGAAAAGACTAGAAAGCAGATTCTGCTGAAAAAAGTCAAACAGTTAAGAGCTAAATTAGAAATCAGAACCTCCAATGTAACAATCTCAATTACAACCTGAGCCACAGGCAAACATTAAATAGAGTCATGGAGTTAAATGCATGGCTCAAAGATTGGTGTGGAATGGGTTTCAGTTCATTGGGCACGGGCACCAGTACTGGGGTTGAAGGAAGATGTTCTGGTAGAATGGGCTTCACTTGAACCAAGCTGAAGCCAGTGTTTTGGTGAATCAAATGACTAGGGTTGCAGGGAGGGCTATAAACTAATTGCAGGGGAGCAGGATTTAGGAGAGGGGAAATGTGGGCTTACTGTAGTGATTGTCATGAGGTCAGCCAGGTGGACGTCATAGAATCTCGTGTTCCCTTATTGGGGCTGTTAATCTGGTAGGCAGATATAAACAGAAGTGTCAGAGGTTCTGTTCACTCTGGGAGCTGGATCAGTGTCAAGGACACTCCACGTGTAAGCAAAGAGTGACTCAGTGACAGGTTACCAGCCTCTGTGGAGTTATTTCACTTTCAAAGCAAAAGTATATGGCAGCATTACAGGGCAGGTATACAGCTAGTTAGCTTAACATGTATTATTGGGAAAATATTAGAGACTATTATAAATCATGTCTGAGCGGAGCATTTGGAAATATGTAATTGAATCCAGCAGAATCATCATTTCACTTCCTCCCTTCCCAGTGTCCAACCCACACTTGCTAAGATTATCTTGAAGGCTTCTCCTTCTAAACCTCTCCCCTTGCCTGAGTCATGGTGACCCTCAGGTTAAACCGCCACCAGTCAACACTCTCTAATGAGAAAGCAGCCCTATGATCCAGTAGGACTTTAGAGATTTTTACCTTTTAACTTCTCAGCGTCCAAAACCCCAAATACCCCTTTACTTGCACTTCTTTGAATTTAATATATTGTATTTGCTGCTCACGATATGGTCTCCTATGCACTGGGGAGACCAAATGCAGACATGGCGGCCACTTTGCAGAAACATCTCCATTAAGTCTGCAAATATGACACTTAGCTTGCTGTGTCATGGCATGCAAACATAAGGACCAGGGACAGGAGACTACCACTCAGTCCTTGAGCCCACTCTAACCATTCAATCCGATCATTTTAATTCTCCACCTGGTTCCCATGTTGACCTTTTTGTCCATGTTCTGATGCAGTCTTCCAGTGAAGTTTGAGGAACAACACCTTAACCTTCAACTTGACACTGTACAGTTTTCTGGAATTAACATCAAGTGCAACAAATTGATACCATAACTATCACCTCTGTCTTCCTCTGTGTTTATTTTTCTCCTCATATTTTTATTTGCTGTATTGGTCTTATCTTTCAGTTAGGTGTTTTTATGTTACTGTTTATTATGTTACTGTTTAACTATTCACACCTCATTTGGATGAAATCTTTGTTGCTTTTCTTTTTCCATTCCCATTCTGTCTGGCTGTTGTATCAAGAAATCTTTTACTATGTAATCTTTCCTGATTTCCAACCCACAATAGAGCTTCACTTTTATTCTTCCACCGTCTCTCTCTCCCACAAGCTTGAAAGCTTTCATTTCTACTCTGGTGAAAGGTTGTGTGATCTGAAAGATTAATTCTGTTTCTCTTCAAAGATGCTGAGTACTTGTAGCATACCCTCTATCTTATTTTCAGCATCCATGGTATTATTCTTTTGTACTAGTGACCTTTCATCAGTTTTGATCTGTGTGCTTTCCAGAATCTTTTGTTCATTTTCACAAATTAAACTGTTTGTTGGTAACTTGACAGTATCACAGCATTAATATGCAATAATCAAAAAGCTTTGTCAATGTGAACTGTAAATTGATGGTGGTTATAGAGTATTTAGGAGAATATTATGTCAAAGGATGTCACAATTTTTCCTACAGTTTCAATGATCCTGAAACGTATGTATTAACAGAAGGAAAAATACATTCAGCTTCAATGCCTTTCTATGCAAAGTAAAGGAAATGCAACTTTTTTTTTACCATCCCAAGACCCTAAACACTCCTCCTGGGTAAAACAGACATTTATTTGTACTTCTTACAACTTCGTATACTGTGTTCACTGCTCACAATGGGATCTTCTCTATAATGGAAAGACTAAACGTAGTTAGTAAGCATGGCCCTGAGCTTCCAGTCTCTTGCCGGTTTAATTCTCCAGACTCTGATTTTTCTGCCTGGGGGCTACTGCTTTGCTGCAATAGAATTTAATGCAAACATGTGGGACACTTCATCTTTAGCACTCTAATACCTTCCGAGCTCAACAGTAAGTTCAACAATATTATTACTTCTGCCCCATTTTGCTTTGTTTTTATTCATTGATTTTGTTTTTTTTTCTCTTTATTGTTTCTTTCTAATTGCCTCTGCTTTTTGGTTTGTAGCCATTCACTGTCCTACCATTTACATCTTCTCTAACGACACTTTTTTTTAACTTGTCTCATTACTACTCCCCTTGCCTTGGACCATGAAACCTTTTGTCATTAAATGTCTTCTGCCCCTGCACCTTATCACAAACCCTTCGTTATTCTTCCCAGCTTTCTCTTATTCAAATACTCAAAAACTGCCATATGCCTAATTCAAAAGGCACAGACCTGAAACATTAATTCTGTGTCTCTCTTCACAATTATTGCCAGAGTCTGTTGAGAATTTCCAGTATTTTCTGTTTATAATTCAAGTTTGCAGCATCCTCAGTATTATACTTCTTTCCAAGTATTTTTGGCTGATTTTCCCCACCATACAGAATGCACCATTTTCCCCAATAGGACATGGAGAAGTATAATCACTGCATCCACTAAAGGAGACATTGTAAGGATCCTCACACTACATGGACGCACACTTTCTATTGCATTGCTGTAGGTAAATCATCATGGAATCCCTACAGTGTGGAAACAGGCCTTTTGGCCCAAAAGTCCACATAAACCCTCAGAGCATCCCACCCAGACCCGTCCCCCGTAACCCACCTAATCCATACATCCCTGAACACTATGGGCAATTTTGCATGGCCAATCGACCTAGCCTGCACATCTTTGGACTGTGGGAGGAAACTGGAGCACCTGGAGGAAACTCACGCAGACACGGGGAGAATGTGCAAACTCCACATAGACAGTCGCCCAAGGGTGGGATCGAACCCAGGTTCCTGGCACTGTGAGTCACCAGTGCTAACCACTGAGCCACCGTACTGCCCATATTGAATCTGACTACTCAGCCAGACAGACTGTGTGCAGTGCCATTTGATTCTATTACCACTGTTCGAAAATCAAAGTTTTTTTTACAAGCAAAAGATTATCGAGCACATCTGATGCAGATCACCCATCTGCTAAATGCCACTGTGACAGGAAGCCTATGGAGAGATGATGAAAATGGCATCATATGTCCAAAGAATAACCTCTGTTCAGAATAGCGGGCTGTAGTGGAAGATCCTCGTTCATCCACAGGAGCACGTATCCTAGTTTTAATTCATGCAACGTGTGGAGCATTGTCGCTCTAGAGAAGGTAGTGGTGAGCTCCAGCTCCTTTCATGAAGCACGCTTCTAGCAATGCAAGCACCCTATGCCTCAAATAACAGTGTCCTTCAATTGGTTTTTTTGAAGTAGCACAAAGACTGGGTTGCATCCAGGTCGGGTACCAGAAAGAATGTCTTTACTATTTGTTGCTATTCCTCTGTTGTCATGGAGACCTCAGGACAGATGCCATCAAATAGAAGATACCAAATTTTCGTTGCAGAATTGTCACAATTCTTCAGAACAAAGTGTGAGTGAATATTCAGTTGCCAAATAGGGGTGCACGGCAAAGATGTGTACCAAAATAGGACAATCGCTTAGAACCGTGGAGCAGAGATTCTCCTGGGGCATGACTGCACGCATTGCATCCTCAATTTTGAAAGCAATGTAGGTAAGCCTAGGACCTGCTCACTGACCTGTCTAGGTGCATTTGGTGTCAGAACACAGGCACCTATCAAATACAATTATCATTCTTTTAACATCTGAAAATATGACACCCCACATCCTCAGGAGTATCAAACAAATGTTCCCTCAGGAAGGGAGATCATGCGATGTTCACCACAACTTTTGCACATGTCTGAAAGAATATTCAAAATAAAACTGGCAGACACTTTGTGATATGTAGTTGACTCTCCATTGTAAAATGGTAGGTAGCAAGGGAATTGTGTTAATTACGAAGAGAAACATATATTTTTAAAATAAGAGAATTCAAATTTGAATACTGACAAAAATTCACTCATGTTAAACTCAAACATTGATCCTTGCTGAAATGTTATTAATTGCAAATCCTGTAAAATTAAATGTTTTTCACTTTGTTAAGATGATTTCTGAAAGCTGCACAGAAACTGAATTTAACTAGCATAACAGTATTGTAGCTACTATAAAATTACATTCAAAAACAAACCATAATTGTGAAAATACTTCATTTCAAAATGACTTTCTCCAGGGAAATAAATCTTTCTAGACTTCTTCTTGTCTGTGGAATTTCCATATTTTTCAAACAAAATGTACTTTGATGCATTAGCATTAACGTTGGCTGCCACAGAGCTCCTTGTTCCTTGAAATTCTTCCAAGAGTTTGTATCCTTATAGCATCCTACTCCCCTGCAGCATCTGTTTCATATGGTTTGCCTTCTGTTTAACAGTCACACTGTAATATCCCTCAATACTGTTTGTTCTTTGGCAGATCCCTAGGATACTAAAAATGGCATGTCGGAAGGTGCTGCACTGTAAAGGAATGACTGCTGAGCCTCATACTGTGACCATCCACCCGACCTACAGTATTGTTCTGATCTCAGTCTCTCTGTTTTGAATAAGAGGTAAGTGGCTTGAATGTGAATTGAGGAAAGAGTCATGAGAAGGGAGGCATACCGATGTCTTCAACAATGGATGCCTGGTGAGAAGAGCATATTATAATTAAAATCAGTGAATCAGCAAATAGTCAATGTCTGTGTAGCCTGTATCTCAATAGATCTGGAATAGGTTGAAGTTATGTGCTCTGGACATCACAACAGGACAGATATGTTAGCCTTGGAGGGAGTGCTGTAAATGTTCATCAAAATAACAAATTAAAATGCTTAAATTATAAGCAACAGTTACATAGACTGGATGTAGACTGTTTCCGTTTAGTATTGCAGGTTTAGAAGGGTTGTTCAATTGCTAACATTTTGCTTCGAGTGAGAAGCTGTGGGTTTTAGGTGCCACTTCAAACTTGAATATCAGAGTTAAGGTTGAGATGAAAAGTGATCTTGAGTTCCTGCTACTTTCTCAGGTGGATGTAAAGATCCCATCATGATATTACAAAAAAGAGTAGCTGAGTTATCGCTGATGTCCTGGCTGATTTTACTTCACAATCAACACTCACCACAACAGATTATCTGGTCACTATCAGAAAATTATTTGTGTGCTTGCTGTGTATAAATTGGCTGTTCTGTATCCTACAGTACAACAGTAACTAGAATTCAGTGTACTTCATCTACTGTAAAGTATTTGGGGCTTCCTGTGATTGTGAAAGTTGCAAATCATTTTTTATTTCTTAAAATAAATGCGATCTAGTTGCAACGTCTAAAATGATGTAAGGATTTGATAGAACAGAATGAGGGTTACTATTTCCTGTTTAGAGTGAGCCCAGAACAAAGAATAATAGTGTTAAATAGGGGATTCTGAAAATGGTATTCAACTATTTTCCTCCTTTAAACTATTTCCAATGCCCAGCAACAACCAGAAATTAAAACAGCGATTGTATTCAGTGACTGCAATCTCTCCAGAAAAGGTTCATCACTCTTGTCTGAAAGAAGTGGTTGTATGGCCTGCTGCCAACTCAGCCAGCTAGCTGGTCAGTCATGTTATAATGAGACGCAGCTTTCAAAAATCACTTGTGTCTCACTCCAATGCCTTTGCTCATGTGCACTACCCATTAAGCCCCAACCCCCGCCATGCACCATTTCCACTCTAATACAAAAATCACCAATGGCTATACGGCTGTTGTATTTTCTGCTCCACGAGAGTTTGCCTGCATATTCCAAATGACTGCTTTTGTTACTTTCTACCAGCGTCATGTTTTAATGTCGATTTCTGGAGAAAGTTTGCAAACTCTCAGTACCAGTTCATTTTATGATGATTCTATCCTTCCCTGCAGTGACACAGTCTCACAGTCACAAGAGAGTGATATCTTCACTGATGCTGATGTAGGCTGACATCTGATATTTATCTGAGAATGTAACTCTCAGGATTCTGTAGCTTTGAGCACGTGCATTGCTGAGAACTTTCCTGAATGTATTAGAATGATTCTCTGGGTACAAGTGAATTATTTTCCCCAGGCTATAAATGCAATCACTGATGTCAGCTGCCTTTGATAGATTGCTTTACCTGATGTGACGATGCTTATGTTAGCTCCTGTTATCTAAGAAACTGTGTGTGCATATTGGGATATGAAGAATCCAACAGACATATTTTACAATTAAGATATTCGTTCCAATTATTATTTACAAACATTAGGTTCCAAAGGCACATATTTCTCTGGGGTAATACACATTGTGCTCTGTTCATTGTTTGACATTTGCTTATATTGCTGCTAGTTGCTGTCACTCAGCAATGCTGCCCAATCAGTACGTGTTATATTGGGTTGAACTGGGTTCTGTTCCTTCACAATGTGCCACTATGATTAGTAATGACTACGTACAATCTGGATTATTTGCATACTTGAGAAGCTTTTGCTGCTATCCAAGTGTTTGACCTTCGAACTCACACTTTCTACCCACTGTGCAGTTTTGATCGTTCTCCATCGGCTTGCTGGTTACTGTTTATTCTCTTCATTCTCCTCTGTCTTTGATTGACCTTGAATATCTTCAACTTCGTGGCTTAGAACATCAGTGCCTAGATTGAGAGGAATATCTTGATCTTTTTGTGTGGGTTAGGTAAGCTGCTCAAAGTGTCCTGATACCTGGCTTATAAGTCACTTCAAAGTCATATCTTTGCTGGTCGTTGACAGACCCAGTGACATCGTGTGAGTTTTGTTTCGTGACAGTGGGTGAGGTTTGAGTCTCACGGACTGTGACTATACACTGAGATTTGTGCATACTGGTGGTTCTGCAACTGCTAGACATTTGTTATCTACAAGATAGGAGGGTTCAGCAAGCCAAGCTGAGCTTGTGAATTGGTGCTGCTGTGTGATTCTCAGTGGAAGATAACAACTTGCACTGTAAAGTAGTAAAATATCCTGAAGTGCTTCTTAGAAACAAAAAGAATATGACAACAAACAGTGACAGAACAAGAGTTGAGGAGTGGTTACAGAGGTCTCTATTTAAAAGGTAGGTTTTAAGGGACCTTTCATAGAAAAGAAGTGACCAGGCTGAGGAGCGTAGGGAGAATGTTTCGGCTTCAGTGAATTGTCAAAGAGAGGAAGAAAGAGAAAGCAAATCTGAGGAGATTATGGTAAGAACAGAATTTTTTTTTATTCACTTGTGGGTGAATAAATGCTGACTAGGCCAGTTGGCTGAGCTGGCATTTTTTGCCCGTCCCAAGTTGCCCTTGAGAAGGTGGTGGTGAGCTGCCATCTTGAACTGCTGCAATTCACATGCCTTAGGAAGGGAATTCTAGAATTTTAATGCAGTTACATTGATGGAGTGGTGATATATTTCTAAGTCAGAATGCTGCTTGGCTTGAAAGGGAACTTAGAGGTGGCATTGTTCCCTTACATCAGATGCCCTTGTCCTCCTCTATGGTAGCTGTTATAGGACTGGAAGGCACAGCCTAAGGATCTTTGATGAATTTCTACACTGCATCTTGTAGATAGTACACACTGCCGCTACTGAGCGTCAGTGATGGAGGGAGTGGATGCTTGTGGATGGGATGGCAATCAAGGGAACTGCTTTGTGATGGATAGCATCAAGTTTCTTAGAACTCCCCTCATCCAAGCAAGCTGGGAGTATCCCATCACACTCCTCATCTGTACCTTGTAGATGTTGGACAGGCTTTGGAGAGTCAGGTGAGTTACTTGCCACAGTATTTCTAGCACCTGACCTGTATTTATTTGGCAAATCCAGTTTATTTTCTGGATAATGGTAACCCCCCCCCATATATCGATAATGGGGATTCAATGATGGTAATACCAATGAACATCAAGGTGTCAATAAATGTGGAGCTGGAAAAGCACAGTAGGTCAGACAGCATCTGAGGTGCAGGGAAGTCAATGTTTCGGGCTGAAACCCTTCGTCAGGACATGGGGGGGAGGTGCAGAGGGGAGCCCAGAGGTAAATAGAGGGAGGGGGCTGGGGGAAGGCTAAGTGAGGTGGTGATGGGTGGATGCAGGTAGGGGGTTATATTGATTGGTCAGTGGGAAGAGTGGAGCGGATAGGTGAGTAAGAAGATGGACAGGTTAGGTTTGGTCAGGGAGGTGAGGAGGAGAGGGAGGACTGGACATGAGATAAGGCTGGGAGTGGAGTAGTTTTGAAGCAGGTGAAGTCAATATTGAGGATTCTGGGCTGTAAGCTCCCAAGGCGAAATATCAAGAGATCACCAAGCCATCGTCTCCCAGACCGTCAACAACCTCATCAGTTCGAGATATCTCCTGTTCACAGCCTCCAACCTGATAGTTCCCCAACCCCTCACCGCCCATTTCTATCTCCTTCCCAGAATCCATAAGACCGACTGCCCCAATCTACTCAGTGTCTCTGCATGTTCCTGCCCCACTGAGCTCATCTCCTCCTCCCTCGACTCCATTCTTTCCCGTTTGATCCAGGAACTCCCCACCTACATTTATGACATAACCCACACCTTCTACCTTTTTCCAAAACTTTCAATTCCCCAGGCCCCAACACCTCATCATCACCATGGACGTACAGTCCCTGTACACCTGCATCCCCCACAAGGATGGCCTAAAAGCCCTCCGCTTCTTCCTCTCCCGTATCGCTTGGCAGAACTGGCCCTCACCCTCAACAGTTTTTCCTTTGAATCCTCCCACTTCCTACAAACCAAAGTGGTGGCCATGGGCACCTGCATGTGCCTAACCTATGCCTGCATCTTTGTAGGATACGTGGAACAGTCTCTCTTCCACAACTACACCAGCACAATTCCTCACCTCTTTCTCCGTTACATTGATGACTGTATCAGTGCTGCCTTGTGCTCCTGCGAGGAGCTCGAGCAGTTCATCAACTTTGCCAACACATTCCACCCGACCCTCAAATTCACCTGGACTGTTTCTGACACCTCCCTCCCCTTTCTGGACCTCTCAGTCTCCATCTCCGCAAACCAACTCACCACTGACATCCATTTCAAACCCACTGAATACCACAACTACCTCAAATACATTTCCTCTCACCCACCCTCCTGCAAAAATGCTATCCCATACTCTCAATTCCTCCACCTCCACTGCATCTGTTCACAGAATGAGGCGTTTTACTCCAGGACATCCCAGATATCCTCCTATTTTAGAGACCATAATTTCCCCTCCTCTGTAATTAAGGATGCCTTTAACCACATCTCCTCCATTGCCCACACTTCTGCCCTCAAACCCCCTCTCCCAACAACAATAAGGATAGAGTCCCCTTAGTATTCATGTACCACCACCAACCTCCAAATACAACGTATCATCCTCCTACAATCAGATCCCACCACCAAAAAGATATTTCCTTCCTCACCCCTGTCCACTTTCCGCAGGGACTGTTCATTCTGCTACTCCCTTGTCAGCTCTACACTCCGAACCAATTTCTCCACCACACCCAGTACCTTTCCCTGTAACCGCAAGAGGTGCAACACCTGCCCCTCCACCTTCCCCTCTCACCTCCGTCCAAAGCCCTAAACAATCCTTCCAGATCTGGCAGAGATTCACCTGCACTTTATTCAACCTGATCTGTTGCACCCGATGTGGTCTCCTCTATATCGGGGAGACTAAACGCGGACTTGGGAACAGGTTCGCAGAGCATCTGTGTTCTGCACACACCAACCAACCCGACTTTCTGGTTGTCATCCAATTTAATTCCCCCTCCCACTCCCCTGGCGACATGCCCATCCTTGGCCTCCTCCACTGTCAAAGTGAGGTTAAAAGTAAACTGGAGGAACAACACCTGATATTTCGCCTTGGGAGCTTATAGCCCAATGGCCTCAATGTTGATTTCACCAGCTTCAAAACTCCTCCACCCTCAACCTTATCCCATGTTCGCCCTCCCCCTCCTGACCTGACCTAACCTAATCTATCTACCTTCCTACTCACATATCTGCTCCACCCTTCCCACTGACAAATCACAATAACCCTCTACCTGCATCTACCTATCACCATCCCACCTACCCTACCCCTAGCCCTACCTGCCTCCCTCTATTTACCTCTGGGCTCCCCTCCCCCTCCACAGTTCTGACAAAGTATTTTGGCCTGAAATGTTGACTTTCCTGCTCAGATGCTGTCTGACCTGTTGTGTTTTTCCAGCCTCACATCTGTAGACTCTGGCTTCCAGCATCTGCAGTCCTTACTGCCTCGGAATGGCAATGTGTGGTGGTTAGATTGTCTCTCATTGAAGGTGGTCATTGTCTTGCATATATGAAGCGCAAATGTTACTTGCCACTTTTCAGACCAAGCCTGGTTATTGTCCAGGTCTTGCTGCATTTGAACGTGGACTGCTTCATTATCTGAGATGTCATGAATTCCGCTGAACAGTGAGTAATGCTCAGATTGGCAAACATCCTCCTTTCTGATCTTTTATTTTGAGGAGACTCCTTTGAAAATAATTAACTCTTATTCCAAAGGAGTTTTAAATTACACCTGTAGACAGTTGTGGAAGATTTAGTCAGGAATAGGTCTGTGCATTGGAGAATGCTCAGTTCTCACCTTACGAAGAGCAAGTAATACCCTCAGACCAAATCAACAGAGTACCAACCATTGCAAAATGCTTCATTTCACTTATTTTGTTGGGTGACATGGAACAATTTGCTATTCCAGACATGCCTAAATAAACCTTGTGTCCTTGAAATCTATTGAACTTGAATTTCTTGATAAAAGCTAACAAATGATTTATTTCAGCTGCAGTTTCTGATTGAGGAAATGTTGACCAAAATTGCTGTTCAAATCACCTGAGAACAGATTTGACGTTTTAGGATAACTCTGCTGTGTAGTCTTTAAACATGATCTCCATAACCATATGTTTGAATTATAATTCATGTTGGCACTTAGATTTTTTTTTTGCATTTGTCTCAAGGACAGTGCTAGTTGTTCATATTCTATGATTTTTTATTTGAAAACAACACAGAAACAATAAGAATACTAATTACTACCTATTCATTTGGAATTCCCAGCAATTCAGCAACAATTGGTGAAAGCCTTGGTCTTACATGGCTTGTGTAATTGTATTAGCCACAGTACATGACTTAATTATCCATTGTAATTGAGGAGCTAATATTTTAGAGCAGTATTAGATATGTTCACTCACTGGATCTGGAAATCAGTTGCTTAACAGATTATGGATCTGAATCTGTCTAAATGATATACAATACATTCTGTCTGTGCATATGGCCATACTTTATATGGCAAACCATGATGATTGCATTTACAACATTAATGATGAATATATTGAAGACATGAGTATAGCCTCTAGAAAGCCACTACATAGAGCCCACTGTGCAGAGAATGTCACTCAGCTCAACTGTTATAGGCTGGTGCTTCTCCTCCACATAAGACTTCTCCCATTCTAATTACTCCTTCCTAGCATGCCACTGTGTCCCTCTACTCTTTACTTCATCATCTATACGTCAAGACTCTCCTTGCATGAATTGAACTGTCTGCTTCACTCACATCATGTGACAGCAAGTTTCACATTCTCACCTATCTGTGCATAAGGTTCTTTGTAATTTTTTCATTTAATTTGTTCATGGTCAGCTTATAAATATACCTTTATTTTATTTTGCTCGAACTTCAATGGGAAGTATTTCCTAATGCCCATCCAGTTGAACTCTTTCATCAGTTTTCCAGGGAAAAGAGTACTGTCTAGCCTGCTCAATCTTCCCTAATCATTGCATGCGCTCAGTTCTATATTTCCTCATTGCTTCAGATTTCCTTCCTGCAGTCTGGAGGTATTATTCTACTTTATAACCTGGGCCTAACTCCTCATGTCCTGAATTTGTGGAGTTAGATAACTGGTCTTATTGAAGACCTTTTTGAAGATTCACCACATTTGCTTCTGCACCCTTTTTGTTCCTTATTCATAAAACTTGCTGAGCTTTGTTAAACATCAGCTTTCTTTTCAAAGTCAACATTGACTTTTTCATTGCATCTGGAAGCGTTGTTGCGCCACTGCTTAGCAAAGTTTCCAGTATCTTTTCTGCTACTGACTTTAATTGTTGTACATTACTGAGACTAACCTATCCTCCTGTTCAAAAGTTGGAAGATTACTTTTGCTGTCTCCATTCCTCTCACATTTCTATCTAAGGCGTCCTCTGTTTTAACATAGCTGAATGAGTTTAAAAAAAAAATTGGCATCATGCCCCACCTAACTGAGCTTTGCAGGTATGGCTTTGAAGGGTGTCCTCACTAAAGCTGCTGCGGTACTTACAACAATATCACATTACACACGAAATTTCCATGACAGCTGTTGATTTGATTTAACATTAAAGCAGCAATTGTTGTAACTCAACTGGGATGGTGTAAGTGTGTAAAATATCCTGATGCAACTATTTTGCACAGTGAAGAAGATCTCATCTCCAAAGCTTTGCTACACAAAATGGTGAGATAGCTTGCTTATACCTGGCCACTACAACATTAACTGAAAAGTATTTAGAGGCATTAGATTTGCGCTATGTGGTCATGTCAGAAGTTTGTATCACGACAGAAGTTGCATGCAATAGTGAGCTCCATCACAGTGTATTCAAGAACAGGGTTATGCATTTCAATGTAACTGGTTATTTGCACAGTCTTAAACAAAATTAAGTTCCCTTGGAATTATACAATGATTGTGACCTCAAAAGCAGTATCATCCCTGTAGCATTATGCCAGAATTTTACAGCACTCCAAACCCAAATTCAAACCATTTGAGTTCATCAGCTGAAACAAATAAGCAAGATGAGCCTGCAACATTCACACCACTTTTCATTTAAAAAAAACAATCAAAATTCTTTAGGAGAAAACTGAAGATAAAATGCTGAGGATGTCGAAAATGTGATAAAAAGACAAAAGTTAAATACTCGAGGCCTTCAGCAGGTCAGGCAACATTTGTGAAGAGAGTGAAATTAGAGTTAATGTTTCATGTTGAAGACCTTTTATCAAAGCTGGAAAATGTTAGAGATTTCACAGTTTCTAAGTGAATGCAACAAGGCTTGGGAATATCAGCAGTTCTGGAGCATCCAGATGAAATATAATATTGAATTGTGAAATCAGCACATGATGGGTACAACGGATAACTTTGAGGTTATCGCAAGATGATGCTCTACCACTGAGAAATTTGCATATGTAAAGAACATACGACAAATATCATCCTCCTGCATGTTAGAAATGTAAAGTGAGCCTAATCGAAGCAGTACCCTTTTAATCACAAAAACGTACTTGAAACATATATGTAAAATAAAGTATGACACATTGAAATTTAGCTTCATTGTATTACATTGATAGTGATTGTTTTTGTCTAACCCTGCCCCAGTCCTGCTTATTCTGCCGCTGAGGTAGGTACTGTGATTACTTAGTATCTCTGAGAATCTTGTAATTTATTCCCAATGCTTTGTTAGTTTACTTCTCAGTAGTTTTGAAAATACTTGCTTTTA
>NC_063342.1:58396509-58407658 GCF_021869965.1 Rhincodon typus | reverse complement strand
TCTAGGCCCGAAACGTCAGCCTTCCTGCTCCTCTGATGCTGCTTGGCCTGCTGTGTTCATCCAGCTCTACACCTTGTTATCTCAGATTCTCCAGCATCTGCAGTTCCTACTATCTCTTCCACTCCTTTTTGTTGCTTTTGAAGTGCTGTGAGGCATTTCTCTATATTTAAAAGTGAGTTGTTTATTTATAGTGATTTTCTGACTGGTCAGGTATATATTAAAGCAGTGTGTTCCGAGTTCCTTAAATTAGTTTAGTTTCAGCGGATTAAGATGCGGTGTGTAAATGTTAAATGTTGCAACAAGCAATGCAGGTTAGTTTTACAATAGATGTTTAACGAAGAATGTGATAGCTAATTTGCAGTGAAAATTGATTGAATCTTAGTCCAATAACAAAATTAGCTACAAAGTCAAACTTGGCAGAAATTGCATTGTATTCTGATAAACGTATGTATTTGGGTTATCTTATAATCAAGTAATTGCCCCATTTTATAAGACCATAAGATATAGGAGCAGAATTGAGCCATTCAGCCGATCGAGCCTGTTTCGCTATTCCCTCATGGCTGATATGTTTCTCAACCCCAATCTCCTGCCTCCTCCTGTAACCCTTGATCCCCTTACACAGATTAATCACTCTCTGGCTGAAGAAATTCCTCCTCATCTCAATTTTAAAGGGTCATGCCTTTACTCTGAGGCTGTGCCCTTGGGTCCAAGTCTCTCCAACTAGTGGAAACATCTTCACCACATCCACTCTATCCAGGCCTCTGTATTCAGTACGTTTCAATGAGATTCCCCCCTCTCATCCTTCTAAACTCCATCAAGTACAGACCCAGATTCCTAAACCACTCCTGATATGACAAGCCCTTCATCCCTGGGATCATTCTTGAAAACCTCCTCTGGACCCTGTCCAATGCCAGCACATTCTTACTTAGATACAGCAAGATTGCTCACAATACTCTAAATGCAGTCAGACCAGAGCCTTATACAGACTCAGCAGTACATCACTGCTGTTGCATTCTACCCCTCTTGATATGAATTCTAACATTGCATACACATAGAACAGCACAGTACAGGCCCTTTGGCCCATGATGTTGTGCCGACCTATTATCCTAATCTAAGATCAAACTAACCTGCGCACCCTACATTTTACTATCATCCATGTGCCTATCCAAGAGTCGCTTAAATGTCCCTAATGTATCTGCCTCTACTACTACCACTGGCAGTGCATTCCACTCACGCACCACTCTCTGTGTAAAGAACCTACCTCTGACATCTCCCTTATACCTTCCTCCAATCACCTTGAAGTTATGCTCCCTCATGATAGTCATTTCTGTCCTGGGAAAAAGTCTCTGGCTATCCACTCTATCTATGCCTCATCACCTTGTACACCTCTATCAAGTCACCTCTCATCCTTCTTTGCTCCAATGAGAAAAGCCCTAGCTCCCTCAACCTTTCCTCATAAGACCTGCCCTCCAGTCCAGGCAGCATCCTGGTAAATCTCCTCTGCACCCTCCCTAAAGCTTCCACATCCTTCCTACAATGAGGCAGCCAAAACTGAATACAATATTCCAAGTGTGTTCTAACCAGGGTTTTTTAGAGCTGCAGCATAACCTCGCGGCTCTTAAACTCAATCATCCTGCCAATGAAAGCCAACACACCATACGCCTTCTTAACAACCCTACCAACTTGGGTGGCAACTTTGAGTGATCTATGGACGTGGACCCCAAGATCCTTCTGTTCCTCCACACTGCCAAGAATCCTGCCATTAACCCTGTATTCTGCATTCAAATTCGACCTTCCAAAATGAAGCACTTCACGCTTTTCTGGGTGGAATTCCATCTGCCACCTCTTTGCCCAGCTCTGCATCCTGTCAATGTCCCGTTGCAACCTACAACTGCCTTCCACACTATCCACAACTCCACCAACCTTTGTGTCATCAACAAACTTACTAACCCACCCTTCCACTCCTCATCCAAGTAATTTATAAAGATCACAAAGAGCAGAGGTCCCAGAATAGATCCCTGCGGCCACCGAGCTCCAGGCTGAATATTTTCCATCTTCTATCACACTCTGTCTTCTATTGGACAGCCAATTCTGTATCCAGACAGCCAAATTTCCCTGAATCCCATGCCTTCTTAAATTCTGAATGAGCCTACCATAGGGAACCTTATCAAATGCCTTGCTAAAATCCATATAAACCATTTCCACTGCTCTACCTTCATGAATGTGTTTTGTCGCATCCTCAAAAGTAATCAAAAAGGCTTGTGAGGCATGACCTACCCCTCACAAAGCCATGCTGACTATTTCTAATCAAACTATGCTTTTCCAAACAATCATCGATACTATCTCTCAGAATCCTCTCCAATAATTTGCCCACCACAGAAGTAAGACTGACTGGTCTATAATTCCCAGGATTATCCCTATTCCCTTTCTTGAACAAGGGAATAACATTTTTCATCCTCCAATCAACTGGTACTACTTCAGTGGACAGCGAGGATGCAAAGATCATCACCAAAGGCGCAGCAATCTCTTCCCTCGCTTCCCGTAGCAACCTTAGGTATATCCCGTCTGGCCCAGGGGACTTATCTATCCTCATGTTTTTCAAAATTTCTAGCACATCCTCCTTCCTAACATGAACCTGTTCGAACATATCAGCCTGTTTCACGCTGTCCTCACAAACATCAAGGTCCCTCTCACTGGTGAATACCGAAGCAAATAGAATTGTAATTCCCCCTCCCCCAATTAAATACTTGCCCATACCATCTGCTTCTATCCCTCTCCATTACTATAGTAAAGGTCAGGGAGTTGTGATCACTATCAACGAAATACTCTCCCACCGATAGATCAGACACTCGGCCTGATTCGTTGCCAAGTGCCAAATCCAATACGGCCTCCCCTCTAGTCGACCTATCTACATATTGAGTCAGAAATCCTTCCTAGACACACCTGACAAAATCTGCTCCATCCAAATTAGGGGGTTCCAGTCGATATTGAGGAAGTTGAAGTCACCCATGACAACAACCCTATTACTTCTGCACCTTTCCAAAATCTGCCTCCCAATCTGTTCCTCAGTGTCTCTGTTGCTACTGGGAATCTATAGAAAACTTCCAATAAAGTGACTGCTCCTTTCCTGTTTCTGACTTCCACCCGTACTGACTCAATGGACAAACCCTCCTTGACGACCTCCCTTTTTGCAGCTGTGATAACATCCCTGATTAGCAATGCCACTCCTCCACCTCTTTTACCTCCCTCCCTATTTATTTTGAAACATCTAAACCCCAGAACATCCAACAACCATTCCTGCCTCTGTGGTATCCAAGTCTCCGTAATAGCCACAACATCGTAGCTCCAAGTACTGATCCATGCTCTAAGTTCATCACCCTTATTCCTGACACTTCTTGCGCTAAAACAGACACACTTCAACTTGTTGCTCTGACTGCAACTTTGCTCTGTCAACTGTCTATCCTTCCTCACAGACTCTCTGCAGGCTGTAGCTGCCTGTACACCAGCTACCCCATCGTCTGATCCATAGCTCCAGTTCCCATCCCCTACCAAACTAGTTTAAACCCTCCCAAAGAGCTCTAGAAAACCTCCTGCCCAGGATTTAGGTGCCCCTCCAGTTCAGGTGCAAACCATCCTTCTTGTATAGGTCCCACCTTCCCCAGACGGTATCCCAATGATACACATATCTGAAGCTCTCCCTCCTACACCACGTAGTCACGTGTCCAGCTGCACTCGCTCTCTATTTCTAGCTTCACTAGCCCATGGCACCAGTACTAATCCTGAATATATTAGTTCACTTACCCAGCAATCCCTGTCTCCATGTTTGCTCTTGCTCAGCCTTCGCTCCGCCTATTCATGAGGGAAGTTTTTCATACAGAAATCTTACCTTCCCGGCTGCCCTCTGGCTTGCGCTCTCGTGACTCCCGACACTGAATTAGAGGCTTCCCAACTGCCAACTGAACGTGCTTGTTAACCTTAAGAGAATCCTGAACCAGGACTCCCAAGTGCTTTTAGTGCTTCAAATTGTATTACAGACAATGATTGTAGTATCTAGAAGAATAATTTTTTTTTCTTTTCTTTAGATACAAATAGTACCATCAATGGTATCTTATTAACCCTGTAAAACTGCAAATCATAGCTCAGTTGCAGACTTACATGCCTTTGTAGTACGTTTTTGTGAATGGTCCATTTCACTAGAAATGTGGTGTGTTTGTGCCTTTATGTGTAATAGTACACATCAAGAATAAAAGAGAAAATACTGGAGCGAGTCTCAGAGCAGCTGAGAACAGAGAACAGAATTAACAATTTGAGTCAAATATGACGCCTTCAGACTGAAGAACAATTTAGTTACCAGACTGACTGCTGCATACCTGCCAAATGTTTCCAACACTTTCTGTTTTTGTTTTGGAAATTCAGTCTCCCCAGAATAATGCTTGCATTTTAGGGTTGATCGGAGTGAAAAACTGAACATATCCACTTCTAGAAAAGGCTGACTACTATTTGATGGGATGGATATTCACAGTAAATCCTAATTTCTACGGTTAGCAATTTTAACTTAAATATTTAAGGTTAAAGTTGACCCTTCCATTTGTGGAGTTTGAAGAGGGGAAGTAAAACATATCAATTGTTGTGCAATTTAAAAATAAATATTCATTCACAGATGTGTGCATTGCTGACTATCTATTTCCCATTTCTAATTGCCCCTGAGAAGGAAACGAGATCCAGGATTTTGGCCCAGTGACAGTGAAGGATACTGTGAAGAATTTAATTACATGTCAGGATTTTGTGCAGTTTTGAGGGAATCATGGAGGTGATATTACACTGCATCTGCTGCCCTTGTCCTTCAAAGTGGTAGAGGCATGGGTTTGAAAGTTGATTTTGAAGGACCCTTGTTGAGATGTTGGAATACATCTTGAAAATACTACAATACTACAACACTACTGCCACAATGTGTTACTGATGGAAGGAATGAAAGTTTAAGGTGGTGGATGGTTACCAATCTTGCAGGTTGCTTTATCCTTGTTGATGTCAAGCTTCTTAAGTGTTGTTGAAGCTGCATTTATCTTAGGCAAGACGATAGTATTCCATCACACTTCTGACTTGTGCCTTGTAGATGGTGGACAGAATGAAGGAGGTGAGTTCACAGCCTCTGGGAATGCTCTGGACCTGTTCTTGAAGCCACAGTATTTTTATATGGTCTTTTCAGTTCAGTTTCTGGTCAATACTAATCGCGGGGGATTTCAGCAATGGGAATACCATTGAATGTCAAGGGTAGATGGTTAGGTTCTCTCATTAAAAAATTTCAATACTTGGTATTTGTGTGACATGAATGTTACTTGCCATTTATCAATCTGCACCTCAGTATTAACCAAGTCTTGCTGCACGTGGACACAATATTTTCAGTTAATAAGGCAAATGGATTTGAAAATTGTGACATCAGCAGGAAACATCCACACTTTTGACCTTATGACAGGGTGTCATCATTGATGAAACAGCTGAAGATAGTTGAGCCTAGAGCACTACCATGAGAAACTCCTGTTGCAATATCCTGATACTGAGAGGAATGACTTCCAGTATCTACAAACTTTCTCCCTTCTGCTTAGAATGACTCTAATTTTCCCAGTAATTCCTATTGATTTCAGTTTTGCTAGGGCTCCTTACTGCCATACTTGATCAAATACCATCCTGATATCAACAGCCATCACTTTCACCTTCTCTCAACCTTTATCCAAGTTTATAATGAGGGCAGGAGCTGATTGACTATGGCAGTACCCAAACTAGCTTGTGTGCAGATTCTTGCCAAGCGAGTACTGCTTGACAGCACAGATGAAGACACCTTTCATCACTTTACTGATGAGCAAGAGTAGGTGGATGGGGGCAGTAAATGTCTTGCCTACCTGACCTCCAGCCAGAATGCAGCATTTCTACTGGAGTCGAGTGAAGACTAGAAGGAATCTACCTGGATAAGACCCCAAATGTGAAATTTCACTTACAAGAAACTCGGGCTGTATTTGTTATCATTGAGCTAATTAACACTGGCGTGTCAGTTTGGTTTATATGTTTCAGTCTCTGTGGAGTGGGATTTCTGAGACAAGTCTGACACCTGAGTATATTCTGTTAATTCAGTGGAAATCAGATTCTTCCCCAGTACATTTCAATTATCTCCTATCCTCATGGGTATCTTTTCTAATTCAATGAAATAATTTTAACTTTGTACTGGTTCCAGTCAAACAGCCGTTGGTGGTTGCCATGGTGCCATAACAGATCCTGCGGGGCGGGCTGTGTTTGAGCGCATTGGTCTCTGGGAGTAGTAGTTATTAACTCGTCTCCGCCGTTGGGTTCCGGAAGTGGAGAACTACAATGTCCAGCATTATGAGCGCGGCCCAGTGCCGGCCATCTTGGTGTAGGAGCTGGACATGGAGCCCGGCAGTTCAGAGCTTTTCGATGGAAGAGACTCACTAACAATAAACGTGGATCTAAGGTAATTTTCTCCTTTTAGTGACACGCTTGGTGTAAACTCTCTTTTTTTACGCACTGTCTCTGCAGTCAGCTTTCCCAGCCAGTGATACCTCAAGGGCATTAATGTATTTTCTTTCTGGCCCTGCTCATCTGCTGTCTCTTTCTCTGGGTGTTTCCCCTCAGGCTCAGTTTACTCTCGCAAGTGGGTGTAAAATATCCCATGGCACAATCCTCTAAAAGTGCAGTATCATTCTCCCTAGTGTCCTGACCAATATTTATTCCTCAACCACAAACAAACCGTTTATTTCAATGATAACAAAGTGTGGAGCTGGATGAACACAGCAGGCCAGGCAGCATCAGAAGAGCAGGAAAGCTGATGTTTCGGGCCTGGACCCTTCTTCAGAAATGGGGGAGGGGAAGGGGATTCTGAAATAAATAGAGAGGGGGAGGCAGATTGGTGGAGAGAAGACGGGGATGCAGCCAGTAAAGGTGAGTGTAGGTAGGGGTTTGGGATGGGGGTTGATCAGTTGGGAGGGAGGGAGGGAGGGAGGGAGGGGTGGGTGGGAAGACGGACAGGTCAAGGAGGCGGAGATGAGGCTAGTAGGTAGGAAGTTGGGATGGGGGGGTGTTGGCCAGTGAGGTGGGAGGAGCGGATGGGTGGGAGAAAAAATGGACAGGTCAAGGAGGCAGGGACCAGAGAGGGTGCTGGTATTGGGATGAGGTCAAGGTCGGGTTTGGGGAGATTTTGAAGCTTGCAAAGTCCACATTGAGACCATTGGGTCGTAGGGTTCCCAAGTGGAATGTGAGGTGCTGTTCCTCCAGTTTTTGGGTGGCATCGTTGTGGCACTGGAGGAGGCCCAGGATGGACATGTCGTCCAAGGAGTGGGAGGGGGAGTTGAAGTGGTTCGCGACTGGGAGGTGTTGTCGTTTGTCATGAACCAAGCGTTGGTGCTCCACAAAGCAGTTTCCAAGCCTCTGCTTGGTTTTCCCAATGTAGAGGAGGCCACATTGGGAGCAGCGGATACAATATACCACATTAGTGGATGTGCAGGAGAACATCTGTTTAAAGTGGAAGGTTTTCTCGGGGCCTGGGATGGAGGTGAGGGGGGAGGTGTAATACCTCCTGCGGTTGCAGGGAAAGGTGCCAGGGGTGGTGGGGCTACTGGGGAGTGTGGAGTGGACAAGGGAGTCGTGGAGAGAGCGGTCCCTCCGGAAGGCAGATAAGTTGGGGAGGGAAATATATCCTCGGTAGTGGGATCAGATTGCAGGTGGCGGAGAATGATGCGTTGAATCCGGAGGTTGATGGAGTGATACGTGAGGACAAGGGGAATTCTGTCTTTGTTGTTATTGCGGGGAGGGGTTGTGAGGGCTGAGGTGCGGGAAACGCAAGAGATGTGGTCGAGGGCGTTTTCGACCACTGTGGCGGGATGGAAATTGCAGTCCTTGAAAAACGAGGACATCTTGAATGTCTGGGAGTGGAACGCCTCACCTTGGAAGCAGATGCGGCGGAGGCAAAGGAATTGGGAATGGGGATAGCATTCTTGCAGGAAGGTGGGTGAGAGGAGGTGTAGTCTAGGTAGCTGTGGGAGTCAGTGGGCTTGAAATAGATATCAGTTTCCAGGTGGTTACCAGAGATGGAGACAGAGAAGTCCAGGAAGGAGAGAGAGATATCAGAGATGGTCCAGGTGAACTTAAGGTTGGGGTGGAAGCTGTTAGTAAAGTTGATGAACTGTTCGAGCTCCTCACGGGAGCACGAGGCAGTGCCGATACAGTCATCGATGTAACGGAGGAAGAGGTGGGGGATAGTGCCAGTGTAGCTGCGGAAGAGGAACTGTTTCACGTATCCTACAAAGAGGCAGGCATAGTTTGGACCCATGCGGGTACCCATGGCCACCGCTTTCGTCTTTAGGAAGTGGGAGGAGTTGAAGGAGAAGTTGTTAAGGGTAAGGACGAGTTTGGTTCGGCGGATAAGGGTGTCGGTAGAGGGGGACTGGTCGGGCCTGCGGGAGAGAAAGAAGCGGAGGGCTTTTAGACCATTTGCATGGGGAATGCAAGTATATAGGGACTGGACGTCCATGGTGAATTTCAATTTCAATTTATTTCAATGATGTTTGCAGGACCTATCTACAATTAATTGTGTTTCATGCAGTGTTTAAATCGAAAGTATTTCATTTGCTGGCAAGTGTCTTCGGACATTTTGAGGTTTTGGATACAGCATATGAGTGCAAGTCCCTCTTTATTTTCACTCTGCCTGTCAAAAACATATTTCCTGTTTTGTTAGCCCTCTTTTTCCCTTTCTCACCATTGCTTTTCCCATCTCATCTGCAGATATTTGGAAGCAGACTTAGGATTCTGACCACGTGTACCTATAGAAACCACATCACCCTTACCTCGATATGAGGAAGAATGTGGCTGTGGAGATTACTGGGGAGCCGAGGTTCCCTGAGCTCCCAACTGACCAACCCCCATCCCAACTCCCTACCTACCCTCACCTTTACTAGCTTCATCCCCGTCTCCTTGACCTGTCTGTCTTCTCTCCACCTATCTGCCTCCCCCGCTCTATTTATTTCAGAATCCCCTTCCCCTCCCCCATTTCTGAAAAACGGTCCAGGCCCGAAACGTCAGCTTTCCTGCACTTCTGATGCTGCCTGGCCTGCTGTGATCATCCAGCTCCACACCTTATTATCATTGAAATATCAAAATGATAAACTGTTTTGCGCTGGTGGAATTACTGGCCAAATTTAAGTGATTCACCAAAACAAAAATACCGTTAAAATATAAATTTATTTATAAACAATTGGGATAACACTCCACGAGAAATTCATTTATGTAGTGCAAGACTAATATAAGTTCCTAGGCACATCACAAACGCTAAGGCAGAGAGAGAAAGCTAATGCTGTGTAACAAAGCAATGTACGTGAAACTTAATCAAAAAATGATATTGAGGGAGATTTTGAAAGAAGGAACAAAGTGGAAAACGTGAAGGATTAAGGGAAGCTGTTGAATACAATGCAATAACCTGTGATGTAAAGCAAACGGGATACACAAGCTAAAGCCAAGAATGAGAGTTGTATTAGGGGATATGGCTTGGAGGAATTTGCAGGAATGAGATTGGGCAAGCAGTAGTAGGTTTAATTTGATTCCATTTGAGGATAAACAGCTAGTTCAGGTTAGTGAAAATCAGAATAATGGAAAAGAGATCCAGATACAAGTGCTTTACTTTACTTTTGACAAGTTAAAGCTTTTGAATTAAGCAAGCAAGAAGCAAACAAATCACATTCAGGGATTAATGAAATATAGATAATGGTTTTAGACTCAGAGACCAAGAACCTTGTGCAGGTGGTAATAACTGGCCTTGGTTCTGAATAAGATCTATAGCTTGGGAGGGTTCATGAAGGAGGGGGTGTGGGGAGGCAGATCTCAGTGGCAGGTGCATAGATTTATTTTGGAGATCTTGTTGCACTTGCTTGGATAAGTGCAGCTCCAATAACACTCAAAGTTTGACACCATCCAGGACAAAGCAGACGACTTGACTGGCTTCACGTCCACAAATATTCTCTGATTCTACCACCACTGCGCTGTAGCAGCAGTGTGTATCACCTACAAGATGCACCGCAGAACACTGTTGAAATCTGCTTGGACATCACTTTCCAAACCCACAGTTGCTACCATCTTGAAAGGCAAAAGTGGTAGATGCATGGAATCATCACCACCAGCAAGTTCCCTTCCCAGCCACTCACCGTCGTGATTTAGAAATATATTGCTGTTCACTGGTCAAAATCCTCGGAACTTTCCCCAATGGTGTTATGGGTTGACCTATACCAATGGACTGCAACGCTTCAAAAAGGCAGCTCAAAATCATTTTCTCAAGCGTAATTAGAGATGGGCAATAAATGCTGGCCACATGCTTCTATCCTGTTAATAAATAATTAACAATAAATGACTCGTTAATATTCTTTTGATATCCCTGACTTTCAGTTGCACGATACTATCGCTTTTCAAAGATGTTGTTGTTAGTACGACTGTACAGACTATATATGGGATTACAAAAAGGTAGGGCAGGTATTACTTGAAAACTTAAACAAGCAATCTTATTCTGGACCACTTTGTGAAAATCTATGATTAACATAGATTTCCTGACATATTTTCAAAGTTGTAGACCAAAAAAGTCACTAATACACCAGAATCATAATATTCTCTGAGACACTTTTTCCCACTTTGGTTGACATTGCCAATCAAGTTTTGCTAAATTAGAAAGAAAAGCCGCAGTGCTGTTTGGCCTGGTAACAGTAGTGGTAAAACTACAATTTACTTTGCAACTAAATTAATTCACAGATGCCAGATCATCTTTCAAATGGACACTTGAAAGGACAACTATTACCATGGGTTAAAATTAAAATATTCAATTATAATTTACAATGAATTCTATTACTTGGAGGACACAGATGAACATAGTCTTCTCAACGTAATAATAATGAAAACTGCATGATTGGAATTGCTCGAAGAGTATGGGGGAATTTACCCAGTTGAAATATCTTTATTCAGCTACATGGATTCCAGCCTGCCAGGAGGTTCATGACTGAAAGAGTGTAATTAAATGAACAAAAACAAAGTTGCTGGAAAAGCTCAGCAGGTCTGGCAGCATCTGTGAAGGAAAAAACAGAGTTAACGTTTCAGGTCCAGTGACCCT
>NC_063342.1:58385529-58396009 GCF_021869965.1 Rhincodon typus | reverse complement strand
AATGGGCCAATATTCTGGAACTCCCTCACTAACAACTCTATTCCCAATGGACTGCAGCGGTTCAAGAAAACGCACATCACAACCTTCTGAAGGGGAATCAGTGATGGGCAATAAAGGCTGCCTTAACCAGACCTATCCTGTGAACAAAGTTTGAGAAATCTACATCCCTCAAACAAAACTTCCTAACACTGTTAACCTCTTTAACTGTTATCTTACGATACGATTAATGGATTCCTGTTGTAACGAGCACATTTGTTTTGACTAAAATGTGAGAAGATGTTACTTTAGATCAAGGAGAATTGTGTAAGAAGATGTTTGTAGTTTTAAAGACAAATTACTGGAGCACATTGTGAGCTCTATGTACAATGTTGCCTTATTGAAGCAGTAAAGGAGAATGCCAGACAAAACAGCACCGTCTGTGTATGCTAAGGTTAATTCTATCTGGAAACAATCTGTTGATTGGCTTTTCAATTAACATCAGTTATTGTGGGTTCAAGAGTATTCATCATAGCAACAGCCTCTTGATTAGTTCCTAGGCAAATGGCTACAGCCTTGTGTATGAAATCACAGCAGAAATGTCTAGCCCGTAAACTGAATCTACTCCTCTCTGTTGCTCTTCCTTTCGTGTTTGGAGAGGTGAACGCTTAGCATCTGATTATTCTCCTTCAGCTTTCTTCTGGAAGCTACTTTCTGCAAATCCTCCTTCAGAGACAATGAAAGGGTGAATTCTCAACAAGTGAATGAAAGATTGAAAATTGGAATTCCCATAACCTCATGTCATCAGTAAAGAATTGGAAGAACCGTGACACTCAATGCTTATCACCTTAAACACTAAAGTTGCATCTTACTTCATTACTGTAACATATTTATGACACCATTATATTTTGTATACAATGCTGAGATACTAAAACTAGAAAACGTGCAATGCTTTCTTCTGAGATGTCCATTTGGTCCCCTCGTACTTCTCGTCTACATGCTGCCCCTCAGTATTATCATGTGAAAAGTGGTGGTATGTGCGTTGCTGATGACATCTAGCCGCATCTCACTCGACTCCCTCCCCTCCCTCTGTCTCCCTGTCTCCCTGTCTCCCTTTCTCTCTTTCTCTCTTTCTCTCTTCGGGCATACTAGTTGTCTGCCAGCCAGTGCAGGATGAGTAGAATTTTTCTAAAAGTAAATATTAGTTAGCCACCAACTGTATCCTATATTGTGGCAATTAAATGAGGCTGTGAAGCAGATTGTTCATAACCTTGGTATCCTATTTAATTTTGAGATGGCCTGACTATATGTGTACCTACTTCTACCTCTGTAACATCTCTGTTGCATTTGCAACTGAAATCCTCTATCGTTATTTCTTCAGACCTGACTAACCTAATGCACTCTTCCCAGGTCTCCCTGCTGCTGTTATTATTAATTTAAGGTGGTTGGAAACTCTTGCCAAATCCTTGCTCTCACCATGCCCCATTTACCCTTTACCCAGAGTGTCTGCTGACTTACACTGGCCTCTGGTTATGCTATCTGAGTGTTACATTCTTTAACTTTAGTTTGAAACGAGTCCATGCTGTTACCCCTCCCTATCTCTAATCTCCAAACCTGCAATTCTCTGACATCTATGATTCTAGTCTCTCTCGAGCATCTCCAATTTTTACCACTCTGTTGATGGCTACATCTTCAGCTGCCCATCCTACATTCTGGAATTTGATCCTTAAGCCTATCCAACTCTTCCGTTCATTTAACACTGGTTGAAATTTACCTTCTCAGTGCAGCTGCCCTCATCTCTTTGTGGTTTAGCGTCATATTTTGTTTGATTACTCTTCTGTGAAATGCCTTGGGATATTTTTACCGTATCAAAGGAGCTATATAAATAGAAATTCTTGTTGTTGTCTAACATAGCATCTTCAGGATGTTCAGCAGTAATGCAGCATAGCAATAGGAATCATGTGTTCTGGACTGGAAACGATGCCTTTCATGTGTGTCTTCATAGGAATTCATCTGTTTCTAAGAAAGCCTGGATATAAATTGCTAAACTTTTTTATTTTCGACATCAAATTAACATGGAGTCAAAGCAAATTCCACTTAACTTTATTGTAGTCCTTTCCCTGAAAAAGGTGCAAAATTAATAAACCTTATGTGATGTCTCTTTTGTAGACTAGCACACTTTTTTGGCACACCTTTTTCTCTGGAAAACTTTGAATTGCTGGACCTGATTTCCTGAATTTATTGCTTCCAGCTTGGGCCAAGAGTAGTATCTCAGTTCATTTGTATTTGCTTGTCTGAAGGTCAAATGTATTCTTGCAGGTGGATGTGAATTGATCATGGTCCATTCCAAGGTGTGAATATTAGTTTACTTGCACCAAAATAATGATTTGCTTATAAATCTGTCCTGTTTATTAGGTATACAATGAGAAAAATACTCCTATAAAAGTTTAAAATAAGACTGAATTCGGAAATCTCTGTGGTTTGTCTGCCTTTACACATGCTGCAATATTCATTCTGGTGTCTTTTCAAACTTCTGAAAATTTTGCATTTCTTTGAAAGACAACCTTTAAACATCGCAAAAGGTTTCCTTGGAGTACAGACAATTCTGCAATATGTTTGAAGACATGTTTTTCCTTCATGGTAATTAAACCAATTCTACTCTGGTCTTTATCACCACATGCTGCAGGGTCTAATAGTTTTCCTTTTGCCACTAAGTGCAAAACTCCACATTCAGTTTTTAGATTCAGTTTTTGCCTAATGAAAGTTAAAACCCAGTTAGAAGAGAGATGAGCACAGAATGATTTTCCAAATAGATTTGACCTCAACATGTAACTAAAGACTTTATACTCGTCTATGGTAGTGAAAAAGCTGAGCATTTTATATTTCTTTAAAGCAAAATGGCTTTCAGTGCAGAATGACAATGTAACCTGGGTATCATACATCCTTTTTTAATACATTCCTAAGTCCATGAAGATACCACTATTTAATTTGAATTACTACTTCTATTTTCAAATAGGCTAAATTATCAATATACATAAAGTAACATTCTAGGAAAGCGGATGATTTACGTGAACATTGATTTCGTTTCTAAAACGTTACTGCCTCTTTAGGTGTAATTGTGTTAAGAATACATTAACATGCCTCCTTTGAGTATACTGACCGCATCTCCATCTTAATAAATAATGCCCGGCATTCATCCCATTTCCACTAAGTTGCATTTGTGTATTGTTATGGAAATCTGCTGTGGGTAATTCAGTCTCCTGACTTCTGTGTTATAGTAGTCAATAAGCCTGGTTTTAAATATCCATACAAACTGATATCAAAGTGATTTAAATAGAAACCTTATATTGACCTGAAGCTTTTTAAATTGTTCATATTTTCTTCTCAAAATGTAACTCTCTCTTTAAATAATTAGAGCATTTTGAGTACAACCCTACTATAAGAAGGTCTGACTGTGAAATAAAATATTCCTTAGTGTTATCAATTTTAAATAAAGCTAGGTTTTGTACATAACTGGCAAGATGGAGTTTCTAAACTTATTATGTAAAACTCATTGCACATAATTGATGTATGAACGATTTTCTACAAGTTCCTGTAAGTCTTAAATTAGAATCTGGTTTAGATGTGCTTCTTAGTACAGATATAAATTACCAGCCGTGTAAATGATTTGTCAATGCTAACCTCTGGAGGATATGACTATCATGGTGTTACACGTTATAGTCACTCAGTTTCCAGAGGTATTTCTAAATAAGAGGGTCAGGGATCTTCTCAGTGTAATTGTTATATTTTTTTTTTAGAAAAGAAATTGCATCAAGTGAAAAATAGATTAGCATTGTGTGAATAAAAAGGTCAACTTATTGTATATCATCACTGCTCTGACATCATTACTGACTGTCAGGCAATGTCGATTTTGCAATGTTGACACTTGCTAAGATGCCTGGTGAAGTGTCCCATCTGAGCTAGCTACTTGAAACACCAGCTTTAAAAGTTTGTTTATGAAGAGTCCTCTATTCTTGTGTCTTGAGCCACAAGCAGATATATTGCTGGAAAATTCAATCTGTGATATTCCGTCTGCAGGATTTAAAACATTATTGCTTTTCCTTCCTCTGCAACATTCTGGATAGCATGCTAAGTGGATATAGTCTGGTGTTGGCATACTTTTTAAATCCCAATGCCATATTAGGAACAGAAGTTTGCTATTTCATCTTCCGACTTGTTACACCAATCAGTTACGCAGTGACAGACATGTAACTTAACTTAATTTTTCCATTCCTGATACATATCTTTTGATATTCTCCCCCAATAAAAATCTATTAATATATTTTTAAAGTTTCAGTTGACACTGGATTTGTAGCCTTTTAAGAAATTCTAGAAGTCCTAGAAATCCAGGAGGCTTTTTGAGAACATATTTCCAGAGTTTACTGCTGAATAGACTAGATCTAATTTTAACAGGTTTCCTGTTGACCTGTATTTTTTTTTCCTCTAGTTAAATAACTGTTTTCTGCAAATACTTCATTGAATCACTTACCTTTTAATACCCATACCCCATCCAAAATTTAAATCAAGGAAAAAGGTACGAGTTTATGTAGTCTGTTCTCATGGCTCAATTCTTTGAGCCTTGTTATTGTTCTGATGAACTTTCATTGCACGTTTTCTAAAACCAATATATTATTCCTGAGAACCAGCTCTTAAAACTGAATGCAGCACTTCAGATGGGATCTGCACTACTGAAGCAACATTTCCTCACTGTTGAATTCTAGCCTTCTAGAGATAAAAGGCCATGTTGCAGTAGCTTTTTTTGATAACATTTTATTGCTGTACAGTAATTTTTAGTGGTTTATGAATGTAGATCTCTAAAGCCCTTTGCTCCCTCACATGCAGTTCCACACCATTAAGAATATAGTCTAGTATGTTTTATTTGAATGCAAAGAGTGTGACCACTCACAACGCTCCATTGAATCCAATCTGTCAAAGTTTTACCCACTTGACCCATTCACATCAACTGTCTAGATTTTATTTTAACTTCTTCCAGCTGCAAAATTGACTCTACCTCGTAACCTACTATCATCTACAAAGTTGGACACAGAGCTAAATAATCCTTCATTTAAGTCAATATTATACAGAATGAGAAGCTGCAGACTCTGTGCAGA
The DNA here is from genome assembly GCF_021869965.1 of Rhincodon typus. Taxonomy (NCBI): domain Eukaryota; kingdom Metazoa; phylum Chordata; class Chondrichthyes; order Orectolobiformes; family Rhincodontidae; genus Rhincodon; species Rhincodon typus. Next base: position 58,390,883 of record NC_063342.1, on the reverse strand, counting down.
CACATGAGGAACATTGTTTGTCATGCCTCACCAGTTGGAGTATATTCCTTTTATTCCTCTCCTCTCCTCTCCTCTCCTCTCCTCTCTTTTCTATGTCGCAACTTATGCCACAAGTTGCCTCCAATTCTGTACTTATTGCAGCGTATTGATGTGCAAAGAGGTATTTATCTGATTAATTATTAAAGGTTCTTTTCTGCCACAAAAATATTTTCATAAAATAATAGACATTATTCCATGCAAACAAATATTTATTCTGATGTGGTTATGTTCTGATTTCTGTTTTTGTTGCAATTTTAAACTGCTTTATTCAGTATGTTAACCAATTTGTAGCCCAAATCAGCATGAAAATCTGTGTTTTAAAAAAAAACTCTCAAAACCACTAGCATTTTTGACGTGGAAATTTAGTTGGGCCTAACGTCCTCTTTCTGAGTAGTGTTTCCTCATAATTCATTGCATGTATTAGTTTCTATTTGAATATTTTATACATTTTCTACCATTCCCATAACATAATTAATATCTTTTTCCATGTTCAGTCTGGAATAAAATGATACATAAATTTATTCTTACCTATTATACCTAGGATTCCCATGAGGATAATCAGTGTTTCACTGTATTTATGCTGCTGATGTTCGTTTTTTTTAATGCCTGATATAAAAAGTAACACAGCAATTGCTTGATTTTTCAGGTGCTTGAAGGGTAAATCTGTCAGCCCACAGACCATCGAACGAATAACAGACACGATTTCTGATCGTTTGCGGATTCCGTGGTTATTAGGTTCTGGTGCCAAGAAGATCGATATCACAATACTTCCGCCTCTTGTTTTCCTTCCAATCTTCCTTCACGTCGCGGCTCTTCACATTGTCTTAGCTTTCATCATTTTGACATCCTTGCCAATACTAGTGCTTTGGTACTATTACATCACTCACCAGAATAAAGGGCGCACTTTATTTTTTCTTAGTCTTGGCCTCTTTTCTCTGGGCTACATGTACTATTTATTCCTAGCTGAAGTTATGCCCAAAGGAAATGTCAACTTTGTACACTTAACTGTGCTCACTAGTGGTTTGGTATTAACACTCGTATGTTTAGCACAAGTCAAGAAAGATCCAGGCTACCTCAGAACAGACAACAGAACCACTCAAATTAAAGATGCTGAGACAAAATACACTTCTTCACACAGTTTGAACGGTACACACCAAGTTCAGCAGAAGGGCTGGGATATTCCCACAAAATTGAATCTATCTGGCCGCAATGGAAAGCTGCAGTTGGGACACCATGAATTGAACAAGAACTGGTGTGCAGTATGCAAGACTATAAGACCACCTCGTTCAGGACATTGTCGAATCTGTGCATCCTGTGTCCAAAGGCTGGACCATCATTGTGTTTGGTAAGTTTGGTATTGCTTAGTTACAGTAATTGTCAGATATTCTCAGACTGCCTCGAAGTGAAAGGATTGTGATATGAAACAGCAATGACCATCAACAAGTGGCAAAGGCCATGAAAAGCTTGGAACAGTGTCGTTAAGGGGTTATTATCATAGGAAACCCAAGAAAGAAAATTTTTGAACAAAGGTTTCTGAAGAATTTTGTCTTTAACAGCTTTTCAGACTAGAATTTTGCTGCAGAGTAAAACCAATTCTCAGTAATAAACTGGCTGTGCTTACGAAATACAGTTGATTTAGTTTCAAAACTACCTAGATCTTAAACTGAAATGTTTTATGTGGGAGAACTCTGTGCAGGACTTTCAATGCCAATTTATTTTACAGATTTTATTTATAGGACTTTGCTTGCTTTTATATAATCTACTGATGCTTTTTATTATAGTTACCTCATCTCAATCGCTTTTTTTTTGGTTTTGCTACCTTTATTGATGCCTACCTGCTGCTTCCTATTTTAGCTAGATTGATTGCATAGAGAAAAGATTGTAATTTCTGCATCAATCCACCCCCTCTTTGATCCAATTTATCTATTACTCAGTACGACTTTTATCTCTTCTAAAGTGCTTAACTGTATCTGATTGTTTCACACTATTCACAGATTTATTCTTGATTCTTATTATCTGCAGAAGCCCTGAAGTCAGATCTTCTCTCCTCTTTTTGATTTGATTGAGACTGTGATTTCTCACACTACGTCTCGGGCTAAGTTCACAATAGCTCCATGTATTCTCTCCACACTGTTAAACACTAAGCACTTGGTTGTCAATTCTAAGTTCTTGGTTGAAGGCTCACCAAAATTGTTTTGTTTATCTTGTGCTGCCTTATTTCTATCTCTGACTGTATGTAACCCCTGAAAATGTTTGAGGCTATTACTCAACCTCTCGATATAAGTACTTCATAGACTCCCTACAGTGTGGAAACAGGCCATTCAGCCCAACAAGTGCACACCACCCCCCCAAAGAGCATCCCACCCAGACCCATTCCCCTAACCCTGTATTTATCGTGGGCACTATGGGCAATTTAGCATGGCCAATCCACCTAACCTGCACATCTTTGGACTGTGGGAGGAAACCAGAGCACCCAGAGGAAACCCACGCAGACATGGGGAGAACGTGCAAACTCCACACAGACAGTCGCCCAAGGCTGGAATCAAACCCGGGTCCCTGGCACTGTGAGGCAGCAGTGCTAACCACTGAGCCACCATGCCACCCTAAGTACATTTTATGCAAGTGTGATTGGGGTGAAAAAGTGATGTGAATGGAATTATAATTCAAACTATTTCAGGTTGCTGCCTTCATTCGTTAATTCCTTCTGTATTAATTATATTAAATTATTTGGTTAGCTTATGTGCAATGTTTATGAAATGCTAGAATACTTGGGTCTAAAGAGATGGTTTGCTCAGTGTCTCTGGTTGGATGGGGATTACTTTCAGTAACACTTTCAATTAATCTCTTTCTTTTTAATTATAGGACATATATTTTTATGAAAACTCTTGGGTTGCATGATGTTTTATTCAAATCATTTTTATTAATTTGTTTTGTTCTGTTTGCAGGATTAACAGCTGTGTAGGTGCATCTAATCACCGTGCATTTATTCTGACCCTTTTTGTTTTCCTCCTCACCTCAATATATGGAATCAGTTTGACTTTGGACACTATATGCAGAGGGCGAAGTATTTTCACAGCTTTATTCTATTGTCCTGGAGTCTACCGTGAGTACAGGTAAGAAAAGGACAGCACTGTTACAGCCCTGCTTAAGGTTTGATTAACCCAACTAATTTGGATGCAATTTCAACTTTTGTTATTTGTCAGTAAAAATATGGTTTTAAAAACTACTCTACTTTAATCACCTCACAAAATCATAACATCAGAAGGTGGGTCCATGTGAGCATGCCCCTCCAACCCATTTGATTTCAGTTTTCTGGAATACCAACCCATCTGTTCCACCAATAAAGCAGCTAGTTTTTTTGCCTAAATTAATCAGATGTTTTGGCCTCAGCACTATACCTGCAATCTGTTCAGGCTGTTCTGTCAATTTTCCTTTTGTGTTAATCATCTTCTGTGTGAGATAATACTTAATGGATTCTTCCAAAACAACACGTCCATTGTGACTTTGAAGCTGTTCCATCTTTGTTTGCTGTGCTGTCATATTCAAAATTATTATTTGTTGTTTGTTTTAAGCCATTGAATGGTTATATGTTTCCATAAAGTGGAAACGTTTTTCATCTCAACACATTTTTTTTTTAAAAATATACCTGACTGGTCCTACTTTTTTCTATCCACTCATGGCACTTAGTGCCACTGCTTGGCCAGCATTTATTGCCCATCCCTAGTTGGCCTTGAGAAGGTGGTGGTGAACTGCCTTTAACTGCTTCAGTCCATGTGACCAACAGCGCCCTGTGGAAGAGATTTCCAGGATTTTGACCCAGCGACCGTGAAAGTACGGTGATATAAGTCAGGATGGTGAGTGGCTTGGAGGGGAAATTGCAGGTGGTGGTGATCCCATTGATCTGCTGCCTTTGTCCTTCTAAGTGGAAGTGATCATGCATTTGGAAGCTGCTGCCTAAGGATCTTTTGGTGAATTTCTGCGTCACATTTTGTAGATAGCAACAGCAACAGCAGCAGCAGTGTGTGCTGAGCGACAGTAGTGGAGGGAGGCAGCTTTGTCCTGGATGGTGTCAAGCTTCTCGAGTGTTGTTGGAGCTGCACCCATCCAGGCAAGTGGGGAGTATTCCATCGTACTCCTGACTTGTTCCTTATAGATGACGAACAAGATTTGGGAAGTCTGGAGGTGAGTTACTCACCACAGTTATTCCTAGCTTCTGATCTGCTCTTGTAACCACTGTATTTATAAGGTGAGTCCAGTTGTGTTTCTGATCAATGATAACACCCAAGATGTTGATATAGTGGGGGATTCAGTGATGGTAACACCATTGAATGGTGGTTAGATTGTCTCTTATTGGAGATGGTCATTGCCTGGCATTTGTATATTTCTTGCCAGTTGTCAGCCCAAGCCTGGATATTGTCCAGATCTTGCTGCATTTGAACATGGACTGCTTACGCATTTGTGGAGCCACTAAGTCTTTCTCTTGGCTCACCCCATGGCATGGGATCAATCTTAAAAATGCTTCTGTTGCATCGCTGCTGGCATCTGAATATTTCCCTTGTACTGAAGCAACCTGTATTGTACACAATGCAATTCTACTGCCAACACAACATAAGCAGCCTCAGTGTGAATTCTTCAGATTTGAATTCAGTGTGTATGGGAACCTATTCTGCTATTCTCTTTTCCATGCTTATTGTCCCACATTGTATAGATAAGGTAAGTGAGGTGTTTGTCAATACTGTGATACATCTGCCAGCTTTCCACTCTTGGAGAATATTTGCCTCTTTGCTATTTCCAGTATGCAATACCTTGCAGTTGGTCACATTGAATTTCACTTGCTTCTGATTAGCCCAAGTTCAAATCCTCAAATGACCCTGAGATTCTAGTTGCTTGCCGCTTCAACACATCATCTCATTCCCTGGCCAACATCTCCTCTGTCTTATCAAAAACAGAAGTTGCTGGAAAAACTCAGCAGATCTGGCAGCATCTGTGAAGGATAAAAACACAGTTAACGTCTCGGGTCCGGTGACCCTTGAAGGGTTAGCATCTGCCAGACCTGCTGAACATTTCCAGCAACTTTGTTTTTGTTCCTGATTTACAGCGACCACAGTTCTTTTGGTTTTTATCTCTGTCTTAACCTTGCTCCAGTGCAGCTCAGCGCAAGTTGGAAGAACAACACCTTATTTTCGCTTGGGAACTCCACAACCTTCTGGACTCAATATCGAATTCAACAATTTTAGGGCTTGAGGTACCCTCTCCCATGTCCTTACCTCAGCTTTTGGATTTAAATTATTTGTTTGAAGTATTTTCCACAGGTT
>NC_063342.1:58321453-58375529 GCF_021869965.1 Rhincodon typus | reverse complement strand
GACATGTTGTCTGAGGAATGGGAGGGGGAGTTGAAATGGTTCGCGACTGGGAGGTGCAGTTGCCTTCTCAAGATGCACCCAGTTTTTACTCTTGATGATATTTACAAAACTAATGACATTGGAAATATGACTTATCCCCAGGCATGTTTGATTTTTAATGTGCTTTAATAGTTTAACTTTTAAACACAAATCCTCAGAAAGGTGATGGTAACTAAAAACTCAGCTGGTGGTGGTTTGCTTTAAACTACTATCCTTCCAGAGAAGCTGCTTTTTCTTGTTGTTCCTCGCAGTATTTTAAGGTTTGGTAGTTGGTAGTACTCGGAATGTCTTATTTGGTTTGTTTGAGGATTAGAATTGTATTGGACCGTTTTGCCTATTTCGAGCACCGCTTTCATCAATGAAGCATACATCCAGTTAGATAATGCATGCATCTTATCAGTCATTTTATTGCAATACTCCTCATATTTCCATGTCCCATTGCCAAGTATTAAACAAGCTTGTTAGTCCATTGATACTGTTTTGTAATTTTAGTCCGTTTCTCTTGCCAAATTTGGGAAACACACCCTCAAAATGATCATTTCCCATCATAGTGCGCACGATTGAACATACCATATCCAGCATCAGATTTGCAGATACAACCTTTCCCTGGTCAATGAAATTGGCAACAGTGTCGTCAGGCCGGCATGCTCCCAGAAGTCCTTTTGTCTTGCCCCTGGAATGAACCATTCTGGGCATGGCTCCAAGTTGTTATAGAATGTGATTCTTACAGACCAGTCCACTAAATCCTGAATCTATTACAGTGGTCTGAGGATCGAGTTGAAATGCAGAGTCTAGTGCACCTCTGGTGGTAATGAGAAAATGCACCATTTCCCTACTATCCTGTTAGTGTCACTTCTGTGCCCTGCTCCCCCCCCCTCCACTGCCTTGCCCAAACACCTCATTGATTAAATGCCTAGTGAGCTATGCCAGTTAGATCAGTGTCCACTTTCCGCACAGAGCTTTTGTGGAACGTGTACAAAACTCCTTTTCCAAAATCTGCACACACCACTGCAAAGGTGGGGATAAATTGGGGTTAGACCAAGAATGAAATTTTTCATATCCTGCATTCAGATACACCATGATTTATTAATTCACCAATGATCTCAGTAAGTTAGAAAAAGGTCCATGTATGTGTAGTCGTCCAAATTCTATGGACCCCCTGCCTTTGAAATTTAAAGTAAGTACATACAGTAGAATTTGTGGGCAGCACATTCCTACTGTCAACTTCCTTGTCCCACTCTTCCAACCTTCCAGCTGGCTTTGTTGCTATCTATCCAATTATAGGCAGAGAATCACCTGCAAAAGGTGGAGGTGTGGCTCTGTAAATTAATGATAATGCCAGCACAATAGAACGGGTTGCCTAAGTTTAGGAAACCATGATGGAGGAGCAGTTTGTGTGGAGATGAAAATTTATAAAGGCAAAAACTCACTGATGGTTGTGAATAGTATAAATGAAAAAAATAGTGACAGCTTGTCAGAAATGTGGTAATTGTGAGGAATTCTACTACAAATAGTTTGGAGAAACCAGATAGACAAAATTAGCCTTGTTGAGTTCACGGGATGTTTTGGGGATTGTTCCTTAGAACAACACCATTTTGAGTCGACCAGAGAGCAGGCTGTCCGAGTCCAAGTATTGTGAAATGTATTAATTAATTACCCGGTCTTCACTGTTGAGAATATAAGTCACATCTCAGAAATAGCTGTAAATTAGGAAAGTAGTACTGAGCTAGAGCTATGGTCTGACAAGTTCCTGGGTCCAGATGGACTTCATCCGAGGGTTCTAATAGCACTGGGGAGTGAGATGGTTGATTCTCAAAAGCAAAGCGCTCTGGATGCTGGAGATCTGCAATGAAAACAGAAGGTACCAGAGAAATTCAGCAAGTCTGACAGCATCTGTGGAGAGAGAGAAATACAGTTGATGTTATGAGTCTGGTATGACTCTTCTTTGGAACTGGTGGTTGATGCATTGGTTTTAATTTTCCAAAGTTCCTTGGATTTGGGGAAAATTCTATTAGAACTTTCTAAAAAAAATAACAAGTAACAAAGGCAGGAAACAGAAAGCAAAAAGCTAAGGCCAGTTAGTTTAACAGTTCTCATCAGGGAATATATTAGAAAGCTATTATAAGTGATATTATAGCAGGTCACTGAGGAAAATTTCAAGACAACCAAGAAAACGTCAACATGGTATTGTGGAAGGGAAATCATGTTCAACCAATTTATTGGATCAATTTGAAGAAGTAATGTACTGTTGATAAAGGGGAACCAGTGAATGCACTGTACTTAGATTTCCAGAAGGCATTTGATAAGGTGCCACATCAAAAGTTGCAGCAGAAAGTGAAAGCTCATAGTGTAGAGGGTGACATATTGGCAGGGATAGATGATTGGATGGCAGATAGAATAGGTATAATTAGGTTATTGTCTGGATGGGAAGATATAATGAGTGGTATGCCATAGGGATCAATGCTGGGAGTGTCAACTGTTTACCATTCATGTGAATGACTTGGACGAATGGACCAAAGTTATGGATGATAAATTTGCTGATGACACAAAGATAGAGAGGAAAGTAATTTGTGAAGAAGACATGAGGCTACAAAGTGGCAAATGCAGTATGATGAGGCACAATATGATGTTTTCCATTTTTCGGATGAAAAATAAAGTATATTTTCTAAATGGTGCAAGATCACAGAAACAGACACAGGGAATGCTGGAGAAGCTCAGCAAGTCTGGCACCATCTGTGGAGCGAGAAACACAATGAATGTTTCTAGTCCAGTATGACTCTTCTTAAAAACCTGTTCTGAACCATTGAATAACAGCAGGCTTGAGTGGCCGACTGCTCATTTCTACTTTTGTGTGGCTGTTCCAGTGCTGTCCTCTTGTGCAATATGTAGATTTGCTTACCTCCATAGCTTTGCTGAGACCAAGTCTCATTCACCCATTATCCCTGTGCTTGAGTTGCTTTGTGACCCTGTCGGTTTTAAAAATTCTCATCTGTGTGCTCAAATCCCACTATAAACTTGTTCCTCCTCCTCCTCCTGTAATCTTGTCCCAACCCAACAATCCTTCAGGAGCTAGGTCCTGCTCCAATTCTGGACTCCTGAGCAACCTTGGTTTTAGTCAGTCCAGCACTGGCGCACATGCCTTTTATCTGCTAAGGAATTCTCTTCTGTACCTCTACTTGTTTTCCTTTTTAAGATGTGTCTTTAAATCCACCTCTGTTATTTTCTAAGCTTTTCGTCATCTGTCCAGATTATCTTCACCCGTGGCTGTGTCATACTTTGATTAATAATGCTCAAGTGATGTGCCTTGGCATATTGAAGGTGCTATATGAATGTAAGTTGTTGTTGCCTATCTACCTGCTCTGTCCTTTTCCTGTAACCTGTTCGCTCACTTTTGTCCTTCTCTTGTCTTTCTCGTGTAATCCAAGTTGTTGACTCCACAAGCAAACCTGATGGAATGTAAGTGAAAATAGATATTGAGCAATATTTGTACTGGTGCTTAACGAGTAATGTTTGGTTTGAAGGCTGACTATCTCTGATATCAGATGAAAAGTGCACTGCATGACTGAGGAGGGAGTGTTGAAGTACCACTTGAATTTGTAGTATGCTCCAAAATTAAATGCAAGTGCTGGGCCATTTTTTTTAAATCCTGGCGTAAATCCGAGGATATTCCAATGATAAGGTTTTGTTTTCTGTTGCTGAAGTTGCTGTGAATTCTTTGGTAATAAAATGACAAATGAAACCTTCACTTCTGAAACTAAATTCTATTATTCTATTTACCTACTGAATATCATCTGTTTGCCATCTCTGATAGTTAGGTTCTTGTTTTAATATTGGAAAGGATGCTTTGAATATTCAGAAGTAATATTCATCTCAGTCTGTACAAGTTTAAAACAAACTTGAGAAAAAGCTTTCTGTTGTGGCCATTGAAGGACTTAGCAAAGTAGGCATTTAAGAAGTCTGACTCCAATTCTCATTCTGCACTGCTGAATATTTAATAGCATATAGATTTCTTTTTCAAGCATACTATTTGTAATTTGGAGTATTGAGCACTGTCAGGGTTTCATTAAGTTCGTAAAGAAATCACTTTAATTTTATTGATTTGGCTACAGGAATGACCAGTTACATTAGTTGTTTAGAAGTAATGAATGACTTGCTATGAAGCCATGCATAAAGCAACAATTATTGCAAAATTCATGTTCTCCTTAATCTCTCTGTTTTCTCCACTTGCAACACCTTTGTCATACACCACCTCTAACTGAGAAAATTCTGCCTCCTCCAAGTATTGCATTATAACTGAATGGTGGCAAGATGGGATTAGCGAGGGGATGTTGGTGATAGGCTCACTGGGAAAGTATTTGCTGCTGTTCAGTACTTTCGCATACCAGCACGCCTTCAATTGGAAAATTGGAGAATTGTGCGTTGCATCCCTGGCACAGTAGATTGGAATTCCAAGGCATTTTACAACAGCATTATTAAACAAAATTTGATTCCAAGCTGTGCAAGAAACTTTTAAAGTAGATGACAGATGTCTGGTCAAACAGCTAGGTTTTAAGGAGTGTCTGAAAGAGGGAAAAAGAGAGAATGGCTGTGTGTTTAGAATGGAGGATTAAAATACGTACTGCCCTCATGCTTGCTTGTTACACTGATCTACATCCAGCTAATTGTATGTAATATTTCGGGTTGAAATGATAGCTATCTGTCGGGTCCAGAAACACTGACCTTCCCTGAACAACTGTACTGATTCTTCTTGAACTTGAGTACATCAGAACTGTCAAATTGGTCATTTCATTATCCTAAAATAATTCATTGGACTTTCCAACAATGAGATGGTTTATAAATTGGAGTATGCTTCATTGTTTAAACGGTTTTCATTTTTTAATGCTTAATTATGAAATGCTTGTCTACACAACAAATATTTAACAAATTGAAAAATATATTCAAGCTCGAATATGTTTTCAATTTACAATGGCACTTGTGTGTTTTGTCTTTTTATGTATAATGTCTAAATAATTCAGGTTATTTCAAAACTTCTTAGAACAATATTTTTTGATAGAACAGCATTGTCATAATCAGTTTTGCTACTCTGACTGTATTGACCTGGGGTAATTACAGAGTAGATGCAACATTTCTGCAATGTTGTAAATTCTGCTTTCCTTATTTCACAGTACAGCATTGTCATTCACGTGTGTCTGGTACTGCACGATAGTCACTGCAGGGATGAGTTATCTCTTCCTCATACAGCTCATCAACATCAGCTGCAACATCACAGAAAGGGAAATACGGTTTGCGTTGAGAGACAAAACTGGACAAAAGTACCTCTGCGGTCTAGTCATAAAAACCGATGAGTACAATCGAGGCTTCATTAATAACTGGAAAGAATTCCTCAAACTTCAGCCCAATCATATGAAGACAACCATTGAAGATTTAGTGTAATGCTTCTGATTTAATTTTATTCAAGGGCTTATCTTTGTACTCTTTAATAACTATCGCAATGTGTTAAACTAATTATCTTCAACCTGAAACAAATACTAGTTTTTAGAGTAATTAAATAGCAAATGAGTAGACAATCTATCTTCAAGCTGGAAAACTTGTAAATTTTCTATGATGCCTTTCAATGAGCATTAGTTTCCATGTGTGCGATATTTTTTCTTGAAATTGTCATTTTACAAACATGAGATCACAGTATTAGGCTACTTGACATACATTTTACTGGTTATGTAGCTAACTTAGGTTCTTTTAAGCGGGAAAATATTGGGAAAGTCTGGCAGGAATGTTTCCAGAGAGCAAAAAGCCAGTTGCCACGTGAACAAAAATGGTACGTGAGATAAAGAGAAACAAATGAGGAGTGAATGCAAGGGTTATAAAAAGAATCAAGATGAAAAGTTAAGATGATTAAATGAATAAAGATATTGGTAAAATTAACAGGCATTTATTGGGTGGGTGGGTAGAGAACTGAAACCTCTTTAACATGTATGTGAAACACAATATTCAAACATTGGGCACATTATTATTGTGAGAAAGTTTGTCACTCAGTACAGTGCGGCGGCACAGTGGCTCAGTGGTTAGCACTGCTGCCTCACAGCGCCAGGAACTCTGGTTCAATTCCACCCTTGGGCAACTGTCTGTGTGGAGTTTGCACATTCTCCCTGTGTCTGCGTGGGTTTCCTCCGGGTGTTCCGGTTTCCTGCCACAGTCCAAAGATGTGCAGGCTAGGTGGATTGGCCATGCTAAATTGCCTGTAGTGTCCAGGGATGTGTAGATTAGGTGGGTTATAGGGGAATGGGTCTGGGTGGGATGCCCTGAGGATTGGTATGGACTTGTTGGGCCGAAGGTGCCTATTTCCACACTGTATGGATTCTATGATTCAGTAGAGAAAACCAGATGTAATTGGCGGTGAAGTTCCAGTTCAGGAGTTGCACAGTTAGATTCATGGTAGTGTAATAAATAAAATATTTTATATTAAATTGTTAATTTGTTTAATTCTGAAAAACAGAAGCTTAAAAATGTCAAAATCTTGTTTTCCTTTGAGCAAAAATGCTGTTGTTATATTATGACATGAACTTTGTTTGTAGCTGTCCAGAACAAGGTTATCAAATCTAAAGTGTTGTTAACTATTAATTTACTATAAACACACCCAGAACGATATCCAGTGGTAAAGCTGCATGCCCCCAACAGCTAACTTGAGAGAATCAGCATTGATGCTACCTCAAGTGTACAAGTAGCTGGCTCTCTATTTATGGCCTGCTTCACTGCATAAGCACATTTTTCGGTCAAGTTATCTGCATGTATACTGACCTAATGAGTATCAGTCTCTGTACAATAACTGGGTAGATTTGAGATATTCGTATGATGACTGTGAAAGTTGTGCTTTTACCTGACAATATGAATACGCAGAAGATTTTATTTCTTGAAGTTCAGTGCTATTGGAATTCGAACCATACATATAAACAAAGGCAAATAACAGAAGGGTCTAGGCCCGAAACGCCAGCCTTCCTGCTCCTCTGATGCTGCTTGGCCTGCTGTGTTCCTCCAGCTCTACACCTTGTTATCTCAGATTCTTCAGCATCTGCAGTTCCTACTATCTCTCGCAAATAACAACAGATGCTGGAAATCTCAATTCAAAACAGGATATTCTGGGAATACTCAGCAGGTGAGGTAGCATCTGTGGAGAGGGAAACAAGTTAACTTTTCAGGTAAATGATGTTCTGCTGAAAGATCATTGATCTGAAACATTAACTTCTGTTTCTGCTACATAAGTCACAGGACCTGAGCATTAGTGGCATTTTCTTTCAATTGGACTAACAATGTAGGGTTTATAGTTTAATAAAAATGATTGCTATGAAGAAATTGGTGTCAATCTTGATGTCAGATGTAAATATGTATTTTTAAAATTGTCACATTTAATATTTTAGAAAACCCGAAATAAAAAAATTCTCAATTTGAGATTTTCAGCATCTCTGCATGAGTGTACATACTGTACAACAGTTTATTATAAATTATTGCCAGGCCTGAAAAGATTTGTAACTTTTAGAACTTATTACAACTAGATTTAAGAAATTGTGCTTTAGTACGAGTTACTATTTAAAGCAGTGCAAAAATGTGCCTGTTATGTGGTTTTATGGTAGTTTCGAGTTTCCTTTGCAATGTTATGCATGTGAGATTAACACTGCTGTGATCACTGACTGTTGGGTTAATTTCATATTTTGTAAACAAAAGCAATATTCCATTCTCATCAGCCATCAAGTTTAAACTCTCAAACTAAAGCAAGAGTTTAAATATTCCAGCTTTTTCAAAAGTTCCAAATTTAGTTTATTAAAGCTGTTTCAAACTTTTTAGCTATGTGTGCCTCAATTACCACATAGTTGCAGTGAGTTAGTTAGCAGCCATTTGGCCCATTGAGTTTTTGGAGCAATTTAGCCAGACACACTATCCCCGCTCTATCATCAGAACTTTGCAAGGTTATTTATCTCAAATGCCCATCCAATTTTGTTTTGAAAACATGAATAGTCTCTGCTTCTACCACTCTTGCAGGCAGTGAGTCGCAACATATTAATGCGACTGCTTGTTTTGTTGTCCTTGGCAATACAGTTTCCTGAGAGTGATTTCCCCCTAGAACTGAAATCTGAACAGCTAGGTTACGGGCAGTTTTGGTAACAAGCAAAGACTAACAGCACAAACAGGCCATGGCAAAACAAAAGGCATCAAAGTGTAAGATTTGTGAAATGTGAAATGCCTTCCTCTGAAGATTTACAATATTTTAAAGTATTTTGTTTATCCCTGAAGTGAGAATTTGTTATATTGATAGGAAACAAGCAGTGTCAGTTTATTTTTGAGAGACTGCTGTGCTCTGTTAGTAACAATATTTTTGCAGATTTTTAAAGTGAACAGATATCAAGTCAGGATACGGTAAGCCTCATCAAAGGTATTAAAAACAAGAACAGAAGTTGCTGGAAAAGCTCAGCAGGTCTGACAGCATCTGTGAAGGAAAAAACAGAGTTAACGTTTCAGGTCCAGTGACCCTTCCTCAGAACTGAGGAAGGGTCACCAGACCCAAAATGTTAACTCTGTTTTTTCCTTCACAGATGCTGTCAGACCTGCTGAGCTTTTCCAGCAACTTTGTTTTTGTTCCTGATTTACAGCATCCGCAGTTCTTTCAGTTTTCGTCGAAGGTATTGTTGGATCATTAAGCTACATTGATTCTCAGGTGGCATGATTTGTCATATATTGTTCGTTGTCTGGATTTTCCATGTGTAACATTTTGACTTTTCAGTTTGATTCAAATATTGTTTGGAGGCCATTCAGAAAGATAACTCACCTGTCTTGTGCTATTATTGTAATTCTTATTTTTATTTCTGTGGGTGTTCAACTCCAAATGTTGTAACTTGAGAATTAAATGTTGGTTAAAATATTTAAAATTGTTGGATACAATTCATCTTAAGTTTCCATTTACCTGTAAATGCTTAGTTATATAAAAATGTGTTTTAATTAAAGTTTCTCTGAAACTATATTTTACTGAAACAACAAGGAGACACAATGCCTTAATTAATCTTGACAGGTAGAAGCAAGTAGGTAATATTCCTGTTGGCATGCCATATGGGTCAAGATTATCTTAAAGTATGAAATAGAGTTTCTGGCTCAGTATTAATGCCATCCATAGATGCAATCCTCAACATTTATTTTGTGTGGAAACCTAGTAATTCTTGTTGTTTTTCTGAGATGTATTGTGAATTACCAGTTAGTTAAACTTTAAATACATTGCCCATAATGTGACATTCCTATGTGATCCTCTGCTGCAATCTTAATGATGCTTTATGAGGAATGTTGTAACTGATGGTCAGTCATGTATTCCCAGTCAGTGAAACACAGTAATCCAGATTATGTTTGATAGTTTATGACTAAATTAGCCATTTTCCAAAACAAGGCCTTACCTTATGCTCAGAGATGGTAGGAACTGCCGATGCTGGAGTCTGAGATAACAAGGTGTAGAGCTGGATGAACAAAACTTTTCTGAAGAAGTGTCCAGACCCGAAACGTCAGCTTTCCTGCTCCTCTGATGCTGCCTGACCCGCTGTGTTCATCCAGCTGTACACCTTGTTAACTTACCTTATGCTCATTTCCATAAGTTATTTGATCTGAGTAATATAGCATCAAATGCTCAAATCTCACTTTCCATGGTCTGATTCATGGTCAAATGAAATTTTACATTCTTAGTAGTGTCCAGGGATGTGCAGGTTAGGCATCTTAGCCCTGGTAAAAGCCCCATGTGGGATTATGGAGAATAGAGTGGAGGGGATTCTGGGTGGGATGCTGTTCAGGGGGTCAGTGCAGACTTGTTGGGCTGAATGGCCTCATTCTACAATGCAGGGATTCTATGATTCTATCAATTTAACAATATATGCAGTGTTCCTTTTAGTTACAGTATGATTGTTTATTCCAGTGAGAGGAGTAAAATGGGTAGAAATTTAAGGCCTGTAGAAAAACAACAAATTTTGAACACAATTTCATATTTGTTGTTCAAATACCAGCTTAAAATATTTATTCTCAAACTTCAAAATTTCACAGCATATAGGATATTTGTTTTATTTCCTGTAGGAACTATGTTACATAAGTCCCTCACTGTAGACAATTCCTACCTAAATATGTAAAACGTGTTTAAAAATAGTCAGTGTATTGATAAGTGCAAGTCATTGTACAATTTATTGTATAACTGGGATTTTTAGAAAATTGTAACACTTTTAATAGAATATCATAAAGGGCTATATAAGCAGATTATCCTGATGTGTGTTTGTGTGTTCATTCTGTTAGGATTTTTGAATGCACTTGTAATTTCAAATATTACATACATAGACATATCTATCAGCATTAGTTATATACTTGAAAAATTGATGTGTAGAATACATATATGAAGAAAAAGGAAAATCTTATGTGAACAATTGCTACAGGAACAAAATACTGCAGGTGATCATCAGACATAGGAGGGAAATTAGGCTATTCAGCCCATCTAGTCCATTCTGCTATTCAATCATGGCTGACAAATTTCTCAATCCCATTCTCCTGCTTCCTGTCCGTAACCCTTGATCCCCTTGACAGTCAAGAACCTATCTATCTCTGTCTTAAATACACTCAATGACCTGGCCTCCACAGCCTTCTGTGGCGATGAATTCCATAGATTCACCACCCTCTGGCTGAAGAAGTTTCTCCTTATCTCCATTCTAAAGGGTCTTCCCTTTACTGTAAGGCTGTGCCATCGGGTCCTAGTCTCTCCTACCAATGGAAACATCTTCCCAACATCCACTCTGTCCAGGCCGTTCAGTATTCTGGAAGTTTCAATTAGATCCCCACTCATCCTTCTAAACTGCATTGAGTATCGACCCAGAGTCCTCAAATATTCCTCATACATTAAGCCTTTCATTCCTGGGATCATTCTCGTGAATCTCCTCTGGACACGCTCCAGGGCCAATACATCCATCCTCCGGTATGGTGCCAAAAATTGCTCACAATATTTTAAGTGTGGTCTGACCAGAGATCTATAAAGCCTCAGAAGTACATCCCTGCATTTATATTTTAGTCCTCTTGAAATAAATGCCAAAACTGTATTTGCCTTCCTAACTACAGACTTAACCTGCAAGTTTATCTTAAGAGAATCCTGGACTAGGACCTCCAAGTCCCTTTGCACATCGGATTTCTGAATTTTTTTCCCCATTTAGAAAATAGTTTATGCCTCTATTCTTCTTACCAAAGTGTGTGACCTCACACTTTCCCACCTTGTATTCCATCTGCCACTTCTTTGCCCACTCTCCCAACCTGTCCAAATCCTTCTGCAGCCTCCCCACCTCCTTAATACTACCTGTCCCTTCACCTATCTTTTGTATCGTCTGCAAACTTAGCCAGAATACCCTCAGTTCCTTCATCTAGATCATTAATGTATAATGTGAAAAGTTCTGGTCCCAACACTGACCCTATTGGAACGCCACTAGTCACCAGCTGCCTTCCTGACAAGGACCAGTTTATCCCCACTTTCTGCTTTCTGCTAGACTGCCAATCTTCTATCCATGCTAGTACCTTGCCTCTAACACCATGGGCCCTTATCTGACTCGGCAGCCTCCTGTACGGCACCTTGTCAAAGGCCTTCTTGAAGTTCAGGTTGATAACATCTGTTGACTTTCCTTGGTCTAACCTGCGCGTTACCTCAAAGAATTCTAACAGATTTGTCAGGTATGACCTCTCCTTGATGAAGCCGTGCTGACTTTGCCCTATTTTACCATGCACTTGGAAGTATTCACAAATCTCATCCTTTATAATGGACGCAAATCTTATCAATGACCAAGGTCAGGCTAATTGGCCTATAATTTCCCATCTTTTGCCTTACTCCCTTCTTAAACGGGGCGGGGGTGGGGGTTACATTACTGACTTTTCCAGACCTCTGGGACACTCCTGACTTCAGTGATTCCTGAAAGATCAACGCCAACACCTCCGCTATCTCTTTCAGAACTCTGGGGTGTAGGCAATCTGGTCCAGGTGATTTATTCACCTTCAGATTTTCAGTTTTTCTAGCACCTTCTCCCTGGTGATGGCCACCATACTCACTTCTGCCCCTGACTCTCTTGAATCTTTGGTATATTACTCATGTCTTCCACTATGAAGACTGACACAATGTACTTATTCAGTTCCTCTGCCATTTCTTTGTTCCCCATTACTACTACTTCAGCATCATTTTCCAGCAGCCCAATGTCCACTTTTGCCTCGTTTGCCCTTTATATATCTAAAGAAACTCTTGCAAACTTATTTTATATTACAGGCTGGCTCACCCTGAAATTAAATCTCCTCCCTCCTTATTTTTTCATTGCCCTCTATTGGCCTTTGTAAGCTTTCCAATCTTCTGGCTTCCCACTGCCCTTCGCCACATTATGTGCTTTCTCTTTTGCTTTTATACTGTCCCTGACTTCCCTTGTCAACCTTGGTTGCCTCTTCTTCCCTTTTCAGTATGCTTCTTCTTCCTAGGGATAATTTTTGCTGTGTCTTCTGAATTACTCCCAGAAACCCCTGCCCTTGCTGTTCCATTGTCTTTCTTGCTAGGCTTCTGTCCCAGTCAGTTCTGGTCAGCTCCTCCCTCATGCCCCTGTAGTTGCCTTTATTCAGCTGTAGACCGTTATTTCTGATTCCATCTTCTCCCTCAAATTGCAGAGTAAATTCTTTCTTATTATGGTCACTGCCTCCGAAGGGTTTGTTCAGTTTAAGCTCTCATCAAATTTGCCTCATTGCACAACACTAAATCCAGAAATGCCTGTCCCCGAGTGGGCTCCACCACAAGCTGCTCCAAAAAGCCATCTTGTAGACATTCCACAAATTTGTTTTCTTGTGATCCAGTACCAACCTGATTTTCCCAGTCCACGTGCATATTGAAATCCCCCATGATCACTGTAACCTTGCCTTTCCTATGTGCCTTTTCTATCTACTGGTGTACCTTGTGTCCCACATCCTGACTACTGTTTGGATGCCTGTACATAACTCCCATTATGGTTGTTTTACCTTTGCGGTTCCTCAACTCTACCCACACAGATTCTACATCAACTGACCCCACTTCATTTCTTGCTATTGATTTAATTTCATTTCTTACTAAAAAGGCAAATCCACCCCTTCTGCCCACCTGCCTGTCTTTTCGATTAGATATTTAGCTCCCAGGCCTGATCCCCTTGCAACCACGTCTCCACGATGCCCAACACATCATATCTGCCAATTTTGAACTGTGCCACAAGCTCATTTACCTTATTTTGCAAGGCGTGCATTCAGATACAACACCTTCAGTCCTGTATTTACTGTCACTCTTCTCGTTTTCATCCCTTTATCCGATGTGCTTGAAATTAAGATTCCTAATCCTTTCCAAACACTCTGTCCTATTTTGTGTGCTGGAGGCTTTAATAACCTCTCCTGAGTTCTCCTGTCTTCACTTTCTTCATATTTTTCCATGCTGTTGAGTCCACACCCACAGATGATAACCTGCTGCTTTGTTTCCCATGTGGCCATTCCACTACTTGGAGTTTTTCCCTCTCCTCCCACTCCACTTTCCAGTTTCAAGTCCTGTTGACCATCCTATTTACCCTTTTCGTTAGAATATTGGTCCCAGCTTGGTTTGGGTGGAGACCATCTCAGCAGTACAGATCCTTCCTATTCCAATACTGATAACAGTGCCCCATGAAAAGGAGACCCGCTTTCCCACACCACTCTTTTAACCACGTGTGTACCTCCCTTGCTGGAAACGCTCAGCAAATTTGACAGCATTGGTGAAGAGAAAACTGCGGTAATGTTGCAGTCAATGATCTTTCTTCTTACCTTTTTCTCCCCCAACCTGAAATAGTAACTCTTGCTCTCTACAGATGCTTCTAGAACTGGTGAGTATTACCAGAATTTTCTGCTCTTAATGAAAAATTTCTCATTTGCTATTAGATGTTTTTGGAAGAAGAAGTCCCAGTTTAAACAATAATGTAAGTAGTATCTCATGCTTTCAATCATGTACTAATGTCCTCTGAAGGGGCTTTCCAATGCATTCATAAATCAAAATCCAACTGCCTTAAACTAACTGAATTTTTTTGACTATGTCATTTCAATTTTGTTTTTCTCTACATGTAGGAACATGATGCATTTGGAGTGGGTTGTTCTTGCAGAACACCGCTCGCGACAGGAGAGTTAAAAGCAAGATCACAAATCTATTTTAGAAATTCCGGAAAGCTATCGGGTGCAAGAGATTGCATGTTCTAAACGGTAAACTACAGGTATAGTCATCTTTGACTATTTAGGTGGTAGCCTAAATCTAAGCACATTAAAATAACTTGCTGCATTTTCATGTTGCAATGTTATGGTGTCTACTGAAACATTGATGACAAATCAGTATTTAGTACTACTTACAAACTAATATTTGAAACTTTTTGTTAACTTAATAGACCCATCAGCAAACTGCTATTCAGATCCAAGAAACTGATTTATTAAAAATGAGCATAAATGGTTGTAATTTAATTAATATACAGTATCTATAAATTTCCTTCTTGGATTTGCATGTTTTTTTTATTATTCTCACAGTAAATTAAGAAAATGTGGCTTTTTATTTTGACATAATCTTGCAATTTTGATTCTCTAGTTTAAAATCTTTGCAGTTTCAGTCTAGTCAGTTGTTTTATTTCCTATGCTGGCTAATCATAAATTGGTAATTGGTTTAGTGTTTTTGTTCTTTGATTACAAAATGTATCCAAACTGTATACCTAAAATCCTTTGATACTAAAGAATCTGTTGTTTAGATTACATTGTTTTTGGCTATCCTTTGATTCGAGGATTATGTCTTCTCAATTATGACATTCTGCCATGGGTTTTCAAGTGACTGAGCAGGCCAATTTGTGTCCTGCAGATGTTTGCACATTTGGGGCAGAATGTCTCAAGAGCTAGTTAGATCCAGGGTGCAGGATCTGCTTCTTGTTCTTTACTGCTATTCTGCCTGACTGCGAAGGCATTAAGACTCAAAACATGTGCTCATGGACAAGTCATTTTGACTCCTTTTATATCATTAATATCAATGCATTCTGTCTTCAAGAATAGCTTCAGACTAGCTTAAAAGTGTTTTTGTTACCAACCAGCCCTGACCCCTAACCTTAAGTCATTTGAGAGTTGGGAAATTATGACCCAGTGGGAGAGAGGATTGCATCTAGACAGTGCCTTGTCTATCAAATTGGATTTTGCACAACTTTTGCCTGAATACTTGTGGAACTTGTTTGCCAGTTCTCCCAGGCGAATCTGGAGAATTTGGTGAAGGTATTGTTTATGCCATTTCTTTGGTGTTTTTCAGTCATTGGTACATAGTTTGGGTCTCACTGCAGTGGGAAGAAGTGCGGAGATGGCAGTTATGATATTCACTAGGACTTTTGACTTGTGGAGGTCTGTGTTGCCAAACAGCTTTGGCAACACCTCTCATCAATGGTGGCTGCCAAGGTATGGGAGACAGTCCAGAATTTTTCTGCCAATATATACAGGAGTTAGAACATTTGGCTGACTAAGCATGGGTTGATTTGAGTTTTAGTTTTGCAACATGCAAACTTCTCGAATGCAGAATTGGTGAGATTGAATGGCTTGCAATTCTGCTGCAAAGTAGGCAACAGCACAATCATCTGCAAACTGTAGGTCAACCTTATGTGATGAAATATTATTTGGAAATTTGGGATCTAAAGTAACAGAGCATATATAGCTTTGATTCATAATTCCATATTGTGTAGGAATTTAGTTTACTTGCAATTAAATGACACATTAAAAGAAAAATCGAAAGGTGAATAGTTCAATAATAGAGGAAACAAAATTGGGTACAAGGTATCCTATAACTACAGTGAGAGAGAAATCACAGACCCTTGTCCAAGTGCAGTGGGTCCCCCCACTAGACCCCCAAAAAACTCAGATCTTGCCTGTGACATGGCGAGCCAGAGACATAAACCAGATACTTAGAAAGAGAAAACCATCCAACAACAAAAGCCTGTAGTGTGGTAGTCTTCAAAACACTCAAGGCAGAAGAGAAATCCTGAATGAATTAGAAATTAAGGGAAAGTATCCATAAACATTAATTGGTTAGGCCACTTTTGGAAGTCTGCATTCAATTCTGGTCTCCCTGCTGAAGGAAAGGTGCTGTTAAACTTGAAAAAAATCAGGAAAGATTACAAGGATGTTGCTGGGTCTGAACAGTATGAGCTATAGGGAGAGGCTGAATAGGCTGGGGCTATTTTCCTTGGAGTCTAAGAGGCGGAGGCGTAACCTTTAAGGTTTATAAAATCATGAGGGGCATGGACAGGCTGAATAGCCAAGGTCTTTTTCCCAAGGTAGGGGAGTCCAAAACTAGAGGGCATAGGTTTAAGGTGAGAGAGAGGAAAGATTTAAAAGAAATCTAAAGGGCAATTTTTTTACAGAGGGCGGTGTTGGTATGGAATGAGCTGTCAGAGATGGTGGTGGAGGCTGGTACAATTACAACATTTTAAAAAGCATTGGGATGGGTACGTGAATAGGAAAGGGTTGAGAGGGATATGGGCCAAATGTTGTCAAATGGAACTAGATTAATTTAGGATATCTGATCAGCATGGATGAGTCAGACCAAAGGGTCTGTTTCTGTACGGTACAGTTCTACAACTATAACAGAAAGCTTTAAGGTGTCCAGGTGAAATCTTACAAGATTGTTGAATGTGTGAGTATATGTAACAAATGTTTAAAAAGTGAGCTGGGTTAGCTCAGAGGCATTAACTTAAGACAGCATTGGGTGAATGCAGAAGTTTGCTGGAAAGTAATCAAATACAGCTGTGCCAACTGAACAAGGAGTTTTAAACTGGAAACCAAGGTGACCCTTCCCTTATGTTCTGGTGAGGGTAAAAGGGTTGAAACTTTAATTCTGATAGTTGAAATAGGATTATTTCAAACTTAGACAGTGCTTCTTGCCCTTTTGTATACAAAACTTTGGTGTTCTTGTTTAGAATATTGGCAACTTGTGAATGTGACTGATCACCATGGTAAACAAGTTGCAAAACCTGTGGCCTATCAAGCCAGGTTTCATCTTGGAATTTGATTTACTACAGCTAGGATCGTGAAAGTTGTGTGACAATCACTGGCTGACAATTTTACAGACTAATTCTTGAAAGCATTCTGTAAAATTTCCTGACTTTTTGCAAAAAAAAACTAAAAAGCATGATTGGCACTGGAGTTCTCTGTATGGTTTTTAAAAACTGATTAGAATTATCAAAACCAAGTGAGATCTCCTCACAAAAGTATGTTTCCCATTTGTACCTAAAAAATATGAAATAAGTAGTATGTGTGAAATTGGTGATTTGTAAATGATATGAACTGTATTGCAGTTTATCAATTTTAAAAATATATCTATGGAACTCGTTTAGTAACTTGATGGGCAGGTTATTTGCTTAATGAAACTTAGCAAGATATTTTTGAAGATTAAAGAAAAGATTCATTTGGGAGAACTAATCAATTTAAATGGATCTTAATGTTATCATCTCAAAAAGCAAACAATAGCTGTTTCTTCCATTTCATTTGAGGCTTTAAATAGGAAATGCAGCTTTGACATGAGTTCTGCTTTAGGAAAGTATTGGAGGAAAGAATAATGTTGCAAAAACATTGTGAAGTTAATGCTTAACAACTACCGTACTGAAGCAATGCAGATATGACTAAGTAGAAACCAGATAAATCATTTCTATTTAACTGCAATGGGGATGTTTTATTTCACATACCTGTACAGTCAAAATGTGAAATATGATTTGGTACTAAGTGAATATTCATCTATTTTATTGTTATAATACATCAACAAAAATGTCACTATTAAATTTTGCTTTTAAATTAAGTCTTCAATTGTCTGTATAATTTTTGTATTCCACCCCACGAGGTACACAAGGTGTTTTTGGCCTGACCTTCAAGACTTGGAGGTTCTTTGCTAAATTCTAATAGAAGATTCTCCCTCAACTCAAATTCAAACTGTGATACATTATTCCTGTACGCTTCCAAGATCCTCAAACTGTTAGTATTTAATTGCTATGCCTGAAAATCAGGGAGAATTTCAGCAACTTTCTTCCTGAGGTGCTGTATGCGTTCTTCCTTCTTCACCTCCTCCTTGATGAGCATTGGCAAACTCTTCCATGCTCTGAAAGCTCTCTTGACTATCCTCCTACAGGTAGGAAATACAAATTAGATATTCAGGAATTCCAAGATAATTTTAATGAGTATATATGGAACTTTTAATGTATTATTTTAACCATTTTGAAGTTAAGATTTAAAACAATTAATTTGGAGATATTCTGAATCCGTATGGTGTGGATCTGAGTTACCAAACATAACAAGGTTACATCTTCAAAAACATCAATTTCTTTCACCGTATTCTACCAATTAAAGAAGATGCCCGTTACCACTGATTATGTTGTTCTCCAATTCTCTCCTTCTCCCATGATTCAATCTTTTCCTCAGTCACATAACCAAACCAGGCAATGAAAGTGGCTCTTGTTAGAGCTGTCAGATAGTGTTGCCATGCTTTCTCCTCCATAACAGTGCAGTAATCTTTGTACTGTAAGGAAAACGTATTTTAGAATATCACTTTCTCAAAGAATCAAACTATGTATTTCAAATTCTCTGTAATGTTAACACTTTTACATAAGAACATATGAAATGGGAGCAGGAGCGGGCTGCCCCAATATTCAAAACAGATCACAGTTGATCTGCCTTAGGCCTTAACTCTTCTGTGTCAGCTGTTAACAGTCCTCAATCCCTTCATATTTCAAAAATCTTATTGACCTCATCCTTAAATAGCTTCAATGATCTAGCCTCCACAGTTTATGGGGTAGGGAAATCCAGACATTCACTACCCTCTGCGAGAAAAAATTCCTTCACATGTCTCCTTATTCCATATCCATGCCATCTAGTTCAAGATTCCTCCATTACTGGAAACAACATCTCAACATTTCCCTGTCAAGCCCCCTCAGAATATGGTACATTTCAATAAGATTGCTTCTTCTTCTTCTAAACTCTAATGAATAAAGGCTAAACCTGTTTACCTGTTCATTAAGTCAACGCCTTAAGAATCAGCCCAGTGAACTTCTTTAGAACTGCATCCAATGCCAGTATATCAGTTTTTAAATAGGGGGGCCAAAATAGGGGGACCGAAATTGTACAGGGTCCTTCAGGTGTGGTCTCACCAACACAGTATACAGATGTAACAAGACTTCTCTATTTTCAAAATTCCAACTGCCTCACAATAAAAGGCCAAAAGTCCATTTGCCTGCTTAATTACTTGCCACACAGGACTACCCAGATTCCTGTCGGGTGCGCTTTTTTGGAATTTCCACATTAAAAGTGCATGACTTTACACTTTTCTATGTTAAACTCCGTCTGCCAAGATTTTGACCACGTATTCGAAGAATCTTCGAGGTATGACTCTAAATAAATAGGTTATGTCCTTATCACAACACTCCCTTCCCAAATATTCTTGTATCCTCAGCAAATCTGGATACATGCCTGTCGGCCTCTTCCTGGTGGCACTCCACTAGTCATGTCTTTCCAATATGAAAATTACCTACTAATCCTGACTGTCTGTTAACCAATCCTCAATCTATGCAAATATACACCTAACGCTGTGAGCTTCTATCTTGTGCAATAAACTTTTATAAGGCATCTATTGAATGTCTCCTGCAGATCCAAATACACTACATCTTTCAGTCATCGTTTATCAATTCTGCTTGTTATATCCTCAAAGAATTCTAGCTAATTTGTCAACATAATTTCCCTTTCACAAAACTGAGTTGACTGATTGCATTAAGCTTATCTAAATGTTCTGATTTTTCTTCCTTAATAATGGACTCTTGCATTTTCCCAATAACAAATGTTAGGCTAAATAGTTGATAGACAGAAAGCGGGAAACTGTCTCCCTTCTGGAACAGATGTGTCACATAAACGGTTTTCCAATCTACCGGAACCCTCCTGGAATCTATGGGGTTCTGG
This sequence comes from Rhincodon typus, assembly GCF_021869965.1. NCBI lineage: Eukaryota > Metazoa > Chordata > Chondrichthyes > Orectolobiformes > Rhincodontidae > Rhincodon > Rhincodon typus. The sequence continues at coordinate 58,355,483 of NC_063342.1, read as the reverse complement.
AATATTTTGACCAATGCCTCCACTATCTCTGCAGCCACTTCCTTTTAACACCCTTGGATGCAGGCCTTTGGAGCTTGGTGGCTTTTCTGTCTTTAGCCCCACTGGTTTGGCAAATGCATTGCCCCTCGTGACACAGACAGTTACATGATCTTTCCTCTTATTAAGACCTTGCTTATCTGTTACCTTCGGGATGTTTATAGTGTCGTCCACCATGAAAACCGAAGCAAACTACTGATTGATATCATCTGTCCAGTTCCCTGTTCCTCATTATCAATCCCCAAGTTGCCATTCTCCAAGGATCCCATACTTACTTTTTTCCCATAGCTGTAGAAGCACTTGCTATTTGTTTTTATATTTATTGCCAATTTATTTTCATCAATTTTTTTCCATCTTTATTAGCTTTAGTCATCTGGTATGGATTTGATATAAAACAAAATCCCAACTTTTCACTGTTTTGTATGCCTTGTTTTTCTGTTTGGATTGTCTCCTTGATTGCCTTTAACTATGGATGGTTCATACTTCTCGGTCCTTTTTTTGGCTGAAATAAATTTTTAATATAATACAATCCAGCACAGGAACAATCGCTTTGGCTCACCAAGCTTGTGCCAATTCCTAATCCTTATTTAGACCTGCTACTTATTGACCATACATGGAATCTATCCCTCTGTTTGCTTCATGTTCATGTGTCTATGAAGATACGCCTTAAAAGTTGCTAACGTGCCTGCTTCCACTACCTCCACTAGCAGTGCGTTCCAAGCACCCAACATTTGAAAGCTCTAAAATGTTAACTCTCTTTGTCTTGCGGCGTACAGGACACTGGTGAGACCACTTTTGGAATATTACATTCAATTCTGGTCTCCCTGCTGTCGGAAAGACGAAAGTGTTCAGAAAAGATTTACAAGGATGTTGCTGAATTGGAGGGTTTGAGCTCAAGGGAGAGGCTGAATAGGCCATAGTTTTTTTTTCCCCCAGGGTAGGGGAAGTCTAAAACTAGAGGGCATAGGTTTAAGGTGAGAGGGGAAAGATATAAAAGGGACCTAAGGGGCTACTGTGTGAAACATTTTCCCTGCACTTCTCCCGTAAACTTTCCCCCTCTCACTTTAAGCCTGTGCCCTCTTGTGGTTGACCTTTCCACCCTGGGAAAAAGCTTCTGACTGTCCACCCTATCTGTGCCTCTCATAATCTTGTAAATCTCTATCAGGTCGTCCCTCAACCTCTGTCTTTCCAGTGAAAGCGATCCAAGTTTATCCAACCTCCCCACATAACTGAAACCTGCTGAGGATTGTGAAATATTTTGATAAATGTCCCCTACTGCTTATTCACTGATTTTCACTTTAGTCTATTTTCAAAGCTTCAGATTTATTACACCTAAATGAATACTCCCACTGATTAATTTAAAGCCCTATTTGCATAACTACAAATGCTATAAGTGTACCAATGTAACCTTAGTCTACTACTTATTATGCCACGAAATTCCACAAAACTAGCCAAAACCAGTTCAAACTGGAAGTGTATCTGGAAGTGCAAGAATTCTGTATTCGGAGTGGTGTAGGATGAACACCAATTACCATAAACCAACTGAAGATTTATTATGGGCCCTGGCAACTCATCAATGATTTGAAAATAATTAATTATTTGACAGCATTTTCCAAATGCATGGAAACACTACCACTTGAAACTTGCACACCATCCTGATTTGGAATTATATTGCCATTCCTTCATTTGAGGCTGGGTCCAAATTCGAGAACTCTCTTTCTAAATAGACAGTGGCTATATTACCCTCATGGACTGCAGTTCAAGGAGACAGCTCACTACCACCTCCAAGGGTGGGTAATAAATATTGACCATTCGTGAACACATTTTAAAAATTGTGCATTTGAAATCTTTGTTACAATGGAGAGGAAAATGATCAAAAGGAAAGGGTTGCCCTTAGAGTCCGAGAACTGGCAGGACTTCTGCGGTTCAAAACGGAAGGACTCTGCAAAGAAAAGTGCAAGAAGAACAGTAAAGTTTACCAAATAAGTTCGGTCCAGGTTTTTGCACATTGTCCACAGTTGAAACAAGGTATAACCTGTTAAGCTCTGTGTTAATTATTGCCTAGTTTCTCAATCCTCCTTTCTCTCATTTGTAATACTAAGATTCCTTCTAGCACAGTACTAAAATAGAGTAGTAGGAGGTTTTATGATACCTTTATAGATTTTTAACTTGTGCAGACCACCACCTCAGTAGCTGCAAACTTTTTCTCAGAAAAGGAATGAGTTAATTTGAACCTATTTGTCCAATTATAAACTCAAGGGTGAATGCTTAAATGCATGTTTTTGTTAGTTATACACTCCAGCTCTGCATTTGAGGTATTAAAGCACGATCCTTCCAGATAATTGTTTAACAGTTTTTACTTATTGAAATATTTGGTTAACTACTTTCGATTGCAACTGTAAACTGCTGCGCCTTGAATTTAACTTAAATCAGGTAGTATTTAATCTCTCAAATCACGATTTGAAAAACTAAGATAGCATGTAATCTCCAATGAGTAGTAAACAGCTTTGTTTCCTGTACTGTAAAATGCAAGATACAATCTAAAATCTAATTTTACAAAGAAAACAACTTCCCAATTGAAAATTAGGGATATGCCTGAGTTAGTTTGGGATAGAATGTGTTTATTGTGAACCCTAAACAAAGCAAGGTCACTTTTTAGGGGCTTATGCGTTTTTTTTTTAAAAAGACAGCACATAGTTTAACTTGATCAGAGATTGTAGAGTCAACTTTCCTGTTGATCTGAGCACTCTAAAGTGATGTGATTTAAATAACACATTACCTATACTGGCTAGCAATTGCTCAGACGCACGACAACTGACTATGTACAATCTGTTACTCTCACTTATCAAGCTGCTGGGCAGACATATCTGCAGCAATAATTCCTTCTTACTTTCCAGCACAAGACGATAAATGCCATTTAACATCCATTACAAAATCTATTTCCTCAAATTATTTGGTAAGGTTATCTTGTTGTAACAAGTTTTTCCATGTATTCTTTATTAGGAAATATTTGTTTTTTTCATTTGAATTGTGTCCCATTGACTCAACAATTTAAGGAATTTACTGAATCAGCTTTTCATACGTCTCATTATCGTTCTTCTAAGATATCTGATAAAGAGCACTTGCTCTTCTTTATTACTATGTATTAGTCCGTCAGTTACCTTTATTCAATTTTGTTTGCTGTTTGCTTACAAACATGTTAAATAAACAATCAAGAGTTTGTAAGTTTTAAGCAGTCCTAAGGTTGGCCATCCCATACAATTGACTAATTTGCATTGTGATTGTGTATCTACGAAATTTAATAGACATTTAAAAATAATACAGCTAAATACAATCACTTCTCTCAACCAGACATGGCATCTATTAATTCAGCTAAGTTATCATGTATTCTGAAATTTTACTCAATCATCACTCCATTTAATTTCAAGATATAGAGAACCAAACTTTTCCTCCTGTGTGAAAACAATCCATTTCCTGTCATATCCAATTATACGTGGGAAGCCAGAAATTTCTGAATTGTAATATTAAGAGCACACTCATGAGACTCCGTTGTTAGGTTGCTACATTCAATTTTGCCTTCCAATGGACAGGATTATTGCAAGATTTTCAATTGGTTACTCAAGATAGTTTGGCGATTACTGAAGAGAAACTGAAAGGCGACATGCAGTGATGATAGTTTGACTATGTGGGAGGGAGAGAGATGCATAGACTCCATGTTAGTGGTGCATTTAGCTACGCTGCTGGAAGCAACTGAACCACATGGTTGTTGCATAGGGGACTCAGAAGTCCAGAGTAGCTGGATAACTCCGTGCTGTCAGAACACAATAGGAAGTGTTAGGAATTAATAGGCATATCTCAGAAAAAGTCCTGGGTGCTATGAGGCTGCAGAAGAAGCCATGTGACACAAATGGTTCAGTACAGCTGAGAGTGAGGGCTGATAAAGCTCACAACCAATGTTTGCTTTGTGGAATGGAGCAAGACTAGAACTCAAATGCAGCTTTGTGAAGCTAGCTATTTGCAGATAAGCTGAAATTGTGGCCAGGAGTGAGTACTGAAGTCCAGGAAAGTGTAGATCCAGGAAAAGATGGTGATCAACCAGAAAGGGAGCATCTGTTAAGACAGTCATTGACAGAATGGCTTGAGAGGAGTTTTAAGCTACACCGGCTAAGAGAATTGTTACCTCTTGTGGAGTTCAATGAGATTTGGTGACCCAGTGTCATTAACATCAGGGGAAATAGCTGAAAAACCTGCGGGATATGTTTTGATTTAGATTTTTTATTTGATACATGTTCTTCAAAGTTCAAGCACAGTCTATTACCCATATGAACCATATTCTGGGTAATTGAAAACAAGTTGTATGTGCATTGTTGATTGTATTACTGATCTGACATTGTATATATGTTTATAGTTGCTTGATCAAAACTATGAACTTGTGGCATTTTTTCTCTTAGTAAGTCTCCTGAATTTCTCTCATTGTTTATTTTAAGAAAACAGGTTACTAGTGCCTAGTCACATTCTATATAATTTGGTGGTCAGGTCGAGGATTGTGCCTAAAATTCAATTTTTCACTCACTCAACTACGTTTTATTTAAGATATTTCAGTAGGGGAAGTTTTGAACAATTCTTTACTTTGACTTTGCAGAGATTTAATCTGTTTTAAACTTGCATACACTGAAGTCCTCAAAATCATCTTTTTTTAAAATTTAATGATCACACAAGAATATTAATTTACTGAGACACAAAGATCACATCATCAATATTCCAAAACGTACCCACGAAGAATTATTATTATATATACTCACTACTAGCCAATTTTTGAAACATCGCTTAAGAAGAATGCCATTGTACACTTTTTTGGCTTCGAACTTCTTTTCAGCCAGTGACTCTGTTATGCTTTGATGCCAGGTACGTAGACATAGGTGTAAGAGTGAAGAGCTGTGATGATCTTCTGCTAACTATATGATCATAAAAACAATGTACTCTATGAGTAACAAAAAGTTGTACTCGTATAGCATCTTTAACATAAAATATCACAATGTGTTTCACAGGAGGGTTATAAAACAAATCTGACAGTAAGCCATATAATGTTTGGCCAAAAAAGTTCATTTTAAGCAATGTCTTATAAAGAAAATAAAGGTAGGGACATTTGAGTAAGGAATTCCAGAGCTTAGGGCCTGGGCAGCTGAAGCATTTCCAGAATAGTCAAGTATATAAAATCAGGGTACACAAGGTTTCAAAATTTGTTGGAGTCTGATACCTTTTGAGAGTTATGGGGCTAGATGACACAGAGCTTGGGAGAAATTTAAACTGACAGAAGGACAGTGTAGAACTTCAAAAAGACACTGACAAGCTGGTAAAGCTGGCAGGTGGCAAATAAAGTACAATGCAGGGCAGTATGAGGTGACAGACTTAGGTACTAAGAACATGGAGACAGAATAGAACCCTTTCATTTATACTCTAAGTGCGTGCAGATGCAGAGAAACCTGGGTGTGTATGTGCATATGTCTAAATATGGCAGGACCAGTGCAGAGTTGTTTTAAAAAAAAAAATCAGTGTTCTAGCCTTCATTAATAGGGCATTGAGTACAATAGCAGCAAGATTCTGATCAACTTATGGTTAGATCTCAGCTGGAATATTGTGTAGAGTTCTGGGTACTACAGTATAGGAAGGATGTGAATGCAGAAGAGGTTTATGACAATAGTGACATTTCAGATCTGAAAGGCTGCAGAGGAGAAGGCTAAGATAGAACTAATAGAAGTTTTCAAAATTGTGAAGGCTCTGGAGGAGGAGAAACTGTTTCTGTTGGTAAAAGGGTCGAGAACAAAAGGGTATCATTTTCAAGTGTTTTGCAAAAGAAGCAAGTGTGAGGTCAGCAAAAAGATTTTTCTCACAGTGAGTAGTTAGAGTCTAGAACCAACAATCTGGAAGTGAAATGGAGGCTGCTTTAATTAAGGCATTCCGAGGGTGTTGGATGATTATTTAGGTAGAAACAATGTGCAGGTTTTGGAAAAAGACAGGAGATTGGCACCAAGTTAAAATGTTCAGAGAACTGTTGCAGATACAGTGGGCTGAATGGTTTCTTTCTGTACTGTAACAATTCCTGAATTCTGTGATGAGATTACAGAGATCAGAGGGAATGAAGCCATAGGGGTGATTTGAAGACAAGTGAGAATTTTAAAAACAGCATCTTGCATAATTGGAAACTAATACGAATCAAGTGTACACAGAGTAGTGAATGCTATTTAGTGCAAGTTAGAGCATAGGCAACAGCATTTTGGATGACCTCATGTACATTTACAATTTGAACAATGGGATACGGAGGTAAGTGAGGGACCACAGATGCTGAAAGAAACCATTTTTGGGAACGGAGATAGCTTTGCTCAGCAGCCATAACAGAAAATTGCTTTATCTCTGAATTATTTCATTTCTGTACCCCTGGGATCATCTCTGCCAGTACTGATGGTGAGTAATCATCACCTTATTTACCTAAGTTAGTTTACATTCAGGAGACCATTACACAGTGAGATTTCCCACCTTCATCCCTGGTCTTTCTCCTATTTTAGACCATTAATATTAGAGCATTCAGCACCTGAAGGTTTCATGATTTCTTAGCCTTGGTTGTTAAATATAAGTTACCTTCAAGTTTTTCTTGGAGATTTCTAAAAGTTTTTTCCAGGGTTCCAGGCCCTTCTTTTGTAGAAGAAAATGCTGGTAGTGTTTTTCTGCAGCAGATTGAAGTTGTTTTTCTTTTTCATACCTCAGCTGCTTCTGAACCTCTCTCTGCAATGACATTAGGAAAACCAGATATTCCCAGTATTGTGCATTAGCAAATTTTCTTATACCTTATCTCAGCTTAGTTTCAGAATTAATGGTAAATTTTATCAAAGATTTCTCATTTTTATGTCACTTGAAGACAATTTTAGATGCTTTTGAAGCCAATACAAAAGATCACTTAGAAAACTTAAACCAAGAAGAATAATTTTTCAAAACAAAATGGGCACTAGTTTTACTCCTTTCTCATTTACTTTTTTTCTCTTTCCTCAATTTTCAACAGCTCCATCTGGTGGCATTGACAAAGTATAGACTCTTACTTCCATTAACACCACCTGGGAAATTATTCAGATTTTCTGATGACCAGATAAATGCTTCTGTGGCAGGGACTCTGAAGGGATTACACAGGGAACATCTGAATCTTCAATTTCCTATGTCTGGAACCCTCAAGGTTTGTATTTAAATGGAGAATTTGGAGGGTTCTGCTGCAGTTAAGTTGATACTTAGGAATTACACAGAACAATTGGGATAATGCATCTGGGTGTACATGTATTATATTGTCCCTCTAACTTACCCCACAACCACTCAAGTCCATTTCTACAGACTCCTTACAACCCCTACCCTGACCCTGACAACCACCAACACCCCCAACCGCAATCCCATTCCTCATGGGACCTAATATCTCTTGTCTACCCTGATATATCCATTTTCTCTCCCTTACCTTTCACACTCCCCCCTTTCACAGAAGTGTAAAAGTTGCAGTGATGCTGGACTTTTAATCACAGAATATGGCAACTGTTAAAAGGGAGCAGATTACCTTTTCCCAACCATCCTGAAAAATGAGTGACCTGTTTCAATTAAAGTACACTCCACATTTTTGAAAAAGCCTTGGTGAGAATCTCCTGTCAGAAATACGGAGTTCTTTCCTAATAAAACAAAAGAGTGGAGTGGCAATCTGAGTTTACCACTCCTCTGAAAATCCAGTCCTAATGATTTCATTCTTAATACTTCATAAGTGAGTTTTGTTTTGGATTTCAAGGATATTGATATTTATTTCAGACTCTTCAGCATCCCTAAGTTTAATCATCTTCAGAAGGAGTCATACTGGACTTCAAACGTTAGCTGTATCTCTCTTCACAGATGCTGCCAGACCTGCTGAGTCCAATGTTTTGTGTGTCACAAGTTGATTACATTCAAATATACTACTTAACTGATTTGATGGGTGGGAGATTTTACCTTTGGGCTTATGTCAATGCATTTTTACAGCAATGAGTCTTACTTTATTGCTACAAAACTCATGCAGAATTGGATACTATGTGTCAACTCAACTTCAGTGCAAGCTAGGGGCATAGAGTTTCAATTTAAAATACTTTCCTTTACTTGCATAGCTTGTGAAATAACAAAATGGATCAGTTATACTTTTGAGTTATTGGTTTCGGTTACAGCACAATTATTAAAGAATCCAGTTAATTATCTGACCCCACCCTCCAAAAAAATAAGGTATTCTCAAACTACTTTTGCCTTGCACTAGATTCAGTTTAATTATTGCTATGGAACCAGATTTAAGTAGATATCTAGTAGTTCACCTGAATTATAAAAACTGAATTTTAAATCTCTGTATTTCTAAAATTTTTATTACCCTTGGTGATTTAGAGATTTGAACAACCACTTTGTTACCTCCAAACAATTCAGACCTATTGGCAAAGAGCACAGGTAAAAAATAAAACACGATTTGTACTGAACAAAAATGCAATTAACTGTTTTTCCATGTACAGAGTGAACTCAAAATACATAACGAAGTAAATAGTTTTCTGTTTAATTTGGAATATTTCAATTATATGTAAACAAAACAATAATTTGTTTTCAGGAGGCACAAAAATTCTAATGAATTTTAGCATTGTGCCTTTTGGTTGAATACAGTTTTTAAACCCATACCTGTCTTTGCAGTCTTCTCTCCTCGCGTTTCTTTTCTAGAGTTGCCTGTTTTTCAGCCTCCAGCTGCCTCCGTCGCTGTTCCTCCTCAGCTCTCAGATGAGCCTTGCTCAATCATGAAAATAAAACATCCGTGAGGCCACATAATATATAGCACCATAAGTTCAAATTCACTGTTATTCAAGTATTAAAATGCCCACAAGTGGACCTTGTTTCTGTTGTCAATTGTACTGCCTCAAAACAAAGCTCACTTCAGAGAAACTTGGATAACCTGTAGGACCTACAAATCACTTTAAAACATTCAAACCTCTAAAATGTTACCCTTGTATTGTCTTGAAAAGTACAACCAATAAAGTACACTGAAGTGTAGTCACTGCTGTATGGAGGAACATGGACAGCCAAACTGTGTACAGTAAGATCCCATAACTGCAAGTGTTAATTAGCTGTCATTATGTTGTGTGATGTTGATTAAAGAATAATCATTCACCAGGATACCAATTCTTCTCCTAAATAGTGGCAGGGGATCATATATGTCCACCAGGGAGTTGAAGAGGCATCCATTCAGCATCTCATTCAAAGAACTGCACCTCCAATAATACACACTCCTTCATAGAAGAATGAAGAATTTTAGCACTCAAGTCATGGTGTGGGTCCATATCCTTCCATGACCCACAACCTTCTTGGTATAATTAGGTATCCACTTGCATTTTGTTAACAATACAATTATATGCTCCATATACAAAGTTAACGCATCTTAAGTGTTCAATTACTTGTTACGTTGCCATATGCACACTGCTAAATTGGCATTAAAATCACTGCTAGGTAAGTACTAACCTCTTCATAGTTCAAACTATTAAAGAAAACAATAAGCACCAGGATGGACATAAATGTACAATACTGACAAAACTATTTTCTTCCTACTCACAAGTCTCTCTTGCTCTTTTTTTCTTTTGAACTCCTCTAGTTCTTTTCGTCTTGCTAAGCGTTGCTTTGCTCTTTCTTCCATTGCTGAGAAAATATTGAATATATTAGGAGGACCTACCATGTAAAAAATTACTGCACCAGATATGAGCTTGTGCTGTTGAAGGCAAAAATGTACAAGGTGGTGACCCTGTGTCTTAAAAATAGTTCAAATGTTTCAGATTCACTGTTTCACTTTCAGCCAAATATAAATTGGCTCTGGGTAGAGGAGAAATCTTGTCACCCCATGTATAATATGGAAAGAGGATTAAGTAGGTGACAGAAAACAGAGTTGGGATAAACTGTCACTGATGAAGAATCTCAAGGATCAGAGCTGGGGCCTCAACTATTTATGATATATTAATGACTTGACGAGGATACTTTTTTTTTTTTTTAAAAGCAGCAAATCTGGTTTACAAGAGTAGGAAAGCAACAGAGTTTGATTCGGTTATGTTTTAATCTGGAAAGGGGCAAGTAACCTTTTTTTTAAAACAGTACAGAGGATGCAAGATCCAAACTCTTACTAAGAGAATAACACTGCAAAGTTCCATGCGGTTGAACTCTCAAAGTTAGAAGAGTAATACAATCATCAATATAAATACACAACTTTATTCTAACATCCACAACTAACCAGAGATATACAAAAGTAAAATACTCTGTGCTGGAAATCCTAAACAAATGCAGAGAATGCTGGAGAAACCAAGCAGGTCTGGCAGATCTGTAGACAGAAACAGTGTTAATTGAGTTTTGGTAAGTCGTACCAGACTCAAAACATTAACTGTTTCTCTCTACAGATGCTGCCGGACCTGCTGAGTTTCTCTAACACACTCTGTGATTGTAACTGGAGATGTATATAGGTAACATACGAACTGGTTGAACACCACGTGCGCATGTCAAACTGCAAATGCAGATGCCAGATCCAGTGGATTTCTCAGCAACTCCTCAGATGTCAGTGGGTGACCAAATTTCATTAAAACTTCCAGGAATTCCAATTCTTCACTTTTGATATTAGGCGTTGGAACTCCCTCGTAACAGACTGGCTCAACATGTTATGGTACTTCTTCCCTTCTGGGGTCTATACTCCCCTGCATTCTGGAAACTACACTTTAGCCCTATGTCACTGACAGTTAGCTTCACCAAGCCAAAAATACACTGTTTTTCTCCAAGCACTAGACTTGTTCAGCTACACCGTTTGGTTCAAATAACTTCTTCGAGTCCGAACTGCACAGAATTATCCAACGACTCATGACTTCTCCCGGACCCTCATCTGCACAAAACTAGTGCAGTTCATTTATGTTCCCTTCAGTCCAACTGAACAATGAACTGCTTTACATAGAGTTTGCTTCAATTGCCTGTAACCTTTGAACTGCACTTCAGTAATCCTTGAACTGCAAAAAACTCACAACAAGCCCATCCCTTGTTTCTAGATATGTTTGAATGAGAGCCACTGTTCAAACAGTCAGTTGCCTGAATGTTAAGTTATTCATAATATGCTGCCTTCCACAGTCATATCAGATATTAAAAAATGGATTTCATAACAATACAGTGTGCAAAAAAAATGAGTGGACAAAAAATTGACAGAGTATAATGTGGGAAAATGTGATGTTTTCCATTTTGGTAGGAAGACTAGAAAAACAGTCCATATAGCTGCTGTGCTCAACTGATAAGCAGGCAACACTCATGGACTATTAATCAAGATGCATTGAAATTCAGTGAGGGGCCAAGAAATTTGCATCTGTTTTACTCAGTAGCATGATAACTTCATGTATTGAGGAATGAAAGGTTGCCTACAACTAACAAGGCTTGGAATGGAACAATGACAGAGACACTAGAATTCGCAAAGAAACAATATAACTAATAACAGTCTTTGAGCAAAACAAGAAAACAACATGGACTGATAACAGCAAGGATACTTCTTTCTGTCTCAGTTGCAGGAACCAATTCCATTGAAAAAGCATTATGGAACTTTGTTCACTGAGAACTCAAGATCTGCAAACTTTGCCACAGCTGAAGAAACAAGACAAGAGCTAAACAGTTGGACAATATTTTTTCATTCTTACACCCATGGGACTCTTAAAATCTATAACAGTATTTGTTCATTCCCTTCCTCTCTGTACTAAACATCTCTGAACCTCAGAGATAGCAAGAACTGCAGATGCTACAGTCAGAAACAACACAGTGTGGAACTGGAGTAACACAACAGGCCAGGCAACATCCTCTGATGCTGCCTCACTGTTATCTCGGAACCTCACTTTCTTTGTCAGCTCATTACCTGTATTTTTGTGTGTGATATCAGATTTCATTATTTTTTCAGGATGAACTCCACACTTTTTCATGAAAACCTTGGAAATAGCTATTTTTTTTGATCTGGTCAACTAAGTTAAATCAAAAGTGTGATATCTATACATGAGGAAAGAATTTTTAAGAATTGTTGTGACCGATTAAGAGGGGTTTAAAAGAGGGAGCTGTGACTACTCCTTACCTAGCAATAAACTACACTGCTCATCTCATCATTTTCTGTGGTGTTTTTTCCTCACCCTGCCTATTAGTTTTTCACATTTTTGCCTCCACTCCTGAATTCACTGTTTTGCTGGGTGCAGGTCCATAGCTGCTGCCAGACTTCAGCATATCACTATAGTCAGCATTCATCATAGGGGGAGCTTAGACCAAAGAGAACAAACAGGGCAGTCAACCACATAATGGCCATTTGGATATAATGGCCTAATCTGACACTACATTTGCTCAATATCCACTTGGGAGTATAAACCTGAACAACCTTTCTCATTTAATCTGATGATATGGAAACCATGGCATCTTTAACTGCTCAGAGATTTAGAGTAGCATTGTTTTCCCTAATTTAGACTTTTTCCCAGATCAACTCAATAGCCCAAAGGAAACAAGAATCAATTAACATATGGTTTGATTTTGTTATCAATAAATCCACATCTGTATATAACTTGCAGGCAGGTGACAGCAGAGATAAGAATCCTACAAAAACAAAATAAACATAACTACTAAAACATGCAAATTTCCAGCACTGGAAGCATTACCCTACATACCTTTGACAATTGGGTGAGGTGAAATCAAGTTATGAACTGTTTTGCTGTAATTGGTACTTGTGCTGGGACAATTAGATTCCTCAAATGATGTAGGACCTGCCAAACTAAGCAATGTCACAAACATTTTGTTTTAGTAAACTGCAAAACAGGAAAAAGAAACCATACAACAGTGTCAAAAGCACATGGTCAGTCCACTGAACATACAATAAAATTCTGAATTCTATTAAAGTGATTTAATTCAACACTGACAGCTAGATTCTTGGTTCTCAGGAGCATGCAGAGAACCCTAGAATACTTTGTAATATGAAGGTGTTCGTCTCTATTCAAATGGAACAGTTTGTTTTCATTTTTTAAAACATTTTCTCTGGGATTTTTTTTAAACACAGCTAATGCAGCACCCTCTGTAAGTTCACATGTGTGTATCTGTTTTAAGCTCTGGAATTATACACAGACATTATCAGGACCAATGAAGAGATGACTACAGGCCAGCGTTTAAGCTGTTGCTTCAAATTTTACAGAAGTTACGGTGACTCTGCCACATCAATGAGCAATTAAAGTGTGAGTTGAATTACAATGTAGCCCCCCTTTTCAACATTTCTAGGAGCCAGCAGTGAAATTTTACCATAATAATGCATGTGTTTTTATTGTGTCTGAAGGAGCATGTTTGTATTGTACATTCCTGTAAATAAATGTTTGGAATTGAAAAATTAGTACTCATTATGTATAAAATGCAAATTCCCTATCAATCTCAAGTTCCAATGTCTTTTATTATGCATTTATGTATGTCGGCAAAATATTATGCTTCCCACCAATATCAGTCACTGGACAGGAACTCTAGTGTTTACTTAAATGCAAAAGAAATTAATTGGTGTTAAAACATGAAATATTGTGACCCAAAAAGAAAACATTACCTGGATATACGCACAGCAGTGTCTTTCATTTTAGGCTGGGTATTTCCAGATTGTTTTCTACCAAGTGGACTGGGTTCAGTTTGCACCTTTTGAGCTGTATTACCAATCGCTGCAGTTATGGCTGATGCCAGTTTCGCCTCTTCCTGCAATAATGTCAACTGTTGGTTATCCTGAAGCTCTGCAATTGTTTTCTGTTGTTCCTCCAGCTGCTTTTTTTGTTTCTCAATCAGTTGCTGTTGGAATCTATGGCGATGTTCAAAGTTACCCTGCAAATACTGAATCACCTTTCCTGTGGTGACAGAGTTGGATTTTTGACTTTCCTGGTAGCCACTTGAGATTTTACTTGTATCATGCACATGTACTCTGTCCTCCAGGCTCGACGCAGCATGCTTGCGAGTAACTTGCCAAGCAAATTTTGGGCTTTTGGTTCTGATCTGCTGTGTTTTGTTGGCTTGTTGTACCCGGGAATTGACTGAGGAACTCTGTGTCTTCACTTTGCCCTGTGACTATTTGAAAGTGATATTAATATACTATGAAATTAAAAGTTTGTACAACAAAAAAGTAAAGGTGTTCATTGTGATCATAATTCAACTGCAATATACATGGGGCCTGAAGTTCCAGATCAGTAAAATTGCAGTTCGAAAGGATTAGTCTATACACATATAGCCCAGCCGTGAAACGCATCCCTCGTGACAAACAATAAGCGTTTGATATTTACAGTATCCCCATATAATATTCTGCCAGGGCAGAAATAAAGAGAAGAAAGGGAGGAACACATACATTTGTTCTATGGCCTTGGCCATCATTTGTCCTTTGCGATGGTATTGGGGAATACAAGAGTCTATTCAGAACTGATATCGAAAATCTCCAATAATTATTGGCAAAAATTAAAATCATCTTATCACATGTGAAAGCCTCTTTATTCAAGCTTGTGGAGCTTGGTTCAAACATACTTTTTCAAAATAAATGCCAAACAGTATCACTGAGCAGACTTCTAACCACTTAAATTGCTAACACAGTTAATTAATTGAGTTGAGAACTGAGTGATTTACTTGATCATTTCAGCTGGCAGTTAAGAATGAACCACATTGCTGTTGTTCTTGAGTCACATTTAGGCCAGACAAGAATGGCAGGTTTCCTTCGCTAAGGGGACAATAACGAACCAAATGGGTTTTTACAACAAAAAATAATAATTTCCTGGTCATCATCACTGATACTCGCTTTCAGTTTCAGATTTGTTAATTGTGTTTAAATTCCACCAGCTGCCATGATAAGATTTGAACTCACGTCTCCAGAGCATTAACCTGGACTACCAGTGATAGTACCATTGTAACATCATCTCCCCTAACTGTAATAATCTCTTGTAGTTGAAGTAGACATAAAAGCTGTAATCTCCCCATTTACCTCTTCTTCAGCACATTCAATCTGCAGTGTTTCGCACGTACTTTTTGAAACTCTGCTGGAATTTGCTGACAATTTCCCAGAACATGCTGAATCTAACAGTGCAGCCATCTTTTGTTTTGTCTCCTCTTTTCTTGCCTCCAGTTCTCTCTTTCCTTTCTCAGTTTTACACCATATTTGCCAATTTGTGAAGCAGTAACGGAGTCGGTGTTTCCGATTGCAGTCTGTTGCAAGTTGGTTTTTCCTATGAACAACAGACAGCATTTATTTTAATTCTTTCAATTTAATAAATATCAGCTCTGGCTTCAATGAAATATATTTTTAAAATAATGGAGCCAAATATTTTAAACAGTTGGAGAATAATATACAATATTGTCAAATACTTTGAGGGTGGTGTTGGAGGGGGTGTGGGTGAGAGGTGAAAGGAGAAAAGGATATTCAAATTTAATCCAAACTGCTTTGGTGAAAACAACACTAACTCAAAGCACATGATTCATCACCCAAAATAATTTCCACAACTAACCACAAATACTTTACTCTAATGTTGCATTACTCAAAGCATCCTCTGAATATAAGGTAACTTCAATAATAATGCCACTAGGGAAATTCTATTCAAAACTGTAATGTCCCCGTTATGCTTTACTGAAATTCTCCTGGAAACAAGAAGAATGCAGTATGTAGCATTTAATTTTAATCTAACTTAATAAATTTTAGTAGCATTAAGCATAAAGTACTGACCACTAAATGTTATCAAAATCCTAGTAACAACACTGCAACAAAACACATTTTGTAATTTCTTGACTTCTGGGACATTACCACGAACAAGAAAATGACATTTTTTTCCTCCCATGTAGATAATAATACAGTTTATTCAATCATAAGGGGCATCATTCCTGAATTGCAAAGAGTTACAATTTATTTCAATAATTTCATGCATGCGCAACATTTGGACTGAGAATGTTACAAGTGATGGTAGGAGTGAATTACGATTGTTAAAGATTCATGAGAAGGTCAGTTCAAAAGCTACTTCATTACATCTCATTCTGGAATATCTATAATTTCTATATCACTCTGCTAGTTACGTGCTATAGGTCAAGGATACATACTGCTATGCAATTTCTGAACTTAACATCCTGTTCAAGCGCAGATACCTTGGAGACATGAGCTCTGGCAGGTCTCTCCCACTCTGAATGATCTTCATCATGCATGCCATGCTTGGCCACTTTCCTACAATGTGAAAACTCATCTTGTAATGGTTAACTGATATTGGACTATGAATATCTCACCCATAAAACCATTCAACACCTCTCACTTCAATATCTTATTTAATACACCCTGTTCCCCACGTTGATCCCAGGATGATCTAGAAAAACAGAACCTCTAGTCACCCCAATACAATCCCCAACTATAAAACTAGCACTCATGTCCAGTGACCACTTAACTAACAGAATGCAAAATGAGAGTAAAGTATGTAGTCACCACCAGAGTGAAAAAAACTCAGACCTTCTTGTGTATAACAATGCCTTAATGTGTACAATTATCTATAAACAAATCAATGTATTTATGAATAGCATTTGACAATTCCTTTGCTTCAACTAATTTTGATATTAAAATCATAAAACTTTCAAGCAGATAAGATTTTTGCTTAAGCTAGTTATTCACTTTGCTTTCAAAAGTTATTTGCATGCTGATTTCACCACATTTCTTTTTTCATCATTGCTTTTATCCATCCTCTCTATGGAATTGCTATCCTATGTATGTGCAAGTGCTCTACAATCTTATATATATCGTTAGATAATCGCACAAATGCTGCGATTAAAAGATAAAAGTAATTTTTAAAAAGAAGGATGCATTTATATACCATTGTGATGTTGTCTACAGTTTATCTGATTCTCAATACAGTTTCCATTATCCTACTGCAATGGATTGATAGCTGGTTTCAGAAACACACTAGTTCAAATTGACAGACATTATTAGCTGCCACTTGTCTCAAGGAATTAAAGCTGAATGCCATACAGTTCATACTAGGTTGCACTGGTTTTCTCAGTGCCATTCATGGATATTCGCCAGACTAGCACAAAAGGTTTCAGGATTTCGAGCATAGATAATATTCATTGTAGTTAGCTTCCAAGGCCCACAAAACTGACCACGCTCTCAGATCAATTTAATCGCATGGCCAGTTTTCACCAATAATGCTTATTTTTGAGTATTTCAAGGAAGCTCTTAATATTAAGCCAGTTTGTTTGGATTCTAGGACACTAATATGCACATTTTAATAAGTTTGGAATATAAATTGTTTTAGTTTACTAAGAACTGCTCAACACAATATAAGTAGCAAATAGTTGTGTGCAGTCTTGTTTTGCAACAAACTCATCTTTAGCTGTTTTATTCAAACTTCACCAAATTACCACTCTTAAAGGAATATTTTTAAAGTTTTTTTTAAAAAGTTACATTCTAAAGCAGAAATCAGGTTTATGGCAAATTTTACATACGATGATATGCAATTAGATTTGAGCAGAAACTTGAGGAAAACATCTTCAAAATTAGTGCAATTTGCATCAAATTTATCAATTGAGCTTAAAGTGAGAACTCTGTTCCAATGTGTTTAGCTCTTGAAGAAATAATAATTTGCTTTCCTGTTACATACCAGCAATAACACTCCTGTTAATTGAGTTTATACTATTTTTGCAAGACAGTGCACAGGTCAACTTGAGATTTTTTCATCTCTCATATTCCTTCTGTGTAATCAGAAAGGAACCTTTAAGACTCCAGCTATCATTCCTTCTTAGCATGGATTCCAAATAAATCCTACCTTTTTTCCTCTCGCAGCTCTACTTCAGTACGCTGCACCTCTTGCTCCAGTTTCTTTCCCCACACAAATGTTCTCCAGGCCTGGAAAGCTCGGAGCTGACTCTTCCAATCAAACAAGGCCCTGGCTTTACCCATTTTAATTCTTCGTTCGAGCACCAGTTTATACCAAACTGAAAAATGCTTCTGCAAACACTAGATTTAAATGAGGAGTAAATATGAGTTCACTGATACTTCATTTAGGTTTAAAAATAGTATTGTGTTTTTTTTTCAGATCAATAGGTAAGATCAAAGATTGACTCCATACAGATGTGAAGTGTTGCAGCTGTAGCATTTGAGAGCCGGTAGACATCTATAGTAAATGTCATGAGCTTGAGGAATTCAAGCTCAAAATTGATGATCTACAGCGTGGGCTTCAGACATTGAGATCCATCAGTGAAAAGGGAAGTTACCAGGTCATTTTGCTACAATAGGCAGACATAGTCCTTAGGTTAGATACACCAGATTTGGTATATCGTCAGGGACGGTACAGTGTGACCGCAAGTGTGGTAGGTACTGTGATCCAGAAGGTAGCAATGAAGGAGCCTGCCTTGTGCTTGTCCAACAAATTTAATGTTCTTGCAGCTTGTATGAATGAAAGCTGGGACTTGAGAGCATGAGCAAACTGACCACAGCACTATGGTGCAAGTGAACATTCAAGGGAGTCAAAAGGAACATAGTAGGAGGAGGGGACAATATATATAGAGAGACAGTTATTTTATCTGCAGACAAGAACACGAGTCCTGAAGGTTGTGTGCCCATCTGCTCAGAGTTGAGGAAATCTCTGAAGGACTGGAGAGGAACTTGGAGTGAGAGGTGAAGAATCCGGTTGTCGTGGTCCATGTGGATAAGTGACATAGGCAGAATTGGAAAAAAAGGTTCTGCAAAGGGTGTATAAGCAGCAAGGAGATAAATTATAAAGTAGAACCACAAAGATAATATCGTCTAGATTACAAACTGAACCATAAGCAAGTTGGGGCAGAGTAAATAAGATCACATTATTGAAAGATAGCTGTGACAGAAATGGGTTTTGGTACTGCTACCTGTACTGGTGAAAGATGGAACCATTGAGAAGGTCTACACCTGAAGTGCTCTAGGATCAGAGTCCTGGCAGATCAATAAAACCTGGGCTGTAGATAGTGTTTTGAACTATAAACGGAATGTGGATAAGGAAGGAGAGAGTGGGAGTTCATGTGAGGGAAAGATTGGAAAGTTAATGAGAAAAGACAAGGCAGTAATGCAGGGTAGCAATGTGGGCAATGATAACCAGAATATGACAAAAAGAAACAGAACATCTATACACCAGAGTGTCCTCTGGGTAAAAAGAAAATCCTAAATCCCCTCTAACCCTCCACTCCATAAATGTGTGGCCCCGAGTTAATGACCCTTATACCAAGAAGAAGCTACCCTAACTATGTTCTTCAATTTTTTAGACCTCAAATCAGGTCTCCCACAACCTTCTCTGCTCTGAGGAAACAGCCCAAACCTATTCAGTCTCTCTTCAAGCGGAAATGCTCCAGCAAGGGCAACATCTTGATGAATCTCCTCTGCACCTCTCCAGTGCTGTCTCACCCTATGTGGCAATTGGATCTGCACACACTACTTCAGATGTGGCCCAGCTAACATCTTTTATACATCATAACCTTCCTGCTCCTGTATTCAGTGCCTTGATTAATGAAGGCAAGTAGCCTACATGCCTTCTTAACCACTATTAGTCATCCTTCATCTCAAATTCCCTTGCCATATTAATTCTTCTAAAATGAATCAGGATCAAACTCCTTTGCCACTGTGCCCATTCAACTAGCCCATCTATATCATCTTGTAGACTAAGATTTCCTCTTTGTTATTTACTACATTACTAATTTTTGTTTCAGATGTGAACTTACTTATTGAACTTCTTACATTTGTGGGAGGCCAGAAGATTGAGAAATTTTCAGAAACCATGAAAGGATGACTAATAATGGAGGGATAAATTAAAATACACGAGAACACAAGTAAGAAATATAAGAGACATTAAGAATTTCTGCAAGTATATAAAAAGAAAAAGAATAGCTGAAATAAGCAGTGGAGAATTGGGGAATTAATAACGGGGAACAAGTAAATCTCAGATGTTGAACAAGTATTTCAGATTTGTCTTCACAGTAGATATTACAAAAGTATTCTAAGCGAATCAGAAATTCAACAAATAGAAAGGAGGAAGGAAATCAAACACTCAATGTGATTTAAGTAAAGTACAAGGGAAATTAAAGAGACTGGAGCCTGAACAGTCCCCTGGACCTGATGGCCTGCATTCCTAAAATTAATGGCTGCAAAGATGCATAGTGGTAATTTTCCAAAATTCCCTAAATTCTGGAAAGATCCCAGTAAAATGGAAAACTGCAAATCTATTCAAGAAAGGACAGATAAAGAAAACAGGAAATGATAGCCAAATCGGTGAACATCTGTGATCAGGAATATCCATTATTAACTAAGTAAGTAGCAGGTCATTTAGAAAATCATAATATAATCAGGAAGAGTCAGCATGGTTTTAATAGAACCAGAGAATCCCTAGTGTAGAAAAAGACCATTCAGCGCATCAAGTCCACTACGACCCGCTGAAGAGCATTCCACCCAGACTCAGACCCAGACCCCTACCCTATCCCTGTAATCCTGGATTTCCAACTAACTGATCTAGCCTGCAGATCCCTGGACACTACAGGCAGTTTAGCACAGCCAATCCGCCTAACCTGCACATCTTTGGACTGTGGCAGGAAACCAAAACACCCGGAGGAAACCCATGCATACACAGGGATAACGTGCAAACTCCACACAGCCAGCCGTCTGAGGCTGGAATTCAACCTGCGTCCCTGGCACTGTGAGGCAGCAGTGTTAACCACTGAGCCACCATGTTTTGTCAAAGGGAAATCATGTTTGAGAGATAAATGGGATGTAGTGTCTTTGGATTTCCAAAAGGTATTTGATACAAGTGCTACATAAGTTTATAAATGAAAGCAATTACACACGTATGGCAAGTAATTAGGAAGTCAAAAAAATGTCGACCTTTATTGCAATAGAATTGAGTAAGAAAAAGGGAAGTATTGCTACAACAGCATAAAGCATTAATGAGACCACACAGAGTACAGGGCATAGTTTTGGTCACTTTATTGTAGGAGGAACATACTCGTATTGGAAGTAGTTCAGAGACGTTTCAGTAAGATGATTCCAAGGATTAGGTATTTGTCTTATCACCACAGGCTGGGCCTATATCAGTGGAGTTTAGAAGAATAAGAGGTGGAATGAGAGGAAATACATATGATCTTGAGGCAGCTTAAAAGGGTAAATGCTGAAAGATTGTTTCCCGTCATGGGGGAATCAAGAATTAGCAAACAGAGTTTAAAAATAAATGATCTCCAAATTTCACAGGGAAATGAGGAAATATTTCTTCTGAGGTTTGTTAGTCATACTGTCATACAGCACGGAAAAAGTCCAAACAATCCAATCTGACCATAATCCCAAACTAAATTAGTCCCACCTGCCTGCTCCTGGCCCATATCCATCCAAACCTATCCTAGTCATGTACTTATCTAAACGTCTTTTAAATGTTGTAACTGTACCAGCATCCACCATTTCCTCAGGAAGTTCATTCCACACAAACATTCCACACACCCTCTCTCTCCTCTCACCTTAAAAATGTGCCCCCAAGTCTTGAAATGCCCCATCCTAGGGAAAAGACGACTACCATTAACTGTATATCCCTCATGATTTTATAAACTTGGATAAGGTCAACTCTCAACCTCCTCTGCTCCAGTGAAAAGTCCCAGCTTATCCAGCCTTTCTTTATAACTCAAACCTTCCGTACCTGGCAACATCCTTGTAAATCTTTTCTGCAGTCAATTTTTCTCTCTGATTCTCACAGTTTCACAACTATGCCAACTTTCAACAACAATTTTGATGAAAAAACACACAGATAAACCCACAAAAAAATCCTGCCTGCAATCTGTTCCCATAGCATTGTGACATCCCTGTGATACCCAGTTAGAGGTTTCAACTTATTTTTTTTTATTTCCAAATATTGCCTTTGTTCTGGGAAACCACATGAATAAATTAAATTCCCAATGGAGACAACTACAGACAATCCCTCTCCACCAAGAGTCAGAAAGGAGCCACCTATTGTTTCATGCTTTCCCACTGTCAACTTCAACTCTTAAAATATAGCTATTATTTCATGTTTGTTTACTAGCAGATTTGTCCCTGATGTTACTGAATTAACTTACAGATGGTATGTGTTTGCCTTTGGGATTTTCTTCCACAGAGACCAGTGGTGGTGAGACCATTAAATAAATTCAAGACCGAATTGGACTGATGTTTGATCAAAAGGTGAGTCAGGGGTTATGGGGGCAGGCAGGAAAAAGTGTAGTTCAGGCCACAATCAAATCAGTCATGATCTTACTGAAGTGGAGCAGATTTGAAAGCCAAATGGCCTACTCCTAATTCTATTTCTTATGCATCCCTAAAGCTCAACTGGCAAGCACACTTCGTGGACTGCAACTGAGCCATAAAATATGACAAGATTTACTCCTTTGCTATTCCAAGTTGGTTCATCTTAGCTGGATGGCAGTATGGGGTCTATAATTGGTGATATTATTTAGGATCATACATGAAGAATACATCTGGTCAGGAGAACAGAGTTGACAACGATGCTTCAATTTTGTTATCAATTTTTCTATCCGGGTCACTTGTTTGAGCTCAAACATGAAGACTTGCCAAACAGGATGAATTATTCATACTGAGCATGAGTCCATGGAATTTCACTCAATTTTTTTTTTTATATAAGCCTCTCTAAATAGCAAAAGCTGATAGCAACTGATCCCTGAAGGGGCCTTCGGGCAAATGTGACCTCACAGACCCAAGTGCAGTAACAGTTCTCTTGCTGCTATTGGCAAGATTTAATCATGAAACAGGCCAGGAATAAATCTGTAGAATATATGGAGAACTACATTACTATCCTTCAGCTGTGAGGATAGGAAAACCAGATAGCAGAGTTAATGAATGGCCGGTACCTGAATCCTGGTATTCAGGTATATCAGTAAGAACCTCTTGTGTTAAGATTGTTGAATTCTCACCAAACTAAGTTTAATAATTATGAGAGGTTCTTTAACTTCTACCCTCTCAGAAGTAGCCTTCAGTACGAAAGACTGGGTGGTCTTAACTTTAATGATGAGCTGTTATAGAAGAATATACAGTACAGGCACTGTGTGAATACATACCCTTACTTATCTAAAAATATTGTAGGGTTGTTAGGATAATAATCTGGTCCTTCACCACTCAGGATCATACTGTCTTTTTTTCAGATATTAGTTGTCTCTTACCCGGAGCTGGTAAGCTTTAATCCTGGCTTCAACTTGTTGCATCACCTGGAGATGCTTGATCTTGAGACGTTCCTGGTCCTGCTGTTCCTGTAGCTCCATCAGTGCTTGCTTGACCTTTTCATGAACCAAGAGTTTTTTCTTTTGTTTTTCCAGATGCAATTGTTCACTGTAAAACAAGTCCCTGACTGAATTATACGGATAATTTTGAAGATATTCTTTGATATTTTTTAATGGCCAAGTTGATGTAATAGGTTGAACCCCTCATGTGATGCTGGAATATACCATCAAAGGCTAGCACTTACTTTCAGATGCTGGAAAACCCCAAAAAGATTCCTATTAGGTAGACAAACAGGAGGTTGGAAGAACTCAGCAAGCCAGGCAGTATCTGGAGGAAAGGAGGAGTCAACGTTTTGGGTATTATTCAATACCCGAAACATTGACTTCTCCTTTCCTCCAGATGCTGCCTGGCTTGCTGTGTTCTTCCAGCCTCCTGTTTGTCTACCTTGGATTCCAGCATCTGCAGTTTTTTTTGTCTCCTCTAGGTCTCTGGATCTTGGTGAAAACAATAACAGGAAAGTAGGGTTAGAGCTGATTGTAGGCTGGGTGTCATGATGTGGGACCGTTGGATTCACCGAAGAAATTATGATTTTCATGAAAATGTTGAAATGGGTTTTTCTCTTAAAAAGAACATGGGAAGGCAAGGGAGAAAGCTGAAAGAAGCAAATTATCTACTTTTTCTTAAGCATTGTTTGTACCTACTCCTAACATCAGCAACTTAATTTGTCGTTAAGCATTTTTGCAGTAAACCTTAAAGGAGTGCAAGCAAGCATAATTTCCTACAATTCCAACTGAAAGAAAACAAGAGCAAACTTTGATTTCAAGAATGATTATTAAAAAAAAATTAGTTCTTTCTTTCGTTGAATAACACAGAAGTAATTAAAGCATTACATGCATTTGAAGTAGTTACTTTGGCCCATCAAAAACTTACAGTCGTTTTGCCTCTCCCATTATGCATCTCCTTTCCATCATTTCTTTCCGTAACTGCACCATTTCTTTTTTAATGTGTTCTTCCTCTTTCTTGGCTTGTAAAGCTTTTCTCCTGTCTTCCTCCTGAAGCCGCTGCTGAGCTTTAGCCTGAGCAAATTTCTTCATGGCTTTTTCCTGCTTCTGTTGTTCCAACTTTGCCTGTCTTTTCAGGCGATTCTCTCTCACCTTTTAATTATAGATTGGTATAATTAGTTCCTGTGAATCTATATTACCTTAAGGATGATAACGAAAGAGACATGTTATGTCCCACAGGTATTTTTTTTCTTCTAAAATGAAAAGTTAATACAAAGAATATTTAAAATAAGTATTTCATTAAAAGCACACTCTAACAAATTCTAAACATACAAAACAAATAAGGTGCTTTAGTTTATCACCAAACCTACGTTTTGGCTGTGTTTTTTTAAAATTTTCATTGTCAAAACGTGAGTAGAATCCTGATTATAACTGCAGTAGTGTTCCTAAACACTAGTACAGACCTGTTGGTGCCTTGCCTCCATCTTTAACCGTGGGTCTTTGCATTTTGTCTGATGCATTTCCTCATCTTCTCCAAGATCCTCAAGGACACCAGACTCCACCACTTTCATCTCTAGGAGCTGCTGTAAGAAGGTCTGTGCTGTAGCATCCACTTTTTCCTGTTCCAAATAACTGTACAATTCTACAACGATATGTACATCATATACAATAAGCAATTCTAGGATGAGGGCGGTGACAAGTCTGCAACTAATACATATGAAATACCGGTCCTAATTATGGTTAATGGCCAAATAAGTGACCAAAAAGTATTTCCTTGTGGCTTTCAAAATTAAGAACATCAAGTTTTCTTGTCTTCACTGTATTATGTTATGTCTATTCACAAGTCATCATTTTGCCCTGCATTATTCTAAATAGATCTTTTGATATATAGATATATATTTCAACTTCTTGCAGCTAATTTTTATTAGTGCTTATCCTCCTTGATCTTGCCGTTTTTTGTTAAATAGTTCAGGATGCTTGTTCATTTTTAAAACATTATCCACATGCAACAGTAGCCTATAAATTGTGTTTTGCAATGCCATAAACACAAGACACCTTTTTCATTTGTGGGCTGCACATTTATAATAGGTGGCCAGATCTTTGCTTTTGACATTAAACTTTATCTCTACTGACCCATTACTATCTAAAAGGGGCCTCTGGAGCTATTTTCACTCAATGCAACAACATTCAAAATGTTGGAACTAGGAGGATGCAACATTGATGTTTTAACATCATTTTGAAAATTACATACATAATTGACAGATAAAAAATATTAATTTTACTTACGTAATAAGAAAAGACAAAAGGTGGCAAAAAGATACAAATATCTTCACATATTGTCTGCAACTGCAGTGTTAAAACATTTTTAAAATTTTTATATTTTGATGTTTTTAATTATTTTGAGATTGGGGTTAATTTTATAGACATACATTTGCTCCCAACCACTTACACAGGAGTTTGCTTTGGCACCATCATTTGTAAACTGAAAGCTTATAAAACTGCCCAGACTGGGAAAGGTTGCAACTGTCCGGACTGGTCAGCAATTTGAACTTTTTTCTCAGGTATGTCTGTCTTTAATTTTATTCTTGTATTTGTATTTGTTTTCTTAGTCGTGTTTCAGAACTGTATCCTAGCATGAGACAGTACTTTCAGAAGAGGGTTTTATTTTTAAAACAGTTTGCATGATGTTTCTCGTTCGACCCCATATTGTTATCTTTCTTTTAACATTGCTGATTCCTCAGTATTCAGTTATATTATAACCGTCTTATGAGCAGACCAATGGGAGATGAATTTGAATTGAAGTCAATTAACAAAGAGGTCCACAAGCGTAAGCAATTATTTGAAATACATATTCTATGCATTTGAAGGACTTGATATTTCTACTAAAATCTTGAGTGTGACTGTAAAGGTAGAGTTCAAAAATACACAAAAGCAAATCTGATGCCCTCACCATCAAACTTTTCAGGCATTCTGGAGATCATCTCTGGTGTGTGAAGGAGTTCTTCTGAGTTATTGATACAACTTTCTGTTTCTTCAGTTTCTTCATATTCTAATTCTGGCCTTATCTTGGAATTCATCCATTCATGGAGTAAATCTTGAGCTACGTAGAAAGAACTGAAAAACTGTGAAAGGCAGTTTTAACCTGGTCATTTACATTACAGTGCACACTATCACCATAACCAAATAACCATTAACTTAAATGTGCTCCAATTCAAACTCTAAAATACAACTTGCCACTTCACTAAGCGCTAATAAATTTTATTTTAGTCTTATTAAGTTTCAAACTTTAAATTTAACCTTACAGTTTGTCTAATATTTTGATTGATGCAGTTAGATGCTACAGAAAATTTATTTATTTATCAGACTCAAAATATTTTCAAATTAGTTGTTAGGCTGATATGAGGGAAGCTGATCTGAATAACAGGATTCAATTACCTTCATTTAGCCCTCATTAACAAAACCAAAATCGATTGGTCAACTATCTAAATTTCTGATTGAGTGCTTCATGTATACAAACTATAAGCGGCATTTCGCTACATCTAAAAGAATTTAGATTTTCAAGTCACTCTTTAGCTGTGAAGTCACGTTGCAATGTCATGCGGATAAGAAAGACACTATATAAATGCAAGCTCTTTCTTTTTATTTCCTAAAAAGCAAAGTAGACTCAATCATTATGTTAATTTGAATCAGCCTTAAGTAGGCTGTGAGACTGTCACAGCCCAGTGGGGCAAATGTTCACTTTTTGTGCTATAGAACTTGTAATCTATGAAGTTGGGGAAACCCTTAGAGGTTTTCCAAAATTCTCGAGTGATGCTTCAAGTTTTGTTGATGTTAGCATAGTCATAAAATCAAGTCATGAATCACAATTTACTGATTATCAACAGCACCTTGTAAAATTTGTGCTTGTTAATATTAGCTTTGATTTTGCAACAAACACAATGATCAGGAAATTGCTCTCAGGAGGTACCCACTTCTCATCCAAAAAAAAATGCTATCACATATGTTATAAGTCAAATAAATTGAAAGCTAGCAGGTTTTTGCACTTAACTGATATTTATACACAAACCACCAGAAAACATTAGGGTTTGTCCATTTCAGTATATGTACCCTTTTAACAGCCTGAAAAGTCTAATTATTGCTGAACAAACTTTCTGGAACAGAATAAAAGCAAAATACTATGGAGTTGTTCCACAAAGTTATCACTCAGTCTGCATTTATTTCTCCAATGTACAGACGACTGCATTGTAAGCATCTAATACAGTATATTAAATTGAAAGTGGAAAAGTAAATTGCTACTTCACCTTATGGGAATGTTTGGGATCTTTTGACAGTGAGCAGTGAGGAAATAAGAGGGCTTGTATTACATATCCCCCAATCCTCAAACATGACCCAGACCTTCTGGTTGCTTGCCATTTTAATTCATCACCTTGCTGTAATGCTTACATTCTGTCCTTGGAGTGCTGCAATGTTCTAGTAAAGTTCAACACAAGCTTGAGGAATCACCTTCCAATTAGGCACTTTCCAGCTTTCTAGGCTCAACATAGATTTGGACAACATTCAGATCATGACCTTCACAATGTGATTAGCTAAGATGTTTTAAGGAGCTTTTTTTTTTGTCCCCAGAAGTGGCCAAATCGTAAGCCACAGTGTTGTTGGTTGCTAATCGAAATCCAGAAAATTATGTCATCGGGACCATCCTGACCTGAGGGAGACAGGTCTATAACTCAGTGTTGGTAGTTACATCCATGAAACTCAAAGCTGATGTGTTTTATCAAATAGGACTCCTGATCTATCCTATGTGAATACAAAACAGCATATTATGGAACCGCATAGCTACACAGTGCAACATTTTTGCATGAAGCGATCCAGATGCTTGTGGTTGTGTTGTACTAATTGGTCAAATGTCAAATTTATTTTTGACCTGAAGTTTCAATTGCCGTTAATTCATGTATTGATTCCAATTTGTGTTAAGATAAATGAAAAGTAAAATCCTGGTAGTAATTTAATAGATTTGTTACAGTATTTTGGTTTTCAGCTCCCCCACAGGAATTTCAATATTTGATACAAGGCCCATGTGATTCACATTGCCATGGTGATGGTCTTTGAGAAGGGCGATGTCTATACGAAGGCATCATAGTATAGGGTTATAGAATTGTTCTATATATCACTGAACTTCTCAGACAGGGTACATCTATAGAATTTCAGAAAGATAGAGGAGAAGGAGAGAACGAGGGTGCAGTGAGAGGCAGTGAGTCTCTACTGTTCACCATACATGACACAAGTAGAAATGCAAGCTCAGATCGAGAAGTCTAAGTTTTTAAGAGTTTAAATTAAGCTGGAAAACTGGTGTAGCCTTGGCTGGAAAAGGAACTTCCAATTTGTTGCCCAATTAAAAAGTCAGTTCTGAATTAGGAGTTATTTAATTGGGAAAGGAAGCAAAATAATTACTTTGGACTGATTCGGGAAGAATAAAGTGTCCATTTCAGGGAGAGAGTAAAGTGTAATCTTGGCAGAGGGAGTTTCAGCCATTGTAAAAGTGTTTTATTTATTTCATTTTACAGCATACATTGAAACACTGTTTAGTCAATGTTGCTTTTAACGTGTTTCAGTAAAGGTTCTAAAAATGTGTATTCTTGTCGTGAATATTTCAGTTAGTCTTTCATTGGAAGGTTGCATTTCTTTTCAAAAGTTATTAGTCTTTATAGAGATTGTAGCAAACCGTAACAAACAACTAGCACCGTTTATTGTCCATCCTCTGTAAAATTTAACCCATTATCTTTATTCAATGAGCTGTAGTGATCACGGTAGTATACACATTAAAATCCAGATTTGTGGCAAAATATGGCTAGACATGGTTAGGTGAAAATATTCTGAGTTAGTACTAGTATTGGGGACCCTGTAATAGCTTTACAAATTTGTAGAAAAATACTTTTCAGTGTTTACACCAATTGTAAAGGAATCAATTGCCACATCTCGATAATAAAAATATTGGTTATGTGAACTGGCAATCCTTGATCCAAGATCTCGATCAATAGGAAGGATGTTAAAACATAGAAGCCATTAGGCAGATAGACAAAGACAAAACAGAACATATGTGGTCAATAAATCAAGTTACAGCGCGAGATCAAAAACAGACCGGAAAAGCTCAGCAGGTCTGGCGGCATCTGTGAAGAAAAAATCAGAGTTACCGTTTTGAATCTAGCAACCCTTCCTCAGAACCTTTGTTCCCAATTTACAACATCTGCAGTTCTTTCAGATTTTATTTACAGAACTAGATTCCTGATTAGGTTAGGATATTTTCTGCTGATTCTTTTATATCCAGTGACTGAATGCCAGAATGACAATACCATGCAAGGGTAAAAATGGCTCTGGTAGGTTAATGTTATAACAACTGATGGAAGTTGAGAATTGATGCTGGGCAGAATGTTCTGGTGAGAAATGTGCCATTGTGCAGAAGACAGCACGAATAGGACCCATTTACACAGAAGCTGCTGCCAGTGGAGATTTAGCTAAGTTCTTGAAGGAAAGGGACTGGAATTCAGGAGGATGCTCCAAGCTTGGAAGAACTGTGTGGCTGAAATTGGAGCCACACAAATGGAATGGACTGTCTGTAACATCCATGAGATTTATATTTGTTGTATCTGCTATTCCATGTGCAACTTACAGCTCATACCATCAGTGGTTTGTTTGTAAAATTTATGTCTCATTTACATTGACTCTGAGCTGTATTAAAGTGAAGGTTGTTTGGTAATTGCTTCATTTTGCGGGTCATTCATTAAATATTGTTTGTTTGATTTAGTTTCCATGAAGATCTCAACATTGGAAACTTTAAGCAGGAAGAATGATCAGCAGGCTGGCCTCCTCTAAATGCTTGATGAGTGCAGCTTGAACAAACTCAAGAAGCTCAACACTACCAGGGAAAACTAACCTGCTTGATTGATATCCGATCTAACGTTTTCAACATTCACACACTCTTCCACTGACATGCAGCAACAGCTACGTGTACCATCTAAAAGATGCACTGTATAAAGTCATAGAGTTTTTATAGCATGGGAAGAGGCACTTCAACCCACTCCATACGGGTCATCAAAAATCAATTTGTGCTAATCCCACTTTCCAGCATTGGCCCATAGCCTTGTATACTTCATGCGTTCATTTAAATACTTAAATGTCTTGAAGATTCTCACCTCAACCACCCTCCTAAATAGCGAGTTCCAGATACCCATAATCTCTGGGTGATTTTTTTTCCCCTCAAATCCCCTCTAAACCTCAAAAGAACTGTACCCCCTGGTTACTGATACCTTTACCAAGGGGAAAGTCTTCTCCCTATCTACGCCCCTCCAAAATTTGGACACCTCAAATTAGAACTCCCTCAGCATTCTCTGACCTATGAAACAACTCCAGCCTATCTAATCTCTCTGCTTAGCTGAATCGCTTCAGCCCAGGTAACATCGTGGTGAGTCGCTTCTGCCTCCTCTCTAGTGCAATCACATCCTTACTATAGCATGGCATCCAGAACTCCACACAGTACTCCAGCTATAGCCTAACTTGTGTTATATAGTGGTCTATTACAACTTCCTTGCTCTTGCATTCAATGTCATGACTAGTA
Organism: Rhincodon typus; assembly: GCF_021869965.1. Taxonomy (NCBI): domain Eukaryota; kingdom Metazoa; phylum Chordata; class Chondrichthyes; order Orectolobiformes; family Rhincodontidae; genus Rhincodon; species Rhincodon typus. The sequence goes on along the minus strand of NC_063342.1, from coordinate 58,324,549 downwards.
AAGACAAGCATCCCACATGCCTTCTTAATCACTTCATCTGTCACATCGCTTTCAAGGATCTATGGACATGCACACCAAGGTCCACTGTTTGCTTCCTAGGGTTCTACCTTTCCATTGAGTCCTATTATACTCCCTTGCCTTACACCACCTCACTTTTCAGGACTAAATTCTATTTGCCGTTGTTCAGTCCATCGAGCATTAGGGTTAAGGACTCATCACTCATCAATGCTCTGAGCAGAATTTTTCAAAGAAGTGGCCTGGATCACTTATAAGGATAAAGACAGCAAATACTTGGGAAAACCACTTCCGTTCCCCCAATCCCACTGAAACACTGCACACGGCCTCCCAGGCCTGATGAGCTCTGCAGAGAATTGGACGTTGCTCGCTATCCCATCCATTTGGAGATTTCGATTCTGCTTTCCAAACCCTTCCCCACCACCCTGCCTTGTCCAAGCAGTGTGCTCTACCCATGGGATAAATGAAGCAACCGGTCCAGATCTGTTCCTGATGTTGTTACTAGTGAAACATTCCCAGGCTGAGATTCTCTCCGCCACCTTAAGGTGATTAGAGGTGGCAGTAGCCAAGAAAAAGGAGGTCAGGAAGAAAATTAAAAGTGCGGAATTCTATTATCCAAATGTAGGAATTCCACTGAGCGATAGAAATTTCTCATCCCAAGAATAAAAGCACAGAATGCTAAAAATTCAGCCTTCATAAAAATTAATGCATTTGTGGCAATGTAGATAAAGCAAAATTATAAGCAAAAAGATCTAGCATTGCAGCTAACCATTTAATAAAGTGTAATTCATCTTAAAAGTGTTTATTCTTATAAGTAGACAATTTGCATTCTATGCTCTATCTGATACTGTCATAAGCTTGAACATTGTTAATCCAATGTGGGGCCTATTCATAGATTTTTTGCAGCTTTGTTGACACTTGCACCAGTCCAAACCCTCTACTTCACATTTTCTGGGTATAACATGTAAGGAGCTTCAGATTGTATGTGTGGATTGGGTTATGTGATTTTGTGATTTGATATCACTTTTAGAAAGGCCACAAAGGTCAGTGGATCCTTGAAAATTGTGGCTGTCAGAAGTAGTTTACAAAATATTTCACCTTACTTGATTTACATGTGTCATCTGTGATTGATCATAAAGTCAGGCAATCAGCGGTGACCTTACCTTCAGTATAGGCATCATCATGATCATGAAGCTGATCAATTGTCTCCATGGCCACAACATATCCATTGACTTTCGGATTTATTTTTGATTTTGTGGAGGGAAATACTTCTGCAACAGCACATTCAGATGCTCGTTCTACTCTCTATTAAGAGGAATACATCATTCAACCAATAATATGTGTATATCATTCTTTCTCATTTTAAGTAATTCATTAAACCATATCTGCCATCTTGAATTCAGCTAATCATACTCACTTTAATCCAGTGTTGTATATCGTGAGGATCCATGTTTGTCTACAGATAAACATAACAGCACTGTCAATATCTTAATAAATAATACATGTTTGCAATCAGCGTTAATTTACTCATGCCAAATTTTGTCAAATGTAAAACACTATTGAGTAAAAGCATTAATACAAGCACACAAATTAGGAGCAGATGAAAAGCATTTGACCCCCTCAAGCCTGCCCAGTTGCTCATTATGTTCATGGCTTATCTGTTTATGCTTTGAATTTCATATTCATATCTACTCCCAATACCCTTTGATTCCATTACCTAACAAAAATCTATCTACCATGTCTTAAAATATTCAATGATCCCGCCTAGATCTACATTGCTTTTGAAGGTGACTTCACCAAGGTCAAATGTTAACACATTACAATACAGATGAGTCAAGTGCAAAAAGGAACTGAATCAAAAAAATCAAACTTTGATCAATCTTCTTTGCTGTCACCATTGTCTGGAAATTAGAAGACCCACACCAGGTTTCATTTAATTACTTAATTTAATTTAAATAAAAAACAAAAGAACTGCGGATGCTGTAAATCAGGAAAAAAAACAAAGTTGCTGGAAAAGCTCAGCAGATCTGGTAGCATCTGTGAAGGAAAAAACAGAGTTAACGTTTCAGGTCCAGTAACCCTTCCTCAGTTCAGAACTTTGTTTTTGTTCCTGATTTACAGCATCCGCAGTTCTTCGGGTTTTTATTGTTCGCTGATCATTGCATATCCGCACTTCTGACCTTGTGATGGGGTAAGGTCATTGATAAAGCTTGTGAAAATATTTGAGACTAGGACACTACCTGGAGGTTCTTGTGGCACAAATGTCTGGCCCCTACCTCCGAGTCAGGAGGCCCAGGTTCAAGTCCCACTTGTTCCACAAGTGCATCATACCATCTCTGTCAGGCTGATTAGAAAATATCTACCCTGAGAACTCCTGCAGTGATATCCTGTGGCTGAGATGGTTGACTGTCAACAACTACATCCATTTTCCTTTGTGCTTGGTATCAGCCTACCATGAGGCGCCTTGTCAAATGCTTTGCTAAAGTCCTTATAGACAACATCTACCACCCTGCTCTCACCAATCATCTTTGATATTTCTTCAAAAAATTCAATCAAGTTTGAGATACACAGCACAAAACCATGCTGCCTATTGCTAATAAGTCCAAAGTTTTCCAAATGTAAGAATCTTCTCCAATAATTTCCCATACCACTGACCTAAGGGTTATTGGCCTGTAATTTCCAAGATTATCCCTATTTCACCTCTTAAACAAAGGAACAACATTGGCTATTCTCCAGTCCTCTGGGACTCCTGCTATGACTAGAGTACTACTTTTTAATTCCTTGGATTCTAATTTGCAATTGAACCCTAACTGTCCCAACTGTTAGCTGATAAGCAACAGATTTGGAGAATGTCTCCATCTAGTGTTATTCATACAAGTGATAAACTGCCATCACCGTATCAATGACAATGGTACTCAATTCCCTTTTATTAAATTATACAAATTAAGATTAAATACACACACGAAGGGCACTCACTGGATAATTAATGGAACACACATAGAAAATAAATGATCTTGTGACATAGTGAATGTCACTACCTCTAGGCCAGAAGGTCTAGGTTCAAATCCCACTTCAGGATGT
>NC_063342.1:58260100-58306453 GCF_021869965.1 Rhincodon typus | reverse complement strand
TGATTGAGAAGGGTCTAGGCCCGAAACGTCAGCCTTGCTGCTTGGCCTGCTGTGTTCATCCAACTCTTATTATCTCACCTACTGCGCGTACTCCTCGGTCCCATTCACAACGGTCATGGTCCGATGGGACGGCGCCTGCTGCGCATGCTCGAGGCGACGCGACACGACGCGCCCCGATCACATGGTCGTACGTGGCTCCTCCCCCAGAGGCCACGTTATCTGTGTGTTCCGAGCGGCGCCATGTGAAGGTAATGGCGGGGGGGGGGGTTTATGTTTGTCAGGGCTGTCGACTCCTTGCTGTTCTCAATTGGACGTACATCTGTTGAGATCGTTTAGGCTTTTAAAGTCATGATGCTCATTGGGAGACCCGGTAAAATGATCTCCTGCTCTGAACGATTCTGTGATTCACTCTCTAGTTCATCTATCCAGTTTAATACCAGGCCAGAGCCTGTCACTGGGCGCTCAGATGGGGACCTGGAAGTAGTGAATTTTCCCTGTTACAGCAGTGCTAGTATAACGTATACAAGATTACTGGCAACAAATAAGAGTACCATGTCAATTTGAAATTTACTTGTTTCCTAAACTTTAGTTATTACTATAAAACATTGTTTCATTGACAAATTGGTGGATTAGTGTCTAATTAACTGGATAATTTGATCTGGAGACTATGAATTGAAATTCCACCACTGCACATTCAGCATTTGTACAGTTGAAAGAATCTGGAAATAGAAAGGTGTTACCAGCAAAAGTGATTTCATCCTCTGCTGGAACCATGCCAAACTTGAACTAACTTGGAATAAGTAGGATGGTGTGTAGCTTGGAGGTGAACTTGCAGGTGTTGTTCACGTATCTACTGCACCTGTCCTTCTAGGTGGTAGTGGTTGTGGGTTAAGAAGGTGTTGCCTAAGGATCAATGGTGAGTGTCAATGGAGTGAACGGGAATGCGATGCCAGTCACTTGGAGACAGTAAGGACTGCAGATGCTGGAAGCTAAAGTCAATAAACGTGGAACTGGAAGTGCATAGCAGGTCAGACAGCATCCGAGGAGCCAGGAAGTCAACATTTCAGGCCGAAACCCTTCGTCGGTCAAATAGGCTGCTTTGCCTTTTGCTTTTGCACTATTTTGCTTTTACTTGTATGGCTAGTTCAGTTCAGTTTTGGTCAAGGGTAACCCCTAGGATGTTGAAAGTTATTGCTCAGCCATGTTAATGCCAGTGAATGTGAAGGATGATGGTTGGATTTGCTCTTGTTGGAGATGGTCTTTGCTGGTTAATTGCCACTTGACAACCCAAATTTGGATGTTGTTGAGGTCTTGCAGTATTTGGACATGGACTACTTCAGTATCTGAGGATTCATGAGTGGTGTTGAATGTTGTCAGCGAACATCTCCACTTCTGACCTTACAATGGAGAGAAGAACAGTGATAAAACAGTTGAAAATTGTTAGGCCAAGGACTCTACCTGAGGAATTCCTTCAGAGATGTCCTGGATCTGATATAACTCCAACAGCCAAAACTATCTTCATTTGAGCAGGGTATGACTCTGATCTCCATTAACCCCAGTTTTGCTGGGGATTTTTAGTCAAATGTGCCTTTGATGTCAAGCTCAGTCATTCTCACCTCACCTCTGGAATTTAACTTGTTCATCCACATTTGAGCTAAGGCTGTATTGAGGTCAGGAGCTGATTACCACTGGCAGAAACTGAGCTGAGTATTAGTGAGCAGGTTATCACTACCAAGAGTTGTTCGATAGCACTGTTGATAACTCTTTGCATCATTTTACTGAAGGTCGAGAGTAGAATGATGGGGTGTAATTGGCTGGATTGGATTTGTCCTGCTTTTCATAGACAGGCTGTACCAAGGCTGTTTTCCACATTGTTAGATACATGCAATGGTATAGTTGAACAGGAAGAGCTTGGAGATCTGGAGCACAAATCTTCAGTAAGGGATCATCCATTTAAGCCAGAGATAAGGAATTTCTTCTCTCAAAGCATGGTGAATCTGTGGAATTCTTTACCACAGAAGGCTGTAAACACTGGGTCATTAAGTATATTAAGGCTGAGATAGATCAATTTTTTAATCAGTAAGGGAATCAAAGATTATGGCATAAAGACAGGAAAGTAGAGCTGAGGATTATCAGATCAGCCATATCTCATTGAATGGCAGAGTAGAATCCATGGGCTGTATGGTCTACTCTGCTCCTATGTCATCTCGTCTAATAAACCAATATACAGGATCATGGCTGGAAATGCTGGACACTGGCAAATGTACAAGAATAAGGGGAACTAGGAACGAAATGGTGACATCACATTATGTTTTACCAATCTTAAAAAAACGTGTGGAGAAAGGAATCTGTATGAAGTGATCCCTGATTCTTTCCTAGGCCCTTGGTATGTTATTCCTCTTCCTGAATGTGTTGTGAATGATGGCAAGGTTATCTTGAGACTAGCAATGCAGATGTAGATACTGGAAAGGTACAGAAGTCACAGGGTTGTAGTCATAGGTGACTTCAACTTTCCAAATATTGATTGGAAACATTTTAATTGTAATAGATAGATGGAGCAGATTTTGTCCAGTGTGTTCAGGAAGGATTCTTAACACAGTATGTAGATAGACCAACACGAGGAGAGGCCAGTTTGGATTTGGTGCTTGGCAATGAACCGGGCCAAGTGTTAGACCTGTTGGTAGGAGAGCATTTTGGCGGTATTGATCATAACTCTGTTACTTTTACAGTAGTCATGGAAAAGGATAGGTACATACAGCAGGGAAAGGTTTATAATTGGGGGAAGGGTAATTACAATTCTGTTAGGCAAGAACTGGGTAACATAAAATGGGAACAGATGCTGTCAGGGAAGAGCACTATTGAAATGTGGAGATTGTTTAAGGAATGCATACTAAGTGTGCTCGATCTGTTTATCCGTAGCAGGCAGGGAAGATGCAGCCGAGTGAGGGAGCCTTGGTTCTCAAGAGAGGTCGAACAACTCGTTAAGAGGAAGAAGGATGCTTATGTAAGGTTTCGGAAACAAGGAACGGAAAAGGCTCCAGGGGGATACAAGTTATCCAGGAAGGAGCTGAAGAAAGGGCTTAGGAGAGCTGTAAGGGGGCATGAGAAAATCTTGGCAGATAGGATCAAGGAAAGCTCCAAGGCTTTTTACACGTACGTGAGGAATAAGAGAATGACCAGCTAAAGAGGAGGGCCGATCAACGATTGTAAAGGGAATTTGTGCACGGGGCCTAAAGAGATAGGAGAGGTCCTTAATGAATACTTTTCTTCGGTATTCACAACTGAGAGGGACCTAGTTGTAGAGGAGGACAGTGTGAAACAGGCTGGTAGGCTAGAGGAGGTCGCTGTTAGTAAGGAAGATATGCTAGGAATTTTGAGGAAGTTGAAGATAGATAAGTCCCCCGGGCCTGATGGGATTTATCCAAGGATTCTATGGGAAGCGAGGGAAGAGATCGCAGGGCCTTTGGCGATCATCTTTTCGTCCTCACTGTACACGGGTATAGTGCCAGAAGATTGGAGAGAGGTAAATGTCATTCCCTTGTTCAAAAATGGGAATAAGGATAACCCTGGAAATTACAGGCCAGTTAGTCTTACATCAGGGGTGGACAAATCATTGGAAAGGGCTCTGAGAGATAGGATTTATGATCACTTGGAAAGGCACAGTTTGATTCGTGATAGTCAGCATGGATTTGTGAGGGGTAGATCATGCCTCACAAACCTTATTGAATTCTTTGAAGAGGTGACCAAACTCATGGATGAAGGTAGAGCGGTGGATGTGGTGTACATGGATTTAAGTAAGGCATTTGATAAGGTTCCCCATGGTATGCTCATGCGGAAGGTAAGGAGGCATGGGATAGGGGGAAATGTGGCAGATTGGATTCAGAATTGGCTGAGCCTTAGAAGACAAAGGGTGGTAGTGGATGGAAAATATTCAACATGGTGCTCAGCTACGAGTGGTGTACCAAGGATCTGTTCTGGGTCCTCTTCTATTTGTGATTTTTGTAAATGATTTGGATGAAGGAGTGGAAAGGTGGATTAGTAAGTTTGCGGACGATACAAAGGTGGGTCGCGTTGTGGACAGTGCGGAGGGCTGTTCTAGGTTACAAAGGGACATTGATAGGATGCAGAGCTGGGCTGAGAAGTGGCAGATGGAGTTTAACCCTGAAAAGTGTGAGGTGATTCATTTTGGAAGGAAAAACTGGAAAGTAGAATACAGGGTTAATGGAAAGATTCTTGGCAGTGTGGATGAACAGAGGGATCTTGGGGTTCTTGTCCACAGTTCCCTGAAAGCTGCCACCCAGGTGGATAGAGTTGTTAAGAAGGCGTATGATGTGTTAGCTTTCATTAATAGAGATTGAGTTCAAGAGCCGTGAAGTTATGCTCCAGCTTACAAAAGCCTGGTTCGGCCACATCTGGAGTATTGTGTCCAGTTCTGGTCACCTCATTACAGGAAAGATGTGGAAGCGTTGGAAAAGGTGCAGAGGAGATTTACCAGGATGTTGCCTGGAATGGAGGGAGGGTCTTACGAGGAAAGGTTGAGAGAGCTAGGGCTTTTCTCTTTAGAACGTCGAAGGATGAGAGGTGACTTGATAGAGATGTTCAAAATGATCAGAGGTATAAATAGAGTAGACAGCCAGAGACCTTTTCCTAGGGTGGAGGTAGCTATTACAAGGTGGCATAGTTTTCAAGTGAGTGGAGGTAGATATAGGGGAGACGTCAGAGGTAGGTTCTTTACTCAGAGAGTGGTTGGGTGTGAAATGCATTGCCGGAGAGGGCAATGGAGTCGGCCTCATTAGGGGCATTTAAGCGGCTATTAGATAGGCATATGGATGATAGTATAAGGTAGGGGTGGAGGTTAGATAGACCTTAGGATTAGGGGAAAAGTTCGGCACGACATCATGGGCCGAAGGGCCTGTACTGTGCTGTACTGTTCTATCTTCTATGTTCTATGCATCAAAATCAGAATGACTGATAAATGTAGAGACAATCGTAACATAACTAAGGTAGAATGGGAAATAAATGAAGTAATTGGACACGTTTAGTGTCAAACAAATCAGGAGGAAAAGTGAAGTAGAACAAAGATACTCAAAAATTGATAAAGTATGAATGGATAAATAACTCAACATGAAAGAAAATAATTGATCTTTAATAACAAAAGATGATTCTCTTTGACGGCTTGGCAGCAATGGAGCTCACTGAAGTTGTCAATTTGTGGGATAAATTCTGGCTCAATGGAATCAGAATAGTTCCAGAATAAATTCAGTTTCTGGCCATTGGGTGAGCAAAATGTTTATAAATTCAATGAAAATCATAAAGATGGCAGCAGGGTAACGCTGCAATATGGAACTTTGACAGGGCATTGTGTTGGCTTGGATGGCAACGCAAACTTTCCTGCTGTTCCAGTAGGATTGCTCTGCAGAAGTAGAAGTAAGGCTTTATGGGACAGAGCAGACAGCACAGAAAATTTTCCCCTTTCCTGGTTCTGATATCCTTTGTACATAAAGGTGCAAAAAAATCACTCATCACTCTGAAAGTTAAAAATGGTGCAGTAATTTTTATTTGAAATTAGAAAATACACATTTATTCTGGATAATAGCATGAAGAGATGTACTAAAATATCATTTGACTTTTTTTCCCACAGAAACTTCAATGCTATTGCACATTTTTCGTGGGCTACACAAACATCTGGTGGCTGTTATATAAAGCAGTCAGTCTACACTCAGTAAAAGAGCTTCCAAACAAAACTTCATTCGCTTCAGTCAGAAAGATGAAGTTAATCCTTTCCAGTGTTGTGAATGGATGTCGCCATGGTAAATTGATTGAAGTAGGACAAAACAGCAGTAAAAGCCTAGACATTCCTGGTTGCCTGCTTTATACCCGGACAGGCAGCGTTCCACATCTGACCCATGACACCCTCAGTCTTATTGAAGGAGTTCCTGAACCTGTGCACCTGACATTGTCAACACTGTATGTGCAAGTATAAAACATACCTTTTTCTTCTGTCCTTGAGGTGTAATGTAAATATAAGAAGCACCTGTCAAATGCTGGATAGAAACACCATTCAAAGATGCATATTCACCTGGTTTGGTTTAATTCAAGAATGTCTGTTGAAATGTTTCTTTGCCTTCAGGTGAAATGAACCCTGGAGATCTATATATGTAATATGTTGTGTGATGCCATTTGACTGCTGTTTATCATCCCAGTAGCCCTATGTTTTGCTTGCTAGTTTCATTGTAATGTTGGGTGGGAATACCTGCATGTTCGCTAACTTGAATAGTAAGAGTGCAGGTCCTGTCCTTTTTCTTGTACTGTTTTACATGGTTCTTTTTCAAAAGTTTAATCAACTCGTCTTAAGTATAAGTTCTACCTCTATAGATCCTAAATAAGGCATTCCATAGTATAATATGTCTGTGTGGAAACAATTCTTCAATCTACTGATAAATCTGAATAAATGCTGCTTGGTGATCTGTTACACTGATCCCAACGTGAATCTAAGTGGCTATGAACCTTTCTTTTGGATGGGGATATATTTTGCTTAGGCTTGGGGTCCAAGTTAAGCTGCCAATTCCTCATTGATGAGCACCCCCAACTATTTGTATTGACCCAAATGCAGCATTAAAACTGCATGTATCATTTTAAATTTAATGAAACTAATAAAGCAGCTATTTTTCTTTTAAAGTAAAATACAGAAGTATCACATCGCTGGTTGTTTATTACCCTTTCTTTGTGTTGCTCTATTTCCTTACTCATAATATTTGAATAGTTGCTGACTTACAGGTCAGGACTTGCAATTTCAGAAGTTATTAATTGAATTTTAAATTCCACACCTGTTGTGATGGGATGTGAACTTCTAGCTGCAGCTGTTAGCCTAGGCTTCTAGATTATTAGTTTGGTGACAATGACAACGACATCACTGTATCTCCAATGAATGACTGTTAGCAAATGGGAGCCATTGCAGTGAAATTGAATCTTAACCTCACCTGATTGTCTCGCTTTTAGCTAGGTCAGGCACAGCCACAGAAGCCTGACTAATTTTCCCCTCCTTACCCAGTTACTGCCATACTGCCTGATCAGCGTACAAAACGGGGAATAGAAATTGACATCCGTTATTTGTGCAACTACACAGTTTGTGAAAGCATTGTAGTTGGATAACAAAGACATTAACAACCTGCAATTATTTTAAAGAAGTGCTTTTCTATTATGGCATGCAGAAAGCATAAGGTACAATACCTGCCTATATGCATTGGTTAAAATCACGACTGGCCTAATGTTCTCCCAATGTAACCCTGTTTTGGTGCTTGCTGTGTGAGTGGGATTGGGATAGATGGGGTGAGGGGCAGTGGAATTGAGAGTCAGCAGTGGGGGACTTTAGAGATTGCTGAGTGTGTATTGGGTGGTGGGGGGCTGCATGAAGATATATATTTTACAGAATTTTTAAATAAGGAACACTCAGTTTTTCCACAGGGTTTTACCAGACAGCAATCAGGACTCATGGGTTGGCCAGTTAGGGAACGCTCAATATTTTTTGAAAAGCTGAAAGAGTTCAAGGGGCCAGGGCATCTGTTAGGACTCCGTAGGAGCTCTCAGCACCAAAATTCAACTGGTGACCCCACTGTGATCAGTTTTTAGAATGAACTACATTACTTTGTAAATGACCTGATTTAGGAAGGAAGAAGTCTTATTTTGAGGCAGTGCTTTTCTGGATAAGTCTGTGGTTTTACAATGTCTGTTCCGGGCTGCGTGGATCAATTTAATCTTTATGACATGATTAGAATAGAATAAAATTAATGTTTTTGTAATATGTAATAATGTTAACATACACGAACTCAGTATGACCATGGATTAATTGTAAGTTTTCATACATATGGTAAATTCTAGTTACTGTTTTAGTCTCTCAGGCACTGTTGTTGAAACTGTGCTGAGAATGTTTGTCGAGTTTGCAAGTATGACCTTGAAACCAATAAAGGAAGGAGGTCTGCAGCTGGTTTGGATTCATTTTCAGGTCTCACAGCCACGAAGCCTGTGATCAGTCCCAGGCCATACATAATCAGTACTGACGCCCAATTTTATTTATCAAACTGCAGAAGTTATATTTTTCAGAATACATAAGCTGGAATTTTATGAAGCTTACATTAACAAGATTGTAATTCTACCACTGATATTAACTAAGGATTTGCTTAGCAAATATCTTAACACTTTTTATCAGTAGTATTATTCTATTCATGAGTGCTTATTTGTTTATTTTCCTCTTCAGTGCTGAGCATCATGAAGTTCTGGAGGAGTATAAAGAAGGAATTGGAAAATTCATAGGTATTCATTGTAACCAATGACAAATGCGCTTCTACTTCAAATCCAGTACTAATTATTTTAAATTCTAATAAACATGCACGCTCCATATCACTTGTACTATTTTTGCATTCATTTACGGGAAGTGGGTGTCACTGGCTGGGACAGCATTTATTGCCAGTGTCTAATTCCTACTGAAAAGGTGGTGGTGAGCTGCCACCTTGAACTGCTGAAATCCATCTTGTGAATGTACAACCACAGGGAGGGTATTCCAGGATTTTAAACCATTGACTGTGAAGGAATGATTATACAGTTTCCATTCAAATAGTGTATGACTTGGAGGGATATTACAGGTCTTGGTGCTCCCATGTATCTGCTGCCTTTGTCCTTCCAGACAGTAAGAGTCTTGGGTTTGAAGGGTGCTTTCTAAGGAGCTTTAGTGAATTGATGCAGTGCATCTTGTAGATGACGCACACTGCTGGCATGCTCTGTAGTGGAGGAGCAAGTGAATATTGAAGGTGTTAGAGGATGCCAATCAGGCAGGTTTCTTTGTCCTGGATGGTGGCAAGCCTTTTAATTGTTGTTAGAGCTGCACCTATTCAGGCAAGCAGAGAGTATTCCCCCACATTCCTGACTTACACTTTGTAGTTGGGAAGTGAGGAGGTGAGTTATTTGTTGCACAGTTCCTAGCCACAGAATGTCAAGGGGTGATGGTTGAATTTTCATCTGTTGGAGATGATCATGTTACTTGCCACATATATGCCCATCCTTGAGGGTTGTCCATGCTGTGCTGAATTTGCATATGGACTGCTTCAATATCTGAGGAGTCACAATTGGTGCTAAATGTTCTGCCATCATCAGTGAGCATCCCTAATTTTGACCTTGTGACGGAGGGATGGTCATGATGCAGCTAAAATAGGTGGGCCTAGGACATTAGCTTGAGGAACACATGCAGCGATGTCCTGGAAATGAGATGATTGACCTCTGTCAACCACTGCTATCTTCCTTTATGCCAGGTGTGATTTCAGCCAGTGGCAAGTTTTGCCCCTGATTTCCATGGACTCCAGTTCTGCTTTTTGACGCCATCTCAGTCAAATGCTTCCTTACCTTCTTAAGTATTTTGTCCATGTTTTATCCTCTTTATCCCTCCTGGGTTTTACCCATTTGAATTATAATTGTAAAACTTATGCTAGCATTAAGTAAAACTTTTTGCTTTGAGTTAAGTTTGGGCATCACTCATGCCACTCTACAATTTCCAACATACATGAGATTTCTATTTGGTTTCTGGTTTTTTTGGCTTCATTTGTTTGATCGATATAGAAGATTGTTTATTTTATTTTTTTCTATTTTATGACAGGTATGCCAGAGTCAGTTCTGTACTGTTCTTTACATGACCCAGCTAGTCCATGTCCATCAGGATACAACACAAACAAAGTAAGTTGGTACAAGTGTGTGACAGAATTTAGAGGCTAATTTGGATAATCCTCTTGCCTTGCTTTTATTTCATGTCTTCTCATGGCTGTCAGCAGAGCTGCTCATCGTTGCTGTAGGTAGATTCAAATTGAGAACAAAGTGTTATTGCCAACATTAGAAAATGTAGTTCTGATTCTCTTTGCCCGTGTTCAAAATCTATACTTTTACTTCAGTTATTGAAGAGGCGGAACAGTTGAAGTTCTGCCTTAAATTTATCTCACAGGCTGGCTCTGAACTTGTTTACTTCGATGCTCAGTGGTTGTGTGGAAACAGTTGGTTATAAGATTAACGTCACCATTTCTGATGAAAGATTCTCATCCCTAAGGGACAATACCCAAGCCTTGATCACTGCATCAAGGAGAAGGTAGAGCTTTGAGATGAGGTGGCGTGGGCAGTTGTAGGAAGTGAGTTGGCACCATTTAATTTTAAGTAAGACATAACCATAATGAGATATTTGAAAAAGTTGAGGTTTGCACAATATAATTTTAAATTGTAACTAAAAAGTAACCATTGGATCATTTTTTAAAGGTGAAAACACTCTTATCAGTGCAATAAAATCCTGTATGAAAACAAATTCATTTATTTTTGATTTTTGGTCCATTGTGAGCTAATGTCTCTTTTTTGTTTCTTTCATTCAAACTGAAAAGACTGTATCGATTTGGGGTGGAGGTGGACGAATTGAAATAACTTTGTCAAAATTTATGGCAATGCAACAAGCCTTCAAGCCTGACTGGTACCAAAGCATGGCAGACGGAGAGGCTCTTCCTCCAGGAACTTCAAGGAAAAGGGTAAAGAAATCAGTGGATCGTACTCTGGGCTTCTTGGACGGTTGCCTCAAAGAGCATCAGAATTCAGAGGTAAGGAGAAGTTACAGCAAGAAGGTTCATATTGCATCTCATCTCTGAGAGAGATCTCCTCTCTGCTATGTGCAGCAAAATCATAGATGTTTTTCTAAGTCTTGCAAATAATGAACTAGAAATTCCCTTCTCATTGTAGATTTGAGAGCACAGTGTGACAATATTGTAATAATTTCTGATGCACCTTTTGGAAATAAAAAACAGTTTTTAAATGGAGAAATCATGTATGATGTGTTCCTGTCAATGACCTGCATTCCATGAGGAAGGCACTGTGCATGACCAGGATTTCTGAGTACTGCAGACCTCTTTAGAAGTATTTTGAGCATTATTATTTGATATCCGATTTGATGGATTTGGCAGAACATCTCTCTAAAACCCACGAAGCCCAGTGATCTGCGTGGCCTGATGATATTAACACCAGACCCTCTTTAACATTTTCCCAGCCTCAGCAAGCAGGAAATCCAGCACCAGGAGGCCACAGTCACCACTTTTGGGGATTGACCCTGGAAAACAGTAAAGAACAGGCCTCACTGCAGCGCTCAGGTCATAATCTGCAAGAAGCTTGAGGTCAGAACTTGCTGTTGGGGGTTGGTGACTAGATTGGGCTGACACTGACCACAGGAGTGAGGAGGGACCAGTCAGTAGAAGGAATTTCAGTTGCTTTGTTATGGGGCCAGAGGAAGCATTCCTGCATCAGAGTCTTTGCAGGCTCAGTCAGTAACTGATGAATATAAAATATACTCCCAATTTCATCATGAGAAACATGATTTAGCATGTCAATGGACTGATCTGTCTTTCCCAACTAGGACAGGGAAGCCTTATAACCCAGTGTTAGACTGGTGACAGGTGTGTACACAGCAAGAGGGGACATTTCCTAATTTTTCATTTTTTAGACCAATGCATCTGTTCTGGTTAAAGTAATTTAAGAGGCTGTTTGCTGGTGCTCCTAGTTTGTGGCAGAATCAATTCTGTTTATGAAGGGTGTGAGATGTGAGCAAATACCATGTGATGTTGCTAGGTTCCTAATGTTGTAAAAGCAACTTCATTAATATATTTATTAAGCTGTTCTGATTATAATGCAAAATGATAGAGCCATTGAAAAGAACATCATGAATTTACTGAAAATTGAACACAAGATATCCTTCTTTTCTAAGAATGGGGTAAATTAATGTAGAAACCACTTTTTGACATTTGGATAGGAGTTATACAACTGGCAAAAATTTATTATGACAATATAATTAGCTTTCTCTTAAACTTCCAATTTTTGGCACAAAACTCATCAGATACACTATATTGGTTCTCGGTCCCCTCAAATTTGGCACCCTTTATCAGTAGCAAGCTGGGCAATAATGCCAGCAAAGCCCACATTCCATAAATGAAGAAATGTTTTAAAAAAACATTTTTTTGATTTTTGGCCAGGTGTTGTACATGAACGTTCCCTTCTTTTTGCCACAAAAGTCACTTTTCCTGCCCCAGTTTGGAAGAACGCTTCAAATTGCATTAACATGCCATTTTCTTATTTCCCCACACCAAATTGAAGACATTTATGTGACACGCAAGGTAAATATGAAGAGGATTGGTCTTTGAAAAACTGAAGAGTTTTTGAGGTTGTCCCCCACTGTGTCAGACCAGACTTTTGGAACTGATAGCCCTAATACCCTACACAATATATGGGTGATGGTGGCATTGTGGTAATGTTGTTGGACTGGTAATTCAGAACCCTACTGTTTTGGGGACATGGGTTCAAATCCCACCACGGCAGGTGGTAAAATTTGAATTCAATAAAAACCTGGAATAAAAAGCTAACATAATCGAAACCATGTAACAACTGTTTGTCTTGAAAGTTCATCTGGTTCATCAATGCTCTTTAGTTCATTCTTACCCAGTTTGCCCTAAATGTGAATCTGAATCCACAGCATTGTGGTTGACTCTTAACTACCCTCTGGGCAATTAGGGTTGGGCAATAAATGCTGACTGAGCCAATGATGCCTACATCCCATGAATGAATTTAAAAGAAAAACAGTTGTTACTGTTTTGTAAGCTAGATGATTTAGAATACATCATATTACTCAAGAGAGTGTAACTGCAAACCATATATAAAACCAGACTGAGTACCTATTTATGAATGCTAACAGCATGCTTTTAAATTTTAAGTAGGAACTCACCTTTTGCAAGGGCACTGGAAGCAACAAAAAGTAAATTTGCACAGCTCTGTGGTTAGAGCAAAAGAATAGTGTGATTTGACTGCCTGACTGGGTGTCCCAATAGACTCCATGAGCCAAGTGGCGATTTATTGTGAAAACGTTGTTATAAACTATTATTGAGCAAAACTATTGTGTCTTAAACTGTCAATGGGCTCTTTTTAATTAGAAATGCAACAAAATGCCAAAAGCTAAATTCTGACAGATTGTTTGTCTTCAAGGGACCCAAAATAGATTTGAGGAAGGAAAATCAAGAAGTATTGAAAATGATTAGGAAAGAGAAAACGTAATATTTCAGGCATTGTATCCTTTCATGAGAATGTAAATGTTCATTAAAACTAGTGGCAGCAAAAAGGGTCAGTTTCAGAGGAACTGGAAATGTATTCATGCAACAGTCTTGAAATTAGAAACCAAACAGGAACAAATTAAACCTCAGACTTTGAGCTTCTCACAGCACTCCAAGAAATTTTCCATCAGTGAACAGAATTTAGCAAAGGTGTGCTATCTTGGTGCTTGCAGTAAGTTGTGGCGAAAACAGGAGGACAAAAAGTCAAATGTTCCAAAAATGATAACTTGAATGGAGAGTTACCAGGTTTTAGTTCAACTTCTATTTGAAAAATCAACATGACAGTTACACTCCAAAGGCAGCTAGGAAGCAGTTGGAATTTTTAGGTGTCATGTTCCGGGATAAGAAGGAGGGCAGTATCAAAGGTTTAAGATGTTTACCCATGGCTGCTTTATGTTGACACTCAAACTGCGTAGCCCCAATAATGATTCTTGTTGGAATTCTTGGTGTAGAAGTGGCATTATCTTTCATCCTGAAAAGAACAAGGGGGTAAAATTGTCTTTCTTGAATTATGATGTAATTCCTTGGCCATCAATTTATACGGTTGTGAAGATTTTCCAGTGATGTAAATCCTTTCTTGTTTGCCTTAGTGGGGAAAAAAAAAGAACTAAAAATATTGATTTTGGATGAATTGATTTGCATAGTGCCTTAAACATGTTGGCAAAGATAAAAGGACTGCAAATTAGTCAGAGCAGTGGCTGAAAGTTTAGTTTTAGAGGTAAATTCTCAGAAAGTTTCTTAGTATGAAAGGAGATGTGAAGAAATATAAAGAAAGGACTTCCAGAAAATTTATAATGGTTTAGCTGAAGACTGTGCCAACTGTGGGGAATGAAAGGAAGACATGATGCACAGAAGGATGGAGCTGAAAAGGTGTTTTGAGAAAAGATAACAGGGCGAGACCAAGTGTGGACGTATGTTGATGCACAGCTATGGAGGGATTTAAGGGTGGGGATACTACAGGGAACAGATCAGCCAAACTAATTGGCACTCCATCCACCAATGCTCAGTAGCATCAGTGTATGCTATCTCCAAGATGCACTGCAGAAATTCACCAAAGCTCCTTAGACAGCACCTTCCAAACCCACGACCACTTCCATCTCAAAGGACAACGACATCAGATGCATGGGGACACTACCATCTGCAAATTCCTCTCTGAGCCGTTCACCATTCTGACTTGGAAACGTATCGCTCCACTGTCATTGAGTCACAGTCCTGGAATTCCTTCGCTAACAACATTGTAGGTCAATCTGCAGCAAGTGGACCACAGTGGTTCAAGAAGGCAGCTCACCATCCCCTTTTCAAGGATGACTAGGGACAGGCGAGTAATGCTGCCTTAGCCAGGGACTCCCACTTCCCATGAATGAATACAAATAAGCAGCTGTTTGGAAGATGCCTGGCATGGTTGTCAGGTTACTTGCTTTCAAAACTTCAGCCACTCCTTCAAATCCTGGTTTTAAACAGCTCTTTCTCGTTTCAGTGCACAGATTTTAAAAACACAAAATAATAAAACAATCCTTGCACTTTGGAATTAAATTTCTCTAATAATAAATCCAAACTCCCCTTGCATCTTTTCATCAGCCTTCTCAACTTGTCCTGTCATCTTCAAAGGTCTGCCCACACACATAGTCTTTCTCTCACCCTCTTGAAAATTGTATTTTTTAGTCCATCCAGCCTGTCCTTGTTCTACCTATAAAAAAGTATCATTTTGCACTTGTGTTAAATTTCTTTTACCATGTGTGTGCATTTTAGCAGTCTGTTTATGTAAGAGAAATTTCTGCACCCAGACAGTGTTGAATTCTCTGCCACAAAAAAGCAGTTGAGGACAAAACATTGAACGTTTTCTAGAAAATGAATATTCAGAAAACCTTTTTATTAACCAGCACTTATGGGACCAGGCATGTGCCGGTTGATCAAATATTCCAGTTGATCAAGTCCGTATAATCAATGTAAAAACACACTACCTATTGCAACGTAATGTTCCACATCACTGTTATACTTTACAGCATAAATCACTTAAATAATAATGCAACCTTATCTAAAATAAAACTTACCAGCAAAGAACCTTCTAACTTGCCCCCTCAATTGACTACTCTGACATTGCGAAGATTGCGATAATACAGTAAATTTCCGATATTTCAGGTATGTAATTTTTGCCAGTTTGAGAGTGCCAGTTTAAACAAAACTTGCTGTTTAAGAGTTAAAGGGATCATTATAGGAAGCATGTGGAAGCATTGGAAAGGGTGCAGAGGAGATTTACCAGGATGTTGCCTGGTATGGAGGGAAGGTCTTATGAGGAAAGGCTGAGGGACTTGAGGCTGTTTTTGTTGAGAGAAGAAGGTTAAGAGGTGACTTAATAGAGACATACAAGATGATCAGAGGATTAGATAGGGTGGACAGCAAGAGCCTTTTTCCTCGGATGGTGATGGCTAGCACGAGGGGACATAGCTTTAAACTGAGGGGTGATAGATATAGGACAGATGTCAGAGGTAGGTTCTTTACTCAGAGAGTAGTAAGGGCGTGGAATGCCTTGCCTGCAACAGTAGTAGACTCGCCAACTTTAAGGGCATTTAAATGGTCATTGGATAAACATATGGATGATAATGGAATAGTGTAGGTTAGATGGGCTTCAGATTGGTTTCACAGGTCGGCGCAACATCGAGGGCCGAAGGGCCTGTACTGCGCTGTAATGTTCTATGTTCTAAGGATATGGGATAAAAGTAGGAACAGAGTACTGAGTTGGATGATCTGCCGTCACCATTTTGAAAGGGGGAGCAGGCTCGTAGGGCTGATTGGCTGACTCCTTTTTTTTGATGTTTCTACTTTCCTGAATTCTATTGCTGTCTCCCTTTTTTTTAACAGCATTTGAGTGTTACAGCAACTGTAAACCAGTATACCTACATTCAAGCGATTAAGATACAACAAAAAGGAGCAGTGGTCCAAATTCTGACCCATTGGGATACTACTCTACTTCCTTCTAACAAATATTCACCAGTAAACTCTCTGCTTTCTGTCCCCTAACCAATTTTCTTTTCATCCCTACCACTATAATCCTATTGAATTCAATTTTACTAGTCCATTATGTTTTACTTAACTGAATGCCCAAGTACGCAACAGTCACACTTCCCTCATTGCCCTCTCAATTACATCATTAAAGAATTCAAATCAAGTTAATTGCACATAATGTAATTTTCACAAATTTGTCCTAACTTATTAGCCTATGCCTTTCCAACTGGCAATTAATTTTATCTTGGATTGTTGCCTCTAAAAATATTTTCAGTATGGGCATTAGGCTGACTTATCAGTTTTGAAGTATTAAAATATAATAGAAATTGCAAATTTAACTTCTAATATTTCATAGGGGAGCAACATTTTTGTAAAAGATGCATTGCAATAAATTAAAACAAAGTTACTACATTTGGTGTTTATAACTTTGTGTCAGGTGCTGAAGAACAGTGAGATTCTAGGTGTAATAGAAGGAGGAGACATTCTTGAAGAAAGACTGAGGTCCGTTAGAGAAACTATAAAGCGGCCAGTTGGAGGTTTTCTTTTGGATGGTTTTCAGGGAGAGGATATGCCTGACAACCCAAAATTGAACTTAATCGCCTCAGTCACAGGAGAACTGCCTGAAGACAAACCCAGGTAAGGAAAAATGTATAATATGCAATTACTCTGCCTTATTTGAATAGGCATTAATAAGCACAAGTCACCAATCCTTTTATTTTAAAGCAGCTTAGGAACTTATGGCAGCAGCAAAGATAGTGGCATCTCTTTCTGATAACTGGAATATAGTCGATTTCATTTTGTTGTCCTGAGTTACGTTAATGTGAAATAACATTGGTCATTTAATGGGGCCTTTTTCCTCAATTAACTTTGAGTGTCATTGTAAAGTTGTTTGTAAAGTTAGGCTGATGTAGGGTCACGTGGCCTGATCGGCCTGTTCTCCTCCCTAGCTCACCTTTTCACTGCTGAGCCTCTTGGCTAGCAGCCTGTTCTGCTTCCCAAGTCATCCTCTTGCTGGTAACCCCCGGCACCTGGCCTCTGCTGCTCACTATCCTACTCTTTCCCCAAAGTTCCCACTTCCTGACTCTCTCATTCACTGTTTCTCTCTCCTGAGCCCTTGTTGTGAGCCAAGGTTCAAGTTGAGAGACACTAGGAGCAGCTTCACCTTCCAAAGGTTTTTAATAACACCGCCTTTCAGAATGATCTTGGCTACATAATCCTGTCTGGTGTGAGTGTTCCCGCTATTTTCTGTTTCTGTGCACTTTTGATCATGGCTCTTGAAGAAAGCTAACCGGATTCCAGAATGTGACTGTTTTGTTGCACACCTCTTATTTATATTGTGATATTTATTCACATTACCCTCTCCTCCTCTTCCCTCCCACAATATTAGGTTGATCCACGGAATTGGAAAGCCAGATGAAGTGCTGGAGTGCATATCAAGAGGAGTGGATTTGTTTGAAGGTTTCTTTCCCTATCTAATGACTGAACAAGGAAGAGCTCTGACATTCAATCTTAAATACAAGGTGGACCCAGAGGCTGAAGGTAAAGTTATAGAATGTCAGTGTATTATCATTATGCAGTGAATAAACAAAGATTGCCACACTTTCCATAGTAAGACATCCAATTTATTACTCATGACTTGGTGTTATTGCCTACCTGAATATAGGTCCGGTTTAGAAGCAGCAAGAGTATATGAGCCATTTGCACTGTGAGCAGGCTTTGTTTCCTCACCACCTCCATGTCAGCGGCCTGATATGGGTCAGTCACCCCACATTCACCACCTTGTGCGATGTTGCCTAATCAGTAACAAGAACCTAAGAAACAGGACTGATCACCCCAATAACCTCCGTATTCAACGTATCGTTCTCCACCACTTCTGCCACCTGCAATCCAACCCCACAACCAAAGAGATATTTCCCACGCCACCCGATCTGCCTTTCGTAGGGACCGCTCTCTCCACAACTCCCTCGTCTGGTCCACACTCCCCACTAACCCCACCAGCCCCAGCATCTTTCCCTGCCCCTGCACCTCCCCCCTCACCTCCATTCAAGGCAAAAAACAAACCTTTCACATCAGACAGAGGTTCACCTGCACATTGGTCAATGTGGTCTATTGCATTTGCTGCTCCTGATGTAGCCTCCCCTACATCGGTGAGACCAAGTGGAGGCTCAGAGACTGCTTTGTAGAGCACCTGCACTCTGTTCGCAACAAACGACAACACCTTCCGGTCACGAACCATTTCAGCTCCTGCTCCTGCTCCCTGGGCAACATGTCCATCCTGGGCCGCCTGTAGTATCGTTGTATCGCAGTGCCGCCACCCGGAAACTGGAGGAGCATACTCATATTCCGCCTTGGAAGCCTACAATCTGATGCTCTCACTGTGGACTTTCAGTTTCAAAATCTGCCCACCCCCGGCCTCATCTCATGACCAATCTTCCCTCTCATCCCCACCTCCTTGAGCTGATACAACCTGTCCATCTTCTCGCCCACGTATCCCCTCCCCCACCTCACTGACCAATCCCCACCACTCCCTACCTGCACTCACCTATCACCATCCCACTTACCTTCGCCAGCCCCACCCCTCCTCTCTCTCTTTATTTTGGAGCTCCCTTCCCCCTCCCCCATTTCTGAAGAAGGGTCCTGACCCGAAATGTCAACTTTCCTGCTTCTCTAATGCTGCCTGGCCTGCTGTATTCTTCCAGCTCCACACTATGTTATCTCTGACTCCAACATCAGCAATTCTTAGTATCTCTGAGCCATTTACATTGCACAAAAGGTAAACAGACCATTAAGTTAAAGGTTGCAACCCCAAAGTTACCTGAATTGTTAGCCCTGTTGTATGCTAAAATTAAAATGTTGATTTTAAAGAGAGACAACCAATTTTTCTACATTATAACATTTTGATGTTTGTCAAAATGAGAGGTGTCAATGATATAATTGTCAAGCTCATACAGATCTCTAATTACTTAACCTTCAACCTTGAGATTGTTGGCCATCTTGTCTGTATTCTCAGTTCCCCTTATTTCTTTGCTCGGTGTAGCAATAAATAAATATGCTTAAACAGATTGTTATTGTTACAACATGAAAGAAATTGAGTATAACTACACTTATTTCAGGACTATCAAATACGTCAGTTTCAACCATACTGATATTAACCCCCTTCTTTATGGTTCAGATGAAGAATTATGTTGAATGGATATTGACATTTCTCATTCAGGTACACTTCATAGCTTTTTAATACCAGATCCTGTGACAGCACCTTCCAAA
Organism: Rhincodon typus; assembly: GCF_021869965.1. Lineage (NCBI taxonomy): Eukaryota > Metazoa > Chordata > Chondrichthyes > Orectolobiformes > Rhincodontidae > Rhincodon > Rhincodon typus. Next base: position 58,287,023 of record NC_063342.1, on the reverse strand, counting down.
CCCATGACCATTTCGATCTAAAAGGACTTTTAGAACATGGGAATACCACCATCTGCAAGTTTCCCTCCAATCCACTCACCAACCTGTGAACTAACTCCAGAAAGACCAGTGTCCCGTTACCAAGTCATCCTTTATTTACATGTGGAAAGTCCTTGACACTGATCCAGCGCTCTCAGAGCCAGCTGTCAGAGTGATAAAATGTCTGACAGTCCTGTTTTTTTTTAAACTGTCAGCCAGAGCTCCCTGATTGGAGCTGTTAATTCGGTGCAATCAGGGGACTGATATTTTGAAGTCCACCTGGCTGACCTTGTCACAATGAGTACACTGACTTGGAAATAAACCGCTGTTGCTGTAGTGTCACTGGGTCAAAATCCTCGCTGTTTCTCCCTAATGGCATTGTGGGTTTATCTACAGCACATGGGTAGCAGTGATTCAAGAAGGCAGCTCACTACCAGCTTCTCAAGTGCAGCTAGGAACGGGCAATAACTGCTGACCAGCCAGTGACATTAATGTCCCAAGAGAGAATAAATAATAAAAAAAAACTGAAAGTGTTGCTGGTTGTACAGTTGGATGCATTGAAATGTTACAGTTTAGAGATTTGTTCTTTTTTAAATACAAAACTTGTATATTCTAGATATTTAATTATTGAGAGTTCAGAATTTAGAAATACCGAGACAAGTTTACCTGCTAAGAGTTTTTTTTTGTCTTGGTTGAGATCTGCATTTCCAGGTTTGTGCAGATGTGCAGATGCCACATCAAAGAGAAACAAGTTAACTCTGAAGTAATTTGGTTAACAATATGGATAACTATGACCAAGAGAGCTGCTCAATCCACTCTCCTGTACTGCAGAATAGCAGAAGGGATTACTCATTGTCAGTGTTACCTGTTTCATGGCCGTAAACCTGGCATTGAACTGAAGCCTGGTTTTGATTAACATCTTATTTAATAGTGTAAGTTGCATATTAACATTCTTTGTTCTGGTTTGAATTTCAATGAAAATAGTGGGTATATTCAGGTGTCTTAATCCATTTTGCTTTGAGGCCATTGGATCTGCTGCAAGATATCCACTTTAGTTCATAGGTGCCAGTCACTCCGTTATCATGTTGGTTGGCTGTGTACAAAAGTTAACTTCTCTGTCAATTGTCTCCTAGGTGGTAACCAGACCCACCCAATGTCTAATATTATGATCTGAACCAGATTTGCATTTGATCCTTTTATCTTTAAAGATGGAACTCCGGGTGAGACATGGCTTGGTTTTTAAACTAGTTATCTTATGGTGGCTAAAACTTGTAAAAACATACCGAATAAGACAAATTTTATTTGGAACATCTTTTATTTCAACAGTTTTGTTGGAATCAGCGTCATGCAGAAAGGGGACATTCAACCTATGATACTCCTCCTGGCTGTGCACTAGCTAACTACTAGTTCCATTGTCCCACTGGCAGATCCTTAGCTCCAGCTAACAACTTTGCAAACTGTACATGTGTAAGCAATAGGAAGGGCTTAATGTCCTGATCTGTGCAGTTAAACAAGATTATCAACTACTTTCAGATTGGCTGCAGATTTATTTCTGACTGGCACTTGTAGAGTTGGTTCGTAGTTTCCAAAGTTGTTTTCCTTTAAGAAATAAAATAGATATGTGGAATTTTGAGGGGAGTAATAAGTAATTGTAATCTGATCCTCTGAAAATGGAGATTAAGAATGTCAGCATTGAATTCAGAACAAGGCATGTACTGGCTGAGAATCAGGAGATCAAGGAACTTAATATACTGTACGCACCACAATGAATTCCTTTGTATCTCAGCAGAACAAAAGAATCTTGTTGGTCCCTTACATCATGTACAAGACCAACAACTTATATCTGCTTACAACACAATGACAATTGAACAATGTGAGAGGAACCACATTTATTCAAGTAAGTTAGCAGTAACTTAAAACCTTGAACAAATTATCATTGTTTTGTTATATGCAGCTATTTCTATTTTCTACATATTAAAAGTGCATGAGTACATTTGCCCTTTATTAACCAGCAAACACACATTTTTAAAGAAGAAAAACAGGTTTTAATATCGTGAAATGCAGTGCTGCATGCCTCTAACTCAGGCTCAAACTTACAAGCCTCTCTGATTTGCACATTCACTGACAATACTGTTAATATTTAATTGATCCATTCCACTCCTTACTTAACAATAGTGACATGTTGCAACTTTAAAAAGGCCAACTACAGCTTAGATGAATAAAGCATTTTATATTACATTCTGGTACTGATAAAACGATGGATTTGTGAAACAATTGCAATGAAATATATCATGACATCCACTATTTATTATGCAAGAAAACTGTCCTGATTTAAACATTTTGCACCCTGTGTTTTAACTAGTGTGTTAAAATGTATTAACTGGAAGATTTATTTTAATAATGATCTGATACCTGAAATTAGGTCAGAATGAGAAGATGCTTTGAACTTAATGGCAAGTAGCAAATTAGGGCTGCATATATTAAAATTATAATAAACACAAATGTTATGCTGCAGTAATATTTATAAATCTACTGTACTTATTTTAAATTCAGCAACTCCAACAAGTATTTTTCCCTTTTCTGTCATCATTTTGTAAAATGGCAAAATGGTCAATTGTTCTTTGAAGACCTCAGCACCCTATATGTTGTAGCTGGTGTTTCACAGTATTATTTATGTCTTTAGAGATCTGTGCACCAGAATGTCCAGATCTCTTTCCTTCTCCACCTTTTTAATACTTTTTCCCCATAGGATGGATAAATGATAAATACTAGCCCTTCCCATAATGCTGTGTATATTGTAATTAACTATCATTTGTCAGCCATGAGCTCAATCTCCCAATATGGCAGGATCCATCTGCAGCCCTCAAAGATTGTCTACAGTCCTGACATTTGCACAAATCTTGCTATCATCTGCAAATTTGCACAGTGTGTTGCCAAAGCCTTCATCCAAACCATTAATAAGTTTGTCTTCCTACCATGCCTCATACTTTACAGTCAGACTCTGCTTTCACCAAAGGCAGAATGGTGGCTCAGTGGTTAGCACTGCTACCTCGCAGCACCTGGGACCTGGGTTCGATTCCACCCTCGGTTTTCTGGTTGCAGCTACATGTGAACTGAGACCTGGAGCAGCACCTAATTTAGTGAGAGAATAGTGGCTGAGAGAAGCTACCTCAGCAAAGATCAGAGATAACCCTGCAAACTCATTGTCCTAAATGGTGAATTGAAGCAGTTTTACTAAGTCAGTGAGGAAAACCTGACTTTCTACTTGAGCAGAACCATCTCTATACAAAAAAAGATTGGCAGTAATGAATATTTTTGTACCTTTTTATGTTATCAGATAACTGCTTCAGGTATTTCAGTTTTGTGATCAGCATTTGTAATATTCTTCGTAGTTTGCTATTTTTGTGCTCTTTGCATCATGATAATTCTGTTTTTTGGTAATATGTGACAAAGCGTACAGTGGAATCTGCATTTTGGGAATGTATGATATTTATATTGTTTTTGTGAATGGTGCAATTTATTCAAATGTGATTGTGTGGTTATATTTTGAAATGCTCAGTCTGGTCATTTAAGGTGGTTGGTTAGTGAGCTGCACAATGGAAAAATGAAGTGTGGATTCACGGGATTTCTGGGAAATAACAATAACTAATTATAAGAATGGTGTTTGCATGCTGCTTGAAATATAAAACCTCCTTTGGGGCTATAGGTTAAGGTTTGGGTCAGGTTAAATGCAGAGTATGTCCAACCTCTTACTGCTTCTTTTTAGTTTGTACTTTTTGCTGGAACCTGTTCTCTAACCCTTCCTGCGTTAGTGCAAAATGCTACACAACCATACTGCCATGAATTTGGTTTGCAGAGTGCAGCACCATCAAATAAACTACAGACTATTTTCACTTAATCTCTGTTGGAGGGTGAAAAGAGCTATTCAAGAAAAAGTCCTATTTGAAAAATGCAACCTTCTGAATCTGAAATATGAAGATTATTCGTGAGTCATCACAACTAAATTAATTAACTGTTTACCTAAAGGCTCTCCGCTCTCTTTTAACGTTGAGGAAACCTTGATCTTCTCATTGTTCTGTTTGCTTTCTCAGACATCTCTAAAGTACAGCCACAATGTTTAATTAAATATACGATTGTGTTGTCTGTGTTCAACTTGCACACTGAACTTTGTTGTGCATTGCTAATTGCCCTAGAGAAAGTGGTGGTGAGCTGCCTTCTTGACCTGTTGTAGCCTACCTACTGTGGATGCATTGACATTACTGTTAGGAAGGGAGTTCCAAGGTTTTGATACTGCATCACTGAAGGATCAGTGATGTAGCCCCATGTCAGGATAGTGAAGACTTGGAGGGGCACTTGCAGGTGGTGGTGTTCCTATATGTCTGCTGCTGTTGTCCTTCTAGATGGTAGAGGTCATGGATTTGGGAGATGTTGTGAAAGGAACAGCGTTCTGTTGCCTACAGTACATCTTAAAGATGGTACCCACTACTTCCACAATGCTTTGTTGGTGGTGGGTATGAAATGCCACCCTAACTGACTGTATATTCCTGGATGGTATCAGGCTTTCTGAGTGTTATTGGAGCCACACTCATCCAGGCAAGTGGAGAGAATGCCTTCATACTGCTGAGATGTACACCAGAGCTGGTGGACAGACTTCAGGCAGTCAGGTGAATTACTGTTGCAGTTTCTTCTCAAAAACATTGTGTCAAAATTCATTTTTAATAACTTGTCTAAGATTTGTACCTAGGGCCTTTGTACCTAAGATGGTGCCATAAGAGGCGACATTGTAAAACTCTTCACTCTACTCCTATACTTCTGTATTTGAGTACATGTGACGATAAAGGATATTCTAAACAGTTCTTGCATGTGCTCCAGTGATTGTTAACTAATTTCAGTTTAACAGTTGCATCACTGCAACTGAATCAAATGTCTCGTGAATGATGCAATAACCAGGGAAAGCTTTCTTTAATGTCAAATTTCACCCAATGTTATCTTGTACACAAGAGTTGAGAACAATAAGAGCACATTGTATAATATAAGGTAAAGCTAAAGTTCTAAACAGTGCTTTCGATTATATTTCAGTGCTGGAACGAAATGGCTGTGGGGACAATGAGATTAGTAACCGGGCCTCAGACAGTGGGGGCAAGGCAGTTCCTTTTACAACTGACCTGAGAAGCGAACAGTAAGTGTTGACTGAATTTTTAATAAACTGTCGTATCAATATGCATGAAGTGTTCAGTAAAGTCTATCCTATGAATATTGTTTTTCTATATGATTTGGAATCAGAGCTGTACAGCATGGAATTAGACCCTTCAGTCCAACTCATCCATGCCAACCAGATATCCTAAACTGATCTAGTCCCGTTTGCCAGCATTTGGCCCCTGTTCCTCTAAACCCTTCCTGTTCATATAGCCATCCAGATGCCTTTCAAATTGTAATTGTATCAGCCTCCACCACTTCCTCTGGCAGCTCATTCCATACACGCATCACCCTCTGTGAAAAAGTTGCCCCTGAAGTCCCATTTAAATCTTTCCCCTCTTACCTTAAACCTGTGCCCTCTAATCTTGGACTTCCGCTCATCCTGGGAAAAAAAGGACCTTGGCCTGACCCTATCCATGCCTCTCGTGATTTTGTAAATCTCTACAAGGTCATTCCTCAGCTTTCAACGCTCCAGAGAAAATAGGCCCAGTCAATTCAGCCTCTTCCCTATAGGTCAAACCGTCCAACCCTGGCAACATTGCAGAAAATGCTGATTTAATTCCTCTTCTGAGGGCTCCTGTAGTTCAGTATCCGATCAGTGTCAGCTTTGTATAGTAACCAAACATCTTGACATACTTTTCCAGCAATGGAGACTTACTTTCACAGTGAATTACGATATTCCTGCTTTTTTCTGGTTTCCGGACGAGTACTTTGCTTATGTTTGTAAAAAAGAATAATGTTCCATTATCATGAATGAAACAGATGAATTGCAGGTGCATCCCTCTGTCTTCTGTTGCCAACATGTTATTCCAGTACTTATTTCTCCTGTATTGCACACCTCTGTTCACTACTGTTTAGAATTTTTTTTTGGTGTTTTGTCCCAAGTGATCATTCTGCATGTGGAATCCTCAGCAACAAGCCTGTTCAACCTACCTTGCATTGAGTCTGATCGGAATGTGGCATGGGAGTGGGTCATTCAGTCCTTTGAACCAATTCCACTGTTTACTTGGTTTTGGTGTGATTTCTGCCTGGACTCAAACAGCTTGGTTTTGTAATCCATAATGCCTTTGCTTAACAAACAAAAATTAACTCACTTTTGAAATTTTCAAATGACCCAGTCTCTGATGGGAGAGTTCCAGATTATTGTTTGTGAGGAACCACTTCCTAACATTGCCCATGAATGAATTGGCCTTAACTTTAAGGATATGTCTCCCTAGCTCCAAACTGGAGAAAATAGTTTCTGTCACAACTCTATCAGCTCATTTAATCATTCTTAAGTCAGTTTGAGTTTGTGCCCATCATTTTGCCTTTGTAGTCCCCAAAGTGACAGGCACAGAATTTTCAGTGTACGTAGTGGCAGATTTATCAGCGTTGAAAGCTCTGCCCTTATCGTTTCTCTTCACAGTGCCCTCTGTATAACTCTCTTGTCATGCTGCAGACTGTTCAGATAGGCCAAACTAGTAATTAAACTTGGAAGCTTTATATAATTCTCTCACAACCATTGCTTGCACCCACTAAACCATCTGTTCATTTTATGGGATGGATACCTAATAGAACTCTTAATCTGTGGAAGACAAAAATGATTCTTGAGGGTAATTATAATGAATTATTTATCACGAGCAGTTATGCATTGATATGATATCTTTTAAATTACTTAGTTTACAAGGATATACAAATCACAAAGTTGGATAATTAACATTTTCTGCCTCAGTGAATTATTGATGGAATATATGCTCTGAAAGAGAATTCAGTCAATAGAGTATAATGCAGTTCTCATAATTTTGCGATCCCTGATAACTGTCACTCATTTTTAGTTTTTTACTGGTACTAAAGTTTGTGGCTTATCGTATATTGTTGAGAGAGCTAATGATTCTCTGGTTGGTTTAAAGGTGTCTATTTTCCATGTGGTTCTGTGACTCTTGACATTCAGGTACCGCGCTGATTTCAGGCCCTTGTTGGAGGACTGTTCCTGCTATTGCTGTAAAAACCATACGCGTGCCTACCTCTATCATCTTCTCATAACAAACGAGCTACTGGCCGGAGTTCTTCTCATGATTCATAACCAGCATCACTACTTCAGTTTCTTCCAGTCCATTCGTGATGCTTTGAGAGATGACAAGATGCATCAACTTAAGGAACTCATTACAAAACAGAAGTTACAACAGTGACATGTTTAATATATGATTAACAAGGGAGGAAATGGGTATCCAATGCATAAGGATTTCAAAGTAGGTAGACATCATAATGTGTTACTTGGACTTAGTGTCAGTTTGGTTATTTTGACATTTGATGACACTGTGATTGTAAAGTCAATGCTTAGCCTCCTCATCTCCTCCAGGTTATGTATCATTCACATTACATTAATGTATGACTATTAAAATTGCACACACTGTTTGAAAGCCATGCTTTGATTCATTAATTCTTTCACCAGTGTGTGCAAATTATTTTTAAGAAAATGTTTTACATTAAATGTATGAGTACAAAAAGGCTCGTAACATGATATTTTGACTTGGCAGAAAACAAGTCTGATATGGTGAATGTTTGTAATTAAAATGACTATCCCAACAAATTTCTTGAAATGGCTGAATTGCCTACTTCTTTTTACCTTTTATTTTTAACATTTGTCTAATTGTGAGAAAATATGGCCAAAATTCCCAGAAATTACTTGACAAAGCTCCTACTTACAATGAATTCCTATGCTTACTGTTTTAAAGTTTACATTTTGCTGGCTGAATGTGTAATGTATGCGCCAACAAGCTTTTAAAATTCTTTGCAGACACTGATATGTAATTTCTTGGGGCAGAAAGTGTTGTTGGAAGTTCGAATAATTAAATGTGCAGCCATTGGTTTTGTACCTGAGAAATTAAGGGCAGGGTCTGCCCATGTGTCATCAAATGAGCTCTGAGGATCAATGGGAAAGCAAGTCGTTCTGTCCTAAACAGGCAAATGTTTGCTTTTACTAAGCAAACCAGATCCAGTGCTGGTTGCAAGAGCCCCATTATTAATTCCACTAGCTTTACGCGTATTGAACCAGGACTTGAACAATCTACCCAGTGGTTAAGCAGTTGCTGAAGGTCCCTCAAAAAAGAAGCCACTTTTTTTCCCTCAATTACATTTTCATAGGACTGAAAGGAACCAGTATCCTCTGCCTGGGTCCACACAGCTACTGTGACTCACTGATGGTCAGAATACCTGCTGCAGCTTCCCCTTTTTTGGTCAGAAATTGGGTAGGAATTTTATATAGATGCGTCAAATCTTTCCTCCAGTGTCTTTTCATGTCCTAGTTTACTAAGTTTTATATAAAATAGTATTCCATGGAACTTAGTAAAGTGAGTTATTTCTGCAAACTATCAATGTACCAATTTAAATCACTATTATATTTCAATCTTTCTTTCATAAAGATTTTAAAAATTACGTCTGTATGAAACAAAAGGAACCCATTTTATTTGAGTCAAAATTGGGAGTGGGTATTTTAGACTGTAAGATTTGTAGAAGTTTCTTTAATTTAAAAACATTTCATAATTTGAAAGCTGTAGTGATACATTTTTATCAAAACAGGTATGTTTTATCTATTCTGATGTTCATTATTATAAACTTGTGATATTTCTAATAAAAAATGACTGATCTGTGATATTGCTTAGAGTGAGTGAGTCTGTGATGTTCACTTGCCGAGCTGTGTTTCACCAAGTCTGTCCATTTGAGGTTGCAACTTTGATATTGCCAATGGAAAAGTAGTCTACAAAGGTCTATTTTTGATATTGATCAGAGGCTAACTGTCAGTTGAAGTTTCTGTAAGTTGGCAGCTGCTTCAGAACTCCGGCCTCCTATCTTATGAAAGAGAACTGGCTACCAAGTCGAGGCTTTTCAAAAAATAAGCCAACACATTGATTGAGATGCACATGTTTTTAAGACTTTTCATATAATCTTCTGATTGCAAAAGATATGCAATCAAATTTTGTGATTGTGACCATCTACTGTCAAGCTCAAGGGATTTTTGCTAATACTGATCCTAGTCAGTTGTTATCCCTCAAACAAAATATCACTTAATAAAATTGATTTGCGATTACATTGCTGGTCTTTGAGCTGCCATGTTTCCTACAATACAACGGTGACCACACTTCCAAAGTACTTCATTAACTGCAAAGTGCTTGAGACGTCCTGAGGTCACGAAAGGTGCTATATCTTTTTTTATCTATTGAATAAACTATAAAGCATTAAAACAAAACCATTTCCCATAATAATATATTGAAAGAGAAATTACATTCAACCAAGTGAGAGCTAGGTGGCAGTGTTATACACCAAAGGATTCTCTTTTGAGTCCATTGGAACCTGTTATATTTTATGTCACAAGGTAGGAATACATCAGGTAATGTTTTCATAATCATCATGTGATGTCTGTCTTGAGATATATGAAAGACCAAATTAATAGGAAATTTTTGTAAACAAAATATATTGATTAATGTTGATAAGGTAAGTGCTAAAACTGGATAGGAAAATAAAATGTATTAAATGATTTTTGTTTCTTGAAAAAGTCAGCTGCCATTCACCAAACTATTCTTTGGCTTTTTAATAACAGCCAAGGACCCCCTGCCATTTAAATTCTAGGAACGAACACTGACAAATTTAAGTTTTATCTAGACTTGTAAACTTTAATCCTGCATTGATGTGCTTGATGTCAAGTTAGACAGTCTGTGATGTGATTCCTGAGATGGAGCAGCTATTATTCTCTGTATTTTTTTCCATGCATTTCCTGCTCTAATAGTTGAGGTTTTAGCATGAGATAACCAATTAATTTAGTTAAAACCCTGAAAGAAAGCTGAGGACTTATTGATGATGTAAACTATGGGCTACATTCTTGCAGCTGTGGCGCTGGCCGAATAAACACTGTAAAATAAGTATAACTCATTCATTAATGTTTCGCAATAGGGAAGGCCCAGTCGAACAATTGACCTGTGTGTGTAGCACAGTTTTTAAAAATAATCAAACATCATATTGATGAAAAAAATTGCAAACAGTATCTTATATAAATGCAAAATTACTATTAGTTTTACATTATCATCAACCATTTCTATAATGAGCCAATTGGTGTCGCTGATTAACAAAATAAAATATCTGTATTCCAGCAATTATTACAATAGCATTTTCCTGCATTAAAACAATGATTATGTTTCAACTGTATCAATGGACGGTGTAAAGTTGTGAAGGGCACATATGAATGCAATTCATTTGAAGCTTACTTAATACTTCTGTTTTGCCATTATAGTCCTTCTAGATGATTTGTGCCATTTTATCATTAGTTTCATAATTGGCCAACAACTCCATGATCATTTGTATGTTGTGACCACTAGTATGGTTGAATGGCAGCTGCATGAACTTGATGAAATGAGAGAAAGAAACCAAATCGATGACGAAATATGAAGCAAAATTGGACTAGAGGTTACAATCTAAAATTGTTAAACTCAGTGTTGAGTCCAGAATGCCACATAGTGTCCAGTCAACACCGTTTCTGAGCATCATTGAAATACTACATATTAACTGCATTCTATTTTAGATTTAATAAAATCTTAATCTGATCAAATATGCATTATATTGGAATTTAAATGAAATGGCCTTGAGTTCTCTCCCAAATAATCTTGCTTTGTTATAAATGTTTTATCCATAGTAAGTAGGTCCCTGCCAATGTCATGCAAAGCAAGTGAAATGTTGCAGTATAAATTAAAACATGTAACTGCATATTGCATAAAGGAGTAAATGGTATATTAGTGAGAAAGTTCTCCAGGGAACTTGATGAATCACTGCGACAAACTGGCCAATGGAAATTTGTGGGTGGCATATTGGTGCCATTCCAGTAGTTTATCCAGTCAGACCACTGTGGGTGAGGTAACTTGAATTTGGCCAGGCCTGTGACTTGTGTTAATCAAAGTCAGAAACTAATAGGGCTGGGTTACTACTGGCACAGCGGTAGTAACTGTACATTTGACCAGAAAGCTTGGGTTCAAACCCACCTGCTATTCATGTCGTTTTTTCATTGGTTTGGTTTCTTTCTCTTATTTTATCAAGTTCATACAACTCCCATTCAACCATACTTGTGATCACGTTGAATAGAGAATACCTCGATCTGAGTTGCTGCATTCACACACGTCTACCTACTGACATGACAGTTTTTTGCCATTGGTTAAAAGTAATTAGAAAGAGGTGATTAGTGATTCTGATCAAACCAATCTGTTCAGGCATGTTATGACAAGAATTTTGGCAGTGATGGGATTTTAACCTAAGCTTCCTTATGAATTCCACATCTTGGTCTGCTCACCCACTTTATGTATAAAAGCAAACTGTTCAGACATATTATGAATCACCTTAGGGCAGGAGGGACTTGAACCCAGATCATCTAGCCCAGAGTTTGGTGACCATAAATTTGACACTTGCTTGAATGACAACCATCATAATATGGTTACTCTGAATGGGGTTCAAACCTGGGGTGGGAATCCCCAAAAGGTTTAAAGTTCAATGTCTTAACGGTTACATATAGATTTTTGTGCTCACTTCCTGGTGGGACTTGAACTGTGAACCTTGAGATTCTGAGGCAAGAATTTTACCATTGAGTTTCAACCAACCAGTATCCTCTCTTTCTTTACTACTTATCAAAAGATCTCTGAATTGGATTGTTAAGTACTATTAAGGCTGATGTACAGCTCGGAGGTACTAACTTAATTGAGTTTTTTGAAGAAGTAACAAAGAGGATTGATGAGGGCAGAGTGGTGGACGTGATTCATATGGACTTCAGTAACACTTTCGACAAGGTTCCTCACAGTAGACTGGTTAGCTAGGTTAGATCACAATGGAATACAGGGAGAACTAGCTATTTGGATACAGAACTGGCTCAGACGTAGAAGGCAGAAGGTGGTGGTAGAGGGTTACTTTTCAGACTGGAGGCCTGTGACCTTGTGGTGTACCACAAGGATCTGTGCTGGGTCTGCTGCTTTTTGTCATTTATATAACTGATTTGGATGTGAACGTATGAGGTATGGTTAGTAAGTTTGAAGATGAAAAAAATTGGAGGTGTAGTGGACAGCGAAGAAAGTTACCTCCGAGTACAACGGGATCTTGATCAGATGGGCCGAGGAATGGCAGATGGAGTTTAATTTAGATAAACGTAAGGTGCTGCATTTTGGAAAAGCAAATCAGACCAGGACTTATATACTTAATGGTAACGTCCTGGGGAATGTTGCTGAACAAAGAGACCTTGAAGTGCAGGCTCATAGTTCCTTGAAAGTGGAGTCACTGGTAGATAGGATAGTGAAGAAGGCGTTAAGTATGCTTGCCTTTATTGATCAGTGCATTGAGTATAGGAGTTGGAAGATCATGTTGTGGCTGTACAGGATATTGGTTAGGCCACTTTTGGAGTATTGCATGCAATTCTGGTCTCCCTGCTATAGGAAGGATGTTGTCAAACTAGAAAAGCTTCAGAAAAGATTTACAAGGATGTTGCCAGGGTTGGAGGGTTTGAGCTATCAGGAGAGGCTGAATAGGCTGGGGCTATTTTCCCTGGAGCATTGGAGGCTGATGGGGTATCTTATAGAGGTTTATAAAATCATGAGGGGCATGGATAGGGTAAATAGGCAAGGTCTTTTCCCCGGGGTGGGGGAGTTCAAAACTAGAGGGCATAGGTTTAAGGTGAGAAGGGAAAGATATAAAAGGGACCTAAGGGGCAAATTTTTCATGCAGAGGGTGGTGCGTGTATGGAATGAGCTGCCAGAGGAAGTGGTGGAGTCTGGTACGATTACAACATTTAAAAGGCATCTGGATGGGTATACGAATAGGAAGAGTTTAGATGGATTTGGGCCAAATGCTGGCAAATGGGACTAGATTTATTTTGTATATCTGGTTGGCATAGATGAGTTGGACTGAAGAGTCCGTTACCATGCTGTATATCTCTATGACTCTATGAGTGATGTAAATAAAATGCAATATGATGAAACAGTGAGCAAATCTTCATTGGTGGAGACCAATTCCCAGTTCTAGGTAGGGTCAAACCATTTTAGAGGTGTAAGTGAGCTGGAACAGGTTGACTCGGAGATTAAACCATGAGAGCAAATAATTAGGGATCAGAAATGGAGCTCACCACAGTCAAGACTGGTTTCCCAAGAAACTGAATTGGGGTTTCATGGAAATCAAGGAAGTATAGAACAAAGGTCAATAAACGTAGCAAGAAAGGTGAGAAACCCTGCAAAGTTGCTACAGAAACAGCAAAACTAACATTTTTAGATTGGTACGAAGCATGGGAATGATTTTGCTTTCCCATTTACACCTATATTAGACACCTTTCTTTACATCCATTCCTTTTGCCTTGTGTCATCATCTTCATCACTTTTTTCAATTAATTTTCAATTAATCTCTCCACATGATCACAGACCTTCCCTTTTGTTCTTTCCTTTTCCTATTCTTTTCTGTGTTTCAGTATTTGGTTAAAACTAGTTGCATCCCTGCATCTTTCCAGTTCTGATTAAAGATCATTAACCTAAAATGGTAACAATAATTATCTTTTTAAAAACCCACTCCAGGTATCTCTACAAAACATGAAATGAATCCATTTTCCACAATCTTTCAAAATTTATGTATTCTAAATATCATTGAATATAAAATACCTCATATCAGTACAGTGTGGAGCTGGAGGAACACAGCAGGTCAGGCAGCATCAGAAGAGCAGGAGAGTTGGGACCCTTCATCAGGACAACTTCATATCAATACTGAAAAAAAAAAAGATATTCCAGGTGTCAGGAAAGGTCCAGGGATGGGAACATGAGCAACTTGAGATTCCAATTTTGTCTGTAATCATTAAAGAAAAACAAAAATCACAAAATACAAAATTGTCCCAGAAAACTGCTCAGTGGAGAATGTTTCTAAAAAAAACTGAACAAATATTAGAAATGGTAATATTTCCATAAATATTCTTGTCCAAATTCTTTGTGACTTATGTATTACATAATGTATATTGTAATTGTTCCAAGGAGGGTTCTTAAAAGTACTGTATAGCTGAATTGTTGCAAAATTGATGTATAGGGAATGAAAGATTTTTTTTTTACATAGAGAGTTTTTTTTTTACAATTGTTATGCTGTGTACAATGATTTATCCATGTCTGATAAACCACAAGAGCAGTCCTCATTATGACTGGGGTCAGTAATGAGCAACACATCACCAAAATGATTGTTTTGATGGCCTCCAAAGGCAAGGATGAAGTATGAATAATCTCTCAATTGTTTATGCACAACAATCTAATTCTCTGGAGCTCCTCTACTGTTGTCTCTTTGTCAGAAGCATGTAAATGGAGTTCCCACAGAGCATTTTGCAAATTTATAGATGTGGTGCAGGAACAGCGCTGAAAAGATGTCCCCAGACCTTGCATTTCAAACAATTCGGCCTTCTTTCCTTCAGAATATTCTAGAAATTTACACTCAAGAGCTCTCCAATAGGTGAATTAAATATATTATACTTACACCACATTTTTCAGACGAAACTACAAGGAATGTGTAACAGGGAACAAAGTACATATATACTGTCAGAAGTTTATCAGCAAAGAAAATTCACAGTACTTTATTAAACAGTTTCCTGAATCTGATGTACAAATTTTCAGGTATATTGGAGGTAGCTTTAGATGAATCAGATCATAGCTGGAGTAATTGGAATTGGCAACTTTCAATATATTTTGGTTTGCTAACCACAAATACCTGATTCAGGGGTATCTTGCAACTCAGAAAAAAGACATCTTCCCACTTCGGAGAATTTCTTATGAAGAAAATGTTAAATTCTTTCTCATTTAAAAAAACTAGTTGCTCTTAAACTGTGCCCCAATTGTAGCAATTGCCCCAAGGCACTTCATATGTGCAGTATCAAATAAATTTGACACTAATTCTCTTTAGGAGACATTAGCATGAGTGGCCAAAGAGGTGAGTTTGTGGAGCATCTTAAAGGAGGAATGTAGCATAGAGGCTTAGAGAGGAATTCTAGAGCAGTAGACACATTTTTAATCAGTTACTTCTTCCAGACAGCAAGATTGCAAATAGCTGCCTGCAACTCATTTTTGATTAGCAGATCAATCATACTGGGTTGTTTTCTCGTGGGCAATATGTCTGGTATATCAGGCAGCCTGATTATTTGCAAACTGATTAATCAGCATGTCTCTACTTATCATATCAGGCACCTCGATTAATTGCAGTTTCACTTGAGTGTAAATGTAGGGAATTGAAAGTTTGATGGAAATAGTTACCACCCTGTTAGTCCAAAACCCCTCACTGATAACAAGAAATAACTCTAGTTAGGATTGATGAATTGCTTTAACTTCTTTTCAAGTGTAGCTAAGCGAGTCCAGATTAAACTGTGGTGTTTCAAAGCCAAGCTACAAATTCATGTTATATTATATTTTTTTTCAATATTCTAAAGTGGTACCGCTCTCAAACAACAACAGAAATTGCTGGAGAAACTTAGCATCTGGCAGCACCTTTGGAGAGAGAAACAGAGTTAACTTTCGAGTCCAGTATGACTTCTTCAGAACTTACAATCTTAGTTTCCTTCACATAATGCTTATCTTTCTGGAGTGTGTGACTTTTCTGGGATTGATGAAATTTATTTTCCTGGAATCTTCCTCAGGTCAAGTTCCCAGGACAATTTAAACAGGCTTTCCTTGCAAATGTCAAGCTAATATGGAATTGGCATCAGATGTAAGGAATGTTCCATATGAACCTAACATCTCCTAAGTCTCTTACAATGTATAGTCCTATGTGCTATGTGGTGAGGACGATGGATGTTACCTTCATTTACTGTTTGGCTAAGCAGTTTTGTTACTCCAGCCCAGTCTGGTGATATCACTATGAAAGTGATTGGCAGGTGGCTCTCCCTGGCTGTGTGACAGCTGATCAGTAGCAACTTACATTTTCGTAGTTCCTTAAACTTTTCAAGGTGTTTCAAAGGAGCTTTACCAGACAAATTTTACCACTGAGTCTCAGAAGGAGACATTAGAGGAGCAAAATATTGTATATGCTGGAAATGTAAAATGGAAACAAAGAATACTGGAACCCAGGTTGGGCAGCATTTGTGAAGAGCAAAACAAAAGTTATTGCTCCAGTAGGAGATATTGGGAGATATCTTAAAAGATGGACAAAATGGAGAGGTTTAGGGATGGAATTTCAGAGCCTGAAGGTAAGCAGGGAAAGACACTGCCACCAGTGGTGGGGTATAGGAAACCATGAAAGCATAACAGACAGAATTGGAGGCTCACAGAGTACCTGTGACAGTAGGAACTGGAGAAGTTACAAAGATGGAGTTGAAGGAGTGCTAGGGTTGAGCCCATGGAGGGATTTCAATATACATGCAACAGAAGAAGCAATCATAGTGAGCCTTCACCTCACAGAAACTGTACCTATTAATTAGATGACACTGTTCAATCTTCTTTTGACAGACAGAAAGTGGTCTTGTCTTGGAGGATATGTGGTGTTGAGCCACTAATATTCTGCACCATTGCACCTGAAAGTCACCTGTGGATGTAATGTTCTGGAGTATCTGATGACACTGTGAAATCAGTGTTCTCCATCTAACATTGTAGGAACCTTGCTCAATCCTAGTCAGCTCACATTACCCAAACTTCTTTGAAGAACATTATATTAAATGACAATCCCTGGCGACTTGCTGCCTATCCACTGGTTTTGCTTAGCTTGAAGTTCGTGTTGTCAGCTGTGGAGTTTTGCATAAGATTAACATGTCATTTCAGTTCTAGTCGCCAGGTCTTCATTAAATCTTTATCAGCCAGAACATTCAGTGTGATGGATGTTGAAACGTTTACTTTTATACTTGTCCCAGATTAATATACTTGCCATATTTAGCTTGTATGACTCACTCAACATTTCATGAATTCAGGCATTTCTTGCCTTTCATTGGCAAGCTGCTCTGCACCAGAATTAGCTATGACTTCATTAGCTCAGTATTGGCCATCATAACAGGATCAAATTCGACACTTAGCAGTCTCTGGTCATGGGGCATGCCACATCTTTCTGCTAGTGGCTTAGACCTTCCTTCAGTTTAGCAATTGATAACTTTGTTCCTCACCACATTGCCTCTAAAAGTCATTCTCCTTGCAATGCTCCCCTCTGATCTGTTTGCCTGTAGTGACATTAGCTATAGGCAGTTTTCACATCCATTTATTGAGTCCCTAAACTTTGAGATGTCACAAAACATGGAAATATAAAATGTGATCATCACATGATGCTGTTAGATGTCCAGAGTGAAAATAGTAAGAAATCACTAAGAAAAAGTGAATTCATGGAACTGTCAGTTTTGACAATTTCATAACTGATTGATCACATACAGAATATCTGGCTGTCCACTTTCATTTAAAGCAGGAATTTCTGAGGCCTCTCTACCCTTGTTCTTCATGTGCAGCGCCTTTCTACTGGACTGTTTAAATTTGGGGTGATTCTTGAGCTGAGAATTTTAACTGCTAACAAATACTTTGAAAGTGACTGCAGTTACCATTTGCTTTTAATACAGGCAGGTTTTATTTAATTCATTTAATGACATTTGTTTAACTGTCAAACAGTGTTATCTATTAGCATGCTTGCATTTATTTCAATAGTGTTGTGGCATTGGAGGAGGAATGTCTACTCTCTGTTTCTATCTTTGTACCTACTGTATCTTTGTTTTGTGCCTTGTTTTATAATTATCTTATGTTTGCAAGGTCACATGTTTTCTTCTAAGAATCTTCAAGTGGACAAAAGATATGCCAATCAATAGCTCATCACCAGGGTTTTCATATTTTTGTAGATTTGTTTTAAGCAAGTGTGGGAAGTCAAACAGAAAATAGAGTCACTATCCTTCTTTCACTGCCTTCTCCTAGGACATAAATGCTTTGTTCAGACGGGTTGACCTTTTCTCAGAATGTAAGAAATAAGAGCTGGAGTAACAAGACCATAAGGGACAGAAGCAGAAGTGGGTCAGTGAGCCTATTGAGCGTGTTCCACCCTTCAAAACTTATCTGCTTATCCCTGACTCCACTTTCTTGCCTTTTCCCTGTAATTTGCTTCTCTGATTAAAAATCTGTCTATCTCAGCCTTGAATATACCTAATGACCCAGCCTGCAGACCTTTGTGATAACCAATTTCACAGCCTGACTACACCCTGAGAGGAAAAAAAAATCCTTCTTATCTGACTTACTGAGATTATGCCCTCTGTTTCTAGGCTATTCCACAAGGATGAACAACCTTTCAGCACCTATCCTGTCAAGTCCCCCAAGAATCTTTCTATGTTTCACTAAAGTCACCTCTCATTCTTCTAAACTGCAATGAATAAGGCCTAAAGTTCTCAATCACTCCTTATAAGAAAATTTCTCCATGCTCAGGATCAACTAAGTGGATCTTCTTTGCACTACGTCCAATTTCACTATATCTTTCCTGAGAAAAGGGAACCAAAACTGTTTGCAGTACTCTGAGTGTGTTCCAACTATGCCCTGTACAAATTTCGCTAACTTCCCTATTTTCTGACTCCAATCCCTTTGAAATAAAGGCCAACATTCTATTTTCCTTCGCTATTACTGATGAATTTATATGCCAGCTTTTTGGCATTCATGCTAAATCCCTCTGTGCTGCAGCTTTTCTGCAGCCTTTTTGCACTTAAATAACATTTACTCTTCTATTCTTCCTTTCTGACATTTTCCCAAATGATATTCTATCTGTCAAGTTTTTACCACTCACTTAACCTATCTATATCACTTTGCTGACTCTTTTTGTCATCTTCACCATTTGCCTTCCCATCTATTTTTGTGTCATCAGCAATAACATTCATTCCCACATCCAAGTTATTGACATAAATTGTAAATAATTGTGGCTCCAGCACTAATCTCTGGGCTTATGTTGGTCACAATCAGTATGCCCACTATTTCTGCATTTATGCCTTAGGATTTTAGTGATGAACATCAGATTTATCACCATTCGGTGCCATATTCTCTGATATTTGTCTAGTATTTTTCTTAACTAGTATTATTTTATTTTTTACTCAAATTAGACAATCAGAAGTAAGAACAGAAGTAGACTATTTAGTCCATCAAGTCTGCTCCACCATTCAATGAGATCATGGCTAATCTTATAATCCTTAATTCCACTTTCCTGCCTTTTCCCCATAACTCTTGATTCCTTTATTGAAATTTGTCTATCTCTGCCTTGAACATATTTAATGACCCAACCTCTACTATTCTCTGAAGAAAGAAATCCATCAATTCATCTGAGAGAAGAAAATCTTCCAAATCTTTGTTTGAACTGAGCAATCCCTTACTCGGAGATCATTTTTTCTGGTCCTAGACTGTCTCACAAGGGGAAACAACCTTCCCACATTTATCCTGTCAAGCCCCGTAAGAATCTTGTATGTTTCAATAACTTTGCTTCTCATTCTTCTAAATTCCAATGAGTACAGGCCAAAATTTCTGAACCACTCCTCATAAGACAGTTTCTCCATACCCCAGGATCAATCTAGTGAACCTTCTCTGGACTGCATCTGATGCTAGTATTGCTTCCCTTAGGTAAGGGAAACAAAATTGCTCAATCTAATCTAGCTGTGGTCTAACTGGTGCCTTATAGTTTTAGAAAGATCACCTTATAATTATACTCCCTTCCCTTTGAAATAAAGGCGTAACATTTCATTTTCCTTCCCATTATCCACTGAACTTGGATGCTATCTTTTGATGCTTCATGGACAAGGACTCCCAAGTTCCTCTATACTGTAGTTATCTGCAGTCTTTCTCCATTTACAAGATATTCAGCTCCTCTATTCTTCCTGCCAAAATGCGCAACCCCATATTTTTCCACATTATATTCCGTCTAACAAATTTTGCCCACTCACTTAACCTGTCTACGTCCCTCTGCAGACTCCTTGTGTCATCCTCTGCATTTGCCTTCCTACCTATTTTTGTTTCATCCACAAACTTGGCTATAGTATGGTTACTTTCTCATCCAAGTCATTAATATATATTATGGATAATTTTAGCACCAGCACTGACTGCTGTGACACTCCATTATTTACAGGTTGCCATCCTGAAAATGCCACCCTTATCCCAGTTCTCTGTCTTTTATTAGTTAACCAATCCTCTATCCATGATAACATACTATATCCACCATTGTGGCCCTTACCTTTTATTAGGTGGCCCAACATATAGTACCTTTCTAAATATCTTCTGGAAATCTAAAGATATTACATCCACTGTTTCCCTTTATCTATCTTACTTAGATAGGCCCTTGTTTTGCCAGATTTTCTGGCATCATTTTCCTCATCTACTGTAAAGATGTACTTGAAATATCTGTTTAATATCTTCGCTATTTCCATGTTTCCTATCATAATTTATTTTTTCAAATGTCTAATAAACCAAGATTTACTTTTGCTACTGTCTATCTTCTTAGATTCTTGTATAAGCTGTTACTGTTTGATTTTAAATTTCTTGCTAGTTTACTCTCATGTTCATTTCCCCTTTATTGTTTTTTTACTTGAGCTTTGGTAATATGAAAAGCTCACCCAGCCCTCTGACATTCTTTGCCTGGCAATTTTAATAATTTTTTTTAATCTAATATTATTCTAAACCCCTTTAGGTATGAATAAAATATTTTTATTGTGGAGTTTTTATTGTTTGATAAAATACAAATTTGTCGGATATTGTGAATTGTTATTTTTCATATTTGCTATTGATCACCTCTCGTCACACTTCTAAATCTGATTTCCTTATCTACCTTGGTTAACTCATCCCTCATCTGTGTAAATGGCTTTATTTAAATTAAATACTCTCATTTTGGACTTAGGCACATTACTCTAAGACATATTGTGGTAACTCTTTCCCAGGTGATACCTTCCTGTGAGATTACAAGTTAGCCCTGTCTCATTATTCAAAAGGTCTAAAATACCTCTTCCCTGGTTAGTTACTTGACATATTGCTTTAGGAAACTGACATAATTGCATACATTACTGAGTACTGAAACTTTATAATTTACACTTAACCAGCAAAATTAAAAACATTATGTTTGTAGATGTGAAAGGCACAGGACTTTGTTTATGGTCAGTTTCATTCAGTATGCAGGTTTGGATCTATGTTTCTATGTTCAACTGAATATGGAAAATTATCAATTTTGAGCCTTGATCTCCTGATTGAGGATATACTCGAAATGAAATGGCACATTGGGGAGTTGTGTCATAAATGATTGAAACTTTGAGTGGACCTTGCAACAATATTTCTGGGCCTCTTGAATTAAACTGCCGGCTCTCATATTATGCTAAAGAATATGGGTGGGTTTGTGAGAATGCAGAAAAGAACATATAGTGCTTGTGTTGTTAGCTGCAAGACAGAAATTGTCCATTTTAGTGTTTCGATTTACTTTAACTCTACGTTGTGACTGGATTTGTTTTCATTCTTTCAGATTTGTCGGATTAGCTTTATCCTTGAATCAACTCCCATACGGTTAATATCATACATTTGCACTGTTTCATAACAGAATTCACATCATACCTCTTCATCATGAATACACTAATGGGCTAATGTCCAGATACAAGAGGCAAGTTTACTCAATTTCAATTACTGATACAATTATATCCAGCCAATTGGCTAATGGCACTGTGCAGTACAAACACAAAATTAAATTTATTCAACTGTAGATATTAAAATATACCTTTCAACTATTTGAACATTATGTTTGGAACTTATATATTTTTGAATGAATAGCTCTTTTCTATCTAAATTAAGTGGCAAACTAGTGGAAGACTTGTCTTATTTATTAATGCTGTTCTTGAAGTGACGTACTCTTATCAGAATCACATTAAGTGGACGTTATGCTTTATATCTAACAACTGTGGACAGGGAAACCAGTACAGTCGTTGCAATAACAACTGACAATGTTGATGGGGAATATGTTTTCAACACGGCAACTGCCATTTGGCTTACACCCTTTCTTTGAAATGTCTTAGTAAGCCCCTCAGTTCAATGGTCACTGGGATAAGAAGCAAAGACTGGCCTTGCTAGCAACATCCACATTACAAGAAAGAATATTAAGATCTGGCCTACTTCTTTTGTGCGTGAAAATATCCATTGATTAGATTAAGAATTGTGATATATTTCTTTCCTCTCAAACTCTGTTAGTTGAAATAACTTAAAACATTAAGAATCTGTTGCATATTTAAACAGCCAACTACTGGAATCTAAGCAGTTTACAAGCAACAAAATAATTGATGGAAAGTTTTGATAATGTAATAACAAGTAAGAATATTTTATCATCAATTAGATTTCTCACTTTATAGATTTCTCTTTAATTTAGCAAAGTTTAAATGAGATTTTAACTAAATAACTGTAATACATCCTATAAAAGGGACTGTCAATACTAGAGAACACTAACCTGCTCTCCATCCTCAGGGGTTTAAGCACTATCTTTTACTTTCCAAACATGATAAAAAAAAGTTTTTCATTTATATTGTGCCTTTCACTACTTACTTGAGATTGGGGTTAGGATGCATTGTTTTGACAGTAACAAGTAAACTCTACTACATAGATTGCTGTATCGTGCCTGAGACTGCATTTTGATAAAAAAAAAGGATTGAAGTTGCAAAGTTCAGTTACTAAACATTAACATTCATATTACATTGAACAAAGCTTTTTTTGTTAAAACATAATATATCCAGTATTTTAAATAAATGTAATTAATCATTGTGTTTCAGGAGATAGGATAATCATTTATAATTTATGCTAAGCTCAATTTAACATGAATACATGTAGTTTGCAACAATTATTTTCTGATTTCTGTGTCCAGTTCAGTGGTTAGTTTTACACAATATATGATGCAATGGCTAACAGAACAGGCATATTTCTTTTTAGATATTATTAGGATCCCTGACAAGACTGCCAAATTTAAGTTATGGTCAGGTTAGAAACTAGTAGCTTTATTTTGATTAAAGTAATCCAAGTTTCCAGAGATTCAAGACATTCCAATTTGTTACCAAGAGAATAAAGCCACTTTCCATTGTTGTGAACAGTCAAACTAACTTTTATGATCCAAAGGGAGCAAAGTAAAACAATTTTAAGTTTTGACTTAAGCATTCTAAATTGACATTGGGTAAATATGAGCCAATAAGCAAATTATGATGGAACACTCCACAGATTGCACTTTAACTGGCTGGCTGGTAAAGACAGATCTCACACATGTGATGTTGTGGGTTTCCCTATCTCACTAAAACGTTGACTCCTTCAACAAGAAATTCCAACTCTCCAACTTCAAAGATCTGGCTAAAGAAGTCCCATAATAACCATTATAACGTTGACTACCTGAATGACTGCTCATGCCTTGGTAGGTCAATCTCTTCTACAAAGGCAGAGTTCCCCAGGACTCCTTAGACTGCTCCCAAGTGTCTAATAACTAACACAATTTAATCTTGCAACAAACAGTTTGAAAGTTGTCATTAAATATCTCTGAGTTCCAATATTTCTCAGCTGCATCAAACAAATACTACTTGTGGGCTTCCTTCAACCCGATTTCCAGCTGCACTGAACCATCAATGGTTTCCGGCAGCTTCTAATGCCCTAACTACGTTGAGTCTGCTAACAGCAGCACTTGGGCTGCCTAGTTTCTTCTTCTTCAGCACACTTCCCATCTCTAAATTGCAACTGATTTATTCTAGCAAACACTCACAGATATATGTGTGCTGCCTTCTTGTACTGCTGTGGTCCACCTGCTGTTGCTTGATCCACAGTTTCATTAGGGAAGGAATTCCAGTTATACTAATCAAACATGGATCATCTTCTGAACTGCCATTTGTTTTAGGCATTTTGGGATCATTAAAGCTCAGAATTTTAACTCCTTAATCTTCCTACATGTTGGCATTTTAAAGCAAATGCAACCTAACCTTTAAAGTGTATAAGATTTCAAGGTGCTTCATTTGCATTCATCACATTTTCTAATGTTAATGTTAATCTTTAGAATTAAATACTAAAACACATGAACCATAAACTGGATATTCACAACAATATTTCTGGGAATGTCCGAATGAGTACACAGCGAAAAGCTTCAATAAAGTGTCTTTTTCAGCAAATTCGATTACTCAGACAAAAAGGTACTTCATACAATAAACAAGAAGATAACATTGAGGTTCTTTTGACCATAAATTAGTACTTTACTAATTTAAATATTTATACTATCTAAATTATTTCACTTCCTGTTATGGCCTAAAAATTTGTGCCAATCATACATGGCAATGCCACTTAGAAGAGACACTTGAAATTATTACAGCTGACTGGGATTCAACCCAGGAAACAATCAGTCCAGATTTGCAACTGCCTTTTATAATCAGTCATCATCAAAATAGATTGTTTCTCAAACCTTAGTTAGCAATTTGAACCACACAAAGGTATATTTAGACTAAATTATGCCTTCTGTTTGAGGAGTTAGCTTTATTCAAAAATTTCTATAAGATATGCCTTGTCCTCTCAATGATCAGGTAAAAATGTGAACTGTAGAAGATGAATTATGATTGCATATAAACTTAGGAACAGGAATGAAAGGTGAATATCTTTAATATTGAACATCCATGTTTTGTCTCATATGCCTTAAATATACATGGCTAGAATTGGATTCAGGTGCTGGTGTCACATTTGATCTCATTTGCCTCCATTAGTCCCAGTTGCAGTATATTTTGCTCCCTCATTAACACAATTGTGGTGTTTCACTGAATATAACCCATGCTGCACACGCAGTTTGGTTGTAAGTGTGAAAAGTGATCATGTGCTCTAACTAGTTTCCAACTCTTGAAGACAGTCTATCCTTCTTAATATGAAGGTGCACAAGTAGACTGAATGCTGCAAATCACTGAAAATGCAATAGGAAAGTGAAGGAACGGCTCCAGGTTCTTTCTATGTTGTGCTGGAAACACAAAACTTTCACTCAAGAAGAGACGGAATGTTTCGATCAGATGCAGGAGAGGCTTACATGAGACCCATTAAAGAGTGAGGGAAGGTCACAAGGGAGGTTAATCCTCTGATTAAGGCTCCCAGGACTTGGCAGCAGTGCCCCCACAAGAAGTTTAATAATCTCACACACACAGTTAAGGTCAGTGAATGTGTTTTTACATTCCCAATATGACCCAAGATGGCTGTCTAGCCAACTGTACGAACCAGGACAACAAGGTGCAAGGCTGGATGAACACAGCAGGCCAAGCAGCATCATAGGAGCAGAAAGGCTGATGTTTCGGGCCTAGACCCTTCATCAGAAAAGGGGGAGGGGAAGGGGGTTCTGAAATAAATAGGGAGAGAGTGGGAGGCGGATAGAAGATGATAGAGGAGAGGATAAGTGGAGAGGAAACAAACAGGTCGAAGAGGCGGGGATGGAGCCAGTAAAGGTGAGTGTAGGTGGGGAGTTAGGGAGGGGATAGGTCAATCCAGGGAGGACGGACAGGTCAAGGGGGCGGGATGAGGTTAGTCGGTAGGAGATGGAGGTGCGGCTTGAGGTGGGAGGAGGGGATAGGTGGGAGGAAGAACAGGTTAGGGAGGCAGGGACGAGCTGGACTGGTTTTGGGATGCAGTAGGGGGAGGGGAGATTTTGAAACTTGTGAAATCCACATTGAGACCATTGGGCTGCAGGGTTCCCAAGCGGAATATGAGTTGCTGTTCCTGCAACCTTTGGGTGGCATCGTTGTGGCACTGCAGGAGGCCCAGGATGGACATGTCATCTGAGGAATGGGAGGGGGAGTTGAAATGGTTCGCGACTGGGAGGTGCAGTTGTTTATTGCGAACCGAGCGTAGGGTTCTGCAAAGCGGTCCCTGAGCCTCTGCTTGGTTTCCCCGATGTAGAGGAGGCCACAACGGGTACAGCGGATGCAGTATACCACATTGGCAGATGTGCAGGTGTATATCTGCTTGATGTGGAAAGTCTTCTTGGGGCCTGGGATGGGGGTGAGGGAGGAGGTATGGGGGCAGGTGTAGCACTTCCTGCGGTTGCAGGGAAAAGTGCCGGGTGTGGTGGAGCTGGAGGGGAGTGTGGAGCGGACAAGGGAGTCACGGAGAGAGTGG
Source organism: Rhincodon typus (assembly GCF_021869965.1). NCBI lineage: Eukaryota > Metazoa > Chordata > Chondrichthyes > Orectolobiformes > Rhincodontidae > Rhincodon > Rhincodon typus. The sequence continues at coordinate 58,260,744 of NC_063342.1, read as the reverse complement.
TCCCTCCGGAAAGCAGATAAGGGTGGGGAGGGAAAGATGTCTTTGGTGGTGGGGTCGGATTGCAGATGGCGGAAGTGTCGGAGGATGATGCGTTGGATCCGGAGGTTGGTGGGGTGGTACGTGAGGACGAGGGGGATTCTTTTTTGGTTCTTATTGCGTGGACGGGGTGTGAGGGATGAGTTGCGGGAGATGTAGGAGAGACGGTTGAGGGCGTTCTCGACCACTGAGGGGGGGAAAGTTATGGTCCTTGAAAAATGAGGACAACTGAGATGTACAGGAGTGGAATGCCTCATCCTGGGAGCAGATGCGGCGGAGGCGAAGGAATTGGGAATAGGGGATAGCATTTTTGCAGGAAGGTGGCTGGGAGGAGGAGTATTCTAGTAGCTGTGGGAGTCGGTGGGTTGAAATGAATATCGGTTTCTAGGTGGTTGCCCGATATGGAGACAGAGAGGTCCAGGAAGGGGAGAGAGGTATTAGAGATGGTCCAGATTTCACAAGCTTCAAAATCTCCCCTCCCCATACCACATCCCAAAACCAGTCCAACTCGTCCCCGCCTCCCTAACCTGTTCTTCCTCCCACCTATCCCCTCCTCCCACCTCAAGCCACACCCCCATCTCCTACCGACTAACCTCATCCCGCCCCCT
>NC_063342.1:58257866-58260000 GCF_021869965.1 Rhincodon typus | reverse complement strand
ACTCACCTTTACTGGCTCCATCCCCGCCTCTTCGACCTGTTTGTTTCATCTCCACCTATCCTCTCCTCTATCATCTTCTATCCGCCTCCCACTCTCTCCCTATTTATTTCAGAACCCCCTTCCCCTCCCCCTTTTCTGATGAAGGGTCTAGGCCCGAAACGTCAGCCTTTCTGCTCCTATGATGCTGCTTGGCCTGCTGTGTTCATCCAGCCCTGCACCTTGTTGTCTCGGATTCTCCAGCATCTGCAGTTCCTACTATCTCTGTACGAACCAGGAGTCTGAGTTGCTCTGCCTACGTACACTTTTATAAACACGATGTAGGCTTGAGCTGTTAGAAGCTGTACAAACAGTTAGTATCTGAAAGAGTTGATTCACAATGCAAGGTAAACTCTACCCATCAGGTTAGAAGGGATGTTCCTGAGATGAGCTAGCCAGTGTCCGTTGTACCAACTATTCTAGTGCTAATTCAATGTAATTAAGCATAATGTGTATTTATTCTGAAGTTGAGCCTGATGTGTCACAAGGGAACATCACATAACTTAGATGTAGTGTAACTGTATAATAAGTAGTATGCAACAAACCTCGACTGTGTATCAGATTAAGCCTCTTTTCTGCTGAAGATTTCTTTTGGACATCCTTCTTCCATGGTGTCAGTAGCTCAGATTAATGCAATAAAAAGGCAGACAATTTACCCACAACATCTAGATGGTTTAGGCACACAATATCATGGATGGTGACTGTGCTGAGGATTTTGCCAAATATAAGATTCTGTATTGTATGTAGAGAGCTCGGAATTAATTAGACAGGAATAATTGCATGTATAAGCATTTCAGACGCCACATTCATGATTCCACTGGAGAATCAGATTTTGTGTAAAATGACCTTGGCCTAATGTGGTCTTCTAACCAGTCAGCATGATAAGTGGATTAAAGACAAATAAGTCTAACTTCTCCAAACCTAAAGTGTGATCATTTCTGATGTCTGGAATCAAAAGGCAACTAGAAGATAGATGAGAAGATAACAGAAGCCATGTGATGGTAGATCTCTAAATTGCCTTCCTTGAGTAGAACTTCCATTCACTCATCCTTCTTTGTTGTTTGCTTTGTTTCTTTTCTGTTTCCACAAATTTCATTGCTTACGAAGATGGATGATTAGACCCAACATTTCAAGGACCCCACAGACTGTGTATTTCATTAATAACCTGCAATTATGGTGAATACAATCTGAAGGAACGGTTTAAATGAAGCACTTTGTGGTATAAGGAGATTAGCTAAATCGTAATGACATAACTGATCCTATGACTTAGCCATCAATAAGAGAGAAGTCACCAGTTTAGAATGGACATGTGAAGAGAGAGGGCTTAAGCACTACATTACAGCACTGTATTTGATAAAGTACTATGTACGAATATTGAATTAACAACAGGGCAACTGGTAAATAAAGGACTGTTCCAGTATGTAAGGGATTGAAGAGGCTTTCTTAGAGATAAGGAGGAAGCAGGCTTAGGGTCAGAGTTTGTGCACGCACCCATAGCCTTGAGATATTCCAGACTGCTATCTCAGTGTATGGGTAGGAGTATTAGCTTAAAGCACAAGATAGAACTCTCTTCACAACACTAGTTGCGGGATGCAACACTGCTGCAATAGACAATGAGAGGGGCTTCATTTATTTCTCAAGGAAGTGATAATCAGAGTTGGTTAAATTCTATGCACCATGGTCCTGTCTGTGAAGTGGATTGAGATGCACTCATTACAATACTGCTGCAAAATGAAAAGCATATCTACTGCCCAATGCTTCAAAATGGATTGAAATCATTTACAGCAATTTTCTTTAATTTCCATCCTCTATGCTCTGCAGCTTTGCTAATTATTTTCAAGTTTTACTTTTTTTTATATTCATTGGATGAGAACGATGCTGGCTAGGCCAGCATTTATTGCTCACCCCTAATTGCCCAGAGGGCGGTTAAGAGTCAACAACACTGCAGTGGTTCTGGAGCTACATGTAGTCCAAACTAAGTAAGGATGGTATAAAAACAAAGTTGCTGGAAAAGCCCAACAGGTCTGGCAGCATCTGTGAAGGGAAAACAAGAGTTAACGTTTCGGGTCCGGTGACCCTTCCTCAGAACTCTGAGGAA
>NC_063342.1:58234793-58257466 GCF_021869965.1 Rhincodon typus | reverse complement strand
TTCCTCAGAGTTCTGAGGAAGGGTCACCGGACCCGAAACGTTAACTCTTGTTTTCCCTTCACAGATGCTGCCAGACCTGTTGGGCTTTTCCAGCAACTTTGTTTTTGTTCCTGACTTACAGCATCCGCAGTTCTTTTGGTTTTTATTTAGGTAAGGATGGTAGTTTCCTTCCCTAAAGGGAAGATAGGCCTTTTATGACAATCAAAAATATTATTTATCATTAAATTTTTAATTCCAGATTTTTATTGAATTCAAATTCCACCATCTGCAATGGCAGGATTCAAACGCCCAGCTTCCCACAATTTTACCTGGATCTCTAGACTAACAGTCTAACGATAACACCACTAGGTCTTTGCCTCCTTTTGTACTTATTTTCAAGTATAAATGTATTCACTTCTAATGTAATTATACTGGAAATTAAATGCCTTAGTGGTATCTTGTTCACTGTTCTTTCCCTCACTATGTTTTATCTGTCAGCTGAACTGGTGTGACAGAATACAGCACTTGGAGCCAGCAATGAGAGTTGGATTAGGATGAGGACCAGTGGTTCCTGACAATCCTATGAGTATATGCATCTGACTGAAGCTACAAAGGTATTGTTTCCACTGAAACAGGAATTTTATACAAGAATGTTGCTATTTATCTATTAAAAACAAAAGTATATCTCCTGCATTTGAAGCAGTATTTAAGATCAGCAGCATCAGGAGCTTAACGAGGAGGTTATGATTTAATTGTGAAATTGTTATGCTACTTGCACTTTTTAACCTATCTTCAAGACATTACATGAAAGGAAGTCAACAGTTTTGATTTTCTGTGTTATTTTTAATTGCTGAGCAAATGTATTTATGATGGTAGTTTAGCTGGATATCCAAACTGTCACCCTAAACGTTAAAATCAATCTGATTTTCTATAAAAAGCTTGTGGATTGTTAGCTGGCGTCGAAAATTCAATTTCTCAAATATAATGACACATCTGTTCCATCTAGGCATAGGATATTTAAACCAGGGCACTAATGACTAAGTGCAGAATTTCCGATGGATATTATCCAGAAGATTTTCTCTAAATCATTTTGGAGTTGAGAGTTAAGATATTTAACTGATGTTTACATAATGTGGAAAATCCTAAAGACATGTCTCTGGAGTTGATAGATTCAATTGCTGTTTCCTAGATTCGGTTTACAGACTAAACATTCTTAGAGATTTCCAATACTTCTTTGAAAGTGTTTGAAAAGTTCAGGAAAGCAGTAAACTCCCACTGAGTTACTTGTCTGGAATTTGTTTCTGCGAGACATGTCAGTGATTTTCATATTTCATTCAGGTTTTATTGAACGTGCATTCACTCAACTTTATACAAAAGAATCTTTCCCTCTTTTTGTTTGATAATTTAACTTTTGTTGGGGATCTGGCTGTGGTGTCATGACCATGGATCATAATACAGAATAATCCATGGACATGTTGAACTTTAATTACAATGTGTTATTTTTTTAAAACAAAAGCTAGAAGGACATACAGCCAAAGGTTGACAGCGGGTATTAATTCAGTGACTGCAGAATGAATTCCTGGACTGTCATTGTTGATGAGCTATCAAAGAAGCTTCAATGGGGAAGAAACACTGACATTGTAATCTCTTTAGGAGTATCTTAAACCGTGAACATAATGGTAAAAAAGAGACAGCAGTCTGGGTGAGACACATATTAGCATTGTCCTTCCTTTCAAGAATACACGGGGACTCGCGTTAGAACTGAACTTCAGCCCTGGTCTGTATCTGTGTGGCCTGACCTCTTAGGGTGTGGTCTACTGGGCTGTAAGGGTCACAACTTTGAAAACAGCCATTTAAACACTACTGCACTGCAGGTGAAGAAATAGGAGAAGACTCTCTCTCCCTCACTGTGAGTGCTGCCAGCCAGCAAACATCAAAACTAATCAGGAGAAAAGCGTTTTAGTTAGCGTACAAAGCCAAGAATAATGAACTATTTGACTATCAATGCCAATGCTACTGGCAGCATCCACTTTAACAGTCACAATGGTCCATTGTCCACTTTTCACAAATGGCGCAGTGCATGAACCTTATATCTTTTAACATTTATATAAATTTTGAAGTCCCTTCTTACTTCTGACCAGTATGTACGTGTACTGTGTTAGTATTTCTTCTCCTGGTTACTAACAAATAAACTTCGCTTGTTTGGGGCTAACTTGAGAAAACAGGGTTAAATTGAGACCAAAAGAACTGCGGATGCTGTAAATTAGGAACAAAAACAAAGTTGCTGGAAAAGGTCAGCAGGTCTGGCAGCATCTGTGAAGGAGAAAACAGAGTTAACGTTTCTGGTTCGGTGACCCTTCCTCAGAACTGAGGTTAAATTGAGTCCTTTTATAACGTCTGTTCATTTGGGTCTGAGGAAAAGGTAATCACATGAAAAGGGATCCTTGTTGTAGCACCAAGGTTTACTTTAACTGAGTAGCAGGTAAGTACCCAAAGAGTGCCTGTTCACTCATCCTCACCTGAGAGTTTAACAGTTTGAGTTATCCTGCCTGGAACCGTACCAAATTGTGAAACTTCACCCAGGGGACTAGTCATAATAATGGTTTGAGTATTTTATTTTCCATTTAACACTCTCAGCTCATATGAATTGTCCATTGGACGCTATCCCTTGCTGTATTTATTCCTTCTCTTGAGCACTGCCCTTTGGTGGAGAATGTATAATCAAAGAGTGGAATTTTACCAGCATTTGATGATGGGGTTGGAGGTGGATGTGCCAGTATAATGAAAGGGAAGCATGATGTCTTCACAAATCAAAATTTTCACAGGACAGTTAAGATCAGAATGACGCAGGCTAATGACAGGCAGACATTAGAATTGGTTTAGCAGTGTATTGATACTAACTTTGCACAGGTTTTGCCATTTTCCATGGAACACCCAGATTCCATCAAGAGTCAGTAGCTTGCCTGTACATAGCTCAGCAGCAGAGGCATCCTGGCTGAAACTAGCTGCCACTGAGTTGCTATTTACAATCAAGCAAGCTCGGGTCAGAGAATCAAAGCTGGGACCTGCTGACAGATTGGAGGCCACAGTGAAGGATGTGAATGCATTGGAGGGAGTGCAGGAGAGTTTACGAGATTGGTTCCCGGGATGAGAAACTTCAGTTTTGAATGCAGATTGGGACTGTTTACCTTCAAAAGAAGAAGGATAAAAGGAGATTTTATAAATGTTCTCAAAATCATGTGGCGCCTGGGCAGAGTAGGTAGGAAGAAATCGATCCCATTTATAAAAGGATTGTAAACGAGAAGGCACAGGTTTAAGGTCATTCGCAAAGGAAGTAAGTGAAAAGTGAGAAGAGAAACTTTTCATATACAGTAGTGGGTAGTTTAAAGTCTGGAATGTATTGCTTAGAAGTGAGGTACAGGCAGGTTCAATTGACACATTTAAGAGGGAATTGCAATTATTTCAAAGTAGGAACAATGTGCTGGGTTGCAGAGGGAGAAATACAGGAATTTGGCTCCAAGTCAATACACTCATTTGAAGAACTGGTGTAGATATGATGGGCTGATTGGTCTCCTTCTACACTGTCACAATTCTGTAATTTTGTGAATTCAGTTATCACTTGGGCAGGAAGACTGTTAATCACCTTTCCTGGCGCTGATGAGGTGACATTGCAGCAGGAGGATAACAAACACTTCCCTCTCTGCTTTCTCACCCCATTTTACATTCCCTGCCATCGGAACTGCCTCTAAATTTTGTCATAGCAAGCGGCATGGGCTTAGTGAATGACACTGTGGAAATGTCAAGAGTTTTTGAAGTGGTACTCAGCAATTAAATCAGGCAACTGAAAAAGATTTCATTATCTTATAATACCAGGCAGAACAGCGCACAGGAAACAGTGCAAACTGTCTGCCTGTCAATAGCAAAGATGAAGAGGAAAGTCTTCCCTCAGAATCGTTAGTCTTTGCAATCCTCTTCTGCAAAGAATAGCAGAGATGGGATCTTTAAATATAGTCGAGGTTGAGTTAAATTTTTGATCAACAAGGAAGTCAAAGGATATGGGGACAGGCAAGAAAATGGAGTTAAGGCCACAAATATAATCATCTGTACTCTTATTTAAAGCTGGAGCAGACATGATGGGCCAAATGGCCTACTCCTGCACTTATTTCTTACGAAAAGTCCTTCGTCCTGATCATGAATGCAACCTTAACCTTAACAATTATCTGTACAAATAACCTGAGACTTTCCAAGGAAGCATCTTTTCACCCCAGTGGAAGCAGATTTCTAATTAAAGAGTAATTTACACCTTTTTTAAAATTAAAATCCAGTTCAACCTGAAATGGTAATAGTAGATGCAAATTAGCTGAGAAACTAATGAGTGTAGAAATACCTTGGGAGCAATCAATTCAGGAAAATGACCTGAAAAAGAACTTACTTCTCTACTGATCATACAATGATCAAATTGGTTGTATCTCAGTATTTTTATTCCTCCTCTATTGAATTCCATGCAACTAGGTACATGATTGCTGAAGATACCAAGCCAGGAGATGCTAGGAGCTTTGAGGATTGAAGCTCCTTTTATGTATGAAGAATGTGTATGGTTTCAGCTTGGTGCTTTCCCATGGTGATAAAGCTCAAAGTCAGGACGCAGACATGTTCAGAACCACTCCTGTAGACTCGCTGTTTAAATTTTCAGAAATACTATGCTACATTGGAAAAAAGAATGGAATTAATATGGAAAGTTCTCAACTGCCCAAGAACAACTAAGTGTCTACCAGATCAATGAGAAATTTCTCAGGTCTCAGTGAGGATTCCCAGCATTCATGAGGCTCTGAAACTAGGGTGAAGCTCTTCAAAATCCTGGGCTTGGCTTTGAAATTGGAGAATGGAGAGAATATCGAAGGGAATGTAGGGCCTGCGAAAGGGGACACTGAAAGGGACAAAGTTGCTCAGGTTTCCCACTATATCTGCTTCTCTTGGCCCCTAGGAATGTAGAACTTATCACATCACAAAACTCAACTACAAGGGACCCATATTCACAAATGATATTGGACTTAATTTATAGGTCATGTCAAAAAAAAGTCATTTTGACTGGTCATGGTCAAGTGGTCAAATTTCTGAGAAAGACTCCAGCTAGAGCTGACATTTTATTTTAAAAGCATCTTTCACTATATGCTTTAAAACCATTAAAATACTGTTTTTTGAATTGAATCATTGCTGTACAGGAGGAAACATAATAACTTAATTAAACACAACCGATGTGCAATGCATATAGGTGCACCTCCCCCAGATATGACCAGATAAATCCAGATTGAAGAAGTTGGTTGAGAGTTAAATAGATAGAGCTCCTCTGTGAAATAGTACCATCCCAAGAGGCAGACAGAGCTTTAGTTTGACATCTCATCTGAAAAGTGGATTCTCCAACTGTGAAGCTTAGTTGCTTACTGGAGGACGACTTAAACACTCAAACTTCTTATTCAGAGACAGCATTGCTAACTGAGCCATGGCTGACATGGTGCAGATGTCTTCAAAATGCAAGAGATTATTCAAGTGCCTTTGTAATTGTAACTAATTGCTCTAATAGAAATCCCAGTTGCTGCTCACATTTCTGCAAGTTTCACTTTAATTAGAATTCAGAACTTAAATCTGATATTATTCCAGTTAATTGAACCAATATTGATGTCTTGAGAGTTCCTGAACCAAATGTTTTGGAAATGTATCCAAGTAATTGAAATGAAGTTTTATCTTTGTCATTGGGAAACAAAAGCAGATTTCAAGAGACAACAGTTACACATAAATAAGCAAATGTGTAAGACAGCTATGACATAAACAATTTTTACCATAAAAAAGTTCCAAGTTGCTTTTCTAGAAAGGTATCAAACAAAATTTGGAGTCAAACCACAAGCGGGGATATTAGAGCCGATGGCCAAAGAGGTAAGATTTAAGGAGCATCTCAAAGGTTGGAAGAAAGATTGAGCAGTTTATGATGTGAGCTCTAGAGCTGAGGACTTAATTGGCAGAAGGGAGGCTGGGCTGGGAGAGAAATCATTGTGCTGGTGCTGCTCCTGGCATGGGTCCCCAGTCCTGCCAATGACCAGAGCACAGTGGTCCTGTCCCCCACCCAAACACAGAGGCCCCCCCGGGCCTGGGCACATTTATTGGACGCTGATGTGTGGCTTGACACAGGCCCTGGCTGAAGGTATGGCTGACAGTGGTGGGAGGGTTAAAATCAGGCATACTCAAAAGACCATGATTGGAGATAGTAGGAACTGCAGATGCTGGAGAATCTGAGATAACAAGGTGCAGAGTTGGATGAACACAGCAGGCCAAGCAGCATCAGAGGAGCAGGAAGGCTGACATTTCGGGCCTAGACCCTTCTCGCCTCAACCTCTCCACCCCTCTCACCCACTCCAACCTCTCCCCCACAGAACGTGCAGCCCTCCGCTCCAATCCCAACCTCAGCATAAAACCCGCGGACAAGGGAGGCGCAGTTGTAGTATGGCACACTGACCTCTACATTGCCAAAGCCAGATGCCAACTCTCCGACACTTCCTCCTACTGCCCCCTTGATCATGACCCACCCCCGACCACCAAACCATCATCTCCCAAACTATCCACAACCTCATCACTTCAGGTGACCTCCCACCCACAGCCTCCAACCTCATCGTTCCCCAACACTGCACCGCCTGCTTCTATCTCCTTCCCAAAATCCACAAACCTGACTGCCCTGGTCGATCCATTGTCTCCGCCTGCTCCTGCGCCACCGAACTTATCTCCACCTTTCTGGACTCCACTTTCTCCCCTTGGTCCAGGAACTCCCTACCTACGTCCGTGACACCACCCATGCCCTCCACCTCCTTCAGAACTTCCAATTCCCCGGTCCCCAACACCTCATCTTTACCATGGACGTCCAGTCCCTATACACCTGCATTCCCCATGCAGATGGCCTAAAGGCCCTCCGCTTCTTCCTGTCCTTCAGGCCCGACCAGTCCCCCTCCATTGACACCCTCATCTATTTAGCCGAACCCGTCCTCACCCTCAACAACTTCTCTTTCAATTCCTCCCATTTCCTACAGACAAAGGGGGTAGCCATGGGTACCCGCATGGGCCCAAACTATGCCTGCCTCTTTGTAGGTTACATGGAACAATCCCTCTTCCGTACCTACACTGGCCCTAAACCCCACCTCTTCCTCCGTTACATTGATGACTGTATCGGCGCTGTCTCATGCTCCCACGAGGAGCTTGAACAGTTCATCCACTTTCCACCCCAACCTTAAGTTCACCTGGACCATCTCCAATACCTCTCTCTCCTTCCTGGACCTCTCTGTCTCCATCTCCGGCAATCACCTAGAAACCGATATTCATTTCAAGCCCACCGACTCCCACAGCTACCTAGAATACACCTCCTCCCACCCACCTTCCTGCAAAAATGCTATCCCCTATTCCCAATTCCTTCGCCTCCGGTGCATCGGCTCCCAGGATGAGGCATTCCACTCCCGTACATCTCAGATGTCCTTGTTTTTCAAGGACAGCAACTTCCCCCCTCAGTGGCCGAGAACGCCCTCGACCGTGTCTCCCGCATTTCCCGCAACTCATCCCTCACACGCCCTCCCCGCAATAACAACAAAAAAAGAATCCCCCTCGTCCTCACGTACCACCCCACCAACCTCCGGATCCAACGCATCATCCTCCGACACTTCCGCCATCTGCAATCCGAACCCACCACCAAAGACATTTTTCCCTCCCCACCCTTATCTGCCTTCCAGAGGGACCACTCTCTCCGTGACTCCCTTGTCCGCTCCACACTCCCCTCCAGCTCCACCTCACCCGGCACTTTTCCCTGCAACCGCAGGAAGTGCTACACCTGCCCCCATACCTCCTCCCTTACCCCCATCCCAGGCCCCAAGAAGACTTTCCACATCAAGCAGATGTTCACCTGCACATCTGCTAATGTGGTATACTGCATCCGCTGTTCCCGTTGTGGCCTCCTCTACATTGGGGAAACCAAGCGGAGGCTCAGGGTCCGCTTTGCAGAACACCTACGCTCAGTTCGCACTAAACAACTGCTCCTCCCAGTCGCGAACCATTTCAACTCCCCCTCCCATTCCGCAGACGACATGTCCATCCTGGGCCTCCTGCAGTGCCACAACGATGCTACCCGAAGGTTGCAGGAACAGCAACTCATATTCCGCTTGGGAACCCTGCAGCCCAATGGTATCAATGTGGATTTCACAAGCTTCAAAATCTCCCCTCCCCCTACCGCATCCCAAAACCAGTCCAGCTCGTCCCCGCCTCCCTAATCTGTCCTTCCTCCCACCTATCCCATCTTCCCACCTCAAGCCGCACCCCCATCTCCTACCTACTAACCTCATCCTGCCCCCTTGACCTGTCCATCCCCGCTGGACTGACCTATCTCCTCCCTACCTCCCCACCTACACTCACCTTTACTGGCTCCACCCCCGCCTCTTTGACCTGTCTCCTCTATCCATCTTCTATCCACCTCCCCCTCTCTCCCTATTTATTTCAGAACCCCCTTCCCCTCCCCCTCGTCTGAAGAAGGGTCTAGGCCCAAAACATGAGCCTTCCTGCTCCTCTGATGCTGCTTGGCCTGCTGTGTTCATCCAGCTCTACACCTTGTTATCTCAGACCATGATTGGAGTTGGGGCCTCACTAAGATCAAATCATACTAGTGTATAATGGTGTTGGAAACACGAGGAGCTAAATGGCCGACTTGTACTCCTGATTCTTGTGTTGTTTTGTTGATGAGCGCAGAGGTGTGGGGAAGAGTTAGGAAGAGAGGGATTTGAAAACAAGTTTAAACTTGGTCTTAAGTTAATCAGGAGCTAGGGTAGGCTGGCTAGCAAGAAGTGACAGATAGATGGCACTTTGTAGATACTGTAGCTACAAAGCAGCTGTTTAAATGACATTATATTCACAGAGGGTAGAATTTGGAAAACCAGTCCCAAGTGGGTAGAAATAGTTAGGTTTAGAAGTAACAAAGCAATAATTAAGTGTTTTGACAGTTGATGAGCTGCGGCAGGAGTGAAGTGAGGCAATGTAATGGATGTGGAGATAAATGGTTTATAATGATAACTTGGATATATAGTTGGAGGCAAGTATGACATCAAGGCTGCAAACAGACTGATTCAATCTCAGATAGTGACCAGAGAGGTAGTTGGTGACTGAAGAACAAATTTTGTGGTGAGGGCAGATTGACAATGGTTGTGTTTTCCCACGTATAATGTATTTGTATTGAGAGGTATGTTTAGAAACATGCGTTCTGGAAAAGTTGAAAATGGGAAGACAATTTCAACTGAAACAACATGCTTTACAAATACAAACTCATGAAAAGGATGTTCAGGATTGATTTCAGAAATTATTTTTTCACGTGCTTTTTCACTGATCCTTTGACTAAATCTGAAAGGTTAGACCATTGGTTGAGTGATAGTTTTCCTTCCTCTAGGTCAGAAAGTTTACATTTAAGCCTAACTTCAGACTGACCAGAGTATCGGCTCTGAAAACAGAATGATGTCCGTTCTAGATACTGACATTCAAAGCTACCCCTCTCCTCCACCTTCATTATAAGGATAGGTGGAGCTCTTTATCATCATTGCAGCCCACCGAAAAGAAAACACTTCATCTTAAATCTGTCATCTTTGTTCACTTATCAAACTGCTGCTGGAAACAGTCCATAAAAACCTTCTGTGATATTGAATACCTTTATCAAATCCTTCAATCCTCTTTGCCCATGGGACAATGATCCTAGTTTCTCAAGTGTCTCCAGGTAACTGAAGGGTCTGATGCATAGTACTATTCTTGTAAGTTCTGTAGCCATTTCAAGGCCTTGATATTTCCCTAATGTGTGGTATCCTGATTAAGATAGAATACTTCAGCAGAGCTGCTACATTGTTTTCTAAGGCTTATACTAATTTCCTTTTTATTGTACTCTATTCTTCTAACAATGAAGCTAAGGATCCCATTGAAGCCTTTTCAACCAGTCCCAACACCTCCCAAGATTTGTCTCCACAAATCCTCACAATCCAAACAAATGTTCCTGTGCCCCATGTAAAAATTGGAATGATTAATTAATATTGCCTGGCCCCATTCTTCCGACCAAATAGATAATTTCATACTTTCTGAGTTAAGTTCGTCTGCCCACTTTACCCAACTCCATGTGTCCTCTTGAAGTTGTTATTGTCATTTCTGAGATATGTGCTTCTGTAAGCTTTGAAATTCTGTCCTGAGCACACAAGTCCTGTCCTCATATCAACCACTGAATACTTCCCTCCAGTGATAAAATCAACTACTGTTTGCTTACTATCCATTTTTCATCCATGGTGACACTATCCAAGAAATTTGGATTTTGCTAACAAATCTATTATACGGCAGAATTTTCATTACATCTATGAGCCTGAGCTGGAAGAAAAAGAAGTGGAAGAAATACATTGCCTAATGTAGCATTAGATATAGAAGAGGAGAAGAAGTGAACACAAAAATCTAGTGAATTATGTCAGAGTAACTGTTATTAGATGCTGGGAGTCCACTTATAGCAACCTGAGTGATTGTTCTGAAATAGTGAATATTAGCAGACTGGACATGTGTCTTCAGAACCAAGCTAATCCTGGCCTTGCCCAATCTTCATTTTCTATCGCGAATTACTGGTTAATGATAATACTTGTCCTTAACGCAGCAACGCTAAGGCTGATTGCAACAATCTCGATATTCCTTAAGGAGGAAGAATTGAAACTGGCACCTTAATCACTGGGATATTGAAGAACCAATAGCATCAGTAGCATTAACAATGTCTCAATCAGTACAATGATAGCTTCTTGATATGCGTAGTATATATATATACTGAATGCCTGCAAATAAATTCATTGCTTTTGACGATATAAACGTCCTTTATACTCATTTTTCACTTTAAATATGAATAAATCAGAAATGTCATTAATGCACAATTTAGAAATCTGCCAATTTCCCAAGGCACTACGTGTGGTGAAATTAAACCTTTGTTTGAGGTTCATACTTTTGTCATAGCTATTAGTCTTCAATGAAATCCTGACTGACATACAAATTAGAAAACAATATTTCAACGACATGAAACAATTGGACATATTCTGAGTTAGACAATTTAATTCAGTACTGGAAAAGCTCCCAAACACAGATCCTTTTCATGTCCTCACATTCTTTCAGGATCGAGACAAATAATACAATCAAGTTTTATTTTAAATAGGACAGACTTGTCAGACAGCATTTGGAATATCTGCTGGATCACTTTGCTTTCAAAAGTCAGTACTGACTTACGGATAACGCACTTGATACAATTCAATTTCTGTAAATACATTTTTGGCAGTGCTTAAACACATTGTTTGAACAAAAAACATGACGACTTGCACAATATTCAGTGTCGAACAGTTCAGTGAATACCTTCAGTGCCTAACCATCACCATGACTAAAACTGAATAAATAAAGTTAATCATCTATCAAGCCAGGCCTCATTCTTGAATCTAACTTGGTCAATATTGCTATCAGCTGACATCATAATATTGATTAGAACCTTCAGAATTTTAAAGACTGCTATTAGCTACTCCTCAGCTTTTTCTTTGCAGAAGAAAATGATCCTAGCCTGCCAATTCTTTACAGGTACGTAGATGCATACATTTCTGTTATCATTCTAATAAATCTTCTCTCGATCCTCTCTACTCTCTCCATATCTATTTTACAATATGATAACCAGAACTACATGAGTGATCTGAGTAGGCTAAGCAAGGTTTGATGTATATCCAGTTTAACTGCTGCTTTTCAAGCCTATCCTTCAAGAAGTAAAGCTAAGTGCTGAGTTTGCCTTTTCCATGGCCTTGCTAAGCTACGAAAGATTTTACTGAATGCTGTATTTGTAATTTGAAATGCTTTTGATTCTCTATCCCACCGAGATTTTTTAACTTCCGAACACTAAGTTATGTCCCTAATCTTTCCATCAAAATGTACCACATCATATCTATAGAGTCATAGAACCATTCAGCATGGAAGCAGACCCTTCGGTCCAACTTGTCCATGCCGAACAAGTTTCCCAAATTGAACTAGTCCTGCTTACCTGCATTAGGTACATATCCCTCTAAACCTTTCCTATTCAAGTACCTGTACAAATGTCTTTTACATGTTGTGACTGTACCTGCATCTACCACTTCCTCCGGCAGTTCATTTCACATACAAACTACCCTCTGTGTGCAAAAGTAGCTCCTCAGGTCTCTTTTAAATCTTTCTCCTCTCATCTTAAAAGTATGTCCTCTAGTTTTGAACTCCCCTACCCTAGGGAAAAGACCTTTGCTATTCACCTTATCTATGCCGCTCATGGTTTTATAAACCTCTATAAGGTCACCCCTAAACCTCCAATGATCCAGTGAAAAAAGTCCCAGCCTATCCAGCCTCTCAAACCTTCCATCCTGGCAACATCCTTATAAATCTTTTCTGAACCCTCTCCAATTTAACACTAACCTTCCTGGGAAATTATGTCTCACAAACTTGATTGAGGTTTTTGAGTCAAAATCAAAAAGGTTGATGAGGGCAGAATGGTAGATGTTGTCTACATGGAATTTAGTAAAGCCTTTGACAAGATTCTGAAATGTAAACTGTTAAGTCAGATCACGTAGGATTCAGGGAGACCTTGCCAATTGGATACAAAATTGATTTGACGGTAGGAGTCAGAAGGTGGTGGTGGAGGGTTGCTTTTCAGACTGGAGGCCCGTGACTAGTGGTGTTCTACAGGGGTCAGTGCTGGGTCCATTTTTGTTTGTCATTTCTAAAAACGATTTGGATGAGTATTAGAGAGGCATGGTTAGTAAGTTTGTGGATGACAACAAAATTGATGGTGTAGTGGACAGTGAAGAAGATTATCTAAGATTACAAAGAGATCTTCATCAGTTGGGTCAATGGGCTGAGCGGCAGATGGGGTTTAATTTGGATAAATATGACGTATTGCATTTTGATAATATGAACAAGGGCAGACTTATACAGTTAATGGTAGAGCCCCTGGTTATGTTATTGACAGAGAGACCTAGGGGATCAGGTACATAGTTATTTGAACATTGAGTCACAAGTAAACGAGGTGGTTAAGAAGATGTTTAGCATGCTTATCTTCATTGCTCATTAGGTATAGAAGTGGGACGTCATGTTGAGGTTGTACATGTGGTGAACCTGGCTTTCCAATTACTTGCCTATTCTGCAAGTTGATTAATCACTTCCTGCATATTTACTATCCCCTGCAAAGTTTTAGATAGTTCACAAATTTAGAAATTGTGCATTTAACTCAATTCCAAATTGTTAATGTGTGAACTTCAGTGGTCCTAGCACTTACCTTTTTGAAACACACTTCTTACCTTCAGGCACTCTGTGAAATTATGCTTCACTCCCAGTTTCCACTTTCTGTCTTGAAGCCAAGGAGAAATTAATCTTGCCACTTGATTCCACATTCTCTGACCTTATTGACCAGGGAAATCCAGATAAATTACATCCACTGTATTGCCATTCTCTACACTCTGTTACCTCAACAAATAAAATCTAGAAGGTTGGTCAAGGAAGATACTCCATTTAGAAATCAAAGCTGACTGTTCAATATTGTATCTTTTTTGTTTCCAAATGTTCTTCTGCTAATTCTTATTTGCTGAGTGTGTCATGTACCAGCTGGACATTAAATGTACTACATCTCTGAATTTACATGCAGCACCTACAGACCAATGTGTCTTTAGGCAATGACGCACTGCCTGATGGTGAAACCTGCTATCCTGGTAAAGCTGGTGCACACTTTGCTGACTGCTTTGTGGCAAAATAAAATTAATTTTATTCTGCTCTGTTTACATACAGAGATTAGTGATCTCCCTTTATAACAGTGTCATGAGATCATTTGTGGTTATGGAGGGATGTTTTCTACCTCCGTCCTAGTGAAGAAAGACCTTTATCAAACATTTACATGACACACATAAATATGTAAGAGCACATTCCTAGAATTCTGCAGGTTCAGTCCTTGTTTCAAGTGTGTTTTGCTGTCAGTAGACATAACTGATGATGCATCCTACTCACTGGTAGAATACGACTTACTCATTATCCTACAGCTCACCCCTGGTCTTTTGTTCTGTCTCTTTACATCATTATTATTTAATTATTGACAATTATCTTAACAATTAAATGCTAACATTTCTTCTGATATTTAGCCATTAACATTTCTGTTACAACCTTTACATCCACCCCTTCACCCTTCAATACTCCTTTTGACTCTGTTCTCAGTATTAGAACAGTGGTGGTTCATATTAGAAGCCGGCTACGCTTGTAACTGACATGACTGCTGGTACCTAGGCTATACCAATAATGATGACCTGAAGGGACGGTCATTGAAGAGGGGTCGATGAAGGGTGGACTCAGTAGACAAACTGTCAGCATCCTGAGGAAGTAAGACAGAAAGGGAGATGGCTGTCATTCATACCCTGGAGTAGACACAAATGAGACTTGAAGGATTGGCTGGTCAGTAAGCGACACAAGGCCTGCTACATGCTCCTCAATCTGAGGCCATTCCTCAAATTATGATAAAACTCCTGGGCTCTGACTCACAGGAGATTATGAAAGATCCCAGTTATTCGCTTTCTTTGAGATACATCCATCAAAATCTGAAGAAGGTAGACCTTCTGTGAGCTCCTCACCAAAAATATAATCAGAGTAGAGCACTAGTGCAGGATACCAAAATGTAAATTGGAACCTTACTGAGGTCATCAAGGCGAAACACCTCAACAAGGTCTTGAGGTCCCGCTTTGCTTCAAGTCAAAAAGATCCAGGAATATTGGAATGGGAGGAGCTTGGACAGTTGATCAGAATTCTCCCAAAACTCAGTATCACCTCACTGCGAAAAGACTTTCTAGCGGAACGATCTGTTGGCATGCTTGAAGACATAAAAGGTTTCAAGTTAAAAGAAGGGCGTACTTATTGAAGGAACTATTACTGTAGTAGTCTGATCTGCAGGATACTTGTGGAATGAAGGAATTCAATATCATATCCTTGGAGAGTGCCTGGGATACACTGACTCATAGATATAATGGGACACTCATATGACTGCACTTTGTAGCCAAGCACCTGGCCCCTGAATTTTTGACCTTTCCACCCTGGGAAAAAGACTCTCACTATCCACCCTATCCATGTCTCTCATAATTTTGTATACTTCTGTCAGGTTGCCCCTCAGCCTTTGACACTCTAGCGAAAACAATCCAAGTTTACCCAATCTCTCCTTATAGCTAATATACTCCAATCCAGGCAACGCCCTGATAAACCTCTTTAACAACTTCTCCAAAACCTCCACATGGTTCCTATAGTTTGGCGACTAAAACTGCACACAATACTCCAAATGTGATCCAACTAATATTTTGTACAGTTGGAACATGACTTTATACTCAATGCCCCAACCAATAAAGGCAAGCATGCTATGTGCCTTCTGCACCACCTTGTCCACTTGTGTGCCACTTTCAGGGAGCTATGGACATGGACCTCCAAGATCCCTCTGTATATCAATGCTCCTAAGGGTCCTGCCATTTACAAAATACATTTCTTTTGTATTTGACCATCCAAAATACATCACTGCATACTTGTCAGGATTAAACTCCATCTGCCATTTCACTGCCCAATTTTCCAACTGATCTATACCACTTGTATCCTTTGACAACTTTCCTCAGTATCCAATTTATGTGTCATCAGCAAACTTATTGATCAGACCACCGGCATTTTAGTCCAAAATTGCTTCCACTCTGACCCCACTACCAAAGACATTTTTCCCTCCCCACCCTTATCTGCTTTCTGGAGGGACCACTCTCTCTGTGACTCCCTCTTCCGCTCCACACTCCCCTCCAGCCCCACCACACCCGGCACTTTTCCCTGCAACCGCAGGAAGTGCTACACCTGCCCCTACACCTCCCCCCTCACCCCCATCCCAGGCCCCAAGAAGACCTTCCACATCAAACAGATGTTCACCTGCACACCTGCTAATGTGGTATACTGTATCCGCTGTTCCTGATGTGGCCTCCTTTACATCGGAGAAACCAAGCGGAGGCTTGGGGGCCGCTTTATGGAACAGCTACGCTCAGTTCGCAACAAAAAACTGCACCTCCCAGTTGCGAACCATTTCAACTCCCCCTCCCATTCCTCAGACGACATGTCCCTCCTGGGCCTCCTGCAGTGCCACAACAATGCCAGCCAAAGGTTGCAGGAACAGCAACTCATATTCCGCTTGGGAACCCTGCAGCCCAATGGTATCAATGTGGACTTCACAAGCTTCAAAATCTCCCCTCCCCCTACTGCATCCCAAAACCAGTCCAGCTCGTCCCTGCCTCCCTAACCTGTCCTTCCTCCCACCTATCCCCTCCTCCCACCTCAAGCCCCACCCCCAGCTCCTATCTACCAGCCTCATAAGAACATAAGAACATAAGAACTCGGAGCAGGAGTAGGCCGTCTGGCCCTTCGAGCCTGCTCCACCATTCAATAAGATCATGGCTGATCTTTTCATGGACTCAGATCCACTTTCTCACTGTATCCCTTAATTCCTTTATTGTTCAAAAAAAACTACTTTTTTTTAAAAACATTTACTGAAGTAGCGTCAACTACTTCACTGGGCAAGGAATTCCATAGATTAACAACCCTCTGGGTGAAGAAATTCCTTCTCAACTCAATTTTCATCCCGCCCCCTTGACCTGTCCATCCTCCCTGGACTGACCTATCCCCCCCTAACTTTACACCTACACTCACCTTTACTGGCTCCATCCCCGCCTCTTTGACCTGTCTGTCTCCTCTCCACCTATCTTCTCCTCTATCCATCTTCTATCCACCTCCCCCTCTCTCTCTATTTATTTGAGAATCCCCTTCCCCTCCCCCATTTCTGAAGAAGGGTCTAGACCCGAAATGTCAGCTTTCCTGCTCCTCTGATGCTGCTTGGCCTGCTGTGTTGATCCAGCTCTACACCTTGTTATCTCTTTGCTTCCACATTAGCTCAGATCTGACTGCAGAAATGATATTGAGGTGTGGCATCTTGAGACAAAAGGAGCATGCCATTCAACTGCAGCCATTGTTGTATAACTCTGGACTATACAGTGCAACACTGAGACAGAGCCTCAACCGCATCAGTGTAATCAGGGAAGAACTGATGCTGGTCAAAGTAACAGACTCGATAAACAGAGACTGCCAAAAGCTGTCTGTCTCTATGCTGTAGGAAAATTGCATGACCACTTTCTTAAACAAACCATCAATAATGGTGACCTTTTCCTTCTCAAACACTCTGCTGTCAAAGAGCAATTGCTGGTCTAACCTGACACCCTGCAGTTAGTCACCTTCATGACTGGCACACCCTTCGACAGACAATCTGTACTGAAAAAGGAAGGGAAGATTCAGAAAGTCATGTGTGGCCCCAGTAATGTAGAGTGGGATTCAAGAAGGGTAGACTGTAGTCGTCTGCTGCTACTAAATAAAGAAGATTCATGGCAAGAAAAGTTTCTCCATTCAATGAAGAACTGATTAGAAATGGCACACAGAATGTCCATAAGCTCATGCGCATTACAGCAAAGCATGGCTTGTTTTCCTGTGTGCCAGGTATGACATCGACCAGTGGAGAAAGTCAAAAATCACACGACACATCTCACTGCACCTGACGGAGGGGCTACGCACTGAGAGCTTGTGATGGCAAATAAACCTGTTGGACTATAACCTGATGTCATGTAATTTTTGACTTTATCCAGCCCCGTCCAACACTGGCACCTCCACATCATTCCAACCAGTGAAGAGTTTGCCCCTGATGCCCATTGATTTCAGTTTTGCCAGGGCTTCTTGGTGCTCATCCACTGAGAGGACTGGCCTGGGTTGGTGACTTTGCCTAAAGGCTCAGGTATGAGTAGGGACTTAGCAATATCTGAAGGCGTACCTATGTTCTGCAGTGGAGCAAGCATTTGAATTAATTTGTTTATGATCAAGCAACGAGCAATGTTTCTTCAACTGAGCTTTTGTGTGCAGCTTTCCGTGGCTTAGACTGGAATGTTTCTTGGTTTTCTGCCATCAGGCATTTGTCATGAACTGACCATTGCAGCTCACTTCTATCCACAGTATCTAAGCCTGAGAGTGGCTCACTGCTTCATTCACAGGCCTTCACGAAGGCTCTGTGCTGCCAACTGCTTCAAATGTTCACCATCAACTGGGACGACCAGGAACTTTCACTGGGGCAGGTCTACTGGTGCTGTCACATGCAGTGAGATCGTATTGAAGATGCAGATAGAGGTGAGTCTGTCTCCATACTGATGAACGGGATCCTTCCTTAACAAGTTGCACTGTATACTGAAGCAGGTAGAAAGGCATTTCTAGGACCCTGCAGGGTCAGTCCTAGTTCAGGACTTAACAATTATCCCACATGAAGGGGATAGCAAACTCCAAAATGCTACAGAAATTGTGTGTTTTAAACCTGGAGAGTTCAATGTGAAAATAAATTGCTAGTTGTGGTTTTCCTCATCTTGCCCTGAAGTTGTATGCCTGCTCACAAAAGGTGACAAAATACATTGAGCCACTGTTTAAAACAGTGATGTAATGTACGTGATTCTTTTAATAAATTATTTATTTTGAAATTTGGACATTGAACTAGCATGTAGATTTTGGTCTGTGTGTAGGAGGGGATGTAGTGATTATTTTGCCAGTATTTCTTGAGCCTTTTGAAAACCAGTATATAGTTCCTCGAGTGCTCATGGGAAATTATTAGCATTTATGAGAGTTTCATGAACAGACAGAAAAATATTAAAGAGCATTAGCCTGTTTTCAGTTAGAAGGATCACGGAATTGATTTTTCTGGCGTAGGGAAACACCCATAACTTGGAAAATCTTTTGTTTCAGTTTACAGAAATTCTGGATATCCAACAGAAATTGGATATGTGAAACAACTACTCTGGAGCAAGGAGTTAGTTCAGGAAAGTTAGGATTTCTTCAGTATAAGGGTTTAGTTTGAAAGTTCTGGACCAGAAATGTTTGCTTAGAACCCTGAAGGAGTTATTTGAAACTCATTGTGTTAATACTTAAGAAAGAGGCTATCAAACTCCCCAGATGGGGAATTGAATGTAACAGCTAAGTCAAACCGATTGATTTGGTAGGGAAGACAATTCTCTCTGCTGTTTGAGTACTATAAAGTTTGGCTATTGGGGTAATTGGAATATTGTATTTTATGTTGTGTTGCAAATTCTTTCAAATCATATTATATGTAAATAGCTTGATTTATTCTATTTTATCTACTGTTCCACTGCATAATAAACCAATCCTGCAGTTTTGCATGCTTGTATTTCAGGGAAAGATTAACTTTTAAATAACAACAATACAAAGTATGATTTATCAAGCCAGATTGCAGTTTGGGATCTGACTTGTCCAGTAATAACATCAGCTGGGATCATAATGGGCTAATAGGGCTCAGTTGGATTCAACCAAACAAAGGCATGTGCAATATGCTCGCAGCAACAACTGGAAGTGCACCAGAGTCTTTGTAAGCAGAAGCATGTGCACGCAGTTAACATCAAGACTGTCTATATGTTACTATTGTCCATGTGACAAAGTAGTGGTATTAAAATTCAGAATGGGAGAATCTTCAGTCAGAACACATGCTCACTACATTGCAGATGTGTCAGATTGTGTGGACTTTATCACTTAGAAGTTTCTGCCACTATTAACATCACCTGCTTGAGGAATACTGGCAAATACGCACTCAGGACAAAAGTTTACATGGGCAAACATCCTATCAGTCAGAATCCTGAAGGATATGTACCTAAATTATTGGAAGTCCGTCAATTATATAACCAAAAATAGCAGCGAAAACTGCGTACTATGAGATATAGAGAGATGGAGACAACACAGTGTGGAGATGGAGGAACACAGCAGGTCAGGCAGCATTAGAGGAGTAGGAAAGTTGGCATTTTGGGTTGGGGCCCTTCTTCAGAATGGGACATCATTTCTTCCTTTATTCATTCATGTGAGGAGGGCATCGCTGGCTAGGCAGCATTTATTGCCCATCCCTAATTGCCCAGAGGGCAGTTAAGAGTCAACTACATTGCTGTGGGTCTGGAGTCACGTCTAGGCCAGACCAGGTAAGTATAGCAGTTTCCTTCCCTAAACGACATTAGTGAACCAGATGGGTTTTTCCAACAATCAACAATAGATTCATGGGCATCATTAGACTCTTAATTCCGGATATTTATTGAATTCAAATTCTACCACCTGCCATGGCAGGATTCAAACCCAGGTCCCCAGAATATCATCTGAATCTCTGGATTAACAGTCCAGCGATAATACCACTAGGTCATCGCCTCCCTATGATTTCCTGCAATGGTATATTGGTGATGAAATGCGGCTAGTACAATTCTATATGGGACCAATAAATATTTAACCTTGTGGACACAATTGGACCAGCAATAGTAGGATTGCTGATGTGCATGGATCTCAATATTGTGGCCATTCACAAGATCACCAAGATACCAATTGCAACAGAAGAGACCAAAAACATCCAGGCCTTTGAATAATTAAACCCAGATGGGATTCAATGCCATTGGAAACTTCAATATGATGTTGTATTAAATCTCAGCAGATGTAATCCTATCAATTAACCCTTTCAGAAAGTGCAGTGCTCATATACAACAGAATCTGAAGAGTGACCTAGTTGATACGGAATGCATGATCCATTGCGTACATCAGCACTCAGACTGGTGCAGGTCTACTAGGTGCTTTCTGAAGAAGGATGGCATGGTCAGGGTATGTTTGCACTCAGGACATCTAAAGCTTTTTTTCCTTACAGAGCTGCCCAGACCAAATTCTAACGTTAGAGGAATTGAATTCCAAGTCTCCCATGGGCTGAGTTCTTCACCAAGCTCACATATTGTTCACTTCACCTGGCAAAGAAATTTCAGGAAATCACTACTTTTAGAACACGATTTGGAAGATAGTACTTCCAGAGACTACCTTTGAGTTTATCTTGCTGTCAAGATCTGTTTGAGCAATGTACGGACAGATTTACAGAAAACATTCTTGCTCGTTGTCAATCTCATTAACTGCAAATCTTGTTTCATTAACATGAAAATCTCACAAGTGCCTGGTGACTCAGTTTGCCACTTACTCCTCTGGACTATATCTTAGACACCCAGCAACAGCATCTCAGCCCACTCTCCATGGGCATCAGCTACACACACCAGTCATTCATGGACACTGGCATTCAACATGTGGTACTCCCCACACCCCAATCATGGTACATCTCTGATCCACTTACAGCACCATTCTGTACTTCTGTTCTGCACCTTGGGGCACATTGGCACCTCTCATTGGATTGCTGCTGCACAGGCACTGGCATCTAGCTCACAGAGCAGACCATACTGAAACTTGGGTTTATTCCCTCCCTCTGTCAGTGTTCATTCACTTTCAGCCCACTCCCTGTCATGCTTTGCCTTTGTACCCTCAGCCATAGTTACCAGGTTCACAGTTCTGTTGCATTGCCTTGCTGATTAATTCAGGGACAAAAGCCAGGAAGTTTAGAATAGCTGCTAAGCGATCCTTAGTCAAATCAAGGGAGACACTCTTGAGCTTAGGGTGCTGACACAATAAGTTCAAAACAACCTCTGATACCAGTCCAGGGGCTTAAAAATAGTCAGTCATCTGTGAGTGGGCTGAGTTAGTCATCTGTGAGTGGGCTGAGTTAGCAGCGTCTCCATATAAGGGGTGAGGAAACCAATGTCTTGGCTCCTCCTAGGAGCAGAAAAGCTGATGTTTCGGGCCTAGACCAAGGGTCTAGGCCCGAAATGTCAGCCTTTCTGCTCCTATGATGCTGCTTGGCCTGCTGTGTTCATCCAGCTCTGCACCTTGTTGTCTCGGATTCTCCAGCATCTGCAGTTCCTACTACCTCTTGGCTCCTCCTGACTTTTTGTGGGCTCTATTCTCCTGGAAAAAGAGAAAGGGAGATACGAAAAACATGAACCTGGCTGGTGCATGTGTTTCTGCTGGTGCAGGTCAGGTAAAGGTAGTGAAATGTACCAAGGGAGTAAGGAGGCAGCACAAAGGAAATGCAGGATTAGTGTTGTGGGTGTGCTGGGGAGGGTGAGAGCGAGGGTGGTACGTTGCTTCATGCGATAGTGAGAATGGTAGAACAGAAGGTGGAACAAGATAACCAGAAGCCATCCGACCTCCGGAAAGAAATGTTGTCTTTGTCTCTGCAGTAAAAATATGGAGGTGCCGGTGTTGGGCTGGGGTGGACAAAGTCAGAAGTCACACGACACCAGGCTATAGTCCAACAGGTTTATTTTATTTCGGAGCATAGCCCCTTCATCAGGTGAAGAGAGAGAGAAGAGAAGATTTATCTCACTGCCCTTGATCTCTCTGCCTATAAATTCTGTGTTCTGTGTGCTCTTTTCTCCCTCTTCACCTGACGAAGGGGCAGTGCTATGAAAGCTTGTGATTTCAAATAAACCTGTTGGACTATAACCTGGTGTCATGTGACTTCTGACTCTCTGCAGTAAAAAGAGACATAAAGGGGGAGGCATCGGCCTAGTGGTATTAGCAGCAGATTATTAATCTAGACACCCAGGTAATGTTCTTGGGAGAGATAGTAGGAACTGCAGATGCTGGAGAATCCGAGACAACAAGGTGCAGGGCTGGATGAACACAGCATGCCA
>NC_063342.1:58146464-58229793 GCF_021869965.1 Rhincodon typus | reverse complement strand
GGTCTAGGCCCGAAACGTCAGCCTCTCTGCTCCTATGATGCTGCTTGGCCTGCTGTGTTCATCCAGCCCTGCACCTTGTTGTCTCGGATTCTCCAGCATCTGCAGTTCCTACTATCTCTGATTCTATGAGGTCCACCTGGCTGACCTTGTTACCTCACGACAGTGAGTTAACTCACTGCTGGAAGACCTACTAGCAGATTGAACTGATGTGTGACATGGGCCTTGGAGGATAAAAGATAGCTACTGAGAGATAAGCAGTAAGCTTTACATAAGACTTATCACAGGCACATGAACGTAGCATCATTAAAAGGCACATGGACTTAGCTTTCAGTTTGCATTCTGATAGAAATTCCTAATATTCCTTCCTGAAATATTGCTGCTTATGGGAGAGTCTTTTACTAAAACCTTGGTGATATGTCCAATGTTGGTCAACTCATTCCTAATATACAAGCAATAACTACATGTAACTAAATTATTTTAGCAAGCTGCAGATTCGATAGTGAATAACTTTGGGTGACTAATAGATTGATGTAAAATCTTGAGGTCTACAAATGAAGGAATACAGCTACTTCAGGGCAGGTTTTCAATAAAATACTTTTAAGGATCAAATTAAGACATTATAGTAAATCTGTAACTTACCTTTTCTCTTTTACTTCCTAAGAATGCAATGGTTCTATATGAATCTGTGATCTCTAAAGTCAAAGTGATAAACCATCTACATTTCAATGACCAAAGTAGCCATGGTCTTATCAAACACAGGGCTGCTCTCTCATTAGAGAGAGACAACCAGTGCTGGTTTAAGCTGGAGGTCAGCATGCCTCAAGTGTGGGATGAGGTTGAGAAGGAGAGTCCTGCATGATAATCTCATCTGTTACAGGAATCGAACCTACACTCTCAGTGTCACTCTGCATTAACAATCCAGCCATCCTGCCAACTGAGCTGACCAGGCCCCATTTCAATAAGTGCACAGTGTTTAAATATGTGTTTTGTTCCCACAAAGCAAACAGTACAAAGGAAGCATTTGTGCTAGAAAATTGAAATGCTACACCTAAAGGAAGCAGGAATTGGTTAAAGTAAGTTGGCAGGTTTTGGTATTGAACTTGTTAACATAAACAGGCTGATTACCTTGATATTACTCATTCCTGGCCTGTGTCACAACATATTCTCCTCAGCACATTTGGAAACTGATATAAACAGTGCCACCACCTGCCCTAAAACCAGTACATCCTGTGTTTGAAGTCTGTCATTGCTACTGAACACAGCTGAGCAACAGTATCATTCATCCAAGTGTTTAATTTTGGAATTCGAGATCGTCAGGAGAAACCAGGTGTGCAAGATCATGCATCTGTGAGTCATGGTTGCTCTGTGCATGGTTGCAATTGTTTGGCCATTTAAAGCATCTTTTCCTGTTCCCCATCTTCTAGCCTGAGGTTCCTTCACATTGGCACCATATTCAAAGCTGATGGTAGCCCTCAGAAATTTGCTTCAGTCAATCCATGGGGCCACTCACTGGAGAACAAGTGGTGGAGCAGAGAGGCTGACTCTTCTTGCAGTAAGCTGTCAATTGCAAAATGCCAGTCAGCTTAACTGGGGACATTTTAAGGCATGCCTTTCCCTCCATTCTGGGCATGTTAGGATGGAGTGGCCATATACTCTCAGTAATAAATAAATTCAACATCCCTGCTCTTCTCTTACCCAATATGTCACAATACTGTTTGAGTGAATTTAGACTTTTAGACTGTAAGGGTTTAAATTGTAAAAGGTTGATTTCCAAGTATTGAACTATGTATTAAATAAACATCCTGCATCTTAGAATTTAGAGTCAGAAAGAATCTGAAAGCAACCTTGTACAAATAGAAGGCAATGTTAACAAAAGAGAAGCCTTAAGCAAGGACAGAAATACCAAACACTGATAAGAAATGGGAAAGAACGAACATTTCGGGTAAAATTAATTGTTCCCTGACTGGTTGAAGGAGATGTTTACAGTATCCCTGTCATTGAACGAATGTTTTTTTTCCACATTTGTATGATGTAAGATTGGAACTTGGATAATTAATGGGACCAAAAATGGTATAAAGATAGACAAAACTTTCTCTCCAGCATCACTTGAATAAAATGATTGCAAACCTATACTCAGTCTCCAGTCGTTGATTATCAGAATTGACCACGACAACATTATAATTGCCTGCTGCTTCCTGGTGGTCTTTCTGGAGGGTCAAGCAATGTTAGGAGAATGGATTACCTGTGATGTGATATAAATATTACTCATAAAATGAGAAGAGATGGAAGTATACTCTGTTTCCAACATTGTCACAGCAAGGGCAGCAGAAAGAAAATGAATATTTATGGAGGCAATAAACTCAGAAGAAAGGCAAAATAAAAACAAGGCACGACCAAAGTAGTGGCTAGGAGCTGTGCGAAATTCTTTAATTTCATGGATTAGAGTTATGCAAGGAAGGAGTGGAGCTGGAAGCACACATGACAAATAAAAACCTATTGGCTTTTCATCACCTCTGTGTTGGGCAGCAGATTGAAGGGAAACAAATAAAAACACAGGGTCAAGGAAAGAAAACGTGAGTTGAATGTTCTTTTTGAAATGGTGGTTTCAGCGAAATAAAAACTCGGAACAAATTTGAATACAAAAAGCTAAAGAGGAAAAATTACGCAAGAATAACTAAATTTTGGTGTTTATCAGAGGTTCTTGAGTGATTCAATTTGTTTGCACAAGAGCCGCCCTGATTTAATTGATTTCCATAAAAACAATTAATTCTTCTTGCGCCCGGTAAATTCAGTCAGTGTTGTCCTCTCAAAAACAATGTTGTTTGTTGGTCTCACAGGAAGAAATACACCGCTGTCCTTTCTGATCAAGCACCAGCTTTGAAAAGAAAACTATACTGTTTCAAAGTATATCCAATTAACAGTAGGAAAACAGATACCACAAGTACATTGGTGTCCAGGAAAATCCGAGCGCTGCACGCAAGTACATCAAACAGATAGGTCTTCATAACAGACCTTTGCTTTAAGGAACATCACTGCTAATTAAGTCTCATAATGAATTCTATCTGATCTCCATGAAACTGACACAGATCATTCTAACTACAAAATCTCAAGTCTGACTTCCTTCACCTTGATTATCATCAAAGTACACAGATGTAAAAGGAAAGTGCACCTTATGGATGATGCATAACATAAGACAAATTCATTATTTAAAAAAGCCTGATAATACCAGTTAATGTTGGCAACATATATATTTTATTTGTCAGTATAGTTTCCTTAACTCTTTAAATTAAATATTTCTGCATTTTTCAAAAGGAACATTTTAAACATCAAAGCTTTTACGAAACATAGAAAAATTCTTAGCACTCGCTGCAAGACAAACACTTTTAATCAGGCTGGAAAGGAGAAGCATTGTGTATATTTCAGACTAATACAAATCCAAAGGTTGCTTTATACCATCAGTATGGATTAAAAAATCAGACTGTACTTCACAGAGATAAAAACACTTAACAACTTTGGAAATAAAGCTCATATTTCCCAATGTTACTTGGATATCGAGCATAAAAGACAAAACTCTACAAAGTTCTCCTCACCCATCCTTTTGTTTTAATCCTTCGTAAGTTCCAACATATTTATGCCACTCCAGCCATTCTGACTTAAAGACCTTCATGGACACCAGTTTTATTTTGCCAAGCTCTGTCCCACTCTTACTGACTTCATCGTCTTCATTTTCATACCTCACTGTCACTTCCCTTTGTTGGTGCCTTTTATCACTGGGGTGTTGGGGCAGAAGGGAAATGAATAGATATCTCAAGTGCCCTGACAACTAGCTCCATACTGTTGTATTTTTGGCCTCTGCATTCTTTCAGGGAAGCCAGTCAATTCCTGTTTATTACTCAAGCCAGCCTTGAGGGTGAAATCTCCCAGTTACATGTTGATGCACAATACAAACTGAACATCTGTTTGACTTACATATCAAACCCAAACATTTCCTGTTAATTTTACCCCTTGTCTTGAAATGGCACCTCAAATTAGTGTATGGCTTGTGCATTTGAACAATGTATGAACATAAGCACTGAGTATTCATATGCTACCTTCATTTAATAGTCACAGAAGTACACTTATCATCAATAGATGTGATGTGATAATCACCATTTCCTTGCTGTAAATGATCTTTCTGTTACAGCCATTTTAAAACAGACTTGGAAACTGAGATTAAATAGTCCCAGGTCTCTAAACGATAATTTGGATCAGAGCAAAATGATTTCCTTTATCTGTTTTAGTATTCTACCCAACCGCTCTCCTTTTTTTGTATTTTATGACATCCCAGATTTTTGGATATTTCCTCTTCCACTCGTTCTGAAGAAAGACAGATTGTGTCAGAATGAACATTCTATGACTGCAAACTTGATCTTTGAATGCCTAACTCTGAGTTTATAAATGACTAAATATTCCACACTCATTCCCTTACTCTGAAGACCTATGTTTGATATCATCCACCTTCTGGTTTCCTTGAATTCTCTTTATACCGGTTGGTATGCTGAACTCTGGCGTTTGACTCTAGCTTTCTCAACACCATGAAAACCATGAAAAACAGCTCTGAAGATTAGGTAATTTTAATAGGACTGTTCTCAGTAGACTGTGACTGTAGAGTTCCTTTATGGCAACAGTTTATTCTGGTGGCTAGGAGAAAGGGGAAGTAAGCGTTCAAATCCCAATGGTAACATCTCAAAGACTTCACTTAGCAAGCTAAAATCCTGAGGAATGCTCTCCTGAACTCAGTGTTGAAGGTGGTGTATATGATGGGATTTACTGCGCTGTTGACATATCCAAGCCAGGTAGTAGCACTGTAAAGTTCTGTTGACACATGGCATTGCTTACAGTGGATCTTCAATATGTGTGTGATAAAAAATGGCAGCCAGCATACCAGGAATATACCTGTGAGACGGAAAGAGAACATAGTAATATAACAATTGCCCTACCAAATCTTTCTTAGAAATCATCCTCAATTCAACTTGTCCAGATACGCAACAAAAACATACAAAATATAGGAAATAGGAGCAGGAGTAGACCATTCAGCCAATCGAACCTGCTCTGTTATTCAGTATGATCATGGCTGATCATCTAACTTAGACCCCTGTTTCTGTCTTCTTCCTGTACCCTTTGCTCCCTTTAGCCATACGAACTAGATCCAACTCCTTCTTGAAGACACTCAATGTTTTGGCCTCAATCACCTTCTCTGACAGAGAATTCCACAGGCTCACCCCTCTCATTTCTCCCCATCTCAGTCCTAATTGGCCTTTCCTTCTGTTCCTTATACTGTGAACCCTGTGGTCATTGAAAACATCCTTCCTGCATTTATTCTGTTTAGTTCTGTTAGCATTTATAGGTTTCTATAAGATCATCTCTCATTCTTCGAAATTCAAGAGAATATAGTGCTAACTGATCCAATCTCTTTTAATACATCAGTCCTGCCATCGTAGAATCAATCTGGCACAAAACTCCCTTACTTCACCTGGACACTACTCCCAACTATACTCCTGGTCAGTCATTAACATCAAAAATGTATGATGCATTCCACGTCATATTGTAAAGAACACCCCAACCCCACGCACAAGTTAATGTGTTCAGCTGTCAACCTGAAACATATCTATTAATTTTTAGGTGCTGCTCTTAGCCAATTTTTTTGGGCTGTCTGAGTAGGATTGGTACTGAGGCAATCTGGAGCACCAGTTATGATATCTGTCATGTGAGTAGCTGTGTTCTAACTCTCAGATGGGTAAGCTGCTCTTATCTTGCAGCAGGAGGCCTGATCCTTACGAAAGAACAGGCCAGTGAGTTGTGCCTGAACATGCTTTCGCAGCCCACAGCTGGTTGCATTGTATTATATTGTGGTAGCTGCAGGATTATAAATAAGTACTTTCACTGCATTGAAAATGCATTTACTCTCAGGTTTCTCTGTGTGAAGTTACTATATACACGCTGCACAAAGCCACCACTTTTACCAATCTATGATTGTTTGGAATTTCACAGTTGTAATCTTTTTTGAAAAAGGATTACCACTACAATAGTGAGCCAAGCTTTCCATGTACTGGTGGAAAAACAGTTAGAATACTCATCCAGGTTGACACAATGTTGCAGAACAAGTCTGGGGAAATCACACTTGGAACTGCGTGCTACTCTGAACAGATTGCATTTTCATTGCTGTGTTTAGTTCTGGTCACCCAGACCCAAAAACTACATTTTTCGAGTCAGTTCAGACAATCACACAAGGCTGATTCTTAGTTGAGTTATGAGGAGGAAGTGAACACTGGTCTTTGCAGTGTTGAAACACAATAACTGTGACCATAGAGAGTTATAGGTAAATAAATTAATAGTCGAAAAGCATAACTTTAGCTGATTGTTTAGCATTACAAAATGCAAACATTGCCAAAACGTGGTAAGAAGTTGAAGCTTTTCACCATGCATTAATCAGAACTAGGAAACAGGAAACAGAATCAAACGCAGACACACCATTTTATACAGCAAGAGAACAGGGTGCTGATTGGTTGGGCCATCATTGGCATGGAGATGCAGCAAGGTCAGTTAACTGTCAATCTTAATTCTTAGACCAGGAAGGTAGCTTCTGATTGGTTGAGATGTTGCCATGGGGATGTAGCAGCAACTAGCTATCTCTGTGACTCCATGTTTTGAAATAGGTGCAATGACATCACAAATTTTGTTTGCCTATATAAAACGGAGTCCTATGTATACATATCATGTAGCACATGTAAATGCATCACACTGCACACCTGACTGATGATCTTGAATTGCTGTCCAGTGTAACAATTAGCACAGGCCAATATACATTTAAGTAAACCTGACAAAGGGACTGCAGAAGTCATCCTTAACAAATGTGATTACGTAAACAAAATGCACACCATGCTCCATGAAGTTCCAAAGTTATAGCTACAGGACCTGCCACTACACAAAACCAAACAGCCACACTCAAGGGCCAGATGGACTTGTGCAACGATGGTAAGCTGCCTGCTGATGTATATGATAGGATTCATCCTTATGACTCATGACCTCCACAACATACGGGCTACACAAAATACACAAAAGTGATGTCTCTATATGCTCTAATCTATCTATGACAGGCTCTGCACAACATGAATTAGTCAAATGATTGTGTGAGCTGGTGCAAATAGTTCTATATGTGGTTTCCACATCCACTCTGAAGGATACCTTACGTTCACTAAGATCATGTAGGACCCACACTTTGAGAGCAATAGCATGCCCATGTGCTCTTTCGATATTGCTGGTGATTATACCACTCAAAGAAACCATTGTCATTTGCATTATGTCACTATATCATGGAAATCTGGATGTGTTACCTTTGTCTGAAACTATGTTCAACGAACTTGTGAAATTTGCAAATTGTGCAGTAGAATTCAGTTTCAATAGCACCATGTATGCCCAAATAGTCACATTACCATGCCATGAAAAACTTCAACATTGTGTCTATTTTTGCCATTACCTTAGAGTAAAATTAATAAATAGAAGTGCTTTTGATTAATAGCCAGAAGTTTTTCCACACAAAGGTAATTCATTTTATTATGCTCCAATAACCATTTGATTCTGTATGGTATGCACAATTTATTTATAAATCTCACAGAACATTCCCATTAAATATTAACAAAAGCATTACAAGAGAAATCCAACTGATACAACGTGCTTCCTCTAATCTTTGAGCCTATCTGGCGTTCAGTTAATACCTCAGTCCAACTCAGATTGAAATAGAACTGCATTTAGACTTCTCGGATATGGAATGGACTTTTGCATTGAACAGTGCACTAAACACAATGAAATTAATTAAGAAAACAACTCTACAATGGGGAATTGTTAGGTTGTTCTGGAAGAACTAGCTAACATGGCCATAATAACCATTCTAATCTTTTCTATTCTTTAGAAGGACTTCTAGCTAGCTACTTTTTGTGTGAAGGCAATTGCATAAATAATTCTGAGCTTCACCATTCTAATGTATTCAAAAGTTTCAAAAATTACAAATAACTTTCTCTTAGCGTTGTTCGTGAAGGAATTTTAAAAAGGGATAATTAAGTGCGAACAAATAAATATATATGTCTATGTCTCTAGAGCTGCATTATTCACAGCACTAAGTCTTTGACATTCTTTATTATACACTTATAAATCTGTCATGGACCCCTATGCCATTTAGGTATCAAACTCAGAACCAGAATTTCCAAACTAAATAATCTTACTGAATTAAGGGTAGATAATTGAACTATACACAACATAAGTAGAAATGCTATTATCAATGTGAGGTGGTCTCTCATCTCACATTTTGATGCATGCAGCAGTGAGTTCACCAGCCCAACTTCTAAGAACGTTAAACTAAACAAAACACAAAGAACTGCGGATGCTGGAAATCAGAAATAAAAACAGAAACTGCTGGAAAAACTCAGTAGGTCTGGCAGGAACTGTGGAGAGAAAGCAGCATTAACATTTCTGGCCTGGTGACCGTTCTTCAGTTCTGAACTTTTCCTCCCATTTAGAGTGCTGGCCAGGAGGTTAATTGTAATTCTTCAGGCCTGAATGATAATTGTAGAAAGTTGGCTAGCCTATGTCGGAAAGGAGAGTAAATCAGAGTGTTGGTTTCAGAACTGGAATATAGAATCCTGAAGCATTGGTCCTTTCAAAGATCCTTTAGACTGTTAGGTCTTCATATATTAAAGATATATTTAACTTTCTAAGATGGGAACCAAATTACTTGATACTTACCAAGAACAATGACCAACATCCGAGTTGCTTTCCTTTCTCTCATTTGCAGGTTCCTGCGTTTTAATACAGGTCTCAGTGAAGTTGTAGTTTTGCCACTGGACAGCTTTTTCACTTCAGAAGCATGTTTTATTGTACACATGCTCTTTCTTTCTGATTCCTCAATCCCATTGTCTGTTTTTGCAAATGTTGCATGGCTCATGCTGCAATAATTTGCTACTTCAACTGGTGCCAGCAGTTTGTTATTTGAAGAAAGTCCCCTTTGCTTGTTAAATCTCAAACAAGCGAATGCATGTAAACTTCTGGGAAAATTTTCTATCCTTTCCTGGTGATAAGAAAGTGTAATTAAGTTAAAAAAACTTAGCCAGCCACAATAATTCAATAGTTGTCAACAAACAGCAAAATAAATGCTGTTGCTGGAAACGGAAACAAACAGACTAAATACTGCAAAACAAAACCTGCACTTAAGGCAGAATCTATCGAAAGAAAATATCAGTTAAGGTTTCAGGTGACAGAAAAGACTTGTAATTATATACCACCTTTCATGACATCAGGTAATATTAAAGTGCTTTGTAGCCAAATAATGACATTTTAAATGTATTGAGTGTTGTGATGCAGAAATACGCAGCCAATTTGTGCACTGTTAGCTCCTATATTCAGTGATGTGCTAATGACCAGATAATCTGCTTTAGTGATACTAGTTGATTGATAAATATTGGCCAGGACACCAAGGGCACTACCTGCTTCATCAAAATAATGTCATAGGATTGTTCACATTGATTTGAGAGGGTAGATGTGTTATTATTTCAGGTGAGGCAGCTTCTTCAATATATTGCACCAACAAAGTTCACTTGTCTGATCTCTCCATGTATGTTCCCTAACCTACTGCGTGCTTCTCTTTGAGACAACAAGAACTGCAGATGCTGGAGTCAGACACAACACACTGTGGAGCTGGAGGAACACTGCAGGCCAGGCAGCTTCAGAGGAGCAGGAAAGTTGACGTTTTGCATCGGGACCTTCTGAAGAAGAGTCCCAACCCAAAACAGCAACTTTCCTGCTCCTCTGATGCTGCCTGGCCTGCTGAGTGCTTCTCTTTTCTGTTTTCTGCTTCACTGTAGCTTCAGTCGCTTTATTCAGTTCTCATTCCCATTGATATATGTGATCTCAGTACAAATGCAACAGCATCCCCGGCTTGATAACACTTCCTCTCTGAATATTGTGGAGTAAAAATAAAAGTACCACACTGTGCTTAAAGGTAGGTGGTATTGACACATTGCTGGGTCTTCAGGAAGAAACCTGTTCAAGAATGAATCTCACGATCTAAAAGCTAAGGGAAGTAGTAAGTTTGTCAAATTAAACACAATGACATTATTGTTCCCAATGGTGATTTTGTACCCTTCTCTGTGCTTATGCCCTGCAACATTTCCAGCATTAA
The DNA here is from genome assembly GCF_021869965.1 of Rhincodon typus. Lineage (NCBI taxonomy): Eukaryota > Metazoa > Chordata > Chondrichthyes > Orectolobiformes > Rhincodontidae > Rhincodon > Rhincodon typus. The sequence continues at coordinate 58,219,583 of NC_063342.1, read as the reverse complement.
TGAGGTGTCAAGTCCCCTCTGAGAATTTGGCCAACATAGTATTTTGTAACTTTGGATTTGGTACAAAGAAAAGGGTCACTGTGTGAAATTAGTAATTCAGAACTTGCATTAGAAGGGTGTGTACAACATTTCATAGCCTTTACAGAACAACTCACATCTTTAGTTCTTGGTTTTTAAATGAACTTTACTAACTCCTGACTGACAATGCTCCACATATTTTGGATTAACCATTAACATGGAGCTAAGGTCATGGGAGGCAATTTCCTGAGGAGTTAGAGTTAATAGAATGTCTTATAAAGGCTTCTAACAGCCTTGAATTCTGTAAGTTTGAATCTTTGTCTAACCTTATTCGTGGGTTGGTCATTAAAGTTCACTGAAAATCCACGTAGATTATAGTCCTCCTGGTCAACTCAGTTGTCCTTTGTACATTTGTCAGGTACACTTTGTTGCCAGCAAATTTATACCAATTGTCTCCTTCTGTTCCTGCCTGTGTTTCTCCCTAATATTCTCTCTTAATTGTTCTGTCAATTTGACAGTGGCATTGTTTTGAATTCATATTTTTCTACCCTGAGCTTACAATTGACTATTATGTTATTATATAATTTGCCTGTCTCTCTACTATCGTGTTTACTTAACTCAGTCAGTAGCACTCTTATCACTGAGGTAAATGAGCTTTATGAGTTTAAATCCTACTTTAGGAGGCAAGTACAGAACAGGGGTCATATCTCAATGCAGCATATTGCATTACTGCATTGTTGGAGGCAAGCATCCTCAAATTAAATTTTAAACAAAAGACCCAATCACACCTCCTAATACAGCAGGTGGATATTATAATCCCATGAAACTGGTCAAAGAGGGTCTGGAGTTCTCCTGGTATCTGAGCTAAACATTTCTCCTTTAGCCTAACCCAAAAACTGATTTACTGGTCATCACTGTTCGAGGTGAATTGCAAATGACGCACAGGGAACCATTTCTAAAATGTAATAGGTCACGATGTCAATGGATCTATGTTTTTTCTACATCAAATTCTTTGGACAGCAACATTCGAAAAAGCTATTTTTTTGTAGCTTGAATCATATGTCCATATACTATTGATTTTTTTTTTCATTATTGTCAGTTTGATCGCCACACACTGTGTTAGTTCATGGGATTTTTCGTCAGCCATTTTCATACCCAACTAATTTTTAGCATGCATCAACGGGCATCCTTACACAAACATCATCAGTTTTCACAATGCTTTAACATTCAAAACCCACTTTATTCACCTACAAACTGCATTGATCAGTCTGAAGTCATTATTCAGTATTATCACCAGAATAATTTTATTGTTGCATGGAAACTATTATTAAATATCTCTTTGTAGTTAATATTTCCTTTATGTAATTTCTCTGTTAGCCTTCCGGGTTATTAGATTCATTAGATTACCCCAGCAAATAATTTGGAAACTGTTTGCTCTATTTACATTTTGCTTATTTGTGATCACTGTTAAGTTTGACTTTGACACACTCATTTTTGATTTTGCTCTTGAAATTTACTATTTTCTCTAACTGCTACAATATTTTTGTGCATCAGTGTATAATAGATTGGTTATCAATAACTTTGAACTCAATTTCCATTGCTGATTACTATACTCACATTCTCTCATCTTTAGTGAACACAGTGGCAGTCTGTAAAATGCAGTCTTTAATCTCTACCATCAATGTCAACTTAACTGTAATTTCCACCATCATGCCCTTTTGCTACAAAAGGGACTTTCATTGCTGCAGTGATTCCTTGGGTCTATGTTGATCCACAGCAATAGGATAAAGTGAATGTTAGGGCTATGCATATCTGCTGATCCAGATCCTCCGAAGACAGCAAACATTCACAATTGCTAAGTAGTTGCAACACTATCCCCAATCTGACATGCGTCACTGTGAAACTTCTTCAACTCAGTATGACAGAAAGGTCTAATGGGAAACTGTGCCACATCATAACCTTTAGGAAATTGTTGAGAGCCCATGGTCAGCACATGGAATGCAAAGAACCAATTCTATAATTTACTTACAAGTTCTTTTCTCCTGAATTACCTGGGTCTGCATGCCACTTTCTGTAACCATGTTAATGCTGTTTTGTCTCGAGGTGATGCGTTTCCTTCTTTTTTTAAGTACAATGTAAATACGTACATAAACTGACAATGTAACAAAAAATGGTAAGTAGAAGGACACGATGGACGAATACACAACAAAATCTGGATTGGATATAGAACATAAGCTGGGGTCATCTGCAAAGTGAATAATAGCAGAAAAACAAAAATGTTATTAATTAATTAATTCAAATTTTCTTATGTTGCATGACTCATCTGTTAAAATTACAGGCATAGAACTGCACATTTTTTAAAAACATTATTTCCTGCTTAAAGCCAAGCCAACTATTATTTTTGTAGCTCCTAAAATTTCATGCGCATACAACCTGTGATCTCAATTGTTCTTTATTGGCACAAAAACAAATTGACAATGGATACTACAACCATGGTGAATATTTCAGCCAATACAAACTCCTGAATGGCCTGTTTCTTTCCTGTAAAATCCTACCTAATTATAAACACACAAAAAGGGGCAGAAGTAAACCATTCAGCCCTTACAGCCCGCTCTTCTGTTCAAAATGATCATAGCTGATGTGTTTATATTTTGAATTCCACACTCCTATCTATTTCTGATAATCTTTGATTCCCCAGCCTGCCAGGAATCTAAATAACTCTCCCTTAAAGATATCTAATCACCCCTCTTTCACTATTTTCCAAGGTAGAGAATTCCAAAGTCACACAACCTTCTCAGAGAAAAGAAATTCTCATCTCTGGCCTAAAATGGCAACTGTTGGTTTTTAAACTGTGCCTCTAGTTCTGGAGTCACCCATGAGAGGAAATATCCTTTCAAAGCCTTGTCAAAACCATTCAGGTTCTTACCTACTTCAACGAGTCTTTCCTCATGCTTCCAAACTCTAATGGAAACAAGTCCTGACTGCCCACACTATTCCAGTAAGACAAGTTGATTTACTAGATTCAAATCTGGAGTGGAAAGGTTTGTCTGTTCCCAAAGATATTGTTGTTTGTTTTATGATCAATCATCTTGCCTGCCACTTCTCTTTCAGCAGTTATATGCTTTTTCCATACATTTGATGTTTCCCCTAACTTCTTTAGTTAACCATGGATGGTGAGTCTGCCCCTTATAACTTTTCTTTCTAGAATATAATTTTTCTGATCATTCCAAAAAATCCCATCAAATGCTTACTATTGAACAGCAATGGGATCCTTAAAGTGAATGTTACTATTGTTCTGTTCCCCTAGATGAATATGCTAATTTACATCAGCTAGTTCAGCTTTTATGCCCAATGGGTAACCCCTATTTAACTTTAAAATACTAATCTTAGCCTCAATCTTCTCCCTTTCAAGATGGTTCTAAAATTAAGTTATACTATTATTGCTTCTACCTACGGTTGCCTTTCCTCTGAGATAATTAATTAATCCTGTCACATTACGCAGTTCTAAGTCTAATATAACCTGCTGCCTGGTCAGTTCCAAGATGTATCGTTCACAGAAACCACCTCAAAATCGTTCTATGAACTTGTCATCTACGTTACTGTTGTCAAGCTATCTTTTTTTCCAGTTAATATGTAGATTAAAGTCGTCCATGAATATTGCAATTTTATTATCACAAGCACCCATTTATCTTCTTGTATAGTTTATCCTGCATTATGGTTACTGTTAGGGGGTCTATAGACTGCTTCCGCTAGTGACTGTTTTCCCCTATTGTTCCTCATTTCCACCCAAACTGCTTCTACATTATGATCTCCTGAACCATGGCCATTTCTAACTAGTGCATAAATGCAATCCTTGATTCACTCTGCTACCCCTCCACCGTTACCTAGCTTCTTATTCTTCTTGAATATCATAAATCCCTCATCCAATCCTTGTCATCCCGCATCCACATCTCCATAATTTCTATCAAATCTTATTTACTTCAGTCAGAATTATCAGTTTATTTACTTTGTTATGAATACTACATGAATTCAGGTGCAAGGCTTTTTGTTTTTCCTTTTTGCGATTTTTGTAACAACTGCTGTTAATTGTTGGTGTATTCCTAAATATTTTTATTGTCTCAGTCCCTTTCTGCCATTTTCTGACCTGGTTTCCCATATATTACTTTCATACTTGACTTCACTCTTTGGCATGCTACAGCTCTCTGCATTTGATCCCTTCACCCACTGTTTAGTTTTAAAGCCTCTCCACTACCTTAGTCATGCAGTTTACACTGGTAACCGGTACTTTATGCTGGTATGAGAACACTGGTCCCAACACAGTCAGGCCAGTGCCCACTTTCCCTAATACAGGTGCCAGTGTCCAACAAATTGGAACCTTCTTGTCCCACACCAGTTTTTGAGCCATATTTTATCTCTGTAATTTTAAGTATTCCATATCAATTTGCATGCGGCTTACCTGATAATACAGAGATAATAACTTCTGAGGATTTGTTTTCTAAATTAAGTGCTTAGCTCCTCATACTCTACATGCAAAACAAGTTTGATGTATTTTCTTTGTACCTATATGTACCATGACCACTGGATCCTCGCCCTCCCATTCCAAGTTCCTCTCTCTGGTGCCATGGTCAGTTTGCTCATCCAACCCCTCATCGAAACAGGCTGAGAGAGTCTCAAATCCATAGGACCCCTGCCCTCTGGCTTCCCCTGCCTGCCTGCCGTATTCATTTGTGGAGATTCTGATCTCTGATCTGATTGATCTAACATTATAGATTGAACAGCTCTGATGTCACTGCCAAGCAGATAGAATCTTCTACTCGATCTACATGTGGTGGTGAGTGTAGAAATGGGTAGGATGCCAGCCACCAGTGCAAATGCTGTTGGTTATTGCTCCTTTGTTTCCTAATTTATTTCCTCCAACCACTCCAGCTGTAAGATATGTCTGCTGTCTTTGTATAACCATTACTATACCAATTGCGTCCATTCCCCAAAACCCGCACCCCAATCTCATCAGATGGACTTGCAGCAGTTCGAGAAAGCAGTTCCTCCATCTCTCCCAGGGCAATTGTGAATGGGCAATATAGGTTGGCCTAACCAGCAGCATCCGATCTTATGAATGAGTTATAAAAAAAGATTTTGTTCAGAAACATGACTAAATCGGTAAATTTAAAACAGAAATAGTTTTCTATTAACCAAAATTTTCCAGAAGGCTCTCCTGCATTGCTCTAAACATTAGATCAATGTAGCTCTCCTAGCCAGCTCATCCTTTGCACAGAGGTTCAAAGAATGTTATTGAAATATGTGAAAATGATGGCAAATTTTACTTTTCACATTAGTTACTGAAATGTTGTGGATATTAAGCAGAAAGAAAACAAAACCTAGAACTGCTGCTGACACTCCCGTGAAATTCCTTTGGCTGGCATTATAATACAGGACTGAAAACACTAATTTAAAATTCCACTGAAATAGGGGATAAAGGAACGTGCATCAGTTACCATCGACAACATTAATTTCCAGACTTGGGTGTTTTCTTTGATTAAATAAAGAAGCATGAAGCATCTTTCACTTCAGTACCATGTGCAATATGCCTGGTGTACACAATCTAATTGTACTTCCAGTGGACATTTCCTTATTGTTATTGTCCAGACCTTGCTAAATATTATCCAGTGGCTTGGTTCATGTCTGACTTATGACCAGTGTTGATCAAATCGGACCGGATGTCTGAAATTAGACCCTTTCAATCATTGTAAATGTTTTCTAAATGCGAAATGATTATTCCATAAAAAATGTTCTGTACCTGTTGTATTGAAACCAAACAAGAGAGGACAAGACACTGCAAATGACATTATCCATACAGCAGTAATCATTATAGTCACCCGTCTCCTGGAGCTGTAATTTGTGTTATATTGGATTGGCATCACAACAGCAGTGTACCTGAATCCAAGAGAAAACAACACTTTACCAATGTTATAACAACAATTATTATGCAGGCATAGAGATAGAAATATTCAACAGCAACACACCAGATGGTCTCTATAGTATGGCATTCATTCGAGTGCTAAATCACATCAGCTCTTCACGCTCTTGATACATTGGTGTGTAATAATTACTTGGGGTAGGTTTGGGCCAAGAGATGTACAACACGGAAATGGACCCTTCAGTTCAACTTGTCCATGCCGGCCAGATGTCCTAAATTAATCTAGTTCCATTTGCCAGCATTTGGACCATATCCCTCTAAACCCTTCCCACTCATATACCCATCCAGATGCCTTTTAAATTTTGTAATTGTACCAGCCTCCACCACCTCCTCTGGCAGCTTATTACATACATGCACCGCCCTCTGCATGAAAAAGTTGCCCCCTTAGTCCCCTTCCAAATCTTTCCCCTCTCACCTTAAATCTAATTTTGGACTCCCTTATGCTGAGCAAAAAGACCTTGGCTATTCACCCTATCCAATGCCCCTCAGGATTTTATAAACTTCCATAACGGCCCCCCTCAGCCTCCGATGCTCCAGGGAAAATAGCCCCAGTCTATTCAGCCTCTCCCTATAGCTCAAAACCTCCAACCTTGGCAACATCCTTGTAAATCTTTTCTGAACCCTTTCAAGTTTAACAACATTTTTCCTATAGCAGGGAGATCAGAACTGAACACAATATTCCAAATGTGGCCTAACCAATGTCCTGTATCGCTGCAACATAGCATCCTATCTCCTATACTCAATGCACTGACCAATAAAGATATGCATACCAAACACCTTCTTCATTACCCTGTCTACCTGTGACTCTACTTTCAAGGAACTATGAACCTGCACTCCAAGGTCTCTTTGTTCGGTAACACTCCTCAGGACCTTACTATTAAATGTGTAAGTCCTGCTCTGACTTGCCTTTACAAAATGCAGCATCTCACATTTATCCAGATTAAACTCTATCTGCCACTCCTTGGCCCATCTGATCAAGATCCCATTATACTCTGAGATAACCTTCTTCACTTTCCAAGACAACAAGGTGCAGGGCTGGATGAACACAGCAGGCCAAGCAGCATCATAGGAGCAGAGAGGCTGACGTTTCGGGCCTAGACCCTTCATCAGAAAAGGGGGAGGGGAAGGGGGTTTTGAAATAAATAGGGAGAGAGTGGGAGGCGGATAGAAGAGGGATAGAGGAGAGGATAGGTGGAGAGGAAACAAACAGGTCGAAGAGGCGGGGATGGGGCCAGGAAAGGTGAGTGTAGGTAGGGAGTTAGGAAGGGGATAGGTCAGTCCAGGGATGACGGACAGGTCAAGGGGGCGGGATGAGGTTGGTCGGTAGGAGATGGAGGTGCGGCTTGAGGTGGGAGGAGGGGATAGGTGGGAGGAAGAACAGGTTAGGGAGGCAGGGACGAGTTGGACTGGTTTTGGGATGCGGTGGGGGGAGGGGAGATTTTGAAACTTGTGAAATCCACATTGAGACCATTGGGCTGCAGGGTTCCCAAGCGGAATATGAGTTGCTGTTCCTGCAACCTTCGGGTGGCATCGTTGTGGCACTGCAGGAGGCCCAGGATGGACATGTCGTCTGAGGAATGGGAGGGGGAGTTGAAATGGTTCGCGACTGGGAGGTGCAGTTGTTTGTTGCGAACCGAGCGTAAGTGTTCTGCAAAGCGGTCCCCGAGTCTCCGCTTGGTTTCCCCGATGTAGATACTACAACTGCACCTCCCTTGTCCGCTCCCTCCGCTCCAATCCCAACCTCACCATAAAACCCGCGGACAAGGGAGGTGCAGTTGTAGTATGGCGCACTGACCTCTACATCGCCGAGGCCGGACGCCAACTCTCCGACACCTCCTCCTACCGCCCCCTTGATCATGACCCCACCCCTGAGCACCAAACCATCATCTCGCAAACCATCCACAACCTCATCACCTCAGGTGACCTCCCACCCACGGCCTCCAACCTCATCGTTCCCCAACCTCGCACTGCCCGCTTCTATCTCCTTCCCAAAATCCACAAACCTGAATGCCCTGGTCGACCCATTGTCTCCGCCTGCTCCTGCCCCACCCAACTGATCTCCAACTATCTCGACTCCATTTTCTCCCCCTTGGTCCAGGAACTCCCTACCTATGTCCGTGACACCACCCACGCCCTCCACCTCCTCCAGAACTTCCAATTCCCCGGTCCCCAACACCTCATCTTTACCATGGACGTCCAGTCCCTCTACACCTGCATTCCCCATGCAGATGGCCTTAAGGCCATCCGCTTAGCCGAACTCGTCCTCACACTCAACAACTTCTCTTTCAATTCCTCCCACTTCCTACAGACAAAGGGGGTAGCCATGGGTACCCGCATGGGCCCAAGCTACGCCTGCCTCTTTGTAGGTTACGTGGAACAATCCCTCTTCTGTACCTACACCGGCCCTAAACCCCACCTCTTCCTCCGTTACATTGATGACTGTATCGGTGCCGCCTCGTGCTCCCACGAGGAGCTCGAACAGTTCATACACTTCACTAACACCTTCCACCCCAACCTTAAATTTACCTGGACCATCTCTAACACCTCTCTCCCCTTCCTGGACCTCTCTGTCTCCATATCGGGCAACCACCTCGAAACCGATATTCATTTCAAGCCCACCGACTCCCACAGCTACCTAGAATACTCCTCCTCCCACCCACCTTCCTGCAAAAATGCTATCCCCTATTCCCAATTCCTTTGCCTCCGCCGCATCTGCTCCCAGGATGAGGCATTCCACTCCCGTACATCTCAGTTGTCCTCGTTTTTCAAGGACCGTAACTTCCCCTCCTCGGTGGTCGAGAACGCCCTCAACCGTGTCTCCCACATCTCCCGCACCTCATCCCTCACACCCCGTCCACGCAATAAAAACCAAAAAAGAATCCCCCTCGTCCTCACGTACCACCCCACCAACCTCCGGATCCAACGCATCATCCTCCGACACTTCCGCCATCTGCAATCCGACCCCACCACCAAAGACATCTTTCCCTCCCCACCTTTATCTGCTTTCCGGAGGGACAACTCTCTCCGTGACTCCCTTGTCCGCTCCACACTCCCCTCCAGCTCCACCACACCCAGCACTTTTCCCTGCAACCGCAGGAAGTGCTACACCTGCCCCCATACCTCCTCCCTCACCCCCATCCCAGGCCCCAAGAAGACTTTCCACATCAAGCAGATGTTCACCTGCACATCTGCCAATGTGGTATACTGCATCCGCTGTACCCGGTGTGGCTTCCTCTACATCGGGGAAACCAAGCGGAGACTCGGGGACCGCTTTGCAGAACACCTACGCTCGGTTCGCAACAAACAACTGCACCTCCCAGTCGCGAACCATTTCAACTCCCCCTCCCATTCCTCAGACGACATGTCCATCCTGGGCCTCCTGCAGTGCCACAACGATGCCACCCGAAGGTTGCAGGAACAGCAACTCATATTCCGCTTGGGAACCCTGCAGCCCAATGGTCTCAATGTGGATTTCACAAGTTTCAAAATCTCCCCTCCCCCCACCGCATCCCAAAACCAGTCCAACTCGTCCCTGCCTCCCTAACCTGTTCTTCCTCCCACCTATCCCCTCCTCCCACCTCAAGCCGCACCTCCATCTCCTACCGACCAACCTCATCCCGCCCCCTTGACCTGTCCGTCATCCCTGGACTGACCTATCCCCTTCCTAACTCCCTACCTACACTCACCTTTCCTGGCCCCATCCCCGCCTCTTCGACCTGTTTGTTTCCTCTCCACCTATCCTCTCCTCTATCCCTCTTCTATCCGCCTCCCACTCTCTCCCTATTTATTTCAAAACCCCCTTCCCCTCCCCCTTTTCTGATGAAGGGTCTAGGCCCGAAACGTCAGCCTCTCTGCTCCTATGATTCTCCAGCATCTGCAGTTCCTACTATCTCTTCTTCACTTTCCACTTCACCAACAATTTTGGTGTCATCTGCAAATTTACTCATCACTCCTCCTATATTTATATCCAAATCATTTATATAAATGACAAAAAGCAGTGGACCTAACACTGTCCTTGAGTCACGCAGCTGGTCACAGGCTTCCAGTCCGAAAAGTAACCCTCTACAACCACCTTCTGTCTCCTAGCTTCAAGCCAAATGGCTAGCTCTCCATGTATTCAATGTGGTTTAACCTTGCTAACCAGCCTACCTTGTTGAAGCCTTGCTGAAGTCCACATAGACAACATCCACTGCTCTGCCTTCAGCAATCTTTATTGACACTTCTTCAAGAAACTCAATCAAGTTAGTGAGACACAATTTCCCGTGCACAAAGCATGCTGACTATCCCTAATCAGTATTTGCCTTTCCAAATATATGTCAATCCTGTCCCTCAGAATCCCCTCCAATAACTTAAGTGTACAGAAGTTAGCCACAACCACTTACCTATGTATATGTGTGAGTGATTATATGGCCTAAGGTACATCTCACAGTCATTAAAGAGAACTGGTGTTTATTCTTCAGAGGAGAATGCACCGGTAGATTTTTTAAAACTTGAGTATGCAGCCTTTAAGATACATTGTAATCTGTTTATTGTTCTAAAAAGCATGTGCATCAGAAGAGTATTCAGATGATTGTATCCCCTTCTGCTGGTTCCCTAGGATTCTCAACATATCCATGAAGAATCCATTTTGTTTTCCTTCACATCTCTGATGGTTCTCTTTCAATCATCTGACTTCACTCTTTCAACAGGAACTCAGCAAAAGACGGCTTTCCCCCATTGACTCTGTCTGATCATGCTCTGATCTTCTAAGGGCACTGACTCCAAAACATGCATTCCATTTTTTTGCAGCTAACCCTTATGGAACTCTACAATATAGTCCATCAGGTCCTCAGGATTCGTCAGCTTCCATTCTCTTATGTCTCTTTAATAACTTTTCTCTGCTGAGGTTAATTGCCTTAAATTCCTCACTCCTATTGGTTGCCTTCTGTTCTGGTATGTAATTTGTATATATGTAAGATTCCATAAATCAATGATCAAAACACTAAACAGTCATTGCATAGACTACCACTCCTAATGTTGAATGATGTCCTTAGTACTATTCCTGACCCTTAAAATGCTTTAAGATATATTGAGAATAGACTTACCTATCAATACTGATAGCACAAAGGTTTAAAATACTTGCTGTGCACATCATGACATCCAGTGTCACAAAAATGTTGCAGCTTGTTCGACTGAAGCTCCAATCCCCTACTACCTGTGGGAGATAATGTTCATTGGTAAATTATTGACAAAAATTTTGGGAAGATATCAAAAGAAGCATCTAAGGAGAAATCAAAGGAGACCAAAAGTGAATAAAAGAATATAAATATGTTTATATTTATGCATATTTATGTTTGTAGTGTTCGACATACCTGGTACTGACTTTTCTACCCAGAGTTAGTAATATGTGGATGATTTATAAAAGTATGGTTTTTAAAAGGTTGGCTGTATAGTTGAAGCTCATCGACATAATCACCACGTGATTCCATATGATTCTCTTTCATGCATAACAACTCCAGACAATCCATTTCCTCATTGTTCTTACATCGCGCAGATTGTGTTCTGAGTTATTTGTGTACATTCCAAGGTCCAGGACTACGTGCTGAGGGACGCACTAAAGCTTAAAGCTACTGCTGCCAAGGCGCAGTGGGGAAAGACTGCTGTTTGAGGTCTTTCTGCTTAAGTTAAATGGGGGCTTGTTCAGTTATTGGACCCTTCTGGTACCTCAATTAAATGTAAATAAAGTCTTGTACAAGTAAGAGATGCCATTGGTTTGTTTGTTGAATACAGTCAAACTCCAATGTTTGCTTGTTTCCTCATAAACTACTGTACAGAACCAAACTGCATTTGTGACTATGTATATATAAAGACACGTTTAATGAATAAAGTATATTTTTGAAATTAAAAAATTCTGTAGCAATGTCTTTTATTTTGTGGACAACTCATGAATCTGACTTGCTATTTTCTACCAGAAGAAGTGGCTAACTGCAATAAAGGTTTGCTACATGTCTACTGGTTGTCAAACTGGTATTCAGAGGCCAGAAATCTATTGTCCACTGACTAGATGCCCTAAAGTGGTACTTGGTCTTTACCTGCTGTCTCAGAGGCAAGAATGCTACCACAGAACTGAGGCCCACTGCTTGCTGGAGGTTGAAATCAACAGATTAATTTGCCCACAATTGACCCAATGCTATGAGAATTCATTGGGTCTAAAGTCAGTGTTGAAGACTCGAAGGGCCAATCCATGCAAATTGAATTCAACTGTGCCACCACCTCTGCTGGGTTTGTCCTGCTCGAAGGAAAGGATATTTCAAGGTGATGGTGATGGTGCATTGGCTGCAAGATATGATTTTACAAATAGGGATTATGCCAGATTATTGCATCACAGCTTTTCAATGTGTGGCACCAGTCCTTACATGTCAGGGAGGAAGACAATTCAGCTGGGCTTGGTGAGCCATTGTTATGTCTAAAATATAAAGCCTATGTTGAAAGGACAATTTATAGAAGATGTCTCGAATAACCACTTCACACAGGACTGATATCTCATGGAAATGGCCTTCGTGTAGGATGGCGACGTTGGAAACCTTAAACTCATTTAAAATACCACTCGGTAGATATGAGAGTACTGCAAAGTTATACCTTTGAATAGATAGATCTCCCATATATTATTTATGTAATCTAGTGATTCTCAGGACTATGTGGCACCAGTTGCTATATAATACAACAGCTGATGACAGTGATAAATTGTATAGGAAACGTTGATATAGAAATTGCGTCTCAGTTGAATTATATTTGGTAAAATTGTAACCTTGACTCTTAAATCACTCTGCAAAAGCAACTCAAATACCTTAAAGAGATTATGAAGAGTTGTTCTTAAATTACACTGCAAAATAAAGACATCATTTTAAGGACTTCATTCACATAGGAACATTAAAAGACACATTGAGTTAACAAACTCCTTCACGTTAAGTATGTTCACACTACATCACAACAATATAATTAGCAACTTCTGTACATCATGATATTTACCTTTCAGAAATACAATGATCCTACTGCAGTTGTGATTAACTTAATATGACAGAATACAGAATGCTGTAATATAGACTATGTAACAAAGAATGATAGCTATTTCAGCAATAAATCATGTCTTGTTAGATCCACAACAGAGGCACTTAAATCTCTTTCTCTGTTCTTAATCTATATTTTTGAACATACTTCCTCTTGAAGTATTTATCTAATTCCCTCTTCTGTGCTGAATCGTTTTTAGGAGACACTTGTGGTAATGCATTTTATACAGTAATAACTTGCTGCTTGGAAAAGTCTCTTTTAGCCTCTTCTTTTATCTTTCCAACATTAATCCCAAAGTTATGTCACGTTATTACTGATTCACCTACCTACCAAAGGAAAAAGAGCATTCCAAATGCAACTTTTAATCCTTCCACACTTTGAGCTGTTCAATTAAATCCTCCCTAACCTTCTCTGTTCCAGCCAACGAAACCTATGTTTAAAACTTTCTAATCAGAAATAAGGCTGCATAAATTTACGGTTACAGTCAGAAGGATAGAAGAGATTTTTCATTAAACAAATTATTACAGTAAAAATGCATCACTACAAATGGCCCTTAGAGCTCAGTCAACCATAGCACTTAAGATGAATTTGTCAAACGCTTCAGGAAAATGGAAGAAGAGCAAGTGATTAAAATTAAAATATTAGTGAAGGCCAAAAGATCCCATCATGTTTCGTGCTGCTTTTTATTAATTTACTGAATTAATGGTTGTATGCTTTGTTTTTATAATCACTTAAAGCAGGGGAGATTTAGAAATACTGAAGACGTAAACCACCATGCTGTCTAGCTGATAGCACTGATGTTGCTGGGAATGATGATTCCATTGAAGAGTCTGTTTCAAGTGTTGAGAAATCAGAGAGTTTCTTGAGTTCCTAACTCATTGTCTGGTTGTTTTCCAGGATACTGGTCGAAGTAGTTTCAGGTGTGAGTGAAATGATCAAATTTGACAGTTAAATAATTATGGAAGTATTTTGCTTCAGACTGGGGATGCTCAAAGTCTGAATTGCAAACAGAAAGTGCTGAAGAAACGCAACAGGTCTGACAGCATCTGTGGCTAGAGATGTGGAGAGTGATGTGTGAAAAATGTCACTTCAGAAGGTCACTATAGCTATGACTGTCTGCTAAAAGAACACAACTGAGAATGCAGGCTTTTTTTTTACCTAGTTCCAAGTTAGTCTTTTCAGGTTTTGCAAATGAGTTGTTTTGCCACGACAATGTAAGTCACATACTCTGTGCCACTTCCATTTTGTTGATGGTCACGTCTCATACCTTGTAATTCTTTTCAGGCATAATTCTGTTTGAGTGATTTAAATGCTCAGGTCTTGAAATTACATTGTACAACACTTTTTAATTAGGGGGGCAGCAGTATTTTTTACATGAAGGCAGATGAGCAAAAATGTTGCCTAAAATAAAAATTATTGGGAGCAAACAAGATGAATATTTGGCAATTCTAAGCCAAAAAAAAGCAATCTACTCAGTATTTCCAATAGAATGCATAATTTGCATGTACATTTATTAAATTTATGCATGAATTGAAAAAACATCAAAATTAAAACAGACCTTATGTTTTTGGAGATTTTTAGTTTGTATCTTTAGCTAATGCATGTGCAAGTTTTATGTCAATCTGAATGAATTATGTATCAGCATGTTTGAAAAGGAAATGTAAAAATGCTGAACCACATTAACTTAATAGAAAACCAGCACATTTTCACTTTGGAAAAAAAGAGATTTACATATAAAACTGAATGCATTTTTTACTTGCAATAATTTTTTCTGAGAGTCAGATCAAATGACCCAACATCAAAAAGGACAGGGACATCTGATAATCTGCATCCCTGTTCTTCTGTCTAAAACTCTGCACCCAACAAGCCCTCCCCCAGCTCCTGGGACTCCCATGCCCTATCCTGTCACCAGTCCTACAGAGTTCCACTTGCCACCTTTAAAAGTAACTTCAAGTTAATTTATTTTTCGAAAATATTTTTCAAACAGGTTTCTGGTAGTGCATTTCTAGTACTTTATTGTCTTAGTTATACCGGAAACAAGAATGGTTGCAACTATCAACCTGTGCCTCAAACCATAGGCTATACCACACTTGGAGTACTGTGAGCATTTCTGGGTACCACACCTTAGGAAGGATATATTGGCCTTGAAGGGGGTACAATGTAGGTTTACAAGAATGGTACTTGGTCTTCAGCAGTTAAGTTATAAGGAGAAATCATACAAATTAAGCCTGTTTCCTTGAGAACTTAGAACGTTATCCAATTGAAATTATCAAGATTTTAACAGTAAAAGATTTGGTAGATAAAGATAAACTACTCCCACTGGTTGGGGATTCTAGAACTCGGGACATAGTCTGAGGATTAGGGCCAGACCCTTCAGGAGGTCTATAAGGAAGCACTTCTACACACAAAAGGGTGATAAATGTTTGGAACCCTCTTCCACAAATGGTTGTGGATGCTGGATCAATTGTTAATTTTCAATCTGAGATAGTCAAATTTTCGTTAAACCTAGGTATTAGTGGGTATGAGCCAAAGGCAGGTATGTGGAGTTAGGCTACAGGTCAGCCATGATCTCATTGAATGGCAGAACAGGCTCGAGGGGCTGAATGGCCTACCCCTGTTCCTATGTTCCAAAGGCATATCTTTAACTATAGTATAGCCACACAACTTGAACAGGTTCATTTCAATCACAATTGTTTTCCATTAAAAGAAATCATTCAAAAGCATAAAGCACAGCATAATGATTAGCCTTTTATCCCCATACAATTTTTACTTTTATTGACTTAATCTTTCTTAGGCTTTTTTTTACAATAACACAACCCAGTTGGAAAATTTTGGGAGCCACAGACAAGATTTAAAGAGTTGCATGTGTCTCCAGAGATGGAGTTTGCCAAAACCTGTTTTATATTCATATAATAATACAACACACGGGGAGATCATTGGCCCATTTTTGCTGCCAGTTCTTTGAAAGATGCATCCCCCTTCTATTTCTGCATTGTCTTACAATTATTTCCCTTTCAACTGTATATAGAGTTCCCTTTTGAAAGTTCCTATTCCAACTGCTTTCTCCAGCCTCTCAGACAGTGCATTCCACATTATAACAACTTGCTATGTCTAAAAAAAACCTAATTTTCTCTGGTTTTTTTACCAAATACCAAAAAACCGATCTCCATAATGCATTCAGTTGAAATTCCGTCTAACAGTATCTTAAAAAATATCATGGGAAGTTAGCATCCCTGGCAAGCCATCATTTGTTTCCCATGCCTAATTGGACTTGATAGAGTGATGATGAGCTGCTTTCTTGAATCGCTATGGTCCATCTCGTGCAGGCATGTCAACAGTCCTGGTAGAAATTGAGATCCAGGATTTTGATCGAACAACAGTGAAGGAAGGAAATTTTTTTTTTCTGAAGAAGGGTCTAGGCCCGAAATGTCAGCCTTCCTGCTCCTCTGATGCTGCTTGGCCTGCTGTGTTCATCCAGCTCTACACCTTGTTATCTCAGATTCTCCAGCATCTGCAGTTCCTACTATCAGTGAAGGAATGGTAGCTTGTTTCAAGTCAGGATCATATGTGGCTCGAAGAGGAATTGCAAGTGCGGTGTTCCCTCGTATCTACTGTCCTTATCCCTCCAGGATGTAAAAGCTGCAGGTTTGAAAGCTGCTGTCAAAGGACACTTGGCAAGTTGATACAGTGCATCTTGTCTATACTACACACTGCTGCCATTCTGCACGATTGGTGGAAAGATGAACGCTTCGGGTGGTGGATGGGGTGCTGATTATGTGAGCGGCTTCGATACAGATAGTGTTGATCTTCTTGATTATTGTTGGAGCTGCTGCCAGGCAAGTGGGGAGTATTCCATCACAGTACTGACTTATGCCTTGCAGATGGTGGACAGGCTTTGGGGAGTCAGGAGGTGAGTTACTCGCTGTAAAATTCATCACGTCCAATCTGCTATGTATTTGTGGGGCTGATCCAGTTAAATTTCTAAAGACAGAAAGGAGACAAGGGGAAGGGGTTTAACCAGTTAAGAGTGGTAAGGATGAAAGAATGAGGGGGATAGTGGTGCGAGGGTTATAGGGTATTTACATTGTTCTCTAGAACTGAGCCGATTTCTCTGCTTCAGAGGGTATACAGTTTTATTCTTGTTTTATTTTATTATTTAGCCATTTAAGCTGGTCCACTTGGCATCAGTTTGCCTCCATCTCCTGTTGCAGGCAGATCTGACTCCCAGGCATTGCCATATTCTGCAGATAAAAGATCCGGCAGTGTTGGAATACAGGCAGGATCATGATAACTCGCAATTTCCACCTCCATGATGAAAATCTGGTCCTATATTTCAGAGCAGCAAGGAGGCGTGCTGTATTAGAATTAGTAATGAGTACTGATTCTGTGTTTAGTTAACAGAAGAACAGTGCATGAAAATTTACTAATAATGATATATTCAACATCATAGTTGAAAGAGAGAAGTGCAAGCCAGCTATGACGATTTAATATTTATGCAAGACTTCCTACAATACGATGAGTCATAGTCATAGAGCTGTACAGACCATTCAGTCCACACTGACCAGATATCCTAAATTAATCTAGTCCAATTTGCCAGCATTGGCCCATATCCCTCTAAATCCTTCCTATTGACATACCTATCCAGATGCCTTTTCAATGTTGTTATTGTGCCAGTCTCCACCACCTCCACTGACAGCTCATTCCATACACGCACCATCCTCTGCATGAAAAAATTATCACTTGGGTCCCTTTTAAATCTTTCTCCTCTCACTTTAAACCTATGCCCTCTAGTTTTGAACTACGCTACACTGGGGAATAGACCTTGGCTACTTACCCTATCCATGCCCCTCATGATTTTGTAAACTTCTACAAGGTCACCCCTCAGCTTCCGCTGCTCCAGGGAAAATAACCCCAGCCTATTCAGCCTCTCCCTATAGCTCAAACCCTCCAACCCTGGCAACATCCTTATAAGTCTTTTCTGAACTCTTTCAGGTTTCACAACATCATTCCTTTAGCAGGGAGACCAGAATTGCATGCAATACTATAAAAGTGGCCTAACCAATATCCTGTACAGCCACAGCATGACCGTCCAATTCCTATACTCAGTGCACTGACCAAAAATGGCAAGCATACCAAATGCCTTCTTCACTAACAAAAACAGAAATTGCTGGAAAAGCTCAGCAGGTCTAACAATTTCTGTCTTTGTTTCTGATTTACAGCATCTGCAGTTCTTTCGACTTCTTTATTATCTTGTCTACTTGCAACTCCACTTTCAAGGAACTGTGAACCTGCACTCCAAGGTCTTTTTGTTCAGCCACACTCCCCAAGACCTTGCCATTAAGTGTACAAGTCCTGCCCTGATTTGCCTTTCCAAAATGCAGCACCTCACATTCATCTAAATTAAACTCCATCTGCCACTCCTCGGCCCATTGGCCCATCTAATCAAGATCCCGTTGTACTCTCAGGTAATCCTTTTGGTGTCCACTACACCTCTTACGTTTGATGTCATTCTCAAACTTACTTACTAATCGACGAAGCTTTTTCCACAATAAATATATTAATTGACAAAACACCAGAAGATTTGTGGGAGGTGTTCAACAAAATGTTTTGTTTGATACAGTACAAGTTTGTATGTCTAGGGGGTGAAATGTTGGCATGGTGGCTCACTGGTTAGTACTGCTGCCTCACAGCACCAGAGACCCGGGTTCAATTCCACCCTCGGGCAACTGGCTGTGTGGAGTTTGCACATTCTCCCCGGGTCTATGTGGGTTTCCTCTGGGTGCTCCGGTTTCCTCCCACACTCCAGGATGTGTAGGCTAGATGGATTGGCCATGCTAAATTGCCCGTAGCGTCCAGGGATGTTTGGGTTCGACATGGGGAAATGCAGGGGTAGAGGGATGGGTCTGGGTGGAATGCTTTTTGGGGGGGCGGTGTGGACTTGTTGGGCTGAATGGCCTGTTTCCACACTGTAGGGATTCTATGATTCTAAAACAATGTGTAAAGATAAGTGCTATGGACATCAAATTCAACACAAAAGGTATTTGCACTCCTTTAGGACAAGACGTGGTTGGGTGTAATCTAGGTCCCTTGACAATGAATAATGATGTTATTATCAAGGAAATTAGAAATGTTGGATAATTACTCAGCAGCAGTGCTTACATTCAAGAAAGAGGTCAATGTGTTAGAAATCTCAAGAAGTCTAAAGCTTTAATTACAGGAACTCACCTAAATTAAAATAAACGAAATAACAGCAATGAAGAAAATGATAGAATGAAAGAGCAGCAAGACCCCAGGATCAGAGGGTTTCCATCCCAGGGTTTTAAACGAAGTAAGTGAGAACATTGCAAAAGCTTTAATGATAATCCCAAGTTTGTCTTGATTCAGGAACCATTCCTCTAGTTTGAAACATTGCACACACTTCACTTAGGCCCTTAAAGAAAAATGTGAAAAGGAACTGTTGAAACTGGTTGTGAAGGAGTTAATTTATATATTACATTGAATTCCACAATCAGATGATGTCACATGGTCTTTTGGGCAGCAATAGAGGTGCTCTGGATGTGAACTCAATGGCTTAGCACAATTGGCTGGATGGCTGGTGTGCATTGTGGGACCAATAGTGTAGGTTTAATTCCTGCACTTGCTGAGGTTACCATGAAAAACTCTCCTTCTCAATCCTTCCTCTTGCTTGAGACTTGATGAACCTCAGGTTAAACTACCACCAGTTGTCTCTCTCTATGCCATATGGTCTGGTTGGACTATGGTGACCTACTCTTTACCCAAAGGGTACAATTGTATTCCATACAGATCCTGAAAATCCTTAGTAATTATGTCTGAGTAGTTATATATTTTTATCATGCAATGATCTACCTTGTCATGCAAAATAAGTGCATCTTCTGTTTAGCTTCATCAGTGGTGTATCCACAACAATTGATAATTAGACAGGTCCTACACTCAGCACAGGGAGACAAGGATTGGTGGCATTTGACTATCCAAACCAGTATACCATATGCTGG
Source organism: Rhincodon typus (assembly GCF_021869965.1). Taxonomy (NCBI): domain Eukaryota; kingdom Metazoa; phylum Chordata; class Chondrichthyes; order Orectolobiformes; family Rhincodontidae; genus Rhincodon; species Rhincodon typus. The sequence goes on along the minus strand of NC_063342.1, from coordinate 58,199,531 downwards.
CAGTGGTAGAATCCAAAAATGTGAGAGAAACCAAGAAATTATAGACCAGTTAATATAATATCTATTGTCAGGAAATTACCCAGAGTTTATAATTTTGGTGGAATGATTGAATGCTTGGACAAGTTTCAGCTGATCATAAAAAAGGCAACATGTATTTCTAAAGGGTAGGTTTTACCTGACAAACCTAACTGAATTCTTTGAGTACATGATTCAAGCACTGAACAGGGAAATGTCTATGGATGGCACTATATAGACTTCTGGGAAACATTTCACAAGGTCCGTCTTAAGAGATTGTTAGCTGAAGCTGAAGTAGGAGTGAAGACAAACTTTTGACTTGGTTGTCAAATCAGCTGAAGAGAAGAAAGGAAGTAGCAAAGTCAAAGGATAGATACATTAATTGGCAGATGAAACTTTAGGATCCTGTAAGAATCTGTGCTCAGTCCACAACTCTCTGCCATATTCATTAACTGCCTACAATTCAGAAAGCCACATATTAAAATTATCATTGTATGAGGATGAATAATATTAAAAGCAGTGTGGATGGGGGCACGAAACTATGAAGAGATATTGATACGTTAGCATGGACAAAACTGTGACACATGGATTTTAATGTAGGCAAGTGTAAGGTACCTATAAAGAGTAGAACAAAATACTTTCTAAATGATGTAAATCTAGAAATAATGGAGGCCCTAAAAGACATGCTAAGGGAGGGTGGTTGTCTAGGTACATAGATCATTAAAATGTATAAACAAAAAACAATCGGATGATACAAAGATTTGTGGAGTTGTGGATAATGAGGAGGATTGTCAGATACAGGATATAGCAGGATATCGATCAGTTGGAGGCATAGGCAGAAAAATGGCAGATAGAATTTAATCCAGACAAATGTGAGATGATGCATTTTGGAAGGTCAAGTACAGGTGGAAATTATACAGTGAAAGACAGAACCCCTAGGAGTATTGATATGCAGAGGGATTGTGTGTGCAGGTCCACAGATCACTGAAGGTGACAATGCAGGTACATAAGGTAATAAAAAAGGCCTATGACATGCTTGCCTTCATTGGAAGGGGCATTGAGTAAAAGGATAGACAAGTTATGCCGCAGCTTTATAGAACTTTAGTTAGGCTACACTTGGAATATTGCACACAGTTCTGGTCACCACATTACCAGAAGGATGTAGATGCTTTGGAGGGGGTACAGCATAGGTTTAGCAGCCTGTTGCCTGGTATGGGGGATTTTAGCTGTGAAGAAAGGTTGGATAGAGTGGGTTTGTTTTCACTGGAACGCAAGAGGCTGAGGGATGATCGGAAAGAAGTTTATAAGATTGTGAATGGCATGGGTAGAGTGGAAAGTATGAGGCTTTTTCCTAGGATGGGAGGGGTCAATTACTAGGGGACACAGGTTCAAGTTGCGGGGGGAAGGAAGTTTAAAAGAGATGGAAGAGGCACATTTTTCACACAAAGGGTGGTGAGTGCCTGGAACACGCTTCTAGAGGAGGTGGTGAAAGCAGACACAATAGCAGCGTTCAAGAAGCAGCTGGACCAATACATGAATAGGAAGGGAATAGAGGGATATGGATCCTGTAAGCGAAGACAGTTTTAGTTTGGAAGAGCAAAATATGTTGGCACAGGCTTGGAGGGCCAAAGGGCCTGTTCCTTTACTGTATTGTTCTTTGTTTTGTCCTGTAATCAAAAATGTAAATTAAATGTTAGCCATTTTATTGTCAGGATTGGAAAGCAAAGGGGTAGCAGCAATGCTTCAGCGATACAAAGACCTGTTTATACTACACCTTGCATGCTTGTGCAGCTTTAGACAGTGTACCTGAGGAAGGATTCATTGGCCTAGGAAGGAGTGTAGCATAGGTTTATCTAAGATACGTGGACCTCAAGGGTTATGCTACAAGGAGGGATAACACTATGTTCCTTAGAATGCCGATGTCATAAAATCATAGAATCCCTGCAGAGCTAAAAGACACTATTCAGCTCATCTAGTCCACACTGACCCTACAAAGAGCATCACACCAAGACCCAGCCTCCGACGCTATCCCTGTAACCCCACATTTACCATGGTTAACCCACCGAGCCTGCATAACCCTGGACACTGTGGGACAATTTAGCATGGCCTATCCACCTAACCTGCACATCTTTGGACGGTGGGAGGAAACAGGAGTACCCAGAGGAAACCCACGCAGACAGTTGCCCAAGATTGGAATCGAACCCAGGACCTTAGCACTGTGTGGTAGCCACTGAGCTACCATGCCACCCTAGGGTGATTAGATTGAGGTTCTCGGGATGTTAAGAGAAAGGAGCATGGAATACAGAGAGAAACTAATTTCTATTGTTGCTGAGCTTAAGACTAGACAGAATATCCAAAATTTTCAAGCCAAATATTTCAAGAGTGAAATGAGGAAGTATTTCTTCATGCAAAGGATGCTAGAGCCTTGGAATTCTCTTCTGCAAACAACAATTGAAAGTAGACCAATTTTAAGTCTGGGAATTATATAATTTTGTTTTCCAAGAGTACTAAGGAATTCAGTTATAGAATTATAAAGTCATACAGCACGGAAACAGACCCTTCAGTCCAACTCATCCGTGCCAACCAGTCATCCCAATCTGACCTAGTTTTATCTGGCCCATATCCCTCTAAAGCCTTCCTATTCATGTACCCATCCAGATACATTTTAAATGTTGTAATGGTACTCGCCTCCAACAATTCCTCTGGAAGCTTGTTCCAGACATGCACCACCCTCTGCATGAAAAAGTAGCCCCCATGTCCTTTTTAAATCTTTCCCCTCTCACCTTAAACCTATGTTCTCTAGTTTTGGACTCCCCCACTGTGGCATAAAGACCTTGGCTATTCAACCTATCCATGCCCCACATGATTTTATAAACCTCAATAAGGTCACACCTCATTTCTGATACTCTCAGGCCAGTAATTCGAGTTTTTGTCACAAATCGATCATTGGTTATTGAATGGCAGAACATGCTCAAGGGTCTAACTGGCTTTCTTTTGTTCTTTTGTTCCTATATTCCTAACATTCCATTCAGACATGAAGCAAACAAATAATTGAACTATTGGGGTTAACATAGGCAACTGTTTCATCTCTTATTCTACTAAAATATTCATATATGAATTTTCCCACAATGATCAATTTCATTTCATTGCTGCATTTAAGAAATTACAGGGGACCAATAATGGCAGACACATGGTTATCCAGTCCAAAAATTCTCATTCCTCTTCTGCACATCGACTTGCTCTTCCTCACTTGTTTGCTCTGGCTGATCTGGCACTGTTTCCTCAAACTCACAAACTACAAGGTCTTTTGTAGTTGTCCTTGTGCATGCAATTGTTGTGACAGTGATGCGGAATGCAGGGCTATGTACAGGGTAAACAATACGTTATTTTAGGTTAAGTCGTCTACTAGTAAAAGGATCCCACATAGCTCTCAGAGCAAGAGGAACATGGTTATTTTGAATTCCCAGTCCAAGTTTGTGTTCACTTTTAGAATGTTTCTGCTATGCTGGAAGAGTAGCTTTTTCCATTTTCAGAAAATATAAAAAAACCTTATCCTTTCTTTAGCAGAATGTGTTCTTCCATAATCCAAATGCAATGTCTTTATTGTAATGATCACAAATTGAAATCATCGATGATATTGGGTTTAATCTTTAATTGGTCCACATCAAGCTGATAATACAACAACGATTGTTTGGACACTGATTACACTGTTGGTTTAGTGCGTGAATGTGGAACAATTTAACCAAAAATCTCCCTACCTTGATAAGGAAAGAAAATCATACATTGATATCGCACATTGCCTGACCTCAGAGCAGCAGAAAATGTTTACAGCAATGGTACTGTTGAAGTGAAGCCACAATTTTATGCAGAAAATGTATCAGCTCAGCAAAGGTCACACAAATAGCAATATGATAATAACGAGATTCTGTTTAATTGTTTTGGAGAGAGTTGACTATTAACAAAGACACTTGGGAGTACTCAACCAAGGTGATTCAAATAGTGCCATGCAATCATTAACATCCATTTGAGAAGGAAGATGACATCTCAGTTTAATATCTTATTTAAAAATGGCACATTCAACACCACATAAAATCCAAAAAGACTGCAAATGCTGTCTTTATTCAGTTCTGAAGAAGGGTCACTAGACCCGAATGTTAACTCCGATTTTTTCTTCAGAGATGCTGCCAGATCTGCTGAGCTTTTCCAGCAACTTCTGTTTTTGTTCTTACATACAACACCACCTTGCTTTCTCCATACTACCCTGAAGTGTCAATAGAACATATGTGTGAAAGTCCCTGAAGTAAAAATTGAATCCATAGCATCCTGAATCCAAGATAGCTTAGAGGCAGTGTTACCAATTCACCATCATGCTCACTACCATCAACATGTGGCAGTCCCATTCTACACAATTCTGTTAGTTGGATTGCTATATTGGAAGATATACAGAGGTATGAGAGTAAACAGAAAAATCATGGTGACTTCCGGAGCTTCAACTGAAGTAAAATCTTGAATCTGTTCTGATATCATTCTGATTCATGGGTTTGACGATTTTAAATATGAAATTTGAGATATTGGAATGTTTTAAAGGACCAACACTTCAGGAAGGAATATTATATCTGATTAAAAACAAAAGGGGTTATTTATTGTATAACATTTCATTGCAAATGGCAAGTAAATAATTTTGAGCTTGTAAGTTGCTCAAAGTCTTGGTATACATGGATTAAAAGTGGGCCAAATGAAAATTTCAGAACAGCTTTTCAGAGTGCTTCATAGTGAGAAGTTAAGCTGCACTGAATAAAGAGGTGAGGCACACCAGACTGATTGTACATCTGAATTAAGTATACTTCAGTGTCATTAAAATGAAATGCTCCCAGACTATAAGTCAAAATATTAACATCAGATTGGAAAATCACAAATGCTGTACAGTAAGAGATAGGCGAATGAAAACTTCAAAAAATGTCCTTACCTCAAGGTACACAACCCAAGGCATCACCAAGATTGCTACGAGCAGGTCTGCTACTGCCAAGCTGACAACGAGATAGTTGGTTGTCGTTTGCAAAGATTTTTCTCTCAGCACTGCCAGACACACCAGTACATTCCCAAAAATGATGGCAAAGATCAGCGGTGAGAAAAGCAGAGCGTAGTAATTGTGTGGATGGTTATGATCAGATGAATTTGGCCATCCGAGGAAAGGGTCCGTAAGGTTGACAAATCTAACCACTATTCCAAAGGAAGCCATCGGGAATCATACAATCCAGGAAACTGGGTGAGAAAAGAGACACCATCATTTTGTTTTGATTCAAACAGATACCATAAACACTTCTAGTAGATTATAAGCAATGCTTAGCTCGTGATGTGAGCTTAGGCTTTTAAAGTTATTAAAAATTGAATATTTAATGCATTCAATATGTGATGAAGCTAATTCTAATTATGCCATGAGGAGTTTGTCACGCTTTGATAATTAAACTTGAAAATGACTGGTCGTGGCTTGTCACTAAATTTACGCATTCTAGTTTGCACTCCCTGTATGCTTTGGCTGATTGTTTTGCCACAAATGGTCTGGGTGCAGGTCCTTTATGCGGCCTTTTTCTGCAAGCTAATACAAGTGGCTATCGTAAACACACATCTCAGGGGAGCTGTCAGCCTTTTCACATCTGCCATTGAGCAGTAGCGGAATGACCCGAACACAAAGCAAGTAGGATGAGTATGTAATTATTTTAATTTGAAGTCAATCTTACTTAAAATCAGAAATATTGGGCCCCCAATAGACCTTGTGGCAGTTGTCTAAATGGGGCTTTACTTCCTCATGGCCAGAGTAACATGAGCTGCCTGAGTACAAACTCTTTACTGCACAGAGCATGATACCATCCATTAACTTGAAATCATCAAAAATTTTGTTGCCCATCCTACCTTACAGCAATTCCAATTTATCCTTAATTCAACTCATTCCATAACCTTCACAGAATCCCTACAGTGTAGGAGCAGACCATTTAACCCTCCAAAGAGCATCCCATCCAGACGCACCCCCTCCCAACTCTATCCCTGTAACCCTGCATTTCCCATGGCTAATCCACTTAGCCTGCACATCTTTGGACTGTGGGAGGAAACCAGAGCAAACCCACGCAGAGATGGGGAGAATGTGCAAACTCTGTACAAACAGTCACCCGAGGCTGGAACCAAACCCAGGTAACCTGGCACTGTAAGGCAGCACTGCTAGCCACTGCACCACCCACCCTTGCACCTCTCTATCTGAATTATAGCATCCAGCTGTACAATCCACCCAGACTTTTGCACTCCTCCAATCCTGGTCTCTCACATATCTCCATTTTCAATGATTCCATCACTGGTGGCATTCCTTCTGTTTCCATTTCTTGTGACAATTTTCTGTTTAAGCTTCACTATCTTTCTGGGTAGAAGTATACCATATTTTGGTTCAGTGCGAGTAGTGCTAAATTCGGTGAAGAGACCCTTACCAAAAGGCTGAACGAGTTTTCTTGCTGCATCTTACCAAACCTGAAGTTTGAGGCCTCATGGTGAGAACAATGTTGTATTTCAGCCCCACCTTACCATGTGTTGTTCCTAGAGCAACCCGCTGCTCACCCGAGGTCCTGGAATTGACAGGCATCCTTGGAATTGGTGCCATATTTAAAAGGCTGTTGTCCACTTAGATATGCTCTGTCAGTCTAGAGTTGCCCTGCATGATTCATGACATCTGTCTCAGCCATGGTAGACAAAAGAAAGTCAGTGCCCCACTTTGTCTTGCTGGACAGGAATGGCGTAGAGGTAGGGATAACATTTTCCTTCAGGACCAGCAGAGGAAACTATGGCATTGGACCACACCAACGTGGCCTGAAGTTTCCAGCCATGTTGAAGCAGTCTCTTACATCTGGAGGAATGCCCAGCACTTAAGGAAAAAAGGTCAATGTCCTCCACCTTCTCTCTGCTCCCTCACACTCACTATATCTCTCTCACTATTGCCTGCAATATCTTCTCTAACTGTTGAAAGCGGCGTCACAGGTAGACAGGGTGATGAAGGTGATATTTAGCATGCTGGCCTTCATTGGTCAACGCATTGAGTATAGGAGTTGGGATGTTATGTTACAGTTGTATAAGTCATTGGTGAGGCCGCACTTGGAGTATTGTGTGCAGTTTTGGTCACCTTGTTATAGGAAAGACATAATTAAATTGGAAAGCGCGCAAAGAAGATTTACGAGGATGTTGCCAGGACTAGTAGGCCTGAGTTATAGGGAGAGGTTGGCCAGGACAGGACTTTATTCCTTGGAATGTAGAAGAATGAGGGGTGACTTTATTGAGGTGTATAAAATCATGAAGGGCAGAGATGGGATGAATGCATATAGTGTTTTTCCCATGGATGGGGAATTGAAAACTAGAGGGCATAGGTTTAAGGTGAGAGGGGATAGATTTAAGAAGGACCTGAGGGGCAACTTCTTCCTGCAGACAGTGGTGCGTAAATGGAATGGGCTGCCAGAGATAGTGGTTGAGGCAGGTACAATAGCAACATTTAAGAAACATTTGGATAGGTACATGGATGGGAAGGGTTTAGAGGGATATGGACCAAATGCGGGCAATTGGAGCTAGCTGAGTGGGCACCATGGTCAGCATGGACCAGTTTGGGCTGGAGGGTCTGTTTCCATGCGATATTAGTCTATGACTCTATGGCTCTAAGACTCTAACAGCTCTTTTGAAAGAACTGGCACAGGCACTATTTGGCAAAAAGCCTCCTCCTGTGCTGAGTGATTTTATGATCTTGATGACTTTTAACAGTCATTTTATTTTATTTTATAATTTCATTCACAATGCCAGGAACCATAGTGCAGATACTATGCAACATTAAGAACTCAGTGGCATTAATGACATCAAATTTATGAAAATCATAAAACAACAATAAAGTGACTTGAAAGAAATTCTGGGATTTGCATTTTAATCAATTGAAACCTGCATCTCCTTTCTAACTGATTAAAGATTTAACAGTAGGAAGTCAGCCAGCCATTTTTTTCTTCTTTATTTTTTAATGAGATGATGGGCAGCATTTATTGCCCATCCCTAATAGCCCAGTGGGCTGTTTAAGAGTCAACCACATTGCTGTGGGTCTGGATTCACATGTAGACCAGACAAGGATGGCAGTTTCCTTCCCTAAAGGGATGTTAGTGAACCAGAGGGGTTTTTCCTGACAATCAGCAATGGACTCATGGTCGTTATTAGATTCTTATTCCAGATATTTTTATTGAATTCAAAGTCCACTCTCTGCTGTGGCAGGATTTGAACCCAGGACCCCAGAATGTTTAACCAGGTCTCTGGATTAACAGTCCAGTGATAATATCACTAGGCCATTGCCTTGCCTGTGAGGACTTTCAGCTTATTCAATACATTCACATCAATTGTATGATCCTTCGATCTTGTACTTATAAATTCTATGTCTTGATACCTCCTCCCTCACTACACCTGAGAAAGGAGCAACGCTCCGAAACCTTGTGTTTTCAAATAAGCCTGTTGGACTATAACTTGGCTTTGTGCGATTTTTGACCTTGTCCAACCCAGTTCAACACTGGCACCTCCATATCAGTCTTAAAAAAGGAAAGATTGATATAGAGACAGAGATAAAAACCAAAAAAAAGCTAGAAATATCTGTGGAGTGAAAATTTCTTCAAGGTTGGTGATTAGACAATCAGTCACAAATCATAAATGTTAACTCTCCACAGATATTGCCTCTGCTATTAAGTACTTCTTGTATTTTCTGCTGCTATTGCGGATTTCCAGTATTTTGAAATATGTCTTAACCTCAACATTCTTAAAGTAGCAGAGGAAGTTCAACTAGTTCTAAGGGAGCAACTGTCTGGTAATAAACTCCTGTTGACTAGTCAAACAAATGGCAAACAGTAGAAGCTTTCATTGGGATTCCTAGACTTGCGATTGACCCCAAAGAGGAGGAATGTATTGACTTTATCAATGTTGGTATAAGAAAATTGTTCCAAACTTTCAACAGGAAGGAGATGTGTGACAATACATGACTGGTGGAAATGTTTTCAATTCCTATCATCACAGAAGGACTTTCAGATAACAAAAATCAGCAAAATTTGCCAGAGAAGTACATATAAAAAACAAGATTGAGTACAATCCACTTTACCTCTCTGAGGAATATTTAATTGTAGTCATTCAGATAGCAAATTAGTGCATTGAACAAACTGATATGGCAGATTTAACTTTGATGCCAGATGATGAGTCAACACAAGCTCAAGAGCAATATTTCAAACTTTTGTCTTCCAGAGAGGAGTTGTCAGTGCCAGTGATAGAGATAATGATATGTAAGTAGCAATCCTCTAGTATCACAACTGAGGATGTGAAAATGTCTGGTCCTCCGGGAAGACATCCAAAAAAGTTGAATGAAGACATTCAGCCTACTCATAAAGCTGAGGTAAAAAACTTACACACTTCAACACAGATGTATCGGCAGACTGAGAATAAAAAAAAGTGGAGATGAGCTGTATGCCACTCCATGGAACCTAGACCAATGCCTACAGATTCAGAACTTGTCATAAAGAAGAAATTGCTTGGTCTAAAAATTCAGGACACTGGAAGGAAGAAAGGTCCTTTTTAAATAGAGCTGCTGTTTTGTATGATGGATTGTCATGAAATTAAAAGTCCCACAGATGCCTGAGTTTGCAAGGAGAATCACCATTTCGACTGGGACAACACCAAAATCCTGGGGCAGGCTAGGCAGAGACAGGCACGAGAATTCCTAGAAGCCTGGCACTCCACGAAGCATGCTATTAATAAACACATTCTGGAAGTATTGTGAAACCTCCAGGCTGCCTGAGTTTGTGAAGTCAAAGACTTGTGGCAGATTGATTTAGTGGAAATGTAAAAGCAGTTATGTACCTGAATGTATAAACATTATCTGTGGGAAAAGAATCTTGCAGGGAGATGTTGCATAAAGTTCTGAATAGGTTCATTTGGAAGCTACATTGAGCTCCATTCAATCTGACGATGTCATACAGCCTTCAGTGTAGAATGAGGAGTCTAGATCAAGATTCTGATGGGATCAAACCTGTCATGCCTGAGGCTCCTGATAGTCTTAGTCATTATTGAGGTTGGTTGGCTTGCCGAGCTGGTTTCTTGTTTCGCAGAAGTTTCGTTACCATGCTGGGTAACATCCTCAGTGCAGCCTCCGATGAAGCGTCGGTGTGTTTTCCCACCTGGTTTTTAAACTCTGGGGTCCGTTGAGATGGATTGCCTCACTTCCGGTTTTCCTTCGTAGTGGAATGTATGTAACACTCATCTCAATCCACATGGACAAGGAGAACCACCATTTCGACTGGGACAACACCAAAATCCTGGGGCAAGCTAGGCAGAGACAGGCACGAGAATTCCTAGAAGCCTGGCACTCCACGAAGCATGCTATTAATAAACATATTCAACTCAACCCCGGATACATTCCACTACGAAGGAAAACCGGAAGTGAGGCAATCCATCTCAACGGACCCCAGAGTTTAAAAACCAGGCGGGAAAACACACCGATGCTTCATCGGAGGCTGCACTGAGGATGTTATCCAGCATGGTAACGAAACGTCTGCGAAACAAGAAACCAGCTCGGCGAGCCAACCAACCTCAACACCCACAACCCGAGCTACAAATCTACTCCAAAATCTTAGTCATTATGCGTAACTGGGCAATGTATTTATACCTATTGTTATCATGTAATAGGCAATGACTTTTTGTTCATACAAATTGCTCTTGTCGTTCAGACTCACCACTGATAACTGAATAGGCCCTTATACCTAGTAGAGAAAGGAGGATTACTAACAGCACTCGACCACAACCATTCGCTGGTTCTGTTTGGTCCTATAGCACATACAACAAGGTTCAGATGCCCACTACCATCTGAGTGAAAAGAAATTCCCCTGAATTCCCTCTAAACCCCTTATGCTTACCCTAATGATGCCGTGTGGTTATGGACTCTTTGAATAAGGAGCATTGAGGCTTCCTATTTGCTTTATCTTGACTGCTCATATTTTTGTACAGTTCAGTTAGGTCTCCCCTCAGACTTTTCAGTTCCAAAAATAGCAACATTAGCCTACCCAATCTTTTGTCCTGTTTAAAAGTCCCCTGTCTAGGCAACGTCTTTTAAATGTCCTCTGCATCCTCTCTAGTGAGATCAGATCATTCCTTTAGGCCAAAATTGTACACAGGACCCCACTGGGGCCTAATCAGCGTTGTACGCATTTTTAGGATAATCTTCGGGCCCTTATATTATTTGCCTCTGCTCATAAAGGTAAATATCCTCTCTGCCTTTTGACAGACATCAAAACATCCCTCTGTTCAGCCACATTTCTCAGTACGTTTGTATGATAATAGGCTAGCATGAGACAGTAATAAATATTAAGAGGGTTGAGATGTCATATTCAATCTGTAATGCTCAACAATCATATCTTGGTGGATTTGCCAATAGAGTCATGGAGTCATACAGCACAGAAACAGATCCTTCTGTCTAATTTGTCAGCACTGACCAGACATCCCAATCTGACCTCGTCCCATTTGCCTGTATTTGGCCCATAACCCTCTAAACCCTTCTTATTCATATACCCATCCAGATGCCTTTTAAATGTTATAATTGTACCAGCCTACCACTTCCTCTGGCAGCTTGTTCTATACATGCATCACCCTCTGCACAAAAAAGTTACCCCTTAGGTCACTTTTAAATTTTTCGCCTCTCACCTTAAACCTACATCCTCTAGTTTTGGACTCCCCTACCCTAGGAAAAAGACCTTGGCTATTCACCCCTCATGATTTTATAAACCTCGATAAGGTCACCCCTCAGCCTCTGACGCTCCAGGGAAAATAGCCGCAGTCTATTCAGCCTCTCCCTGTGAGTTCTGTGTCCTGCAGCTACAGTATGCAATATTACCCTCACTGTGAACTTTTGCTAAGTATTCTCCAGCCGCTGGGTATGGTATCCACTATGCAGACATGACAACTCATCTTCTAATAGGAAATTTCCACTTCGTTGGCCATCAGATAGGGTTGGGTTTAATGCCCTTTATCAATTTCCCAGCACAGATTCTATTGTGTGCAATATACAATATAAATTGATTTTGCCAGTTTTCATGTACGCGAAGAACCCTCAGAAATGTTCATTAATGTGTCCTTTGTGGCAGATCTTGTCAAATCCCCGTTTGTTTATCACCTTTAGTTGTTCTGAGGAGATACTAGTTATTCACCTCGAACACTTCCAGTACTCGTGATGATAGTGCTTTCACAAAGCAGAGAACATCGATCCAGAACACTGTGGGACTTCAATAAATGTGTGATTCAGGATGGTGTGTCTTGGAGAGGAACCTGGAGGAGATGGCTTCATAAACTATTACTTCCAAATGTGGTCATATATTGTTTAATTTCTCAGCAATCCTTGGTGGCATGCAGGCTTATATGAAATTCCACATTCTCCCTTTCAATTTGTCAAACTTGCACATGCTGCTAATAGTCACCAAAAGTCATATTATGTAAATAATACAATCTCATACAATTCAGTGAAATTGTAAATTTAATTAAATTTTAATGTTGTGATCCCAGTATCACTTTGCAGCCATTGGAAACTTAGTCACGTTGGACAAGAATAAATTATTTGCCTGAAAACTGAAGACGTTTTTTTGACAGAAGCAATGGAAGAATTGACAACATTCACTGTCCATTGAATGGATGCTAGAAAAGTTATGACATATTGATTTAACTGTTGCTGTACATAGCCAACATAAGGTTTACTTTCAGGAGTTGATTGAATATTTACAGTCTCATGCAGCTTGTATATCTGTTTCCTACCACATGACCCACTTGAATCAGACAGAAATCTGACATTAGGCGCAGTACAATCAGAAATGATTCAATGAACTGGACATTACACGTGTCCATAAGGACTCTCACCAACTTTTACAGACACACCATATAAAGCATGCTATCTGGGTGCATAACGGCCTAGTACGGCAACTGCTCTTCCCAGGACTGTAAGAAACTATAGAAAGTTGTGCACACAGCCCAGACCATCATGGAAACAAACATCCCATCCATCAACTCCATTTACACTTCTTGTTGCCGTGGAAAGGCTGCCAACATCATCAAAGACCTCTCCCACCCCAGTAATCTTCTTTTCCAACCTCTTCTGCAGGCAGAAGATACAGAAGCTTGAACACACCTACCAACAGGTTCAAGAACAGCTCCTTCCCTGCCATTATTAGACTACCGAATGGACCTCTCTAACTTCAAATAATGTTGATCTTGCCAATGTTGACCTTGCTTCGCACACCTCCTGTGCAGTGTAACCTGGTATGCCTCACTCTGTCTAAGCACCTATGATCTGTACATCCTTGTTTGCTATGATCTGCTTGTACTGCTCACAAAACAAAGTTTTTCACTGTACTTAGGTACATGTGACTACGATAAATCAAATCAAATCAAATCAAATACAAAACACAGAGACTGAAGAATTCACATTAGTTTGCTCAATCCAAAACTGTTGACAATGTCGGTGATTCTAATGTTTCTGTTTGCATAAGATCTTGCTTTCTTTAACAGATTACAAAGACCTGGCATTTATGCTTTCTCATTAAGTTAATTTAAAGACTGACCTAATGCCTTGCTTAGCAATGTAGATGAGATTATTAAATCATACTTCAATATTTTTAAAATAGAGTTGAAACAATCTTGAAGGTTATATTTGGTTCTCCACAATCATGAGCTAGTCATAGCATCTGTCATGTTCACCAGTCTACCCAATTACATTAAACTGAAATCATAATTGGAGAAGGGCAGATATGACATTGTCTAAATCATGGTTTACTATAACTAGTAGAAATGTATGTTAAAAGTTTTGAATGACAGCATTCTGAAGCTGCTCGACATGTAAAGAGGAAGCACACCAAGCAGTTAGTATGTTCAAGCAGATTTGCTATCTAATACTTTACATGAATTGTTTACTTCTGACTGGAAGATAGCTGCAGGCAACAGTTACTGAGGTGGGATTCTAATGGGTTACTGTCAAGAAAACAAGTTGACTGTGTGTTCCTCAGAGAGGGATTGCTTATTATGCAGGCACACTACAGCGAGATGAAAATGGCTATTTCTGATCATTTTGAATTTACTGATAAACTCCTAAAATAACTCAAATAATTGGATACTGAAACTCATAGGAAGAAACCCATATATATAATAAGCCTGTTATGCAGTTTCAATTGGGTGGAATGCAGTGTTATCATATAAGAATATGGTAAAGAAGGCTCAAGATATTCTTAGCTCATTGGGTGAACTCATTATATTAAAGTGAATAATAGACTGGCCTGCAGAGGTGAAACACTTTCAAAATAATTTTCCTTTATTATTATAAAAGGAATCCTTTGGGAACAGGTGACACTGTGGTACACGGTTTCAAATCAAGTCAAGGGCTGATGGGATGAATATTTCTGACAGCTGCAAGACTGCTGCAATTTGGAAGAGGAAGAAAGGGAATCTGAGAAATGGAATTTGGGGGAAGAGGAGAAGAACGAGGGTCAAGGGGATTGGGGTTTGTAAGTGGGGAACAATGGAGACAGATGTCATTGGAAGAACCAAGGAAGAAGAACTATTCCTGATTGAGGGCTATTAGGTCCCGAGTGCTTCAGAACAGATGGTGATCAAGAGAACAGACAATTTCCCAATCCTGTTAATTGACTGGGCTTTCACTGTCTTTAGAAATATCGATTACATACTCCCTGCCCTGAATTATAATGCTGCATATTATACCCTTCCATCCCCAAAACACATATTACTAGGCCAGCTTAATCCCCACAAACCTCTGCCTCCCCCACTAACCCCCACCCTTCAGATACCCAACACTCTAAACTGCAAGTACATAACCAAAGGGAATAATGACAAATACAAAATAAATCTCCACAACATAAGGATATATGCACAGGAAAACTACATTAACACCATATAATAAATTGTGCTACAAAAAACTTAAATTTAAGAGATATGTCAGGAGTGGGAGTGCAGGCTGTTACCTAACTTTCTGGGCAGAAACCCCATAAGATTGGGTGCAATATCAGTTTCACACTCTACCTGATAATCCCATTATTGACTTCAGCAAATAGCAAAATCAGACTGGGAGCAAAAGCAATTGTTATAAATCATTGTCTTTATTGTTGGTCAGGAGGAATAAGTTAAAACTGCTATTACTGCTACCAATTCATAAAACAAGAAGTTGGTATGACTTTAACTTTGAAACACTTCTCTGTCACTGATTGATGTTAGGATAATCGAATGATCAGTGTTTGCCTGTGAGCAACCCACAATCCATGCTGACAGTTCTGTGCTCCATATGTTTAGTGCATTATTTTGCAGTTATGCAAAGTAAATCTCGACCAATCTGATACACTCTTTAAACTAATGCGTCTAGTGTAATGGGAATGTTATCATTTCAATATCAAGAGACATGATTTAACAAAATGATTTTTCAATTACATTTCTCAGCAGTTGTCCTTAATAAGAAACTTTGAAGATGATTTCCATGATTGCCTTGACATGTCGATCCATATTGAGGATTGGAGAGGCATACATCACCTATTGGATCATCATTATGGTAGACTCTTTGTTGTTTGGATTCAAAGGGTGAATGTCTTCTGTACGTTCTCTGATGCCTGAAGCGTGCAAATGGTATTGGCCTGAATGTCCACAGAACAGGCAGTTCATTATGTCATTGTTGGTGCTTGGGAGAGCCCCAGGAGCAGTGACATCTCTAGCCTTCCTCTGGACATATTCGATGTTGTAGTTTGGCACTGAATCTTGTTGAACCAAATTCCAATGTTAGTCTCTGTTGCACAGCCCACAGTGATGATGTTTCAAGGAATCTATCAAGGCATCGTCAACTCTTGAGGAAGTAACGTCGAGGTCTCCTCATTATCTCTGTAATGTCTATCACACCAACATAACCAAGCGGAGGCTTGGAGACCATTTTGTGGAACACCTATGCTTGGTTTGTGAAAAACGATTGCACCTCCCAGTCGCGAACCACTTCAACTCCCCCTCCCACTCCTTGGACGACAATGTCCATCCTGGGCCTCCTCCAGTGCCACAATGATGCCACCCGAAGGCTGCAGGAACAGCACCTCATATTTCGCTTGGGAACCCTGCATCCCAATGGTCTCACTGTGGACTTCACATGATTCAAAATCTCCCCATCCCCTACTGCATCCCAAAACCAGCCCAGCTCCTTGACCTGTCCGTCTTTTCTCCCACCTATCTGCTTCTCCCACCTCACTGACCAAACCCCACCCCCACTTCCTACCTACTAGTCTCATCCCCGCTTCCTTGACCTGTCCTTCTTCCCTCCTGCCCACCCGCCCTTCCCTCCCAACTGACCAACCCCCATCCCAACTCCCTACCTACACTCACCTTTATTGGCTCCATCCTTGCCTCCTTGACCTATCCATCTTCTCTCCACCTATCTGCTCCTTTATCCACCTTCCATCATCGCCTCCCCCTCTCTCTATTTACTTCAGAGTCCCCTTCCCCTCCCCCATTTCTGAAGAAGGGTCCAGACCCGAAATGTCAGCTTTCCTGCTCCTCTGATGCTGCCTGGCCTGCTGCGTTCATCCAGCTCCACACTGTGTTATCTCTGACTCCAGCATCGGCAGTTCTGGCTATCTCTAACTTGTATCTAGTTGTCATCATGCAATAAGCTACTTCGTGTTTAAGACAAGAGCCTCTTTTTGTCAGGCTAATGGGTGGTTTTCCTGTATCACAACAGACCAAACAGATCTCCCTATAAGAGGATGGTGGCAGCAAATCTAGCAGATTGATTTTACATCAAGATGAGCTGTGGGGAAGATTAATCTTACTACAGCCTCCACATGGCTGGTCAGCTCTGTGCTTTTGCAAGTGGTCTGCAATACAGAAGTTGCTAATGCTCTTTTATTATAGTAACCTAACATCATTTGTGCTGACCACCTTCCCATATTATTTCCCCATATCAAGTATGTTTCGTGATCCTGTATTTATCCACGTGGGAGGTATGGTCTGCTGACCTAAGTTGAATTTTATAGACGATGCTCTCAATGATGTTAATTGTTGTTTGTGATTTTCAACTGCTATAGAATTATTATCACAGACCTCAGGTATCTTGGCTGAACACTGTAGAATTCTCATACGGCAGCAGTAGCAGAATCAGGATTCTGTGCCTTACAGAGGGTGGTAAGGATAATAGTCTGTCCGAGTTTGCTTCTAGTCTTCAGTTTAATGCCATGCTGATTCCAGATAGACACATGGAGTCAACTGTCACTGGCATTGTATTCTAGATTCATGTACAATATCCCCACTCAGCACAAAACCACATCAAGACTTGTGTGTACTGTTTATAGACCTATCTAAAGCTTTTTACAGTGTGTCTGCCACTCGAGACATGCCTGCAGGCATTAACAGAAGGTTTGCTTCAGGGAAACTCATCAATCTCTCCATACCATGTGTGTCTATCCAAGTCACAGAAGCATTAATTAGATAGTATCTGGATTTGTAGCCAGGCCTTTGTCAGTCAGTAAAACAGGAACAACCAGCGCAGGATGTTAACATTAAAGTTCTGTGCCGTCCTCAGCACTGGCCTTCCAAGGGGATGGTGCAGAGTAGAAAATCCCAATTTAGATCAGAACCCAGCATTTTAACATTGAACCATTCCAAATCAAATAACATCTGCCATATTTAAAATGGATATCTTGTGAAAATGTTAATGAAATTCAGCCCCATTATTTGTAGGTGTAGCTTGAAGAGGAAAAACAGCTTTTAAAAGGCAGAATTAAGCAGGTCTTACATGCTAAACACTCATACGCATTGTTCTTTACAGGGAGGAACTTAATCTGAACTTGAGAATCTTACAAATTTGAATGTGCTGTTCTTTCAATTTATGCCCACACTTTAAAGGCTAGTGACCTCTTTTCAAGCTGCACCCAAAATTGCACATTGGGAAAATTCAACATGGTGAGAATCCGAGTTTGCATCTAGTATTATGATGCATTGACATTAATAGTGATTGGATCTTGCACAGCAAATCCTTGTATATTTATGTATCACAATAGCCTGTAGCACATAAGAAAAGAAATATGCTTTTAAATCTAATATCTTCTTAGTCCTATAAGTGCTTAATAAAAATATAAGAAATGTTTTGGGGATATATAGTTTGTGATCAAGTTTTCTTGTGGAGAGTATATATCTGAAATAGCTGTCCACAATAGTTACTAAATCTCTTGTTTTTAGTAACTTTTGTCCTGATTTTATTTCTTCGAGAGAGTGCACACATTTCTGCATCTTGCTGCGTTGCTATGGCAAGCACCTTGTTAACGATTCATCAAATACATCACAATAATATGCAAATGCTGTGGTAGTCCTTTGAGAAATGTAGCAAGGTTGTTATGCTAAATGCAAAAAAGAAAACAGGAGAAAATTGCTGAAATTTGCAATGAATTTATTTTCAATATTAAAGTAACTTGCATTTATGCTGTTTGGGTTTGCAAATCCATCTTAATTTCCATTTCACTTGCATTTCCTTCCAAATACATTAGTGACGAGTCAGAACTGGGATGAAGTTAATGCTGTAGGTAATTCTCACTTCCAAACAGTTGGTTACATTCTGTCTTGGCAGAAGTTTATATTTACAGTTTAATTTCTAAGTGTCACAAAATGCTGAACAATAGCTGAGGAGCTGTACACCAAGGGCATTGAAGAGATGTTCTACAGCAAGGTTGCTGGCCCAATTTTCTCAGTTGCATGTAAAATAATCCGATAGATTCTTCATTCTAAATGAACAATCAATCATTGGTGCATCAGTAGAACTGGTGAAGGACAGCAATCTGTTAGCTATGCATCCATTACTCAAGTAACTTCAAGTCTGGGCAATCAAGACCTCATCTGAGATTGAATTTGCTTTAAATGTGCAGGTTTCAAGAAATTCTAAGTAAAGTTGATGGAATGCATTTGCAGCTTTTACATAAATAATCTCAACTCCTGCAATGAAAAAGATTCCAATCAATGAACTTGGGTTTATTTGTAATACAACTATCTTATTGTATGTTTTGGACTAATTTTTGCCATGTCTAATATTCTAATTCAACCTTCCCCAAGAAGAAGTTCTGAGTTTGTCTTGTTTTCAAATTCATTGAAAATGGGTATGATCTAAAGCCTTCCCAATCTATTTTTGGCATTTATTGCTAGGGTTGAAGTTTCAAAACAAGGAAGTCTTGTAATAACTGGTACAGGATGTTGGTGAGGTGGCCCTGGAGCACTGAGTACAATTTTGGTCCCCATATTTTAAAAAATGATTTTATAAAGGGATCAGCTGGCATTGGAGGCGGTTCAAAAGAGATTCGCCAGGCAGATTGCTGGGTTGAAGGGGTTGACTTATCAAGAATGGCTAAGTTAAGTCTTAATGAGGTGTGATCCTATTGAAACATACAAAATTATAAGGGATTTGACAGGATATATGCTGAGATGTTTCCACTCATTGGGAAATCTCAAACTTGAGGACAATTACAGAATAAAGGGGCACTTATTTAAAACTAAGATGTAAAGGAATTTCTTCTTTCAGAAGGTGGTGAACGTCTGTAATTCTTTACCCAGAGATTTGTAGAGGTTAAATCAATGAAAGTATTTACAGATGAGGTAGAGAGATTTGTGAAATATCATGGAGCTGATGGCTCTGATGGCATGAAAGAGGAGATTGTGCCTGAGGGACATCTTGTTGAATGGTGGAGCAGGCATGAGCAGCTGAATGGCCTACTCCTGTTCCTATTTCTTATGTTTTTATTCATACCTTTCAGCATAATTGGGAAAACCTTCAAAACTTTCACAATAATATTACCTTACTACTAGATTTAGTATGGTTCTCTGCTTTGTAGTTTTCAAATTCTGCATGGTCCACAATCCCATCACATATTTTAGTGGATATTTTAGGCTGCATATTTGCAATGTTTCTCCAAAAACTGTAGAGGTTTTGTTTTGGACTCAGTGAACAATTCAGGCACCACATGCACACGCTATGGCTGAAGTGATTTTTATGTTTGAGGTTTCCACTCATACTTATTTGTAGGATCAGAGATAGAAGAGCTTCAACCAATCAGCAATGTACTTTTTGTTCAACTTGAATTAAGAAAAAATCTTTTTTTTATTCTTTGTTAGCTGGGGCATCACAGGGTAGGTCAGCATTTGTTGCTCATCCCTATTTTCCCTTGATGAGTTGATGGAGAGCTGACTGAACTGCTGCAGCCCATCTTGATACATTTAAGAATAGCAACCTGGTACAATGTGATGAATACAGCTGGAAGTGGATTCATCACAAAAATGAATGTTTTTAATGAACGTCTGAGCTACTACCTGTGAATAATCTAATTTCAAGTGACTGGAAATGGCTTTTGAGAAAATTATACAGGACCACACACAATTTCCATTGATCCACACTAAGCAGTTTGACAGTAAATTAAATATGCAGAACATTTAAAACTTTTAAAAAGTGCAGTGTAGTCTTTGGGCCTGTAAAAATCAACTTAAGTTTAAACATCTCTGTAAAGGCCCCAAATTGGAGCAAATAGCAGAAACTTGCTATGATTAATTTAATTGGATTGCCAGTTAGGGTAGTGCCTGAGGAATGTATCGTTTGTCCTCAATATTTAATTCTAATAAATGTCTGTTGGATTCTTTAATACCATGATATCCATGCACAGTTTCATATGTTGCATCAGATAACAAGCGTTGCTAGATTAGGTTAAACACCTCGTCGGAGGCAAATTCAAGCCATAGCAACAGCAGTGTCTATCTGTAAGAGATGCCAATATCTTAATGGCAGAAAACTAATTGAAAACCAACTGGATAACAAGTTTGGACAGCAGTAAAGTGGACACACTTAAGCATCATCAGTTTTTGTAAGTACAGACAGCTGGACAAATCTGTAGATAGGGCATTGACCACCAGGAAAATAAAATGAATTTATCTTTGATTAGAATGTAAGCTCTTTCAAACTAAGATACACTTCTAAGATTAACTTTGTTAAAAACAAAAGGCTGAATTGTTCTTTTGTGCTGGAACGCAAAGCTAATGCAATGCATAGGAAGCTGGAAGCTGGAAGGCTAGAATGCTCTGCTCCTGACATATGAGTAATAGTAGTTTTTATAAAAACTACAAAGTCTTTGTTCTTAAAGAAGGAGTAGTTCGATGTTTATACCTTACCCAAAATTTGGGATACGTGGATTAACATGCTATAGTGCAAAGTTTTAGGTTGGAATAATAGTTAGCAGAAACCTCATTATGGGTTGGGCATCCAGTGACAGACTTACTGAATGACAATTGTTCAAACAATATATATTTTTCAGATCAAATCTCACATGATCCCAAAGCTTATCAAAATCAACAAGATCTGTGAGCACTGCAGTTCATCATCCCTACTGAAAAGCTCATCATCTGTAAAGTGTGGGTACAAAGGGACATTGGGCACAAAGGTCAGGAGATCTACTTCCAAAGGCCAGGCCAAACCCTAGAAGAAAATACAGGTGACCAACAAGACAACACGTTGGCAACAAAGGAAGTGTTTAGACGGTGCTCAAATGAAAATACATCAATGAGGGTCAGAGTCAACCAAGCAAAGGGTAAATTTCAGAAGATGTCCAAGCTTTCTATCTTATTTTGTTCTGGATATTCGATATCCACATACACTATGTCAATGGTATAGGATGATCAGAAGCTTTTACAACCATCAATATCATATATCCTGAAAAGATACATAACACACATTAAAAGCTAAAATTGACATTGGTAATGCCAACATTTTACGACTATGCACCCCAATAAAGATGTACCTCAACAAGTGGCTCACATTGCTATCCTAAGAGACACTGACTCACAGTGTATAATAGATCACCAATTCTGCACATTGGCAGAGTCATGCTGCAGTGCCAAATTCATAAGCACATCTTAGCTTCCTGAAATCTTCCAACAGATACCAACAGCCTAGAAATGGCATTATGCACAGATCTTGTTATAACAATTCAGGAGTTTAAAGTCATACCCACTGAGGGAGAACAGAGCATGTGATGGAATTGAGTCAGTCAGTGATCCACAAGGATATGACTTTGAAGTGAGATACAAACCAGGTACCTGCATAATTACATCTGACACACTGAGCAGATATCCAACTACACAAAGACCACGATATTCCTCCTGATCTACATGTTGATGTTCTTGACTGCAAAGCTGAAGATAAGAATGTTGTCAGACTGTTATACTTTGTCCAGAGCCGATGAGAACAATTGCAATCGGCAACTGCCAAAAAACAGCAACAAAAAGATCAATATCCCAGGATGGCCTGTCAGTATATGTCCATGTTATGCCATTGACAAATGGACATTGGACACGTATGATTACTAGTATATAAGACAGTTACTGGCCAGGCATGAATCAGGATATTGAACAATTTGTGAATGTTTGTGAGCCATCCCAAACATATTCACTACAGCAGACCAGAGAGCCTCTACATCCACACAATGTTCTACCCACTCCTTGGACAAAAGCAGTAACTGATCTATTCACAGTGCATTGGAGCAGATTACATCTTTGTGATGCATTGCTTCTTGAAATTTTCCCTTGTTCAATGATTTAGCAGCACAACAAGTATGACCATTGTTGACACGATGCACACTATTTTTAGTTTATTCAGTGTCCTGGATCACACAGTGTTTGACAACAAACCAAGTGGGGAGTGACATATATCTCATCAACAGTCCACTATGTGCACTCAAACAGTTTAGCAGAATGTATGGTATATTCTATCAAATCCATGACCATTAAGAGTTAAGCAATAAAACAAGATTTTCTCATTGTATTGTTGCATTTTTGTGCAACAGCAATGGAGAAGGGATTACCATCCCAAGCACAAGTTATGCTCAGAAGGAAGTGTGAACAACCATGGAAGAATGATTCATTCAAGGGTTCAACCCTGCAGCCCAATGGTCTCAATGTGGACTTCACAAGCTTCAAAATATTCCCACTCCCAACCTCATCCCAAGACCAGCCCAGCTCGTTCCCGCCTCCTTGACCTGTCCATCTTTTCTCCCCCCATCCGCTCCTCCCACCTCACTGACGAACCCCCCCCACCCCCACTTCCTACCTACCAGCCTCATCCCCTTGACCTGTCCGTCTTCCCTCAACTGACCAACCCCCATCCCAACTCCCTACCTACACTCACCCTTATCGGCTCCATCCTGCCTCCTTGACTTGTCCATCTTCTCTCCACCTATCTGCTCCTTTATCCACCCTCCATCATCGCCTCCCCCTCTCTCTATTTATTTCAGAGTCCCCTTCCCCTCCCCCATTTCTAAAGAAGGGTCAAGACTCGAAACGTCAGCTTTCCTGCTCCTCTGATGCTGCCTGGCCTGCTGTGTTCATCCAGCTCAACACCTTGTTATCTCAGACTCCATCATCGGCAGTTCCTACTATCTCTGAGCTAAAATGGAAAGCTTCTTTCCTTCCGCAGACTGCTCAACAATTACTCCTAACAATATCCAAAGAAGAGACTGCAACCTGACAGTCATAAACCCAGAAATATCAACTCCAATAAACAGGCAGTTACCACAAGACATGTGATGAACAAGAAAGAGCTTGTTGAAACAAAAGCGTTCCAACATTCTTTCAATAACATCTTCAAAAAACCCTATCTGGGCATCCACAAATCTTCAAACTCATGTTCACAAAATTATTAATTATGAAACCTTCACAACTGTGACAACATTTTATTACCCCTTTGGGCTAACTTTGTATCTTTACTAACTTATGCACATGAAGAAAACAAGTGCAGTTTATCTATATGTGGATGAGCTTCCATATCTATGTATTCAACACAAGGCAGCTGTGGGTCTCAAGGTTATTGCAACTTCAAGAGAGAAATGATTTTATATTTTGGTTTTCAGAAGTTGTTTGGTAATATGTGTTCAAGACATCTGGAAAAACTCAGCTATATGGTGTCATGAAGACATGCTGTCGTCACAAGATCTGCTGAATTTTTCCAGCATTTTTATTCTCATTTCAGATTTCCACCATACTCGATATTCTGTTTTCATTTGTCTATAAAAGCTTCTGCAGGTAGGGTGTCTGTGGAATGCTAGTGATGCAACCATTTTAACGGCATGGCAGCATCCTGATTTTAATTTACAAAACTATCATTTCACTTCAAGTGCTGTGCTAACTTTATAAAGACAAGGTTTTTAGTTTTTCATACAGTTTTTCATTCTGCTTTATGAAAACAATAACATCAAAAGTGGATATCTCAGTGCTTTTAAATCTTAGAGACACAAGAAAACCTTATTGCAGTTTTTTTTTATAAAAGCAGCTTTCAAAGAAACAATTTGAGTTCTCAGTGAGTGGATTTTTCCTAACTTTTCATCACAGTTTTCCTTCTTCTGCCCAAAACAATTGCTTGGGGAACCCACACACAAATATTTGGCTTATTACAGGACCCCTCTCCAATTACCAGCTGAAGTTCAACATCAACTTGATCAGCTGTCACCAAGGTGCGGTCTTTTGAAATGTTAGGAGACGAAGGAAGGGAAAGAGTTCCAGCTTTTGTCACAAGTTAATTCTTCTTTCTTTTTCTCGCTCAACTAAAGTGCAACTTGAAATATAGTTCCATGTGCATTTGCTAGTCTGGTTCCACTGTATTTCCAAGCTGGCTAACTGAATTCTTCTCCCAATATCTGAAGTTATCATACAGGTGGGAATTAAAGAGGGGATACACACTTCTTGACTCTGATTAAACTATCTTGTTTCGATGTCTTTAGATAAAGTAGTTTTCCTTTCAGATGCTTTGTTTATTCCTCATGGGAATCCTGGACTTGCTTCAATCTATGGCCAGGTGACTACAGCAACCAGTTTGGGTCAGTATTTGCTTTTCAAAACAAAAATCATTTTAATCCATGAGATACCTCAGGTATAACAATCAGAAATTAAAGTCTATATTTGCCATGATCATAAAATTAACAGCCTGGAACAGTGAATCCAGGCAGATAAATACATTTAAAATCTAGCTAAACTTTGGGTGAATCAAACAGTGACATACAGTACAAAACTAAAGCAATGGTAACATTTCACACTAACATTGGCTAAGCCAATTTGAGTGCTGTGTGAACTTTAGAGCATTCAATTATAAAGGAAGACATTAAAGCCATGGAAAGTATACAATGCATTTTCATCAGGCTGGTGCCAATGAATTGGAACATTCTTTTGAGGAGACGCTTGTGATAACTAGGATCATTTTCTTTGGTTCACAGCAGGGTAAGAGGAGTTTAAGATGATTGTAAGACTATAAAAGGTTATGAATTTGAACAGACTGTTTTCCAATGCAGTGTTAATAACAACTCTCCTCACTCTTATAATTTTAAGTCAGGAGAAATCTCTGCACAGAAAGTGTTGAAGCATTGATGCTTTTCCAGAGTCAGTGATTAAAACAAAGACTATTGCATCTTGTACAGGAAAATTGGAGAACTATTTTAAAAAAATAACAGGACTACAGAAAAAAATGCAATGCATTAATTTTTGGACTAGCTTGCAAAGACACAACACAGACCGGATGGAGTCTGGCTGTAAATTATGGTTCTACATAGACTAGGCTTGCTGACAGAAACTCGTGCTAAATGCAACAAATTGACATTGCAGTACTCTAAAACAAACCACTGAGCAGCATCAGTGCCGAATCAGTTGTTTAAACATAAGCATCCAATGCCTTTTGGAGGGAGTAAAAAATAAGATTGATCTTAATATAAAAATACTTGAAATGTTAAAAAGGTCATAATGCAATGTGGAAAAAGTGAAAAGGAATTTCAATGAATCCAGCTCCTACGTAATATGGAGGTAGACGACTTCACGGGAAGGTCTGGAAGAATATTCATTTGCTTTCTGAAATTTGGCAGCATACTTACTATCATTTGCAAACCAGATTGTGCAGGCAATTTGGACCATTCCAGACTGCAATTTACAGCAGAAACAGGGCTTAAGTTTGGAAGAGAGACTAAATACAATCTGTTCTTAGAGGTATAAAGAAAATGAAGAAGGGCCTGAGTGAGGATCTTAAAAGGATCATTGATATGTAACTGCATTACATTAATTATTGAACATTGTTTTTCATTTGCTGCCAGTTTCTCATCAATCTTATTTAAACATCTTTAAATCTATATAGTCCATTTTAGCCAATTCTTTTCTTGTTAGAAAGTCTCCTGAGCTGTTTACTCCTCTAGTTATTGTCAGAACTTAATGCAGAATTATAGAATAGTACAGCACAAAAGAGGGCCATTGGCCCATCAGGTCTGTGCTGACTGTTTTGAAGATCCATTCCTCATTCTGTCCCATATCCTCCAGATTTTATCCTCTTTCAAGTAATTCCCTTTCGAACATTGCTATTGAATCTGCAACCACTGCCCTATCACAATGTAGTCCAAATCCCAAACACATTGCTTCAACAAGGTTTTCCCCTACTTGCCTCTGATTCTGAATCATCAACTGGGGACCTGGCCATCTGCTGTTCAGGAACAACAATAACTTGCACTTCTATAGCAATATTTTAACATTGTATTTGGGACCAAACACTTCAAGATGCTTTATCAGAAAAATATAAGTGAGCCAAATAAATAGATCTTAGGGGAGGTGACTAAATACACAATCAAAGAGGTAGGTTTTAACAGTATCTTAAGGAAAGCAAGAGGGGCAGACCTGCACAAATATATATTGAAGGAATTTTAGAGCTTAGGGTCCAGTACAGAGGAATTAGATGACAGCAGGGTTGCAATAAACATAAAGTATTGAGCAGTACAGCACAGGAACAGGCCCTTTGGCTAATGATGTTGTGCCAAACATGACGCCAAATTAAACTAATCCCTTATGCCAGTCCTTGGTCCATATCACTACATTCCTTGCATATTCATGTGCTTATCTAAAAGTCCCTTAAACTCCGTTTTCATAGCCTCCACCACCACCCTGTCAGCGCATTCCAGACTCCTACCACTCTCTATTTAAAAAACTTGCCCCTCATAGCTCCAATGAACTTTCTCCCTCTTACCCTAAATGCATGCCCCCTGGTATTAGACATTTCGACTCTGGGAAACAGATTCTGTCTATCAACCCTATCTATGCATCTCATAATTTTATAGACTTCTATCAAGTCTCCCCTCAGGCTCCACCACTCCAGAGAAAACAACCTGAGTTTTTCTAGCCTCTCCTTATATGTCATACCCCTCTACTCCAGGCAGCATCCTGGTAAACCTCTTCTGCACACTCTCCAAACCTCTACATCCTTCCTTTAATATGGCAACGAAAACTGAACACAGTTCTCTAAATGTGGCCTAACCAAACTCTTATAAAGCTGCAACATGACATCCTGACTCTTGTACTCAATTCTTTGACTAATAAAGGCAAGCATGCCATATACCTTCTTCAGCACCAATAAATGACAATATTGGCTCTGTGTTAGAGCTTCTGATTTCAGGTCTCACATCAAGGCTTGACCACAGAGATTGACACTCCAGTGCAGTAGTTGGGGAACGCTGCACAGTCAGAGGTGTTGTCCTTCAGGTAAGATGTTAAGCAAAGTTTCCTTCTTATCTGTCTAAGGTAGGTGTAAAAAATCCCAGGATAGCATATCAGGAAGAAGAGAGAGGCTAACCCTGGTGTCATGACATTAATCGCTCAATCAACATCCCTGAAAGACAAATTATCTGTTCATCATTATGCTTGCTGACACTTACTGGGCACATATTATCTGTAACGTTTCCTATATTACAACATTGATCACAATTCAAATGTAATTAATTGCTGTAAAGTGTACTGGGACATCTAGTGGCCATCTACCACCACCACCCCCCCTACCCCCCCCCCCACCCCCCCCCCCCCCCCCCCCCCCCCCACACACACACATACGCGCGCACACACACACACCACACACACACACACACCACATATACACACACACACACCACATATACACACGCACACCACATACACACACGCATACCACATACACACACACACACCACATATACACACACACACACACACACACACACACACACACACACACACACACACACACGCCACCAAGGATCTATCTAACACATGCCTGAAAAATATTTAATGACACTCCCTCTAACACTCAGTGGGGAAGAGTCTACACACTCAATACCATCTGAGAGAAAATATTTCCCCTTTTATCCGTCTTATATGGGAGACTCTTTATTTTTAAACAGTGGTCCCTAGTTCTAGCTTCTCCCATGAGGAGAAATATTGTGTCAGTGTCCACCCTATCAACTCCCTTCAGGATTTTATATGTATCAAAAGATCAACTCTCATCCTTGTAAACTCCAACAGATACATGCCCAACCTATCCGACCTTTCCTCATAAGATTACACCAGTATCCCAGGGATCAGCCAGGTAATCCTTCTCTGTACTGCTTCTAATGCAGTTAAGTCCTTTCTCAAATTAGGCAATCAAAAATATACAGAGTTCCCTGGATGTGGTCTTACCCATGCCATGTACAACTGTCGCAGAATTTCCATACTTTTATAGTTCATTCCACTTACAATAAGCATCAGCATTCCCTTGCCTTTCTAATTACTTGCTGTACCTGCACACTAACATTTTAGCATTCAGTGCTGGGACACCTGGCACCTTCTGGATTTAGCAGCTCTGCAATTCCTCATCATTTAGAAAGTATGCTTTGTTTTTATTCTGCCTACAAAAATGAGCAATTTCACATTTTTCCACCGCATTCTTCACGTGCCATATCTTTGCTTACTCACTTAACTTATCTGTATCTCTTTGTAGCGTCCTTATGTCCTCTTCACAACTTACCTTCCTGCCTATCGTTCTATCATTAGCAAATTAAGTAATCATACCTTTACTTCCTTCCTCCAAGTCATTGATCTAGAATGGAAATAGTTAAGGCCCCAGCATTCCACTTGTCACAACCTGAGAATGACACATTTTTCCTTACCTGCTGTTTCCTGCTAGCTTACTAATTCTCTATGCATGCTGATTTGTTACCCCTAACACCATGAGCTCTTAATTTGTTTAGCAGTCTTTGATGTGGCACCTTTTCACGTCTTACTGAAATTTAATTACCCTAGATCTTCAGGTTCTTCTTTATCCATGTTGCTTGTTACTTCCTCAAACAATTCCAACAAATTGTCAAACGTGGTTTCCTTTTCATGAACCATGTTGACTCTGCATTGCATTAAGGCTTTCTAAGTTCCCTGCTGTAATCCCCTTAACAATATATTCCAGTATTTACCTTCGACAGATGTTAGGTTAACTAGCCTGTAGTTTCCTGCTTTCTGTCTCCATCCTTTATTCAATCTCAGAGTTACACTTCCTGTATTCCAATCTATTCTCCTGCCAAATTCAGGAAAATGGCATTTTCCACTAACCTCCCTTTGCTTTCATGACTTTGTTGCATTTGTACATTAATTGCCCATCAAGCTCACCAAACAAAATTAATTTTAGTAATTATTATTTTCACAATGTGATAAGTGTTCATGATAGCCAGTCCAAATTTTAAACTTTTTTTATTTGTTTTCCTTATTCCTTCTGTCTTACTTTCTCTATCTAAATCCAAATGATTCCCTCTCTTTATTGTTTTTTTTTTCTGATTTGATACTGAGTGACACAGTGGTGAGTACTGCTGCCTCACAGCACCAGGGACCTGGGTTCAATTCTAGGCTTGTACAACTGTCTGTGCGGAGTTTGCACATTCTCCCAGTGTCTGTGTGGGTTTCCTCACACAGTCCAAAGATGTGAAGGTTAGGTGGAATAACCATGCTAAATTGCCTATAGTGTCCAAGGATGTGCAGGCTAGGTGGATTAGCCATTGGAAACACATGGATAGGGTAGGGGGGTGGGTCTGGGTAGGGTGCTCTTCAGAGGGTCAGTGTGGACTCGATGGGGTGAATGGCCTACTTTCACACTGTAGGGATTCTATGAATTGACATCCTTCATGTCATCCTCTTCTCATTTTTTCCTATACTTAATTTTTATTCCTTCAAGGGGTTGGGGGTCTCTGGTTGGGCCAGTATTTATTGCCATCTGTAGTTGCCCATGAGAAGGTGGTGGTGAACTGTTTTCTTGAACCATTGAAGTCTATGTGCTGTAGATAAACCCACAATGCTATTAGAGGGGGTGTTCCAGTTTTGGACTGAGCAACACTGAAAGAACAACAGTATGTTTCCAAATCAATATTGTAAGTGGGTTGGAGAGGAACTTGCACAACACAGTGTTCCTGTGTATCTGCTGCCCTAGTTGAGTGTTTGGAAGATGCTGTCTAAGCAGCCTTGGTGAATTTTCACAGTGCATCTTGTAGATAGTACACACTGCTGCGACTGAACATTAGTTGTAGAGGGAGTGGATATTTGTGGATGTGGTGCCAATCAAGTTGGCTGCTTTGTTCTGGATGGTGTCAAGCTTCTTGAGTGTTGTTGGGGCTGCACTCATCCAGGCAAGTGAGGAGTATTCCATTACATTCCTGATTTGCGCCTTGTAGATGATGGACAGGTTTTGGGGAGTGAAGATGTGACTTACTTGCTGCAGGATTCCTAGCCTCTGACCTGCTCTGTAGCTAAAGCTTTATATGGATAGTTATGTTCAGTTTCATGCTAATTTCCCAACCCTTAAATGTCTGAGGAGATACACTATATACTGTGTTGACTATGCATGTCCCAGATGTCCCATTTCAATCTCTACCCTGCTTTTCAGTCACATCTTTGTATGAGAAACTGTTAAAACTTAAATGTACACAAATCTAAATCCCACTCCACTGCAGTATTACGGGAATGCTGCACTGTTGGAGGTCCCTTCCTTTCGAAAAGAGAATAGATCTCAGACCTTTCTGTACTCTCAGCTGTACTCTCTTTAAGAGTCAGGATACTATTTCAAGGAACAGCAAGTCAGTTCTCTCCGATGTCCTGGCCAACATTTCCCCTTCAAACCACCTCGCAAAAATTGGGCATTATATCACAGTCAGGTTTATGGAGTTTACCGCGGTCAAGTTGCCTGTCCCATTCCCTATGTTACGACCAGTGCCTCCATTTCAACAAGGACTTCACCAGCTCTGGAATGCTTTGAAAGCACATTCACTGAACGCACGACTCAAATAAAATTTTTTTTTACTTACAAGTTGCCCCAAAATCCAGCAGAAACTGCCCCAGGCTGAACTAAAGGCATACTATCCGGTGAAATCAGATTTCATAGACTAGCACTTTAGTGGTCGGGGCTGAGGACAGAACCCGAAAGACTGTGGATTCACTTTCAATAAATCATTGACGAACAGGTGAAATTGACTTAAATTGAGAAATTCAATATTGACGAGGTACCTGCTGTCTGTAAGAACACTGCATCTGATAGAGGATTAAATAGCAGCTCAGTTAAACTCTCATGCCTCATTCAATCCGCTTCCCGGACTCATCTACACATACCACCCACCCCCCTCCCATCGCTGTGTTGGGCAACCTGTTGGCCACTGATAACGAAGGAAAATATTGACCCAGTTCATTTAGCCTGGAAAAGACTCGTGTTCAGATGCCCCCAGTTAATGCTGACACAAGACAGTACAAAAATAAGATAACAGCTTAACACATCGTTAAATTATTGCGAAAATGTAGGCGCTTCTTTTTGGAAAAAAGATTTCTTTAAGAGTGGTATCGCAGTTGAGGACTTTTAAAAAAGTCCTGTTTTAGCCACTGAGAATTGCTGTCCCCTTACCTTCTCCAGTACACGCCGCTGAGCGAGCAGTTGGAAGTTCTGCCTCAGGAATGTGAGCACCGTTATCCCTGGCGCTTGAGCTCGGCTAGAAACTCCGAATTGGCCCGTTCACTTGAGCAGCAGTTTCCCCCTCTATCCAGTACCGTCAGCAGGCTGGCCAGCGGCGCTTTGGTTGAACATAGCTCGACACTCACTGGCTGTGTGACTGTAGCCCCTCTGGAGGATGGTGCCTGATGAAGCCATCAATAAGCTGGCTGGGGACAGCTCTGCTCTGAACGGCAGCACACTGGGAAGATCTAGAGAGAGAGAGAGAGAGGGAGACAACCAGCTGTCAACCACAAAGGAGGAATAAATAGAAAAGTACGGAGCATTAATCACATTTTTATCATCGAGATACCGTGCCTGATAGGGAGTAGTGGAAGCAGATCCAACAGTAACTTTTGAAGGGAATTAGGTAAATACTTGAACAGGAGGGAACTGCAGGACAAAGGGGACAATAGCCTGAGACTATTGGAATGCTCTAGCAGAGGAACGATGGGCCAAATAGCCTATTGCTATGCTGTAAGTTTCCATATTACATGGAGCTTCAAAGTGGAGGTCCCTTCACCAGTACGCCTTTGAATAATTAAAATTAATCACACAGCAAGGTACTGAACAATGCAACAGATTTGAAACAAAAACAGATATTTCTGAAGAAACTCGGCAGGTCTGGCAGCATCCGTGGAGAGGGAAAGCAGAGCTAACATTTCGGATCCAGTGACCCTTCTGCAGAGCTGATTGAAGCTAGGGAAAAACGGTATGTATGCTGAAGACGGGAGTGGGGGGACTCTTTTGGTAAAGGAGTAAACAATAAGTGAAGGTGCAGCTCAGACAGAAAGAACACCTATTGGACAAAGGGTTCGAAAATGGGAGTGGAAGAAAGAAAAGCTGATAACAGGGACCATCAGTAGGTGAAAATGGGTTGGCTATGATGAAAGGAGCCTATGTGATAACCTGGTCTGTCGTGTGGCCCTGGGAAAAGGACATAGAAGAAGACCCTAAAACTAGGCTCTGGGCTGGCACTGCAAATATTGTACTTCCATACATTGGGAATGCCGACGCCCACTATTGATGTTTTAATTAACCTATTCTGACAGGATATTCTGGAGCAAGCGGGACTTCCATCCAGGCCTCCTAGCTCCAAGGTAGAGACATTACCACTGCACCACATGAGTCCTTCATTAGTAATGGAATTCTGGAATACTGATCCAGTGACATTGCCATTACAAAAGTGCCTCCTCCTGATCCCCATTATATCTTGCCAACTAACCTGAGATTGGTTTAGCAGTAGCACAGGCAAGAAACTAATTATTCCTTAACATTCAATGGTATTACCATCACTGAACCCCAATTATCAGCAGCCTGGGGTTATAATTGACTAAAAACTGAACTGCACCAGCCAGTGGCTATAAAGCCAGGCCAGATGCTCAAGCAATACACCCCCTGACTCCACACATATAGTTCTAAGAGGGCTCAAGTCAGAAGTGTGATGGAATACACCCCTCCTGCCTGGATGAATGCAGTTTCAACAATAATCAAGAAGCTTGACACCATCAAAGACAAAACAGTGCAATTTGGCACTCTATCTAATACCATCAACATTCACTCCCTCCACTCCCAATGTACAGTAACAGCAGTGTGCATTATTTGTCAGACACACTGCAGCAATTCATCAACACTTCTTCAATAGCATTTGATTTATTTGATTTGATTTTGATTTATTTATCGTCGCTTGTATTTTGTTACAAAATACAGTGAAAGGTGTTGCATAAAGTCTCCACTCTCCGCCGCCATCTTAAAACACAGAAAAATAAACCAAAACATAGCATCTTTCAAACCTATAACCTCATCCACCCCAAACATCAAGGCTGCGGTTGCTTACTGTCTGCAAGTTCCCCTCTAAGCCACACGTCATTCAGACTCGGAAGTGTATCTTTGATGTTTCACTGTTATCGGGTCAAAATCCTGGAACTGCACCTTTGGTATACCTGTTCCAGATGTACTGCTGTGCTTTAAGGAGACAGCTCGCTACCATCCTCTCAATATTGGTTACTGTAACAGATGCTGGCCTTTGTAATAATGCCTCCATCCCCATGAAAGTATAACAAAAAAATCTTTGCATCGGAGTGATGGTGAGTTTAAGTCCCACTCCAAGGACGTAAGCACACAATGTAGGCTGACTCTTTAGTTCTGAAGGAATGCTGAACTCCATGTAGCGCAGTCCTTTGAGTGAGATATTACACCACTACTCCCTTCTCCCTTCCCAGGTAACCATTTCATGGCAGGGGAGTTCGCCTGGTGCCCTGTCCAACAATTATCTCTCAACTAATGCCAGTGGTAGTTTGTGGAATCTTGCTGTGCTAATTTAGATGCTATGGGATTCCTACTTTCCAACAATGACTGTTTTAACTTTAATTGATTGTAAAGCACTTCAGGAT
The DNA here is from genome assembly GCF_021869965.1 of Rhincodon typus. NCBI lineage: Eukaryota > Metazoa > Chordata > Chondrichthyes > Orectolobiformes > Rhincodontidae > Rhincodon > Rhincodon typus. Next base: position 58,165,232 of record NC_063342.1, on the reverse strand, counting down.
ATCCTGAGGTCATGAAATTACATAAATGGGAATTCTTTCTTCTTATCTCTAGAATTAGCCTCATTATACTTGTGGGTGGTATTTCACTGAGTCTTCAATCTCAAAGGTATATTTCATATAAATTCTAAACCTGAATGGTTTATCACTAGCAGAACACTGAATTGGTGATTTAGTGACAGGGACAGGAGTATGGGCAAGGGGAAGGTAATATAGTTGGAAATTTGCCCATCTGTTAGTTAAAGCAGAACTATGTTTTGGTGCCAGTGGGAAGATCAGTGGTCAATAAGTATCCATGACAAGGAGAAAAAGGTACAGTATTCCATAAAGATACGCCATTGTTCTGCCATTCTCACATTTTGATCACTTAATCTGAACTATCAACATCCTTTCTCCGCCAGCACTCCAGCACCCCCCAGACTATTGCATAAGTACTGCACCCTGCACACTTCACATCAGCTCTGATGAAGAGTCATCTAGGCTTGAAACATTTGCTTGCTTTCTCTCCATTGATGCTGCCTGACCCACTGTAATCTCCAGCATTTTTTGTTTTCAGTATTGCATAGTGCTGTGTATGTTCCCAATGCAAAACTGACCACTCTAATCCATCAGTACATATGCAGTTGCATCCTTGATGTTTGGACAGGATTAATTAAATGTTAAATTCATTGTAAGATTCAGGTCTCTATACAGATACAGTATAATGTTAATATGATAACTCAGCAGCTATTTAACAGAAGGGCTGATTTGCAAAGTAATTCTGATTATTACTGTTGCTGTCTTTTCTTGGATTCTACAACTAGTTTAAAACTTAATGCAAGGAATTTTTGTGACCTGGTTACTTGTTCTCTCCTCAGAACAAATCTTTGTGCAACAGACACAGTCATATTCGGTCACATTCAGTCTGGCACAACTGTCTCACCTTTCACACTGCAATAGTCCTAGTGATGGTGTTGCCAATAAACACAGGCTTTCCATTACGAACCTTGTCATGCAAGAGTAGAGCTGTGGGAGTGCTCCTTCAGGAGCTGGTCCGCCAAAGATGAATTGTCCTATTAATGTTGAGGGTTCATCCCCACAGTACAGCTTTGTGACTTTAAGGTGACCCAGACGTTCACAGACACAGGGCTGAGTCCTGCTTTCAGCGAATGTAGCAGATGGGGAAGATAGATGACAGTTTTAGAAAACCTGCAAAGACTACCCATCACTTTCTTGTATCACATGCAAACACCACGGACTTCCCTCTCAGCTTGGCTGAGACGAAATATGAAAGCACTTGCCCACCCCTGCATTTCCTTCCATTTCATGGTAAATTTTCTAGTAGCAATTATCACTGGAACTCTTGGAATAACAGCAATAGTAAAGGTGAGTCTATAAAATACACTTGTTGAAAAATATAGCTCCAAATTGCATGTTTACTCACGTGAACTCGAGTGTCACAGTAGGTGCTCTTCAAACTTCCAACATTTCCACATGACTTCTCCTGGCAGGGCAAAACGATAGCCAACTGGAGGCAGTGAGCTGCACTTCAGAAGTTCACACTGCGTTTTGATAGAGAGAATGATGCAGGGCGAAGTTGGAGCCCTCCCTAAGCTCACAGCTAATAATATCCTTTTCCTGTTTTTCTCTCACTCACTTACTCTTGCAGATATACATTAAAGCATTGTACTGTGGCTACAATATTAAGCCGTGTTAGCAGTATCTGAAGGGTATTTTGCATGCAGCTTCTTAACATATGCTCATCTTTAATTTCTTTAGGAGTTCCCCGAGATCCTGGCTGAGCTTCTAGTGCCTCAGAGGAAAACACTTTAGAACATAATGTCACGCACTTCATCTGCTGCAAGCATCGACATAAATATATCCACCTCTAGGGGAATCAAACAATCCGTTTGAGGAGAGAACAGAGAGTGAAACGGAGTTCATGAGAGAGAGGAAATCTGGGATTCAGGAGCTATAACCTGCAATGAGACATTGCTACCTACATCAAACTATGTTTTTTTTAATTCCTTCAGAGGATATGGTGATGTTGGCAAAGCTAGAATTTAATGTGCATATTAGTTGTTTTTGTTTAGATGATGTTTGGCCTCATTTCTGAATCACTGCCAATGGATTATTTATCATTTCGCAATGCTTTTAAGATAACTGGCTTGCCCATACCTGAAGGTGGTTATGAGTCTATTACATTGCTTTGGGTCTGGAACAACACCTCGGCCAGACCAGGTCAATATACTTCTTTTCTAAAAGTACATTTATGAACCTGTTGAGTTTTTATGACAATGTAATAGTTTGATGGTCCCGTACAAGCCTTCTATTCCATGTTCATTTTAATTAACTGAGTTTAAATTCTGCAAATGCCAAGGTAGGATGTTTGATCTCTCTGAGCCTCTGGCCTACACTGGATCTCACTTCCTAAATGCACATGCCTTGCTGCATCATTCTGCTTTCACCAAAACACATCTTTTTGTTAAAACTTCAGATCATTTTGCCAACACTACTTGTTACTCATCATCTATTTCTGCTTGGAATAGGCTGGCAGAGGGATGGGGAGAATGGGAATATTTTTCCACATATCGGCATCAAAGGTATAGTGATACTTAAACAAGTGGTTATCAGTTGTGATTGGATTCTGTAGCTGCTGGTTGAGATGTTTTATTTTGAGATATTTAAGCCACAGCATAACAGCAGGCTAAGATAAGGATGAGCTTGAAAGCAGAAAGCTAAGAAAATATTTAACAATAATAGATATATCACAAGTTTACATAGTAATCATCCAAAAACATGTAGAACAGAGGTGAGGATGTAAGAATTATGGTACAGATTTCAGAAATTTTCTCCAATTAAATATGGGGAGACTAAAACCACCATCTTCTCACTACCTAAATCTCTGCCCCTAGCCACCAATTCTGACAACATCATGAAGCTAAAACAGTCTGTTCACAACTCAGTATTTTACCTGCCTCGAAGATGAAATTTCAAGCACATATATGTACATGGTTAAGACCACCTATTTCTACCTCTGTGATATGTCTGTACTCTATCCCTTCCTCAGCTCTGCCATTGCTGAATTGACTATTCGAATGCTGTCCTGCCCATCTCCAATATTCTACCTTATGTAATTTTGGAATCATCTGAACCTCTGATACCCATGTCTTAACTTACAACAAGTCTCACTCACCCAAGCTCTGGAATTCCCTCTCTACATCACTCTGCTTCTCAACCTTTCTTTCTCCTTTAAAATGCTCCTTAAAATCTTACTCTTTGACCAAAATTTTGGTCACTTACCGTAATATTTCTTTATTTTGTTCAGTGTCAAATTTTGTTTCATAATGCTGTGTTGAGCATCTTGGAATCTGTGCATATCTTCAACAGCCAACTCTAGACTCTGTAGGCAGTATTAACACTTCTGATAATTGTGACTATCAACAGGAAGGAGATGCCACTGCACTAGCTGTGACTTTGATTTCTTGTAAATTGATGGTGATTTGCAGAAAAGTACTTGCAGACTTGTTGTTCTTCTATGTAAGAAACGAATTGCATACTCTCAACATGCCTAGTAATATTCTGGACCAATAATTATAAATTATTTAATGGAAAGTCAGCAAAATGTAAATTTATTTCCATATATCATGTTTCACAATAACATTTTCTCAGGCCACTAACTATTGGATCTGTAGCAAATGACTTGAAAGCCATAGGCAGTTTTCCTGTCAACCTCCACTGGGAAGCCAATACGTTATCATTCACTCCACACTCTTCTAGCTTCCTTGTACTCCATGGGTCCCTCAACGCAATGTTCTCACTAAATTCACAAAAAGACAGCACCTCAGTGGGTATTCGGTTGGGAGTAAGCAGGCAATACAGGGTGTGTAATTGATGGTGCTTAGTCAGATGAGCACAAAGCAAGATCTTTCTCCCAGAATTCACGAGTGACACTGCCCAGAATACCTTCTCCTTTGATATTCTTTGTCGGAACACCTCCCCCAAGATCTCTCCCAATATCTATTTTGTCAACATTCTGCCCTCTTTCAATATCATAAAACATTCCCAAGGTACTTCATACGGGGGTAACCAAAAGGATGGGCACAGAGCCAATGTAGGCTAAATTCAGACAAATAACCAAAAGCTCAGTCAGAGAGCTCGGTTTTAAGAAGTGTCTTAAGGGAAGAAAAAGATGAATTTAGAAAGTGAATTCCAGATTGTGGACCTAGTTAGTTGAAGGAAGACATAGCTGTCAATGATGAGGGAATGGGAGAGAAGTCACATAAAACCAGAGTCAGAGGAACAATGAAATAGGGAAGGGATGTATGAATGGAGGTGGTAAAGTAGGATAGAGTAATGTTGCGAAGGGATTTTTAAAACGGGATGAGTTTTTTAAACTTGAGGTGTTGGGGACCTGCCAATGTAGGTCAATATGCGTGGTGTGATTGGTGAGAAGGAACTAATGCAGGATACATAAGTGTACAGCCAAATCAGGGCAACCCTAATTGCTATTGAGATCTACAGTGGCAGAGAGGCATTGGGTGAGAACATGTAATCAACCATGTAAAAGACTAGACAGAATGCTAAGGAAGATAATGCACCATGTTTACAGTCATAGAATATGTCATTTTTTGACTGATTCAAATCATTTCCATTCTGCTGCAGGGTGGAAAGGGATATTCAGGAGAGGAGTTGCACAAAAGATAGCCTCTATCTTTCCTCTATTGCACCAAACCAGTCAGGCCCTTTAAATCCAACCTTAAAGGAACCAATGGCAGCAAATCTACCAGGTGTATCATTCACCAGTCTAACTGTGGCACGGATCCACCATTCCAGGAATTTGGAGACTAAAGGGAAATTAGAATGAAACTGTATTTTGCAACCACAGAGGGAAAAAGCTTTCAGAAGGAAAGACTATGACAGCCCCGGAATGCAATACTAATGTTGGTCTAATGGTCAAAAATGTTAGCTCAATTTATTTTAACCAGGGTAGACACTCTGTCATTTACTAGGGTTAATACCCAGAAGACAGGAGCCATCCAGTTTGGGTCATCTCAAAACGTTTTATGCCTCAATACTCTACTACTATATCTCTCTATGAGTACTCTGCAAGGGTTAACCCAATGGTGGTTTTCTGATCTAACCTAAATTCTAACCATCAATCACCACGATTACTTAAACTTCCACCTCTGCAATGTCACCTGCCTCCATTTTTATTTCATTCCACTGCAGCTGTAAAGCATACCCATACTTATAAATCGCCATACTTCCCTTTTCCAAATCAGGCACCTTCCCAAACAGTCTCCTGAATTCCACTCTACACAAACTCCCATTCTAACACCAACATCCTATCCCACACTAATTCCTTTACTTCCAACTTGCACTTAACAACTTGCATTGGCTTCCATCTTTACATACAGAATTCAACATCTGCGTGCTTGTTTGTGAATATTTCCATGGCTTGTTCCACCTTAATCTCCTGGTTCTTCAGGCTGAACCGCCTGGATAGCTTGGCCAGCTCTATTTTACTGTTTTATATATTCTTGTAAGCTATGATAATTTTAACCATTAATGACAAAATCAAATCAAAGTATTGTATGAGGATAGACTATATTTTAAGAAAGAGTTAAACTGTTTCTACGCAACCTACTCCAAAATCCCCTGCTCTTGAAACCCTGAAGGCTTCATCCAAAGACTAAACTTAATTTTGATTTTCTCTGTGAAATATCATGAGGGGAGATTGGACAAAATACAAACTTTGCACTTTGCAGATTTTACTTGCCTATCATAAGCAACACCACAAATACATTTTCCATGTGGGAGGGAATTCTTAAGTCCAGCATCCAGAAATAGTAAGTATTATGCTGGGGGTCATGCCTCCTTCCAGTATCTATCCTATTTGCCCCTGTGAGCTGAGGGGAAAGCAACTACTTATGTTGCTAGTGATGCTTCTCTGACTGCTGGAGCTGGTGTTGGTGCTGCAACTCCTTCTCCTCAGCACAAGCGGATGGCGGAGCTGCACAACCTGCTGTTTTGCTGTATTGAAGGGTGGCCACAGGGAAGTGTAACTGAAAGGAGTAAAGTGATAGGCAGTGGAATGACTTCCAAGAAGTCAATAATCGCGTGTGAAGCAGTGAATGAGAGAAGACCTTCAATCAGCAGTCTCTCAATGGCCATGGTTAGAACTCATCAGTGTCAATGGATGAAAACCTTCCCAGCTTGTCAGTCTCAATGAAGAAACTTTTCCCGTTGTGTACAGACCTCAGAGAGTCTGGCAATTTGGAAATGACAGGTAACAGATTCCATGAATGGTAAATCTAGAATTCAACTTTAAAGCAACTCTCTATAACAATTTTAAATACTTACCAACAGATATGAATGAGTTTGCATCTGGTTTTCAATGCTGACCCAGGGAAAGCTGGAAGAGCTCATGCCAATATGTGGGACTTCCTCATCCCACTCCCCGACCAAGCCCATCTGCAGTGGCCTGAGAAAATCCTGCCCTCTGCCTCAATGATTATGCTTGACAGACACTGTAAATGCACCACTTCTTTGACTACTTCCATGGAATCAATTACACCCACTTGAAAGGGTAGAAAGGGCCTGGGTTTAAAATCTCAATCAAGAAGTGTCAAGTCTGGAAATGCAGCACTGTCTCAGTAATATATTACCATTGAGATCTACAATGGCAGAGAGGCATTGGGTGAGAACGTGTAGTCAAACATGTAAAAGACCAGAGAGAGAATGATAAGGATGATAATGCACCATGTTTACAGTCATAGAAGATATCATTTTTTGACTGATTCAGATCATTTGAATTCTGCTGCAGGGTGGAAAGGGATATTCATGTCAGAATAGATGAGAGATAGATCTCAAAATTTTCAATTTTGCTGCATGTTTACCTTATAATTATTGTTTTCCCTAACCTAATAAGAATGATGGACAGACTATTTTTGAAGGGAATCTGATTGAAAATGGTATTCTGTTGCCACCAAGTGGTCAAATCGTTTTTAACGGAATCCAGGAAGAAATAATGCAAATGTATGAAGCCAAATACAAAACTCTCACTACATACAAGCGCAAATCTTTTTGAAAGTCAACTTTCTAGTCTATCACTATCTCCTGTCCCAAATACGTAAACACTTTTCACTAAAGCAAAGTCACTGTGGTCAAAGGAGTTAATTGATAACAAAATTGATACTGATATGATTTTGCCTGTTGTTTTAAATAAGCACACTGAGAGTGTTTCTTTCATCAGTTTTTGAAATGTGTTCAACTTCTACTTATGAATAAGAATTAATTTTAACCGCAGCCTGTGAATTGAGTTAATGCAAATGTGACAAAGTTGGAAATTTGCCTCAATTCTGTTTTGAGAGAGCACGTAGCCTAATCCAGTTATCACTTCTGTCCTCAAAGCATCCCTGAAGGTCCAACATTCCCAATTACTCATGGAAGTCGCAGGTTTGTTAATGACCAATATGCAGATGGTTCATCTGGGAAGACACTGAACACATTGAGAGACTTAGTTGGGAACATGTGCAGGTCAAGTCAAGGAATTGAAGATAACATACAAATCTCCAAACAACTCATCTATCAAATTCAGTCTGGAAACAGGATGTAAGGAAACAATAAAGGGAGATATGGTAAAGCACAGAGAGGGGGTTATGTAGAAGATGTACTTATGCACAGTCAGGAGCACCTTATCTTCAAGAGGGGTTCAGCATAGGCCCACATGGTCACCTCATATGCCAGGAAAGGTGCAGACTCATGTAGATGGGTTGTGTAGAGGCCTAGGGAGAGGTGGCAAAGCCCTGGGGGTTCACAGGAAATGCTAGCAGAAAGGGGACAGGATGTTAGTCACTCACATGCAGAGGTGGTGACTACAAGCTAATATCGGAGAAGTGCTCACTGTTGCCTTCCCTCGAGCCAGAAACTGAAAGTGTACGATGTGGAAGAAAATGGCCGCGATTGCAATTAGAGTGAATGGGGTCAGTGGCCGAACCTTTGAGGAAGGGGACAGCAGGACCCGCTGACATTCAAGCTTTTAAAGGGAAAGAACATTGCATATAGACTTATGCACTGTACAGGGCACAAACCTACAGAGTTGCTAATCTTGGGCCATCCTAATGTATTGGCCTCTTTTTTGTAATGCACTTCCCTGTCCCAGACACTGCTGATCAACACTTCTCATAGAATCCCTACAGTACGGAGCAGGCCATTCAGACAACTGAGTCCACACCGACTCTCCAAAGAGCATCCCAGCTCTGTAACCCTGAATTTCCCACAGTTAATCCACCTAGCCTACACATCCCTGAACACTATGGGCAATTTAGCATGACCAATCCACCTAATCCGGACATCTTTGGACTGTGGGAGGAAACCAGAGCACCAGCAGGAAGCCCTGCATGCATGGGGAGACCATGCAAACTCCACACAGACAGTCACCTGAGGGTGGAATCAAACCGGGTCTCTGGTGCTGTGAGGCAGCAGTGCTAACCATTGAGATACCGTGCTTCTGTGTGATCACTTTCCAAGTTTAACTATCAGTTTGACCTGAGCTCACTAGTTTGGCAATGTGATACCTTGCTGCCTATTGCAGAAGTGTTGAATGATTCAGCACAGAAGGAATTCTAGAAAGAGTTTCACATAAGCAGCTGGATCATGGTACGAGAGGGAGAGGAGGAAAACAGGTGGAGAAAGGACACTCCCTCTCCATCTGCAAACGGACAAGGGTTAGAATTGTGTCTTCTTTAGAACCCCCACAAGGATGACACAATAACTAACACAGTAACTAAAAAATGGCTTTATTTTCTAGGTCTTGGTCAACATATTATCTGAACGAGAAATGGCTGATTGCTATACCTATACCTAGATGAACCTGACTGGTAAACCTTTCTAAATATTGCACAATTGAGATAAACTTTATTTTTCTTTGTCACCACAATTGAGTAATTCTCATAAAGATCGCAGTGCAAATTAATTTTTGCATGTTGCATGGCACTTTCCATTTAAATCTTCCACATTCTCCACAAAAAATGCAACTGAATCTATGTTTGAGGATATTTGTGCGCAATGACCATCATAGTCATCTGAGAAATCAGAAAAAAGCAGCAATTTATGTTACACTACGCTACAAACTGGATGAACCTGACTCACATCTCCCTGAATACAAATACCATCAAGTAGGCAGTCCCATGCAGAAGAATGTTCAACAAGCCATTGGAGCATAGCATACAGCTGGATCAAATCCAAAGTGGTTTTGAACCATTCCTTATACAATTATTGACAATATAAACAGAAACTGCTTGATTACTAGGAGATCTCGCAATATCTGTGGGGAGAGAAACAGAGGCAACATTTCAGATCAATTACTTTTTGTCAGAAAATTGAGTAAAAGCATTTAAGCAAGTACAGTGACAAGGGAAGGTGGCAGTTGGAACGGTGGGAACAAGAGGGAAGATTCACGATAGGGTGACAAACAGGTCTGATTAATTGACTAAGAGATGATGATGCAAATTAAAAGAGGAGACACTTTAAAAAACACATCAAGAGGAGCCACAGTATAAATGACAACTGCAGAATCATTACCAACACTCCTCTTGTGTTCTTGATAATGGTTTCCTACTGGGAACACTCAGCTGGAATTTTTGGACTTAGATCTTTGACAGTTTGCAGAAAAGCTGTTTCAAGTTGTGCTGCAATGAGAACTGTAGGAACCCTTAACTGTTCCAATCCCTATCCTATTCCAATACTCAGTGTGATTTTTCCTGACTACATTGAAAAAAAGGGAAATAGGAAAACAAAGAGAAGTTTGTCAGAGCTAGTGCAGGTGTTAAATGGACGATTGACTCTCACACATGGTTTGATTTCTTGGCTCCATCCTCAGCTGTACTAGCTTACTTGATCTGAATAAATATAAGGAAAAGGGTTAATCAGATTGATTGCAAGTTTACTAATGTTGTAGTATTATTGATTCCTAAATAAAATCCAAAATAACTGCGGATGCTGAAAATCAGAAACAAAATCAGGCATTGCTGGGAAAGCTCAGCAGGGCTGGCAACATCTGTGCAGAGAAATCAGAGTTAATGTTTCGGGTTGACCAAAAACGTTAACTCTGATTTCTCTTCACAGATACTGCCAGACTTGCTGAGCTTTGCCAGCAACTTCTGTTTTTATCACTGATTCCTCTTTATTTTGTATTAATCACCCCGATGGTATCCAAATTAAAGTTGGAACTCAAGAAAGATTTTTTTCCTCTGCCAGCCAGCTGCAATTGCAATTGATGAGAGAAGAATTTGGGGAAATTATGGTCATCCCACACTCACTACCTACATTGGTTCCTATTGTGCAGTAATGAATACCTCCCCTCTTAAATCCAAGCTTCAATCCCATCATATCAAGGTGGAGAAAATGGCCACAACTTAAAATCCTTCTTTTCAATAGGTTATTGTGACCTTAATAAATTGACAAGCATCAGCACACTGCTCCCTTAAGTATGATCCTCACAAATACTGTTCTGGCATTGTCTGAGCTGCACTCACACTGCTCATCTGTTGCAAACTTTTCTGAAAAGCTGCCTCTGTTACTTCTGTTCTTTTAGCTTAGTTGTCCCATTTTAGTTCGTATTAAGCATATTTCCATACTGGGCAATGCTGCTCATACTATTCCAGTTGCTTAAAACTAGCAAAAATCACCCCATGACAAAGATCACCACAAACCCCTTCCCAAATCTGCGCCTTATATATTGCAACAATCTCCTATCCTGGCTTCACAAATACTCAATTAACATATGACGGCAAAGATCCTGGTAACACATCAGCAGGTTTTGCTCTAATCAAATAGTTCTTTGGGATTAGCATTTCTGACGAATGTGGGAGTGCCTTCACACACACACTAGCTCCGTGTAGCTCATTAGCCAGTAAATATTACTTACAGCTTCAGAGGATTTCACAACTACCTAATGGTTGAAATAAAATCTTTCAAATCTTATAAAAATGCCTTTCATTGTGTTGCTGTATTAGCTTTGCCACCGGTTGCTAGCTTCAAGGCTCTTTTTGGGTCCAGTTCCAAAGTTATGTGGGATTGTGAGAGGTAAAGTTGGCCAATTTCTAAATATCTCTCATTACAAATAGCTTTCCCAGAGTATCTTCGGGGTGTTACATTTTGGCTTCTTTTAAGTTGAATGGTTTCTTGTTGAAGCACTGGCTACTGTACTTGACCCCTAAGGGACGGATGTCCTGACTCATGATAGTATCTATTTAAATCTATTTCTCCTGTTCTTGCTGAGCCAAGGCCTGATGCAGCAAGGTTCACTGCCTCAAACACTCCAGGGAAAATAGCCCTAGCCTATTCAACCTCTAGGTATAGCTCAAACCCTCCAGCCCTGGCAACATCCTTGTAAATCTTTGCCAAACCCTTTCATGTTTCACAACATCTTTCCAACAGCAGGGAGACCAGAATTGCACACAGTATTCCAAAAGTGGCCTAACCAATGTCCTGTGCAGCCTCAACCTGACCTCTCAACTCCTATCCTCAATGTACTGACCAATAAAAGCAAGCATACCAAACGCCTTCTTCACTATCCTATCTACCTGCAATTCCACTTTCAAGAACAATGAACCTGCACTCCAAGGTATCTTGCAATGACGATTTGTTCATCCTTCTTGTCAGAGACTAAAAATCCTACTCAAAGGAATAGGTCTCATTGATGATAAGTACACAGTGCTCACTGAGAAGATTAATGAAGAATGTGATTTGTGTAAAAACTATTAGAAGACACGATGATGCTCTGTTTATTGTAAATCTCCCAGTAGTACAAGACTCAAATGAAGCAGCAGCCATGGATTTAAAGATGTGAGACAGGAATAGAAAAGTTTTCATTGTACATTTTATAGACTTGAGTGCAAGGTTCAGCCTTTCTACAAAAATCAATAGTATGTATAAAGGGATTATTGTAGCAAAATGAAAAAAATGGATAGGGACCACAGCGGAAGCACCAGCTAAATTTCTGACTGACATTTGGGAGGGGGAGGGGAAGGGGAAGGAACTGAAGTTTGGAGAAATGCAGAAGTATGAATGCTGTGATCGTGAACACTTTGGCTGAAAGTCCTTTCAGTAATGGACTATGGGAAATAAATCACAGGGTGATTAATGAGATACTTCATTTGATCTTAGCCAATCACCTATCTGCCCTGATGTGGGCAGGAAATGGAAAGAAATTTGCTTCAAATGGTTGGAGGCTATTTTCCTTATCAATTTGAGACAGGAATATCAAATACCTTTGTTTTACCATGTGATAAGCCCTGCTTTGGAGGGAGTACAGTTAGTTTAATTTATTTCTGCACTCATGAATGCCCTATATGCCAGAAAAAAAAAGCCATTCATCAAAGCAGAAGTCTCAGGACACATTCCAAGTACTTTATGGTATTGCATAGGACCATCAAAACAAAATTCTGAGGAATCCATTCCAAAGGAGTGAAGGTAAAAATGTTTGGGTGAATGTAAACCATGTGACCATAACTCACTAAAATGTATCAATTTGGGATCAATACATAATTTAATGTAATTCTGGAAACTGCAGTGACTTATTGTTAATTGATGATTCTCATTTGGACGTGCTCTGAACAGTGAGAAGAAAATAAGAATAAGAAGTGTTGGAAATAATTAGCAGGTCTGACAGCTACTGTACAGACGGAAACAGAGTTAATATTTTGAGTGAGATACAATTCTTCATCAGAATTGAAAGGTAGAAATGTGTCGGGTTATATGTTATTGTAAGTGGGGCTGGGGAGGAAATAAAGCACACAAGGGAAGGTCTGGGATAAGGTAGATGGTGGGAAAAATAAGAAAAGATGTCACAGAACAAAAGGCTAACAAAGTGAATGGTAATAGTGGCAAAATATTTGTCCAGAGTGAGTGTAAATGACAAAATAATGAATAGCTGGATGGTAAAGTGACAATGTTATAACCAAAATGGAGGTCAGATTTCATGGTCTGAATGTTGTTGAATGTGAAGTTACGTCCAGAAGGCTGTAAAGTGCTAAATCAGAAGATGAGGTATTGTTCCTTGAGATTGACTTCAAGAAGTCACAGGAACACTACAGAAGACCAAGGACAGAAATATCAGCATGAGACCAAGACGTTAAATTAGAATGGAAAGGAAGTGGAAGGTCAGGTACATACTTGCAGAATAATGTCTTCCACAAACCCAACCTACATTTGTAGATGACCTCCCAAGTGGAAGAGGCTCCACTGTGAGCAGTCACTACAGTATTTTACATTGAAAGAGGTTTGTAAGGACACGAATGGCAACCAGTGGATGTATTGTGCTGTATAAAGATAGGTAATATTGTGTATGCACAAGTGAGGTTGTGAGTGAAACATTATGAACTAATGTGCATTATGAAGGGTGACTAAAAAACATGCCCCAGACATGATCAATTATATTGACAATGCCCTTATATGAAGTTGTTAATATGGCTCAGAAATTTAAGACTATGTATTACCACTAATTTAAAACTTTCGCTTAAGGCTCTAACAAATATTTCAAAGAGAAACCAAGCTTCTGTTTTAAACGTAATTATATAATCAAGAGAAGGTGAAACAGACTGGCACAATAATAAGTAACATTTTTAAACATTCTCATGTGCGACCTGGATGCTGGGGCTGGCCAGTATGTCTTGCCCATCCCTAGGTGACCTTGAGATTGTGGTGGTGGCGGTGAGTTGCTTTCTTGAACCGTTGCAGTCTGTGTGCTGTAGGTAGATCCGTAATGCCATTAGGGATGGAATTACAGGATTTTGACCCAGTGACAGTGAAGGAACAGTGATATATTTCCAAGTCAGGATGGTGAGTGGCTTGGAGGGGAACTTGCAAGTGGTGGTGTTCCCATGTATCTGCTGCCCTGACTTTCTACATGATAGTGATCCTGGCGTTGAAAGGTGCTGTTCAAGGATCTTTGGTGAATTTCTGCAGTGCATCTTGTAGATAGCACACACTGCTGCGACTGAGCATCAGTAGTGGATAGAGTTGATACTTGTGGATGTTGTGCCAATCAAGCAGGTTGCTTTGTCCTGGATGGTATCAAGCTTCTTGAATCTTGTTGGAGCTACATGCATTCAGGCAAGTGGAGATTATTCCATCACACTCGTGACTTTTGCCTTCTGGATGATGGTCAGGCTTTGGAGAGTCAGGAGGTGAGTTACTTGTAACTTCCTAGCCTCTGACCTGCACTTGTAGCTATTAACTTTAAATGGTGAGTCCAACTGAGTTTCAGGATATTGAAAGTGGTGGATTCAGTAATGGGAACACCATTGAATGTCAAGACACTGAAGTTAACTTATCTCTTATTGGAGATAATTATTGCCTGGCAATAATTTTACTTGCCTCTTGATAGCCCAAGCTTGGATATCATACTACCAATAACAGTTATTAAAGATAAAATGGAGAACAATATAAAATTATAAATTCTACAATCACAATTATCATGCAAATTCTAAACTAAATGATTTACAACATTGATGACAGGAAGAAAGTAATGGAGGATCTTTTACCTCCAGGTGATAACTTTTTGAGATAAGGAAGAAAATGGAAAAAACGGCATTTGAATTTAATTTATTATCCAGTGTGTAATGAGATGTAGAATATTTTTGATCCTTTATGTAACATTTTAACTGTGTTTTAGAAGAGATGTAAATATTAAGGTCATAAAATAGTTCTGAAATTTTGCCTTAGATGTTCTGAATCTAACAAAAAAAAATTAAGAAAGGGTTGATGACACTATCCTGAAGTCTACTAAAGAAAAGAATGGACTTATTAGGGATAGTCAGTATTGCTTTGTGCAGGGGAAGGTCTCATCTCATAAACTTGATTGAATTTTTGAGGAAGTGATGAAGATGACTGATGAATGTCGGGCAGTGGATGTTGTCAACATGGACTTTACTAAAGTATTTGACAAGGTCTCGCATGGTAAGCTTGTCCAGTAGATTAAATTGCATGGGATCAATGGTGAGTTAGCAAGTTGGATACAAAACTGTCTTGATCATAGAAGACAAAGGATAGCTGTGAAGGGATGTTTTTCTGACTGAAGGTCTGTGACCAGTGATGTTCCACAAGGTTCAGTACTGGGACCTCTGTTGTTTGTAATATACAGATTTAGATGAAAATGTTGGTGGTCTGACATGCAAGTTTTCGGATGAGACAAAAATTTTTGGAGTTGTAGATAGAGAGAAAGGTTGTCAAAGGATACAGCACAATATTCGATCAGTTGAAAAGTTGGGTGGAAACATGACAGATGAAGTTTAATCCGGACAAGTGTGAGGTGATGCATTTTGGGAGGAAAGTCAATGCAAATGGCAGGACCCTTAGGAGCGTTGATATACAGAGGGATCTTGGGGTGCAAGTCCATAGCTCCCTGAAAGTGGCA
Organism: Rhincodon typus; assembly: GCF_021869965.1. NCBI lineage: Eukaryota > Metazoa > Chordata > Chondrichthyes > Orectolobiformes > Rhincodontidae > Rhincodon > Rhincodon typus. The sequence continues at coordinate 58,149,832 of NC_063342.1, read as the reverse complement.
ACACATATTCATAAGGTAGTAAAGATGGTGTATGGCATGCTTGCCTTCATTAGTTGGGGCAATCAGTATAAAAGTCAGCAGGTCATGTTCCAACTGTCCAAAACTTTCGTAGGCCACATTTGGAGTATTGTGTGCAGTTTTGGTCACTGTACTATAGGAAGGATTTGGAGGCTTTGGAGAGGGGGCAAATGAAATTTAACTAGGATGTTGCCTGGATTGAAGCATAATAACTATAAGGAGAGGTTGGACAAACTTGGAACATTTACACTCGAGTGTCGGAGACTGACGGGCAACCTGATAGAAGTACATAAAATTATGAGGGGCATGGATAGGGTGGATAGTTGGACCCTTTTTCCCAGGTTGGAAATGTCAAATATTAGGGGGCATAGGGTTAAGGTGAGAGGACAAAAGTTTAAAGGAGATATGCAAGGCAAGTTTTTTTAACAGGTGATAGGTGCCTGGAATGCACTGCCAGGGGAAGTGATAGAAGCAGAATGGATAACAATGCTTAAGAAACATTCAGACAGACATATGAACAGGCAGGGAATAGAAGGATAAAGGTCATGTACAAGCAGAAGGGATTACTTTAGAATGACATCATGGTTGGCACAGATATTGTAGGCCTGCTCTGTTCTGTTCTATGATATGCTACTATTGGCTTATATTTCTTTTGTTTAATGTTATACTACCATTTACGATAGACTACTATTGATTACTTTCTATCCTGCAGTCCTACAAACCTTGAGCCTCTGCTTGTTAAGTAGTGAAGTCAATTTAAAATACCACAAGTCTAATCTTGTAGCAATGGTCAGCTTAATCTCTTCAATAAGCTTAATTAAAGACATGCCATTGCTTACTGATTTATAACATTTTTCAATAACTGATTTATAAGGGAGCTTAAATTATTTGGTAACAAGTCCAGTAAATAAACTAGTTTTATTAGTCCCTAATTGGATGCGTGAAAGGTTAAAATGTAGGGACAGTAATGTAAAAATAAAGTGGCAGTTTGTAATATGTATTTGAATTTGTTAAGGATTTTGAGACACTGGGTTCAGAATTGTAAGATGTAAGTTGTAAATAAGCCTCCATCTCCAACACTAGGGCAGCAATAAAGATGCTACAGTTGCCTTCTGTCCATGGCCAATGGAAAACTATTTGGGAAAAGATTCGGGTGCAGTTCTTGTTGAAAGCTCTCTGTAGGATGGATGTTGCATCAGCATGAGATTGGATTTGACTGTGAACCCTTCCTGCATAACAAATCCAGCTAGGTCAGCATAGAGCAACAGATGAATCTGCACGTATTATTTCACACAACAGCTGAACAAATGGATACTATGACCCTTCTCCAGTCATAAAATAAGTACATTCTAACTAAACATTTCCTTAATATCCCATTGAAGTAGAAAAAAATCAGTTAATTATCTGAGCAGAGTCCATGGGATAGAACTCTATTTTTGGAAGGAGCTGTGATAAAAAAAAGATTGGATGACATTATAGAACAGAAGATACAGCAAATTATTTGAAGGATCAAAGAAATCTGAACACACATAGCATCCTAGTTGAACTTGAGCTCAGTTTTTGTTTCCACATCTCTCTTTAGCCAAGATCACTGAGCTCCATACAGAAGAACACAGGTCATTGGAGCAGAAATAGGTCATTCTGCCCGAAGACAAAATTATGGATGATCTGCTTGTGGTCTCAATTCTTCCTTTCCTGCCCCACATAAACCTTGACTCTATTTTGTATCAAAAATCCACTCATTGTGCTCCAAGTATGAGGACATCCAGAATAACATCAGCTGTGTTCCTGTCTCAGCTTGTTTGCTGCAGTAATTCTCACTCGTGCTCCTGTTAGATTTGAGTATGCTGATACTGTCTTAGCTGATCTCCCACCTTGCACCATAAATGTGAGCTTATTCAAACTTCTGCTATCTAAATGCTAAATCATACCAAGACCGTTTCACACATCATTCCTTTACTTGCTAAACTACACTGCTGCCCAGTCTGGCAACATCTTCATTTGAAAATTCTCATTCTTGATCTCAAATATTTCCATTGCTTTGCTCCATTTCTAGGCCCAAAGCCCTCCAAAACCCACATAGTCATTCAATTTTGGCCTCTTGCTTCTCACTACATTTCTATTTGCGCTATTGTTGGCTGTCGTACTTTTATTTGTCTAGATCTTGAGTTCTAAAATTCTCTATCTAAAGCTCTTAATCTTTCTCCTTTCTTTCATCTTTTTAAGATTGATCTTAAAACATACTTCTTCACTGTCCTAATTTTGTTATCATAGTGGAAATTATGACCTGATTTGATACAGCATTTCAAATAGTGGAAAGGTGGAACAAAGCAGATGGAATTCAGACTGTTTCCAATGATTAAAAGTCTACATTGAGGAAACATAGATATATGATTTAATGTATGAAACTTTTAACAGTCATCAGGGGAGACATTTAACAAAGTAGGTTTCTAAGCTTTTTAAAACACTGACCACATTTAGTGATTGTAGCAAAGTAGATTAGCTAGTTAGAGAAGTAAATTACTACGAGAATACAGCAGGTACAGGATATTAGGTCTGTTGCTTGTGCAGAAGATCAAAATCAAATGGTGACTGAGACAAGCTGCTAATTCTGTGTTTTAATTCTCTGCGCTACTCCGCATAGCCCTTCAATTCTAGCATCTTGCACACCGTCACCTTTCGACTCACCCCACCATTAGCTGTTGTGTCTTTGGCTGTCTAGGCCCTGAAATCTAAAATTCCTTTGTTTCTCTACCTCACTCTTGTCCTTTAAGATCATCCTTAAAACATATTTTTCACTTGTCCTAGTATCTCCTTACATGCATTTCATGAGAATGTAAGAAATAGGAGTGGAAATAAGATGTATAGCCACTGAGCCTTCTCCAGCTTTCAATAAGATCGCAGCTAAACATGTACATCAATTCCATTTTCCCATCCAATGCCCAAACCTCGTGGTTCTAAAATTCAGTCTCAAATATTCTCATCAACTGAGCATCGTTTGGGGTAGTAAATCCCCAAAATTTTCAATTTTTTGAAAAGTAATTTCTCATTGTCTGTGTCCTAAATGGTTGATCTAACCCCCTTCTAGACTTCTGGGGCAGAGATATCTACTCCACCATGCCCATTAAGAATTTTATATGTTTTAAGTTCTTTGTAGTGCTCTGACCTCATTTACCAAATCCCTCTGCCATATTACACCCTGGTTGGATCATTTCCTTTGTATGTATCATATGGAAGCCATTAAATTTCAGCTTTCACAAAAAATCCAAAATAATGATAATAATCCTGAAATCTATTCCAATAAAAAGGAATTGAATTTACTTAGATAACAAGGTGTAGAGCTGGATGAA